>NC_140595.1:62663760-63263760 GCF_964204655.1 Triturus cristatus
CTGGGTGTCTGATTTCTCCATGGTTCTGGGTTAATAGATCCGGGGAGGGGCGTAGCCTTTGATGTGGAACTAAAGATAGTTCCAGAAGTGTGGTGAACCACGGTTGACGTGCCCCTAGTATTAGTGTTAGCGACTGTTGTTTCAGTTTGCGTACCACAAATGTAACTAGTGGGAGAGGCGGAAAAGCGTACGTAAATCTGCCTGACCAGTTCATCCATAGGGCATTGCCCTTCGACTGTGGGTGTGGAAACCTGGCGGCGAAGGTTGGGCATTTTGTGTTGTGTGAACAGGTCTATGTCTGGTTGTCCCCATTTTTGGAAGAAGGGGAGTAGAACCTTGGGGTGTAGTTCCCATTCGTGGATCTGCTGTGTGTGGCGACTTAGGAGGTCGGCCACTTGATTGTGGATCCCTGGGAGATGTTCTGCTAACAGGTAGATGTTTTGGGGAATTGCCCATCTCCAGATTTGCTGTGCCAGTTGGGACAGTTGGAGAGAATGTGTTCCTCCCTGTTTCTGTATATAATACATTGTCGTCATGTTGTCTGTGCGTATGAGGACAGTTTTGTTCTTTAGGTGTACCTGAAAGGATTTTAGTGCTAGGAACACTGCTACGAGTTCCAGGTGGTTGATGTGGAGCAGTTTTTGTTGACTGGTCCATCTGCCCTGAGTGGTATGGTGAAGGAGGTGGGCTCCCCACCCTGTGAGAGATGCGTCGGTAGTTAGCACAACTTGTGGAAGAGGCTCTAAGAACGGTCGCCCTTTGGACAGGTTGATGGTGTTCCACCATTTCAGTGAGCGAAGTGAGCGACTGTCCACCAACACCAGATCGGTAAGTTGTCCGTGAGCTTGGTTCCACTGTTGTGTTAGACATTCCTGTAAGGGACGCATTTGAAGTCGTGCGTGTGGGACTATGGAGATGCATGACGCCATCATGCCTAGGAGCTGCATGAACACTCTTGCTGGAAGAGATGGATGAGTTTGAAATTGAGAGATGAGATTTTGTATACTGGCTATCCTGGCAGTGCTGGGATAAGCAATGGCTTTGGATGTATCTATGGTTGCTCCTAGATACTGATGTAAGTGGGAAGGTTGTAGATGGGATTTGGGGTAGTTGATAGTGAATCCCAAATCGTGGAGAGTTTGAATTGTGCGATGAGTGTGGAGAACGCATTTTTGGTGAGTATTGGCTTTTATGAGCCAATCGTCCAGATAGGGGAAGACATGGATCTGTTGTCTTCTGAGGTGCGCTGCCACGACTGCTAGGCACTTGGTGAACACTCTGGGTGCTGTTGTTACTCCGAATGGGAGAACTGTAAATTGATAGTGTTGCCCATCGACCACAAATCGTAGATATTTTCTGTGAGCGGGATGCATAGGGATGTGAAAGTACGCGTCCTTGAGGTCCGATGTGGCAAGGAAGTCTCCCTGTTGTAAAAGTGGGAGGACTTGTTGGAGGGTGGTCATATGAAAATGATCCGAATGTATATACTGGTTTAGTAGTCTGAGATCCAGTATGGGCCTTAGTGTTTTGTCCTTTTTGGGAATGAGGAAGTATAGAGAATATACCCCTGTTCCCTGATGTTGAAGAGGGACTGGTTCTATCGCATGTTTTTGTAACAGGGATTGAACTTCTTGTTTGAGGAGAGAGAGATGATGTGAGGACATTGGACGTTGTTTGGGCGGTATGTTTGGGGGGGATTGTATGAGTTCGAGGCAGTAGCCAGACTGGATAATTTGTCTTACCCACCTGTCTGTGGTGATGGAAGTCCAGACAGGTAGGAATTGTTGGAGCCGCCCCCCGACTGGAGTGGAATGGTCTGGGGGGAGTGGTGGCAAGTCACTGTTTAGTGGCTGGGGAGGTGCGGGTGTTATTGTTGTTGCCCCGCCCTCGACCTTTGTTATTGTTTCCCCGATAACCTCCTCGGAAATATCCTCTGTTAGGGGATGTTTGTCCCGAATTTTTAAAGGTGGATGTGGTCTCAGTTCCCGTGTTTTTGGAGCCTCCTCTATAAAAGGAGCGACGAAAGGAACCCCGGGTTTGAGGAGACTGTAGTGCTCCCATAGACTTGGCAGTTTCATTATCCTTTTTCATATTCTCTAATGCAGTATCCACTGCAGGGCCAAATAACTGCTCTTGGTTGAAAGGTTGAGCCAGAATTGCGGTTTGAACCTCCGGTTTAAAACCGGAAATACGGAGCCAGGCATGTCGTCTGAGTAAGACGCTAGTATTGACCGCCCTAGAAGCAGTGTCTGCCGCATCTAAGGCGCATTTAATGGAGGCATTAGATATTTATTTGCCTTCTTGGATGAGGTCAGTGGCCTGGGACTTAAAGGGTTCAGGCAGATGTTGCATAAGGTCTTCAAGTTGGTCATAATGCGCCCTATCATACCGGGCTAACAGGGCCTGGGTATTCGCAATGCGCCAATGGTTCGCCGCCTGCGCGGCGACCCTTTTGCCTGAGGCCTCTAAAAGCTTAGACTCCTTGTCCGGGGGAGGCGTTTCTCCAGTTGTCTGTGAGTTAACGCGCTTCCTGGCATTTGATACGACCAAGGAGTCTAAAGGGAGCTGGGCTTTAATGTATGCAGGGTCCTGCGGGGCTGGTCGGTACTTTTTTTCGATGCTTGGGTTGAGAACCCTAGCTCGAACAGGGTCTTTAAAGACGTCAGTGGCATGCTTTATAACCCCTTTGATCATGGGCAGTATGTGAACAGTTTTTTATGACTGCTCAAAAGTATCGAGGAGAAAATCCTCTTCAAGGGCGTCTGTGTGCATTGTGACGCCGTGGAATGTTGCTGCCCTATTTATAAGTTGGCCAAACCCTAAGTGGTCATCAGGAGGGGAGGGCTTGGAGGGGTAGGTAGTGGGGTCAGGCATGTCAGGTATTGGATAAGACCCGTCATCTACGGGTGCTGTGTCTGGGAACGTAAAAGGGTCGTTTGGATCAACAGGATCATTAAATAAATCAGGGTCCGCCCCTCCCCCCAAGTCATCATTATCATCCTGTGGAGGAGGTGAATGATAGGGGGATGGTAAAGGTAAAGGAGAAGGAGGAGGAGGAGGGGGGACGGGGACGGGTTAGGAGGTAATACAGGAGAGGAAGGACGAAGTGGTGAAGTAGCACAGTCCTTTTTCCGTATGGGAGCTGGAGGAGGTGTGATGTCCAGCTTCCGTTTCTTGTATGGGACGGCAGTCACATGTCCAGTGTCGGGATTGATGTAGATCCGCTTTTGAGTAGGATCTGGGCGAAAAAGTTCATCCGGCTCCGAAGGTGGTGGCGGCGATGGCCGCTTCGGGTCTTTATGAACTTTTTTCGGTGTGGACGTAGTTTTTGATGCCGATGGATGTTTCGGTTCCGATGGATTTTTCGGCGCCGGTGGAGACTTCGGTGCCGAGGAACGTTTTGGTGCCGAAGGAGATTTCGGTCTTAAAGCCTGTTTCGGTGCCGACAGTGGTTTTTTCGGTGCCGAAGGTGTTAAAGGCACAATCACATGAGGTTTGCTCGAGCCCGAGCCACCTACAGGCTTAGATGTCTTCGGAGCCGGGCCCGAGGGCGGGGCTTCTGAAGAGGATTTCCGGTCGCGACTGGGCCCAGCTGGCGGAGTCTTGACCAATGTCTTTTTGGATGGGGCAGGGGCAGGGGGGGTGGTACTCACACGCTGCCCTGGAGTGATGAGGTCATCGGAATCGTCGGCCTCGGACACGATCTCGAGATCTTCGGTGTCATCTTCAGGAACATCCTGAGCAAAGATGTCCTCCGGTTCTGGAGCTGGTTTGGCCATAATATGGCGTCGAGCTCTTCGGTCCCGGAGGGTCTTCTTGGAACGGAAAGCGGAACAAGCTGGACAGGTCGATTCGTTGTGTTCCGGCGACAGGCAGAGGTTACAAACCTCGTGGTGATCACTGTGAGGGAACTTCGCTCCACACCGGGGGCATTTCTTGAAGGGTGTCCTGTCCATCAGCCACTTCCGGAACCGGTCCGAGATGATTTCGATGTCGATGGAAAGAAGATTGAAGAATTAAATCGATTGCTGAAAGTTTTCTGCTGGAGCGGAAAAAAGTTCATCCGAACCCAATGGCGGAAAAAAACAATCTGACGATGGAATGGATGCCCATGCGCACTGTTGTCCAGGGGAGGAGTCACCAACCTCGTGACCAAAGGCTTCTTCCGAAGACGACAACAACCTGCAATCATCCGAGCCCAACACCAGATGGCGATCTTATCCTCAGTGTGTGATCTGCAGCTCATATGCCTCGAACATTCATTTTCAACAACATTACAATCACATCACTCAAAAAATGTATACACTGCATCAAGGACATGATGTTAAATAATATCAACCAACCAGGCTGACTTGCCACCATGTTATTAGAATCAGATAGCATGTTATTGAACCAAGAGGTTGAAAAATCATGCTTACCACTAAACTAATAGAAGGCTATACTGTCAGACGACGTGTTCTGATACCTATCAAACTGCTGCTGCTAATATTCATAAAAGGCACTTGGAGGACCCGTCCACCCATCCATTCCTCCCCTCTAACCCTCCGTCTCAATGAATTCCACCCTCCCTCAACTCCTCCTCCGTGAGTTATGCTTGCTTAGCAACGCAGAAAGCCGAATAATATTTTTCATACTGACCTGCGACTGATTCGGAAGTGGAGTATTGGTCAGCCAGAAATCGAGGTCAGACGTCTGAAATTAAACAAGGAATGCATATCAAGTCTATAACCTAACAACTACATTGGTCGCAAGCACTAGAGACCAGTCACTTAATGGTACTTTATGACCGTCTATATATTAAGTATACACAAGTCAACCTTATAAAACATGATGAGCATTATTAATGGAATTAGAAGTCAACAGGTCTTATTTTCAATTAGTTGATAACTAGTTTAGGAGTAGGTGATAAGGGGTCCAGCTAATGGGTGGAAATGACAATGCAAGTCCTTCTATGCAGTTAACAAAAGTACATAAAAGTCCTGCACAACATTTTCCATTAAGAAAGCACATGCTTAGAGAAAGATTTGACAGTGGAAAATATAGAATATTAATTGCACAAGCCGGACAAGCAGAAAAAATAGGAATGGACAGTCACTTTAACAAAATATGCACTAAGTGAAAGCGGAAACTTAAAATAGAATTCTCAGTTTGGGATGGGCTGATGACCAGATGATGAAAAAAACTATTTTAAGCAGGTTACCAGCCTTTAATGAAGATTCACCATGGTGGGTATTCTTGACATAGGACCAGCTGTCAAATATTTCTTCTGATGGATACTTCTACTGGAAGATTACTCACCTGAAGAACTACCCCAGTCGTCAGACTAGATACAGAAAACTTCAAAGTCCTTACATTGCAGATATGGGGGGCTGGCTTCGCAACCACACCGGAAGTGGCATTAGGTGACATCACTATATAGTACCCGCCCCAGCACAACAGGAGTTCCCTTTTTTCCATTCCTTTAATTCAGATCTGGAGCTATGCTCAGAGTTTCCGCACCAAAAAAAAAATTGAACTGTGCAGTACTATTTCTCCTTCCAAGAAATCAGGGTTTAAACTCTGTAGAGAATGGGGAGTACTGATGTCCATTTCAGACCCCCATTCGCTCTGTCTCTGGTGCCTCAGTTTGGATCACAATCCTGTTGCAGTATCCACCCGAAAGCAGTAAAAAAGAGTGAGAAGCAAAGCTCTTTATGGCCAAAGACAAACGAGTAAGTTGGCGACATTCAAGACCTCTTTTAAGGTCACCTTAATCACACTCTTCTTGGTGGGTGGGAGGAAAAAGCACAAAACACACCAAAGGCAAGTCACCTTGTTGCCACGCCATTCCCACAGGACCTTCGTCCTTGGAGCTGGAACTGTTTGACATTGAGACAATTCCTCCTCCTAGTGGCTCTCCTCTAGCGACTGAACTGGATCTGGCGCTCGAGTGACCTTGATCCACCTCGAGGCCCGAACTACTCTCTCCGGATCTCTCAGCGCCTTCAAAACCAGAGTTTCCAACTCCAGGCTCCAATCTAGTAGTGTTTTTAAATGCTATATATTCCATTTTTGCTTAAGCATCAATGCCATCTGGAGTAAATTCAGGCTCCTTGGCTCCACACGGCAGCCAGACATATTTGCCTGTGGCTCAGACGCCATTTAGCGCCGTCCTCTTCCACTGGCAGTCTCCATGTCCACCTTCGCTTACAGTGCCAGAACCAATGCCACTGGTGCCAGTTTCAGAGTCTTGTCACAAGCCAGATCACCCAGGGTGGCCCAACGAGTTACCGCAAAGGAGAAATACAGGAGCACACTTCATGATATTTTTTGGGTGATTCAGACCTCCTGTATCCTTACCCTTGTGGGGATACTGGTGGTGATGATGATCAGAGGCAAGACTTCTTCGAATGGTTTTGACACCTCACCGGGGTTGGCTGTGATTTTCCCCACTGGGCCTCCAACCCCTGAAGTGATGCCATTCAATAAGGTAATGCAAAGGGCTGCTGAGGAGTTGGACCTACAACGGCCGACGAGGGGCGTTACAACTAATGTCCTCACAGAGTTTTTTTCCCTATTTGTACCAACTGGACAACCTCTGTTCCCCTTCAACTATGCCACTCTAGATCCAGTCATGGTGGTGAGGGAGAAACATGTTCTACCCTGGCAGTAAACAGATTGGGGCACGCCGACAGGCAGCCAGCCAGGATCTCTTACAGTTAGTATTGCATTCATATATTGAGGACTCTGCGTACATTTGTTTCTCAAAATTGTGACGAGTTGCGCCCGTTAATGGCCTGCTGCTCATCCTATTTTCTACTGTCCTGATGACCTGCTAATGACCTAGGGTCGACAGGCTTTTGACATATTTGACAATTGGAGAAACTTGTGGGATCTAGTCAATCTTTGACACATTTTACCATGCACTGACATTCTCACTTTGCACTCATTATTACAGCTCCATTGCTGCAGTTTCTAACAAAGAAATTGATTCATGACATGTATTCTCCTAAATGAATTTGGCATCAGTTAATGAATTGATTGGGAGATGGTATGATGGCAGTCTAAATTTCAGAACAAGCTTGCATTTGATGGACTCTTAAAGGGTACTTTACTTCATACAGACATCTGAGAATTTGTACTCAACCAGACAATTTATGGCAAATATGCATATATGCAGCGTCCAATGGTCCACTAAAGCAGTGGGGAATTATTCTAACATTTATGACAATCAGTGAAGATCCTATAATGCAGTACCCATGTTACATTGCTCACACTGGGAGAGCATGTTCTCCAATTAAGCTTAATCATCTGCAGATATGAGCGCGTGAACTACAACACTCATGTTTTCTAAGGAGTGCATTTATGTATTAGACATGGGTATGTGAATCATCACAATTTATTAGGCATTCAAGAAAGAACATCCTTTTATCAGTTAGATATATGCAGAAATATAAAAGTTGCAGTCTCATTTTTCCACAGAAACCCAAATAAATATGGACAAGACACAGGAAACGTAAAACCAGGAGCCCTAATTATCAAGAAAAAAGATTCCTTATAAAATGGTAGCTCTTTCTCGCATTATTCTATACAGGGAGATTGACACCTACATTAAGTCTCGCCCAGGAAGCATAGGTGGACAGGAAGAAGACGAGAAACACTCAATTCTATGCCCAATGGGATTTGAGTACTGGATTTGCAATTCTAAAAGTACTGCAGTGTTGTCCATTGCATTGACACCAGGAAACTGCTGGGTACATACATGGCATGCTCCCTGGCACGATGACATAGAGGAAGAGGTTTTTATGATTGGCGCCTGGCAGGTGGAACTATTTCACAAAATGAACTGTGTAAGGAACCATAGATAATTTTGCTCCCTTGTTATTATATTCAACAACTTTGTGAAGTATAATTTCAAGGATACCATCTTCTATATCTTATAAAGAGGTAAATGTACTTACATCTGATGGCAAGTTATCTTTCCCACCTATTTCTGGCTCCACTTTAGCAGTTAACTCTTCGGCTTCGATGCTCGTGGAGGACTTTTTATGTTTTCGTGCTTCATCCTTCTCTTTGCTTTTCTAAATTGCAGCACAAAAGTAAAGCGAGATAAAACCCATTAGTTCATCAAAATGAAATACAGCATGATGGTGCACTTCACTGCCATTTTCTGCTAATTCAAATAACCTAGAAAACTCAGATATATACAGATGTTTAAAGAAACACAAATTCTCTTAATGGTCCTTATTCTAATATATTAATAATGGTGAAAGAACCTGGGACCTTCACAAACTTGAGCAGAGGATGGTTTTTTGCATGTTGGCAAAGTATATCTTTTTATTCTATATTTTCTATACAAAACTATGTACCTGAAGTTTGAACTCAAATACATCAATTGTGAAACACAATTAAAAGTGACAATTTGAAACAAAACTAAGAAATCAGACATCTAGATCCATTTAAAAAAAACTTTTCTGGACCTCATATTTCAGACACTGACTCAGGATGTGGTGAGTAACTGAGGATTGTGTGGAGGGAGGGTGGTTTGGGGCAAAGCAAGAGGGTAGGATAGTAAACATCACGTACAGAAACAAAAATATACACACATGCACAAACTGATGATAACTACAATTTTGGAGTAGCACTATTCCGCCTGCCTTGCTTCATCCCCAGAGTGCCAAATATCTTACCTTTTTGTCTCTCTTCTTTTCTTTTTCTTTGTGCTTCTTCTCTTTTTTGATCGGCTTATTACTTTTGATCTCTGCTGGGGCAGCCTCTGTCTCTGGGGTTTTCAGGACTTCTGAGTTTCTGTGCCTCTGCACTGGAAGCTTGTCTACATCTGCTAAGGGCCTTTAAAACGGATTATTGTGTGAGTGGAAGATCAGGCATGTCCATCGCCGGTTATGGAGCATGGACAACTCATTTTTGCATTAAATACCCACCACAGACATGCATGGACAAACTACAAAATAATCAGAAGTCAGAGACAGACAGATGGGATTCACAAGATGTCCTAAATATATTTAGAAGCACCATTATCTACAAAGTAGGAATGTTGTCTTATGGTACATAAGAGAAAACAAAGAAGGGAGCAATATGTGCACATTGTTAAGATAAACTATTAATTCTAGGATGATATTGATAAACAAAGGTTGCACGCTGAACCCTCTGTAAGAATATTTAATGGATATGCTCTGTCCATCAATGAGGAGTTCTAAGCACCAAGATGGAACTGCTTGTAACAGAGTGTATGAAGGTAACGGATTGGGTGATGCTAAGTGTATCCCTTTTAGTTATGTGGCACTTAACCTCCTTATACCAATGTTTTAGAGAAACCGGCTTGTTAGCATGGGAGGTGAAACATATTTGGACATCCAAGAACGTTGAAAAAAAACAAAGGACCTATGGAAACAAGAACAAAGCCAGCAGGGTCCGAGCTTACCTTGGAGTCTTCCCTGTAATTAGACTTTGCATGTATGTGACAGACAAGGAATTGCAAAGAGAGAAAAAAAGAGAGAAGGTTTGAAAAGGAGGGAGAATCACAGTGCAAGAGAAAGTTGGAGAGAAAAGAATGTGGCTGTAACAGCAACTACAATGCCTTCGGTCTGAGTCTCTCCAACTTATCAAGAGGAGCTACCAACCAGCCTACTGAATGACAGGGTCATATGTAAGGGTATATCACTGCAATAGACTAAGTGTAGGCACCTATACACTAGCAACAACTACAGACAAATTTGAGAGATACAGTTGTTGGCAGAACATAGAGTAAATAAGAGTTTGAAGTAGGCTGTTAAAGAGGCTGTTGAAGAAAGGTAACAACCAAATAACCTGCCAGGTAGTAGAAAACAGGCCAGGAATTGAAAGCCACTCAAGACTAACTTTTGCATCTAAGCAGAGGAAGCAATAACATCTGTCCAGGAACAGAGTGACCTTTTTAAATTGTTTGTTTTTTATCATTTCACAGCTCAGAAGATGCTGTTTTATCTATAGTGGAATAAGGAACTATTTGCTAGGGGAACTCAATCATGTTGAGTGTAAAGAAGAAATGGAAGAGGAGGCATACTTATGTTCAGGTCACTTTCAAATGTGCATATCAAGTAAAGACAGTACTAAAATAATATACAGCTGACAATATTAACAGATTTAATGACATGGCAAAGAAAACATCAGCAGAGAGCACACAGTGCAGATCCTAAATACCAACTGTTCTAAAAATAGCCAGTAACACTACACACAATTTTCACATTTTTACCGTGTATCAAGCGGTATTGAAGCAAAGCCATAAAGTAAGCCACACAAACTAACAAAAATGGAAAAAGTGTACAACTATGGGGCAATACCCTTAATTTTATGTCAGTGGCTGCCAACAGCAAGCAAAAGAAGACTTCGGGCCCGATTCAGAGTTTGGCGGTCCGTGGACTGCCAAAAGTGGGGCGTGGCGGGGATGTGCACCAGCGATTCAACCGCTGTATCACAACTTTGGTGGTGGGACCGCCGCAGCCGCCAGTGATCAGCCATACCTGGCACTGGCGAGCGGTCTTGAGGCAGAAATATGCTTGGAAGTGCAGCTGCGGCAACGCCAAGCATATTACAAGTTTCTTCACTGCGACCCTAACCATGGAGCTCAGGCCCTATTGGAAAAGGGTGTCGGTGAGGAAACAAACGAGGCCTACAGGGGCCCCTCTTTCCTCAGACTTATGAGATGCATGCAGTGGGACACGTGGTGTGCCCCCCTGTCTGCATGCACCCCATTTCACAGTCCATGCCGTGCAGGAACAGGCTGACATTACCATTGCATTGCCATTTTGAAAGGCACCAGTTTGGGAATGCCAATGGACCGCCCGCCAGTCTACGAGGAAACTCAATATCATGGGCGCCCGTTGGCCCTGTTTGGCTGTGTGGGAGGATGGCGGCCTGCTCCCACACCGCCAAACTCGTAATCAGGCCCTTAGACTTTGACTATAAGAAGTGGGGAAACATATGTGAGCTACACATAATCTTAAAGCCATATGCTGCGTTCAATTAACGCTTGAAATAAACAAACTAACATTGTACTGTACTGGTATTTGTACTGCTCTGTCCTCCCCCTTGCAGGAGGTACATCGTTTTTTGAGTTGTGAAGTAGCAATTCTGTTTGTAGGATTTATATACCACTTGATACTCCTGAAGCATTCTTAAAGCATTCCGATTTTCATTGGCATTTAGGGTGCTCTTCGAGAGAAGGGTTGAAAAATTGTGTTGTTTGTAGTACAACGTTTATGGGAAGAGCTGGGTGAGGTGCGTGAGATTTGAGGATAAGTATGGTGTGTGGAAACATCACTCTCCATAAGCATGGAGTATTGTGGGAAGCGTGAGAATAAACAGTCATCTGTATTTACCATCCTTGGGAAGACTCGTTCACAACTAGAAAATGATGTCGAAGAGCACCAGTGGGTCCACAGATATATACTTTAAGGAGTCCAGCTGGTCGCAGACAAACCCTCCATTATGTGGTGTCCACTTGGCTCAACAAACTAGAAGCACACTAAAAGCCTACAAAGAATCACTATATGGAGTCTATCCATTAGAGACCGTAAAACAGCAGAGAAGAACTTGCATTAGGCAACATTAGGTTGAACTGGATTTTTAGAGAATGTAGACTTTGTGGGGTCGCATTTTAAATTAGAGAACTAAATATTTTTAGATTTTATGAATTTCAGATGGATGACATTTACTCTTATTTACTTAAGTAGTTTGTTCCATAGCTTACTGGTCTGTACAGAGAAAGGGGAATCCCCTAGACAGGTTCTATTGAAGTGAGTGGACTGATGGGGAACAATGCCATTCTGTGACCTGAGGTTTCTAAGTTGAATGTAGAGTGAGGAAGAAGATGTGTACTAACAGCTAGTGCGGTCAACCTCGAGGCTGGGAAACCGGTTTCGGGCATCGGCAAGGTTACTCAACATTCTGTGATTCTGGGCAAAACACTTAATCTCCTTGTGCCTAACAAAAAGAATGTGCCCGTCTGTAACGCAAATGGTGCTCATGTAAAGCGCTCGGATACCTCTAGGTCGAGTTTGCGCTATATAAAACTCCCCCCCCCAAAAAATGGAAGTTAGGAATGTAGAAAGATTAGGCAGGTTCCATGGATTGCTCACTGTGCGATGGAGAGCTCTGAAAGAATCTTCTTACCAAGAGATGCCAATGCAGGGTCTTACATGCAGGTGTAATTAGGTTACATTGCTCCAGGCTGAGAACATTCCTGGCAGCCGTATTCTGAATTTGTTGATGGTTAGGCATTTTGTGAGCCTGATGTAGAGCCTATTGGAGTAGTCAATGTGTGTCAGTACAATGGATGTTGTGCCCTAGATCCTGTGGGGAGTTAAGTACCATTGCAGTGTTTTCATAGTTTTGAAAACACTTTTGATTACATTACTTAACTTAATTACTTCCATTGAGGTGGCTATGGGAAAGCCAATCTCCTAAAGGCCAGGGTCTTTTCGGGTCAGTTTTCCATAATTTGTGGATTAATTTTTGATGGGTTGAGAATCCAGGTACCTTCCGCCTATTGACAAAGCACAAGTCCAGATCAGTTTAGGACTGAATGAGTTTCAATTTTAGAATAATCTAGGTATTGTTGTTGTGGTGGTTTTAACAGGTAAACTGAAAGAACAGATAAGCTCAGCGAGTGTGAACAGGAAAACAATGAAGAGAATTTGGGTCAATCATAGAACCTTGGAGGACACATACCGGTTACAAGAATGGAACTATGCAGAAGGTTAAAGGATCACAGTATGTGCTCAGCATGTAAAGCAGGACTTAGTCCAATTTAGGGGCTGCGCCGTTTAGTCTTTGAAGTAGTAGTTGATGCTTGGTCAACTGTGTCAGACTAATGATAGATAAAGTAGGAGGCATGCAGCTACTCCACCAGAGCCTAGGATGTTCTTGAGCTCATCCCAGATTGCAATTACGACCGATTCAGTGCCTCATCTAAGTGAGAAACCACAGTCTGTCTGCTACAGTGGTAGGAGATTAGCTTGCAGAAGCCAAAGACCTGAGTGAAAACTGCTTTTTTATATAGCATACCCTGAAAGTGTTTGTCTGATATGAGTTTATAGACTGTTGGGTCCACATGGCTGAGTCCTTGCAAAGTTGGCTTTATGTAGGATGTTTTAATTTACTAGGGAACTCTCTAGTCGAAAGGGATGCATTAATAAATACTCTGACCTGTATGCACACAGACCAGGCTAGGAAGAGGTTCTTTTTTTTATTTGGCTGGCACAGGTAGCTGGGTGATCGAGTGAAGCAGACTGTTTTCATGAGGGTATTAGTTTCTTTTTCGAAAAGCAATTTAAATTGGCATCGTTTTGGTCATGTAGTAACATAAACCCAGTATGGCAGTGCAATGTGGTTGCTGATCTCCTTTGTAAAGAATTTGCAGAATTATTTAGTGCAACTTCTGCAGTCAGTGTAATCTGGGTTATAAAATTCTGAATTAATTTTGAAAAGTTCAATGGCTGAATATGAAACATCCGCGTGAATAATAAGATTGCTTGCTTTTTGTATTCTGGCTTTGTAGATTCCGTTTTGACACTATCTTTGATGTATCTTTATTTTAATGTGTACTCTCCTTCCCCCTTTAAAAGCTTCTAGTTTTGCTTTATTATATTTGCCTGGATTAAACCAACCACACTTCTGATATGGCGGTTGGTTTTGTGAAGCTTTCATGGCTGTCACTTCTTTTAACGCCTCAGTAATCCAAAGGTGAAATTGGCTCTCTGATAGAGATGTCTAGCCGCAGATTCCTTACCTTAGAATTATCCTCAGGTGCCAGACTGGTTCCAGAAACCTTTTCTACAGCAGTACCTCTATGCATGTGTAGAGGGCGTCAAGCGACTAACAACGTCGCCCACCGGATGTGACGTCTGCAGTGTCCAGAGATATTTTCAGGGTCCGGTAGACTACGATGTTGACCCTGCACCCTCATTCTATCTGCATGTGGTGTATGGACATGCACCCTGATTCCAAACAGTGCAGCTCATGTCTTCAGCTTCAGTCATCAGCGTTACAGGAGCATCGCATGACAATGTTAGAGGAGCAGTGGTCGATGGTCCCTCGTCTGTTGCGGTCCTCCTCTCCCTCAGTGCACCGCTCGAGGGCCAGCTCCTGAAGACATTTGACCTTGTGTCGGTTGATAAGTCACGACGGAGGCGGTCTGCGCCGCAGCCTTCCCCGACATCACCATGTATGCGCGGTCCCCCTGCCATGCCTCCTAGTCCTCCGATTTCAAGGTCGGAGCAAGAATCTGTCCCATGCCTCGATGTTCTTGAGATGGGCCTACTGCCCCTTTTGAGGTTTACAGCCGTTTTTTCATCTTTCGTCTCTTCTTGAACATAAATTCTTTGCCCTCCCACTGTAGGTTGGTTCGTACAGAGGTTGGTGATCCCAGGGATTCTTTATAAGGGTCTTTTTCCCTCGCTTCGAGACCGCAGATACTGATCTGACCCCTTGGGTGGTTCGCTCTCCCAAGGAGTATACTAATTATGATTTGTGGCGATGTCAGGACCCTTATTCATGATGTCACATGGCTTGTTTTCAGGGCACAGATTGTCCCATGCACCCGCACCTTTCCTCTTCTTCTAGCTCATATCCTCATTAGGCTGTAGGCACAAGCTCTCCATTGTTAATTCTGATCTTTATGCTGGTTCCTTGGTTTGGACCATCATTTGGGACATTGGTCTTCCATGCTGTATTCTCTACCTTGTCCACTGCTTCGGCCAGATCCCTTTCCCTGTTTGGTATTCTTCCCTCAGACGGGTACTAGTTATCTGCGTAGGCCTCCCTGTGCGGGCCTTGTAACTTAACCCTTTTACAGTTCTGTACAGTGGTTTTCTTTTTCTATTCTAGCAAGGTTGTCTTTCTTTTCACCGGTCTCACAGCCGCCTGCTTATCACCACTCGGTGGTGGTGTTTTCTTCTTCTTTTATACAAGGCCATGCAGTTGGTTGCCAGCTCGCTGTTGCTCCACTTTGGCCAGTGCCGACATGGTGGCAGTTTCTATGTGCCCTTCTTGGACACCTCTTGTTATACAGTTTTTTTCTTCAGTATCTCTATAGCACATACGCCTCTTTAAATGAGTGGCTCCTTATTGGGGCTAGAAATGGAAGGCCTGGTGCATTTGTTTAGGCTCAGCAAATATAAAAACAAAAATACAATGAATAAAGGCGCGTGCCATACATTCCAAAAAACTCGATAGAGCCCGAGGACTCCCGATTTTAAGTCAATATGGCTTTCTTTTGGCTGTCTTTCACCTGTAGTTGTCTTTGCTTGACTGTCTGAGTGGAAACAATTCCTGCTACTGACTCAATTCCCCATCCCCCACCACTCTTTGTTCACCGTTTCCTGCATTTGTGTGTTTTTTTTTTTTTGTTCTCCTGTAACCGCTTCATTACTATTCTTCTTTTATATATTTCCCATCACTATCCAACTGTAGATATAATGTAATGTAATAAAAATTTCTAAAGCGCACTATCACCCCACGGGTATCCTGGCGCTGACTGACAGCAGTTCCTCTACATGCACTTATTTTCCCACCGGATGTATAGTCTGCACTACCTCCTAGGGAAGAGATACGTTTTACGTTTTTTCTAACAAAGTATTCTCCTATTTGTCTGATATCGGGCGTAAAATTATTCCACAGATGGGCAGCGGCCCAGCTGAAGGCTCTCACCCCAAACTTAGAGGCTCTTATTCTGGCGGTACAAACCAGGTGAGCAGTGGAGGAACGAAGATTTTGTGATGGAGCATGCCAGGCAAACTTTTTCTGCAATGGCAAAGGTCCAAGTCCATAAAGGGCCTTAAAAACAATACACAATGATTTAAACTGGATTCTCTGAGCTAGAGGGAGCCAGTGACGATCACTGAGAGCCGCAGATGCAGAATCGCCTCGAGTCCTCTTTAAAGCCAACTTAGCGGCAATTGTCTGTATTCTTTATAATTTCAGAATGAAGAAGTTGGCTGAACCAAGGAGCAGGGCATTACAGTAGTCCAACCAGCTTAAAATAACACTTCTAACTACTAGGGCCCTAGCTACCAAAGGGAGAATTTTACGCAGAGCCTTTATGACTGATAAGCAAGTCCCAACTGTCTTATTCACATGTTTCTCCAGGCTCAGCTTGTTGTCAAAAACTACCCCCAAATTGCGCACTGCTACCGCTGGTATGGGAGGCGTGTCTGCCTGAACGGGCCAGATATTGTCTGGAAGCAGACGAGGGATTTTCTTCACAGTGCAGTGTAGGATTTCTGTTTTCCCAACATTAAACTGCAGAGAGTTGTCCGACAGCCATCTAGCAGTCCTCTGCATGCATTCACGGAGGTTCTGTGTAATATAGACTCTCTGCCTTCTAGAGACAGGATAAGCTGCGTGTCGTCTGCATAATTCACCAGCTTGATGTTATATGATTTAATAATGGTAATCAATGGTCTCAGATATACATTAAAAAGGATCGGGCTGATAGATGAACCTTGAGGAACCCCATGCTGGACAGTTCTAAATTCAGAACAGAAAGGGGGGAGGGCCACAGCTTGTTGCCTATTTTCCAGGTAAGACTGAAGCCAGTTAAAGGCCAGGACCTCCAGCCAAAGGTCAGCAAGCCGCCTCAGTACAATTCAATGGTTGACCGTGTCGAATGCGGCAGACATATCTAAGAGGATCAGGACGGTCGACTGGCCATTGTCTGCCCGCATTCTAAGTTCATCCAAGACGACTATTAGAGCTGTCTCCGTCCCAAGGCCAGGTCGAAAACCAAATTGCACGTCTTCCAGTCCCCGGTTGGTTATATCGTTGATGTGTATTCAACCCATTCCTATTTATATGGATCTACTCTTATGTAACTAATGTAACCATTTTGTCCACTTGTTTTGTAAAGCGTTCGGATACCTCCTGGTCTAGTTAGCGCTATTTAAAACTCTACAAATAAATAAATAGTGAGTGACCTTCTCCTACGTCTCTTACAGAGGAATGTGTTTCTGCTTACATTGTTGCACTCTTCCTCGTTCCCTGGGAAGGCCTTCACCTGTTGCTTGAGTCTCTCCTCTGCCCTTCCCTTCTGTCCCCCCTTGACGATTTTACATTGAACAGTCCCAGAGAGCTCCTTTCCCTCTTTGAGTGTTCCCTTCGACCACATGTGGTCTATAGCTTTAATTGTTATAGTCCACAATCCATTTCCTTTACTTTAGTGGTGTTCTCTGCATTCCTTGCTTCTATGGCTAGGAGTTTCAATAGTTTTAGCTACTGTCCTTGGCTTTCCAATCAGTTTTCTTGGTTCGGTTGACATTAAAGAAACTATGTAGTATCATGTGTGTATGGACTTATTTCCAACTCCTCTTTATTCTTCTTACAATGTCTTTGCCCAGGTTGCCGATTCAGTTGCGTACGGACTTCTCCTCAATGTTTCTGGTGAGATTTTTCTCTCACCTCGCAGCCGGTCTCTATTTTTCAGACTGGTTAGCCTGGTCAGGAATCTTTCCTATGATTCTGGTAGCAGATTCTCCTCCAGGGATGGTATTGCTTGGGTATCTCATTTTAAGGTAAAACATCTGCAGCTAGATGTCTATCAGATGAATAAGTTACTTACCTTTGGTAAAGCCTTATCTGGTAGAGACAAGATCTAGCCGCATATTGCTTATCGAAACATCCATCCTCCCAGCTCTGCGACATGGTTCTCTCTCTTAAAAAGAAAAAAAAAGAAAAAAGAAAAAAAAAAAGGGAAGCAATAATATATATATTTAACGCTAAAACAAATATGATAATTTTTCAAAAAGAAGATTCCTTTTGGGCACACTATTCCCGTTGCAGTTTCTGTACGTGGCTCAGCATTCTAGCGTGGAAAGTAGTTTGGGGAAGAAAATTCAGTCAACTCGTCAGGGGTGGGCTTATATGGACTCTAGTGACGTCACATCCGGTGGACAACGTTGTTACGGAGTCACATGCCGCATTCTGACGCGCAGAGTTACTGCTCTCGAAAGGTTTCCGGATCCAGCCTGCGCCTGGGGAGAATTCTAAGGTAAGGAATCTGCAGCTAGATCTTGTATCTACCAGATAGGGCGTTACCGAAAGTGAATAACTTATTCAACAAGAGATAAGTCAGTTCACTGGCAAATTCACCAGGCGTTCCAACTAGAAAAAATATGATTTTGAAGCTTTTCATGGTCTGCTAAAGGACATTTAGTTACGTGCTGCTTACAATGGTGTAGTGGTTCAGCCAAAGGTGATGAAGTTGTTATCAATTCAGATGATTAGTTTGGTTCCTCTCAAGGAAATAACATCGTCTGGCACAAAGACAGTATCAAGGGCCTGGCCTGCTTCAGGAGTAAGCCCAGTGACTAGTTTGTGGCAACTGAGTGCTTCAAAAGTTACACAGAGGCATGCACTGAATTGCAACCAGTTTTGTCAAACCAAGTGTTGATATAGATAAGGATGCATTGGCTTAAGTGGTCAACTGGTCCAGGAGGACGTCAGCAAGGGATACTTTAGATTGAGGTGGTAAGCAGCTGAGAAGAAATTATGCAGAACCATTATGGAGTAGTGAGCAGTGACAAGTAAAGATTCTTTGATGGTGGCGGTTGCCAAGTAGTTGTTGGAGGCTGCAGCTAGTCTCAGACTGCACTAGTTGTTTTGACAGTTTCTTTAGCGGATTGGGTAGCCATAAAAGATGTCTCTGTGAAGTACAACAGCGGCGTAGACATCCCACACGTTTCAATGACGAAGTACAGGTGCAGCCTGGAACCACTTGAGTATGTGGATCTTTTTCTTCCTCCATCACTGCAAAACCACAATGCGGTACAGTTCTGTCAAAGAGAACATGCACTCAGTGCAGTAATAACACTCCTTGATGTCTAAGTTGTCACCAGTGGACTGCAGGAAAAAAAGGTAGACTTATTTGTATTGTTAGATGTTTGTCCAAGTAGCCTTTTAGAGGTTATTGTTCTACTTGCTATATTGAGACAGTTTACGGTGAGATGCAGTAAGGCAGAGCCAGCAAACAGCTGTTGGTCAAAGGTGCCATATTGAAGTATGTTTTTCAGTAGGACGTATGGTTGCTAGATTTCACTGAGCAGGGTTTCACTAAGCAAGGCAATTGTCAGATAGTTATTTTGTGAATTTGGAGCAAAGATGCTTGCAGAAAAACACAGCAGCTAACTTAACTCCACACATGGGAAGTGTGCCATTTATAGTGAAGGGCAGTTTGCTGTATACATTGATACAACATATGGTAGCTGCAGTGGATCTCCTCCCTTTTGAGATTAAATAATGAAGTTGTAATTTTCTAAAGGGAAGGTGCCGGACAAAGGAAGGATTTTTCCAGTAATGTTTTCCTACAGTGGTTAGGAGGGCGAGATTCCTAGGTTGACGGTGACAGGGTCCTAAGCCAATTCATATACCGTTATTTGTCGACAGAGACCACGGGGTGACGGGGTCTAGACTCAAATGTCAGGACGAAGACTGGCCACTGAGGAGCGATGTTCTAGCTCTCCAGCAATGTTTCCAAGGTTTC
Source organism: Triturus cristatus (assembly GCF_964204655.1). Lineage (NCBI taxonomy): Eukaryota > Metazoa > Chordata > Amphibia > Caudata > Salamandridae > Triturus > Triturus cristatus. The sequence goes on from NC_140595.1 coordinate 62,683,274, forward strand.
CTCATCAAACAATGCAACTTGCACAGAATGCTCCCAAGTTATATTTTTTATATTATCTTGGGAGTTATATTTCTCGCACTAGAATCTTTAGAAAATATTAGATCGTAACATCACAAAATAAATAAATCCAACACATTCAATGTGGCTCCCCTAAGTACACAGGATACTCTAAACACGGCACAAGAACCACAGACACAACTAGATGGACAAACCATGCAGAGTTTAAATCGAGTAATAAATCCATATTTGTAAAGCGCAAACATATCATTCCTCAGGGTTTCAAGGCGCTGGGGGCCGTTGGGGAGATTAGGTGAGCTATTGCCCAAAGTAACAAGATACTGAATTAAGCTGCCGCCCTCGATCGAACTGTGATCCCTGCGCTTCAGAGTCAGCTGCTCTGGCACTTGCGCCACACTTCTCCCAAACAGTAAATTCGAACTTCCAAATACCTCTCCAGAAAAAACCCCAATTCTGTGTTCGATAAGTTAACTAAAGGTGGAACATCAGCAACACAGGACATATATATATTTAAATGTATTGTGGCACTTAGCATCATTGACTGAACTGAAACAGTCCTATGACCACTAACCCTGAAACCTCAGATCTCAACTCAAAATGCCAATCTCAACATTACCACTAAATCTTTAGCGACGGTAATCATGCCACCTATCCCCACACAAACTAAAGAGCAGTAAACCAGAGTCAAAAAAATGAAAAGATATGTTCCTTGTAGTTTTCCATAATAAAATACTGCTGGTGTCCATCAATTCATTCTTTTCACATTACCAAACATATACTCACTTATCTAAATCGATGTCCAGTGCTCTGTATGGGTCGTTAGGGTCCTTCTCATCGTCATCACTAGGCAAAGCATTCTGAAGTGGAAAGAAAATGTTAATTTAAGTGTACAGAAATAAATCCAATGTATAGCTCTGCAACTATTATATAGAGCTAGGTCACAGAGGACTTTTGTCTGATACACAGCCTTCTGTCACCCAGAAGGGCAGGGTTGAGTCGCACTTCGCCTTCAGCTTGGAGCTCAATGCGTCCAAGAAGAAAGCCAACGATAGGAAGGATACAAATTTACCAACCCCAAAAACCAGCTCTGCCAGATCGGTGCCACCGTCCGCACAATTTAGATGACTGTGGTCGCAACAGTGATAACCTTCCCACACAAAGGTATAACCAAATGAGAACTTAGTACAGAAATGGTATCCTAGGACAAATTGCAAGTAGTGATTGAGTACTGGCGAGCTCCTGGTCTTCTGCATGTGGCTGAAGATCCAAAATTGGGAGGAGGAGAGGGAAAGGCATGATCTTTTACTCCTCAGCCACTGACAGGCCACAGATTGCTATCAACTTCCAGCAGATTGATCAATTTGGTAAGGGGGAAGGACGGGCTTAGTCACTGTGAGCTCCTCACACTTCCAGTCATACTGAACACATCACCTGCAGATCAATCAGCTGAGAGGTGGTAACAAAATCATTGAACATATCATCCTTGATGTCTTTTTGTGATGAAGCACATGCCTCACTAACTAGCAGAGCAGGATTTATAACTATCTACTCTACTGAACGAGTGTGGAGTCTGCCTGTTAGCGGGGAGGAGGAAGACCTCTGCTGCAGGACAGATCTTGCCTGATCCCGGCTAGCCTGGAGAGACTTTAGGAACAGGCAGGTGTGATTCCATCTGCAAACCCCAGTATCCCTGAAACTGGGCGTGCCTTTGAGTGAGAGCCGGTCATCCCTGAATCCCACGCAGGGGTAGAATGCTTAATGTCTCTTTGCAATGCAGCAGTGCCACGGCAGACAGAAGGAAAGTGAAGCTCAATCCCACAGTGCAACCGCTGACTGGAACTGTAGCATCTACACAGGAAGTCAGGCTAGCCACAACTGTGGTAAAGAATATATTGTGCCAAAGAAGACTTCGAACCTAAAACCCTTCCGCTACAGGCCAGCAAATGCCCAGTCAATGGACCGAGACGACTGATCAGGAAGCAACTAGTCGACAGTCTAAACAAAAGAAGGTTGCGCAACAGGGTGTTTTATCCTACCAGAGATATTAGTATTTGTTGCGTTTGATCAGGAAGGGGACCTCAACATGGAATGGGATGGTCCTGAATACAATGCCTCACTTTCTCACTGTATGAAGATGTGCTTGGTTCCTTATCAAGCTTTCAATGTCCCTGATCTGATCTCATGTCTTCTTAAAAATAAAAATAAATACATCTTATATTTGTGCCCAACTACACAATTGACAAAAAACAAAGAGGCAACGATTATTATGACAAAATATCCTGGCATGTGCAGTTGGAACTACTAGAATGTACCTATAGGTAGAGAAGCAAGGAAAAACAGTTCAATGGGTTAATGCACTTTTTTCGGTCATTGGATTTACAAGCTTAAATTATTCCCTGTAATCAGGCTGGGAACCATGGGTAAACTATGTTAGCGCAGCAGTGCAGATTGACCCTCGGTAACTGATATTTACGTAGATCAATAACATCACTGTAAATTACCCAAACTCCTCCGACTCAGAGACCAGCACTATCAGTGGTACATTCTCAGAAGCTTCCAGCTGCCAGATTTTCTACTGCATGTTCATTGTGAAGATCCCTCAAGAGAGCTCTCTCTTTTTCTCAGAATTGAATGTATTTGGAAGAGGAGGAGGAATAAGAACATTGAAGAAAAACTATTTAAACAGCATGGAAAAATAAAGATCTAAGGGTATAATCCACATACCAAATATGGCAACTGTAACACCTTTTCTACAAAGACTCTCAAAGACCGGAGTCAAAGACTGGCTAGTTTGGAGGAGAAAGCGGATGCTTCGACCTTAAGAGTACAAGGTAAGCGAGACAAAAAAGCTTCGAAGTAGCAATCAAAACCTTTCAAAATGCAATCACCATGGACTTTGAGAGTAAAACACTGCATCGACACCAAATAAATCTTTGGATCCTGTCACTCCATTGACAAGATTGTTGTCAACGAACAATTCAGCAACACCACAGTCATCATCGATGAAGAGAAGCCTTTCGTTAACAAGACCCATTCTTAGACTGACCACATTGTCGTCACGGACAAATCAACAGTCACCAAGCCACCCAGCGATGGCTCCTAGCAGGGTTGGACAGGGACAGAAAAGAGGCAGAGGAAGAAAAATTAAAGTGAATCAGGGCAGTTTTTAACTTGTAAAGACAATCTGTATATATGTTTCGCAAGATATGGGCAACTGCATGCATTTGTGCTTGCTGCAGGCAATCTTTGGGGTAATACCAGAGGGGGAGCGGGGGAAAATCAGACCACCTGACCATAAGAGGCCTACAAATCAACAACAAGTATTGCAAATGCAATAGGTCTCGCATTTGTTGGAGTTGGAGTTATTGCCATTATAAATTAAATTATAAATGTCAATGTTTTTTAACTAGTTATGTTGCAGGGTGCAGTAACATATGCGGCCATGAGGTCCATGGGACCTCTTTTGGCTACATATGGTACTGCAACATGGCTATGTAAAAAAAAAACATTGGCATTTATAATGTCAATAACTCCAACTCTAGAAAATGGCAGGCCTACTGCATAGACTTTGACGAGACAAGCTGATGAAAAGAAAGGCGCGGTTCACCAAAGTCTATTTTTTCAATATGGTAAGCTTTTGGTAAGCAGCGCAGAATGCCGAACCTGTGCCGTGCTGCTTAATAAAGGCATAGAATATCGCAGAAAAAAAAAATAAGACTTTGGTGAGCTTGCCTTCTTTTTCTTCGGCACAGCTCGCCACAGTCGATTTTTAGGTGTCGCCTATGCAGCGCGCAAGCGATACTTTGGAGTGACCTCTTGGAATCACTCTGTACTTTTTTGGAAACTCGTGCATGTACTGCCCTGTTTCCAATGAGCACTTGTGCATGTACGGCGTTTACCTTGCGGGAGAGAGCAGCAGCGCCATCTGTTTACAATTATCGTGCCCGCTGCTGCTCGCTTCAGCAAGGTAAACGCTGTACATGGACTGAGCCTTGACGCCCCGACCCCGTTCCCCACCGTGAGCTTCAAAACATAGAAGGCGCCAGCAAAACGTCTGTCCGCTCTGCCGATTTATTGCCCTCTTATCTCGCGCTAGCGGAGGATGCCTCGACCTCGGCACTTGTCTACAATAGCTAACCGCAACTTCCTTCTATGAAGCAATTTCAAAAACAGGGGTGTCAAAATAGGTTAACTTTGAACCAGGGTATTTTGAACTATTTTCTTTTCCTTATCTGCTGATCACAAACGGATGTTCAATCTGAACATTTCAATGTAGCCGGCTGAACATGCTTCCAGTGACTTGATTGTGAACTTTGCTCACAAAGTGTGACTGAAATATGTGTCCCGCCCATTTCCTCAATTAACTTTCCATTCATTCACAAATTCCCTGCAGCTTACCACGGAATGAGCCCTCCATTCTTCAAAGAGCTGCCAGGGACCTGCTGGAGTTTTTTTGCCTAATCAGTTTAACAAAATAGTCTGTGATTAACCCCGAAGGAACCGGAGCTATCTCTGCGCTCGGCTCCAAGCGTAAACACTGCTGCCCGTAAACAAGGGAGCCACCACGGTGCTTCATCCCAACGCCAGGGGATCACCCCGAAGGACTGAGTTCCCAGTGTGATTCACTCACTTTCAACAGAGGGGTGTTCTCGATACACCTTATCTAATTAAGAAGCAAGCTCGGTGCTGCACAAAAGAAACACAGTTGTACGGATCTGGCCAGGGCGCAATCTTCCTATCTGTTTCAGAAAAATAAATAGATAAGGAAAGAGGAAATGTGGTTAATACAGATCAGATGGCGGTAACAAAACACAGACCCTCAGTATTTGTAGTAGCAGGGCAGGCTGTGGCACGTGTGTAGACACTTAACAACTTATGTTCCTAGCTAGCCGTGAAAGGCTGTGTATGCTCTAATAAGTCGCTTTTAAGTTAGCTAATTATTTACAGTCTGGAAGTAGAAACAAACTTAGAGGGAAGGCAGGAAGGGCCATGAGCGCAAGATGTTAGAGAATTCTGCAATTCAGATGGCCAGTGTTATTCTCCTGAAACTTAGAGCAGTCTTACTAGGCCCGGCCAGGTTGCGATATTTGATATTCGATGGGTTGAGTGAATGTGTCTTTATATATCAAGACAGCAGCTCGTAAATTTAGAATTAAATTAGTTTTTTTCCTTGTCACGTTCCTCACTATACACAGGTGTGCTCTTCCTTCGCCAGGACCACTGGCTGTGTGTAGCATACCCAACAGGCTTGCTAGGCATGTCATCAGAAGGCTTTCAGGTGCCTCGCGATTCCAGGGGGTTCTGCAGAGTGTGAAGGCCCCAGGTCAAGAGCTAGTGATGCCCGACGCAGGTGGAGCCACTCAACAGCATGCATTAGTGCCGCAGTTCGGCCTACCGAAGCGCAAGTGAGCAACAGGGGGAGAGGATGCGGTCTGAGGCTAGACTGTCAACTCTGGAGCTGGGAAACCAAGGTTCCAGCCTCGGGGTCGATTCCACATTCTGTGATTCTGGGCAAATCAAGTAATCTCCCCGTGCCTACCAAAAAAATAGAAAAAGCATTGGCATAGCCAACAGGTCTCGCCTTTGGGACCTTATAAGTGTTTAGCCTTGCAACAGCTGATGTTGTTGCACCAAGGATATTGTGCTGCATAACTAAATACTTATAAGGTCCCAAAGGCGAGACCTATCGGCTATGCCAATGCTTGTTTCAATATTGTAGCTTTTGGTAAGCAGCGCAACATGCTGCCTGTGCCGTGCTGCAAAGTTGAAAGTTGGGTGAGCAGCAATCGCCAGCGTACATTTCAACTTCTCAACCAAAAGCCTTATAGTAGGTTCCTGTAACGCCCTGAACGTCTCAGGATCGTTTAACAGACACGACAATGAGGACGCAACCACTTGTGAAGGGTTAGTTCTTTTAATGAAGGCAAATAAAATACAAAGAACAAACAAAAGTTATAGTCACTGGAATCCTCCAGGCTAAGTACGTTACCAGCCCACAGCACGGATGGTCCTAACCGTCCTCTGCATATACGCCGATCCCGGCGTATGCCAACAGAGGGCAGAAATGAAATGGCCGACAATGCCAATCGGTAGGCTGTGAGGGGCACGAAGAGTGTTGGGGAGAATCGAGGAGTCAGGGAAACACCCAGCCGGGGTCTCTACCTGAAGGGAGCAGCCGCTCAACCTCTTCCTCAGACTGCACCGGGACGCGGAGTCACCTCCTGGTGATGTGTCACCGATACCCCAATCACAAGCAAGAAGACTGAACCGAGAGCAGCCGCTCGATCGATCCTGTGGACTTCCGAGTCTGTAACGCGGCAAACACCTCCTGGTGTGCGTTACAGCTGGCAGTCCCTGTGTCTCTGGTCGGGCTGGGAGTTACGACTCCAACCAGCAAAAGCGCCACTGCGCTTGGACTCAGCCGAGTCAAAAAGCGAAGCTCAATGGTTGACCGGTAGAGCTTCCGGGTCCTTCACAGGTGACGATGGGGCAAGTCACGGCCCAGGGAGTAACGACTCGACCTACCTCCGTTCTTGCCTTACTGGAGCACCACTCCGGAACACTGCTCTTCACGAAGCAGGTACGTCGGTGTAAACACAATATCCGACAGCCTTGTACCTCCCGGTTCCTCCCTTTATAGGGAGTGTTTTCCTTGAGTTATGTAACAGCTCTCCTGTTTACATAAGGGCGTGTTTTCCTTGAGTTATGTAACAGCTCTCCTGTTTACATAAGGGCGTGTTTCCCTTGAGTTATGTAACAGCTCTCCTGTTTACATAAGGGCGTGTTTCCCTTGAGTTATGTAACAGCTCTCCTGTTTACATAAGGGCGTGTTTCCCTTGAGTTATGTAACAGCTCTCCTGTTTACATAACCTCTCAACCGCTAAGCATCCTGGGAGATGTAGTCCGTTTTCGCTGGTTACCGTTTTCCTCCCCTCGTATGACAGGAATTCTTGACAGTACATCCTCCCTCTCAGCGGCTCCCCACGGGTCCAGCGCTGGCAGGAAAACGCCGATGGAACAAGGAGACCAAGCGCGGAGCATGAACCCCTTCAGCCGGTTCCCATGAATGCTCCTCCGGGCCATAGCCTTTCCACGCAACCAGGTACCACAGCTTCCCCCTGCGCCATTTGGACGCCCGTATGCCCGACACTTCATACTCCACCTCCGACTCCACGCATACCGGCCTAGGTGTCCCAGACGGCTTGGAGGGTGCTGGTTTGAGCAATGATACATGAAAGACAGGGTGTATCCGCAATGACTGGGGCAAGCACACCTTCACGTTCACGGGACCCATACACTTGGTAATTCGATAGGGGCCCATGTACTTGGGATGGAACACACTGTTCTTTCGAAACCTCATGTTTCTTGTGGATATCCAGACGTAGTCTCCAGTGCGGTACAGTGGCCCGGGCCTTCTCTTCCTATCTGCCGCAGCCTTGTATTTTCTCTTGGCCTCTATTAGGACAGCCCTTGAGCGCATCAACGTGTCTTTTATGTGTGCCACCCTGTCCGCTGTGGCGGGAATCCTGTCCTCTCTGAACGGATGTAGAAATGGCAAGAACCTGGGATGTTGGCCATAGTTGCTATAGAACGGAGATGACTGTGTGGAGCTGTGAGTGGCGTTGTTATAGGCTATCTCTGCAACCCATAGCAAGTCGACCCATTCTTCCCTGCCCTGGTCCACAAAACATCGCAGATACTGTTTGAGCGTTTGGTTCAGGCGCTCGGTTTGGCCGTCCGTTTGAGGGTGGTAGCTGGTGGACAGGGCGGTCTTAACATGCAGCGCAGTGCACCAAGTCTTCCAGAATTGCGCAGTAAACCGCGACCCCCGGTCCGACACGATGACCCCAGGTAATCCATGCAGTCGTACCACATTCTTTAGGAGTAGTGACGCCAATTCCCCGGCCGTAGGGACTCTCTTGCAGGGGATGAAGTGCCCCATTTTCGTCAAGTAATCCACCACCACCAGTATTGCCGTCATCCCCTGGTCTACCGGTAGGCCCACCACGAAGTCCAGTGATATGCTATCCCATGGTCTATCCGGGGTCGGAAGTGGATGTAAGAGCCCTTGGGTTCGGCCATGGTCGGCCTTCATGGTAGCACACGTAGGACACTCCTGTCCCCACCTCCTGACATCCACTCTCATGGTTGGCCACCAGAAATGCCGTCCCATGCTAGCCACCGTTTTTTCAAAGCCCAAATGACCTGCGCATGGAGAGTCATGGCACCAGATGAATGCTTGTTTCCTTAGCCTAGGCGTGGGTATCAATAGGCACCTGCCCTTCAGGGGTATCCCGTCCTTCAGCTGCCATTCTCTGTGACTGAGGAGCCACCTCCGCCATGCGAATGACCTGATCCCTCTCTTTATTCCCCTCAGGAAAGTATCCGGTTGGATAACCCCCAATACCATCCTCGGGGAAATGATGGAACGCTCGGTTGCAGGCAATGGTTCCTTAACTGCAGATTGACGGGACAGGGCGTCCGCCTTCCGGTTTTCCGTCCCCGGCCGATATGTGATGCGGAAGTTGAACCCCGCAAAGAAGATCATCCACCGCAGCTGCCTGGGAGAAAGGTGTCTAGTGGCCGTCATGAACTGTAGGTTCCGATGGTCCGTGTACACCGATACCACATGTCTTGCCCCCATCAACCAATGCCTCCATTCGGTGAAGGCGTCCTTGATTGCGAGAAGCTCCTTCTCCGCAATATGGTAGTTGCGTTCGGCGTCGTTGAGTTTGCGGGACATGTACGCAACGGGATGAAGCACCCCTGTGTCGTGGTTGCGTTGGGACAAGATAGCCCCCAGCGCCACATCCGACGCGTCCGCTTCCACCACGTAGGGGAGATCCGGATCGGGGTGAGCCAACACCGGCGCCTTACCAAAGGCGCTTTTCAGGGCCTCAAAGGCTTTGTTCGCTTCAGGGGACCAGACAAACTCCTTGGACTTCCTCAGTAGCTGTGTGATTGGGGCCACCACTCCTGAAAATCCATCTATAAACCGCCTGTAAAAGTTGGCGAAGCCAATGAAACTTTGGACGTCCTTCACGCTTTGGGGCACCGGCCATTCTTTCACCGCCTTGATCTTTCGTTCTGCCATCTCCTGTCCCTCTGGACTCTGCATCACTCCGAGGAATTCCACGGATGTGACGTGGAAGTCACACTTGCTGAGTTTACAAAACAGCATGTTTTCCCTCAGCTTTTGGAGCACAGCTTTGACGTGGTGTACATGCTCCTCCACACTGGACGAATAGATGAGGATGTCGTCGATATATACGACCACGTAGATATCCAACTCCTCTCTGAATACCTCATTCAAAAAGTACTGAAAGGCTGCCGGGGCGTTGCACAGACCGAACGGCATGACGAGGTACTCAAAAAGGCCGAACCTGGTCTTAAAGGCGGTCTTCCACTCGTCTCCGTCCCTCATGCGCACCAGATGGTATGCCCCTTTCAAATCCAACTTGGTGTAGATACGAGCTTTCTTGACCTGTTCCAGAAGTACACTGATGAGAGGCAAGGGGTACCGATTTTTTATGGTTATCGCATTCAATGCCCTAAAGTCCACACAGGCTCTCAGCTCCCCATTAGCCTTCGGGATGAAGAAGAGTGGCGAGGCGGCCGGAGACTTGGACGGGCGGATGAATCCTAGCTTGAGGAGTTTATCCAGGTACCCCCGGAGATGCACGTTTTCAGGCTCCGTCAGGGCATACAGCCTGCCGCTGGGAACGCTGGCCCCTGGCACCAGGTCGATCTGGCAGTCAAACTGTCTATGTGGTGGTAGCACTTCCGCCTTCACCTCATCAAATACATCCTCAAAACTGTGATAAGCCTGGGGGAGAGCCACATCTTTTTCTGCCGCTGTAGCCACCGTCTGACTCCCGCTCTCATCTGCGTCAAGGGATTCCGTTCTTATTCCACAATGCAGGATGCAATACGGTGACGTCATTTCGATGCGATGTGTTGGCCAATCCACAAAGGGGTTGTGTTTCTGTAGCCACGGCAATCCCAATATGACGCCATATTGGGGCGCTCGGATGATGTTAAAATCGATTTGTTCCAAATGGTTCCTCCCATATCTCATCGGAAGGACCCCCGTGTGCTGTCCGATGGGCCCCGTCACCAATCGCCTTCCGTCTACCGCATAGACGTCTTCGGGTACTGCTTTGGGAAGAAGCACTAGCCCTAGCCTGCATGCCTCGTTGTGGTCCATAAACATGCCAGTGGCCCCTGAATCCACCATGGCCACAACGGGTATCCACTGGTCATGCACTCCCACGTGCACCGTGATAAACAGGTGTCGTTGTCCCTTAGTGACCGAGTTGGAAAGTGAAGGGATGGATGAGTGACTCCGAGATGCCCCTTCTCTGGTCTTGGAGTCCTCTAGTTTTCCGCCGGTATGTCCACCACGGCTGTTACCGACCGGTTGGCCCGATAACGTGACGTCTTCGGTTTGGCAGGGCATTCACGTACGTAGTGGCCTTTTTTGCCACAATATAGGCACAATCCTTGTTTACGGCGTGACTCTTTCTCCGTGGCTGTGAGGCTCGCTCGTATTGCGCTGATGTCCATGGGTTCTCCCTTGGATGCGGTGGAAGTTTCAGGACTTCCCACCGTCACATAGGATGGAAGGGATTTTCCTTTTCTCCCATGATCCCCCTTTCTTTCACTTAGCCTATGTTCCAGCCGTAATACCAGGTTGATAAGGCCCTCACATGTCTTGGGTTGAGGGTCAATATGAGCCACGGCGTCCTTGAGCTCATCGCACAGCCCTTGATGGAAGAGCGCCGTCTGTTTAGCAACAGGCCACTTGGTTTCCGCAACCAGCCTTCGGAACGCGTTGAGATACTGCACCAGGTCGTTGGATCCCTGTCTCAACTCAAGCATTTCACGGTCCGCCGTGTACGAGTCAGCCCTTCTGTCGAATACCTTCAGGAATTCCTCGCGAAAAGCACCCCAATCACATAAGAGGGGGTCGTCCCTGCTCACCAGAGGTACGGCCCATTGTGCCGCGTTTCCAGCCAAATAGGATATAAGGAAAGCCACACGAGCCTGACTCGTGGGGAACGCCTTTGGTTTGCACGATAAATGTAGCGCCACTTGTGTGAGGAATACCTGCACTGTGTTAGGATCCCCACTGTACCTCTCTGGTGTTGCCAAGGGGATGGCTACCGGCATTTCCACTACTACCGCAGGGGTCTGGTTCGTGAGGGAGGTGCTGGGCGTGAGCGGGTCCAATTGGATAGCATCCAGTCTGGCTTTTACATCGGCTGATTCTTGCCTAGAGGCAGCCACTTCAACTTGCATGGCCGCTAAAGCAGCCAGCACATCATCAAGTGTTGCCATGTCTGTTATCGACCGGGAGACAGTTAGTGTTATTAAGGTCGGATATTGTGTAACGCCCTGAACGTCTCAGGATCGTTTAACAGACACGACAATGAGGACGCAACCACTTGTGAAGGGTTAGTTCTTTTAATGAAGGCAAATAAAATACAAAGAACAAACAAAAGTTATAGTCACTGGAATCCTCCAGGCTAAGTACGTTACCAGCCCACAGCACGGATGGTCCTAACCGTCCTCTGCATATACGCCGATCCCGGCGTATGCCAACAGAGGGCAGAAATGAAATGGCCGACAATGCCAATCGGTAGGCTGTGAGGGGCACGAAGAGTGTTGGGGAGAATCGAGGAGTCAGGGAAACACCCAGCCGGGGTCTCTACCTGAAGGTAGCAGCCGCTCAACCTCTTCCTCAGACTGCACCGGGACGCGGAGTCACCTCCTGGTGATGTGTCACCGATACCCCAATCACAAGCAAGAAGACTGAACCGAGAGCAGCCGCTCGATCGATCCTGTGGACTTCCGAGTCTGTAACGCGGCAAACACCTCCTGGTGTGCGTTACAGCTGGCAGTCCCTGTGTCTCTGGTCGGGCTGGGAGTTACGACTCCAACCAGCAAAAGCGCCACTGCGCTTGGACTCAGCCGAGTCAAAAAGCGAAGCTCAATGGTTGACCGGTAGAGCTTCCGGGTCCTTCACAGGTGACGATGGGGCAAGTCACGGCCCAGGGAGTAACGACTCGACCTACCTCCGTTCTTGCCTTACTGGAGCACCACTCCGGAACGCTGCTCTTCACGAAGCAGGTACGTCGGTGTAAACACAATATCCGACAGCCTTGTACCTCCCGGTTCCTCCCTTTATAGGGAGTGTTTTCCTTGAGCTATGTAACAGCTCTCCTGTTTACATAAGGGCGTGTTTTCCTTGAGTTATGTAACAGCTCTCCTGTTTACATAAGGGCGTGTTTCCCTTGAGTTATGTAACAGCTCTCCTGTTTACATAAGGGCATGTTTCCCTTGAGTTATGTAACAGCTCTCCTGTTTACATAAGGGCGTGTTTCCCTTGAGTTATGTAACAGCTCTCCTGTTTACATAACCTCTCAACCGCTAAGCATCCTGGGAGATGTAGTCCGTTTTCGCTGGTTACCGTTTTCCTCCCCTCGTATGACAGGAATTCTTGACAGTTCCAGTGACACCTCAAGGTAGGGATTCAACTGGCTCAAAAGAAGTCTTCGCTGGGAATACCACGTAGCTGGGATGGGGATGTATCAGGCTCAGGAGATGAAAATCGTGGCGTTGAGCTTCCTCAAGAAGATCTTGATAATGGCGATGATGATAATGGCAATTTCGGATCACCTGTTTTCTATGACGGCAACCACACTGATGTGTCAGGAGATGACTGACAGCAACTCCCTAGTAAGGATTCAGAGAGGAACCAATGTATAACTCCACATGATGCCAGTCCAAACAGTCTGCAGTCTCAGCTGCAGCACAAAGGAGAGCTCCGAAACCATCAACCACATGCATAGCATTAACAGATGCCAGGCGGCTCATCCAAACTGGCTCCTTGCATCTTCACAAAACCCATGGCTCCAGTACAAACATTTTTAGGAAAAGAAGTAGATGTAGCATACTCCTAATTTACCGGACTGGCTCATAAGAGAAAAAATGCAACAAGACTGTCAGAATATGTCAAGAAGGAAAATGTGTTTTTCTTTGTTGCCAGGATTCATACAAGAAGGAATGGAGATTCCATCCCAAGACAGAGGAGACAAACTAATTTGCCACGTTTTCTTGATAACTTTACAAAATGACAACAATAAGCACATCAAAGTAATACTTGGGACTATGTCTTCATGTATTCTGCAGATTCTTCAGGCCAATAATGAAAAACAATCACGAGCATTTGAACTATTAATGGCAGCAAATCGAAGAAGACTGGGGCGCTACAATACAAACCACCATTCAAATGAGAGAACCGTGCAATCGTGGTTAAGAAAGAGAATGTTTTCAAAGGTCAATATTTAGTACCATCAAAGCCTCAAATGTTCTTGACTATAGACGCAGCCCTAAAAGGATAGGGAACACACATGCTGGGCATGAGCATCAATGGATTATCGTCTAAAAAGAAGTTGAAGCGCCATTTAAATCTTTTGATAATTAGGTTGGTCAGGCTGACACTATAGGATATCAACATAAAATGTGTAGCATTAATTAAGATAGAATCGTACTACGGGGAGGCTCAATGATATACCACTCACGTCAAAGAATGTGCCCTTGTGTAATGCAACGGATGCTCATGTAAAGCACTCCGATACCTTTGAATCAAGTTTGCGCTTTATAAAACACAGGGGAAAAAAAAGAATGAGCAATAACTATTACAGTTAAATGGACTTGTATTATGTACAACACAGTATTAGATACACCAACACCTTGGTTTGGTAACAGATGCTTTAAGTGAAGGCACTGCAAGTGCACAGTGAAAATTCATGGGTACACAGAAAATACATGTACAACTTTCTCCCAATGGTGCAGAACAGCCATGTTACAATCAGAACAGACACTAATATTAGCATGTATTTTATACTCAGACAGGAGTGAATAAGATTTCTTTCCTGTCAATGGACTCACTTTGGATAAGGGCAGTCAACAACATTGAATTGTTACAGCGTGCATCTGAATTTATATTCACTCCTTTGTCATTAAATCCCCCCTGATACGGGCTTCGCTTCTCTAACAGCGTCCTTCCTCCTTCTCACTTCTGATGAGAGCATGTGAAGGTGGATTTAATGGTCAAGGAACGAATATTAAATCAGATGCATGCTGTGATACAACATTTTTTAATCCAAATGATTTGATAAGATATGGTGAAGAATATGGTGATTCTGAACATCAAAATCTAATGATTCTACAAGATGGAGGAATAGACCAAGTTCATTTATTTGAGAAAGAATTATTTAGAAGATGGTAATACTTTGAGCCCAGATGACAAATGAGTTTTTTTGAGAAATAGATCTGCAGAAAGAAAGAAGCATAAATCCAAAGCTCTGAAGAAGTGCAGTGGGCGCGAGACACGTGTTGGCTGTAGACTGTAACTGCTGTATAAAGAGACACAACAAGTGGTCCAATAAAGAAAGAATTAAATAATAATTACGAAAGAATGCACATTGTGTGATTTTGCCAAGGTCTCAGTACTGTTATTTTTATATTATTAATTACTATACTGGTGTGGACCAGTACACTGATATTTTAGCGCCGGGCAATATTCCCAATACCCAATTACTATTTCGGATTGAATTGTCAGTGTAGCATGTCCTGAAAGTGCAGAACTATGTGACAGATAACTTAAGCAGGCAGTATTCAAACTCTCACAAGTGGGAATTATACCTCAGGAAACTATTTATAGTATTCCAAAAGGTGAGGTACTTCACGGTGGAACATTTTCACAACAGACCAAAACAAGTATCATCTCAGGTTTGTGAGCAGATGGACTTCCCAGGATTAACGGGAAATGTGTTCTCAATCAATTGAACGTGAACATTTCAGTATTCATTTCCACCAATTCCTCTGATAAACAGAGTGCTGTTCAAGACCTAGAGGTGAAAGTACATAATCCTAGAAGGTCCAGCATTTATTCTTAAGATTTATGGGACCTCTCAGATGAAACTACATATCAATTTAAGACAGGTGCCAGATTACTTTCAAGGCGCAAGGGATGAGTACTTCACCAAAACCCTCAGTCCACTTAAGCTAACAGCCTGGCTGCTCAAGACCTAGAGTGTGAACATTTACCAATGCTGGAGGAATGAACAAAGATCACTGTACAGCCCCTTCAACCATCGAAATGTATAATGTTAAGTGAAACAAAGTTGTTATATGGGCGGTGACGGCTAAATCCTCTTCAAATGTCCCTTCATCAGTTATAATGTAACTGTTGATTTTAGCCGAGTCTGGTCTACCTTTTGCAACTATTAAAGTTCATCTGGCTGCAATTCCTCTGCAATTACACGGCTACTTAAATCCCCATACAAAACTTCATTGTATTGTGAAGGGACAATTAAGGAATTCACGAGAGGTCTGTTTAGAGCTTCCCTTCTAAAGGTAAATTATGACAAGGATAGAAGCGCAAGAAAACAGAACAAGTAGTTCAAGCTGAGAAATATTCAACACAATACTTTACTGACTCCTAAAGAGAAATGAAACTGAAAAGGAGGGCTTTATGAATTTCCTTATTATTTAATGGAAATGATTTGAATTTATTTCAAACATAATTTTACGCAAAGACATTTCTTTTGTTGCGCTAAGGTCTTATATACAAAAATTTTTTTACAAAACATATATTACAATAGCAAACAACTAATAATCCCCTGGAAACAAATAGAAAATATGTACAAACATCATCAAACACTCATGGCCATTATACTCATGCATACACAGCAAACATACAAAAAATATCAAAAACAAAGTCCTTGTGGTGACCTTCTTTCCCTTGTACCATCAATTACAACTCAGTTTGAATGTTCAAAAAAACATTTCATTATTACATTACCCACAATGAATATAACCAATTGTTTTTTAGACTTTACAAAAAAGAAAATTTATGAAAGCGGTGCAACACAAGGAGAATGAGAACTGGTCGACGCGTTTCGAACCCCAAAATTTGAGGGTTCTCCTCAGGACCAACCAATTTCTGCAACGAACAATGAAAAAGTTTTAGAATGTGAAATTGGACTTAGAAGAGCTACAGAGCATCAACAGGGCTTAGCAAAACCCACCACACAACGGACTATAAACAAAGGTAAGAGATATTTGCTCAACTTACTGCAAAAAGAGAACGTATCCTCTTTTCCGGCTGTCTATGATTGAATCCTTATTAGTTATGTCTAGGAGACAGGAGCTCTGAGACGTCAGGTCGTCAGTTTACTTACTTAGCTCATTTCATTCGCCTTTTCAGATTCCGGCGCGGGAAAAGCATCTTGAAGTTGACCGTAAAACTTATCTAAGTAAGTTCTTGACTTAATACAGCTGTCTTTGGTCCAGTTTTTCAAATGCGCTTATGATAGTTCAGAGTGGCAAAAGAAACGACGATAGCAAACGGAACTCATTTCGACCGCCCTCTCTCCCCCTCTCCCTTTAGATACATAAGGATTCAATCATAGACAGCCGGAAAAGAGGATACGTTCTCTTTTTGCAGTAAGTTGAGCAAATATCTCTTACCTTTGTTTATAGTCCGTTGTGTGTCATGTGTTATTTGTGCAGTCTTGGGGAGTTAAGTCAATTTTAATCTAGTTGGTTTTGGTGCTTTTATGTTTAGGTCCCTCTGGATTGGCTACGATTTGCATCCTCTTCAGGCAGATAGATTTTCACGCTTTAAGGTGGGTTTTGCTAAGCCCTGTTGATGCTCTGTAGCTCTTCTAAGTCCAATTTCACATTCTAAAACTTTTTCATTGTTCGTTGCAGAAATTGGTTGGTCCTGAGGAGAACCCTCAAATTTTGGGGTTCGAAACGCGTCGACCAGTTCTCATTCTCCTTGTGTTGCACCGCTTTCATAAATTTTCTTTTTTGTAAAGTCTAAAAAACAATTGGTTATATTCATTGTGGGTAATGTAATAATGAAATGTTTTTTTGAACATTCAAACTGAGTTGTAATTGATGGTACAAGGGAAAGAAGGTCACCACAAGGACTTTGTTTTTGATATTTTTTGTATGTTTGCTGTGTATGCATGAGTATAATGGCCATGAGTGTTTGATGATGTTTGTACATATTTTCTATTTGTTTCCAGGGGATTATTAGTTGTTTGCTATTGTAATATATGTTTTGTAAAAAAATTTTTGTATATAAGACCTTAGCGCAACAAAAGAAATGTCTTTGCGTAAAATTATGTTTGAAATAAATTCAAATCATTTCCATTAAATAATAAGGAAATTCATAAAGCCCTCCTTTTCAGTTTCATTTCTCTTTAGGAGTCAGTAAAGTATTGTGTTGAATATTTCTCAGCTTGAACTACTTGTTCTGTTTTCTTGTATTTTTGGCTCAGTTTAGCTGAGTTTTTTGAGCCACAACCCAGTGTTGTTTTCTAAGGATAGAAGCGCAACACAGTCCTAACAGCAATAACGTATGCACTTTTTGAACCAAGACGTAAAGCTACCATAAAAAAAACTGTTTGGAAGACTGATTTTCCTAGAAATTACTCAAGCTAGGAGAGTAGCAGGGATCCTTATCTATGCTTTTCCAGAGATAAAGTGGCATTGAGTACAAACCCTAAATTCATCCCTAAAAGTGCCTACAATGTTTTACGTTAATTAAAATATTTCACATCCAATATTTTTTTCCAAATCCAACTATACCAGTAGAAATAGTGTTGCACTCCCCGGATGGCATTACAAGATGTATCAAATGCTATCGCCACAGTTCTAAAAAATGTTGTCAAACAGATCAGGTATTTGGACCTTTTGGTCCTTTGAACAAAGGTAGGTCCATGGCAAACTTTGGCAAGAAAGATTGTGGCTTGCATTTTCTTAGCTCATACTTCTGTGAACAGACCACATTTGAAAGAAGTCAGAGCCCTATCTACTAGGGCGATGGCTTCTATAACAGCAAAGGACATTTGTAAAGCAGCAATGTGGAAGACAATGCATGTGTTCACAAAGTTCTACTGCAACAAAGTTAACACGGACTAGGAAAGAACCATAGAACGAACAGTGCTTAGACGTCTTTTTACTTGAGGTATATCTTGTGCCTGCTTTCTGTGGTTCTCAATACAATGCATGCGTAATCTAAATTCAAGCACGTGACGGTATGAACGATCCACAAGTGGAGAAGGAATAAAGTTACTTACCAATAGCTTTGGTTCTCCAACAATGGCATCTTTCATAGATTCACATACAGTCCACCGATCTCTCTTTCATAAACTTAAACTAGTAGGGCTAACTCAAACTAAAAAACCCTGCCAGTTGGAAGCTTCTAACAGAAAAGCAGGTCAAGGTGCGGGCCTCCAACTGGTTGTAGTTTGGGTCACTCACAGTGATGTGAATGTTATGTAAATTGTGTATGCAAAGTCCAATGTTTTTGAGTAAATGTACACTGCTATGCTAACATTGTTTACTGAGAGTTTCCAGATTGGCTACAGAGAATATTCCAAGCATGTGAATCTATTAAAGTTGCCCCTGCTGGAGAACCGGAGTTACAGGTAAGTAAAGTGTTTCCTTATGCATATCTACACATCTGCAAGTCACAGGTTGGATTCCTGGCTAACTGACTGAGAATTTAATCACTCAGATGCCGATATCATGAACACACTTAAGTAGATTAAAGGTAACAAATGTTGTCAGCACTTAAAAATGTAGGCCTATAACTAGCAAATACATTTTTAAAAAGGAAATGATATTTGAGTAGCACTGAATAAAGGGGTGATGGTGCCCAAACAAGCTGAGTAAATGAGTTGAGTAGACAAGGGGGAAATACACAAAACCATACATTACCTCAACTTTGTCACGGTTATCAGGCTCAAGAGTTGTCTTATTAAATTTCATCTATGCAGACACTCACATATTATGACTTTGTTGCTGCATTCGACACAACTAGTCTACCATCAGCTGATTCTTTGCAACCTGGGCTTTGCAAAGTCTTGGTCTAAAAAAAACCTTAGTTGCATAGCATTTGACGGACCCTACATACTGCTGTGAAAAGTTCTCACTAATGATATTTATCTTAAGTGACAGCCCATTTGCCTCTGTGTCCCTAAAGATGCAATGGGACAAGGCCACCTCATTGCTCATCAGTTTTTCAGAATTCTGTCTGCACAGCAATCATATCTCTAGGTATTGAGCCCCATCCTGACGCAGGCAAGGGCAGACTGTTTTGTCAGTCACTCACTGGTCTATACCTTGGTTAACCCTGTGGATAGATGCACCCAAACAGCTCTACTTCCCTTCTGCTCTGTGCTGCCCCAACAAACTTCTAGTCACTACTGCCAAGCAGGCATCCGATCTTACATCAGGTAAAGGTCCACACGTGAACCGTGAAGATGTCACTCGCTTAAACTGGCAGTTTTCTGCCTGGCAGCTTTTTCAAAACCTTGAAGATTGTAGCTCAATTATACAGTTTAGATTTTTATTTCTCAAAATTTAGATACTCTTGCAGAAAGAAAATAATTTTTATTTTCAAAAACCATGGAGGCTGATTCTCCTTCCTGTCCTTATATTTCCCATGTATGTTGGTGTATATGCCCATGAGGCTTTGAAGGAATTTAGAGTAAGAAAAACCTACCAATAGAACATATGTCAACAAGAAGGTTTGGAGCCCCTTTGCAGTTATGAGTATCAGCTTATGCATTAAATTGTTACAGAGAAAAGTTTTAACAATCAAAGAAACCTAGAAAACAAACAAAAAGATACTGGAGGAAAATCAATCAAAGGAATACCTCTGGCATCTCCTCTGTGATGATGTCCACTTGCTGTGCAGGTGCAATGTCCTCATCACTTTCTGTGTGGAGTGAACTATGACGTCTATTTTTTATGCCCTTTTTCTCTTTTTTCTGTTTTTTCTTCTTCTTGTCTTTTTCTATTTTCTGCTTGTGCCTACGTTCTTCCTCTAGTTTCAAATACTGTTCGGACATTGGCAGTCCTGCATGGAAGAATCATGTAAAAATATCATACAGGATAAAAAAATATACTTATGATTCACAGAAAACCACAAATCAAATTCTTAATTTGAACTTGTGGCATGACATTCTAGAGCAGAATTGGAGCTCTCACATTTCAGAGGTATTTAGGAGGAAGGTTGAAAAAGTGGTGGTCATGGCTCCAGGACCCTCGTTGGGCGTGGTTTATTGCTTGCCAAACATGACGCTGTAAGATGATAGAGGAGCACTGAACCCCGGATTCCCAACCATCAAGGAGCGGAGTTGGAAAAAAAATGGTTGAGATGGGCAGTTGGATAGAGTCGATGGTCCTTCATGAAAATATTCACTTCGGTACTGGAGGAGCTCGCCTGGGTTCTCCAAGTGACTTTGGGGTGTTGAATTTATGTTAAAATGGGTGGGGCTGGGTTGTGTGAATTAGATCTTTAAATTGACAATTGATATATAACCCGCTCCGTGTCGGAGCCGCTTTTTATTGCTAAAATGTTTGAAAACTGCAAATAAACCTCTTTATTTAAAAAATAAAAAAAAGGATGTTTGGGAAAAGAGTGTGCATAAAAATGAGACTCATAAGTATGTTAGAAGAACAGAAACGGCTTAGTTTTGCATTTCATGATTTGTTCAAAACTATAAGTTAGCAGTGATGAGAAGGCCCTCTTGGAGCAATAATAATCCTTTGATAGAATTAGAAGAAGCATGCCGAATATAGCATATTCTTACGTGGCAGATAACAGAGCCTTTTTATTTCAATGTTTCTTCGCTCATAGGCACTGGCAGGTCATACAGACCCTGCATTTACAGCATAGGCACAGCTCTCATCTTTATGGAGATCTATCACTGATGGTGTCTGGTTAAAATGATTGATTTGTGTGCATCCGTTTTAAAAACAAACGGCTTAACAGCACAATTATAGCACTACGGAGGTAGTTCAATTAACATTAAGGTTTATTTAATTAGAGCAGTTGTTGGTTTCCAGAGTGGGGTTAGGCATGCTCTGAAGAATTTATTGCCCATTTTGTTCACCTTCCACACAGACCAAATTGGCTCGAATGAGATGGTCCAATGTTTACTCGGATGCTGGACACAATGTAGTGATGTGGGAAGCTGCCTCTTTACATGATATATTGAAATGAGAGATATAGTGTAAAGAGTCGAGGGGTTCCCTTATGAGTGGGTAGGGGGGCTTGCTTTGACAATTCCAAAGTGTCCAATGAGGGGGTAGTGAGGTTTAGCAGTTTCAGGCTTAACACAGAGGAGTGCAAGACACCTGAAAATGCTCACAATGGTCAATAAACGCATAACTCAAGAATGAGATCCACACTAATTTATAAAAATAGCAAGTTTCTTTATATAGGTTTAGGCAGCAGAAGAAAATCGTTCAGGTAAGAACGTTTTTAAATAAGAATATTTTTCAGTTCAAAAAGTCAGCACCTAGTGCAATTTTGGAGTTCTGCAATGTTAACCTATGGGAGGAAAACCAAATGCAGTTTATCGGTTCTTGTCAGCGACTCCTGGGACCCTTTCCCAGGAGTTAAGGTGAGTGGTGGGCAAGGTCCAAGGCAGCCCCACCAGAAGACAACCAGCAGCACTAGTGTGGCTGGGTGCAGAGGTGCAAAACAGCATTGGGTGCCTAATGTTATCCAATGGAGAACAGATGCGGTAGAAAGAGGCTGCAGGAGGGGCTGGGGGACCAGTCCGGTGAAACCAATGAGTGGCTTCGGTTCTTTCAATGTTGGGGGACGTGGGGACACCTTTGGTCCTCTTCTCTTTGGGTCAAGGGCTTCCAGGTGCAGAGGGTCTTTGCGGTGTCAGGTGTCTCCGTCCGGTTACACTCGCGGTTGAGGGACCCCGGTTGAGGGACCCTTCCAACAGAGGCTGCAGTCGACATCAGGGAGTCCACAAGGAGGCACTCCAGAGGACTCAGTATATTGAGGGGTTGGGGTCACACTGACAGAATTGGCCCACTTTGGCATAGGCCGGGGGGCTTGGGTACAGTGGTGCTTGGCCGCATCGTGTTTTGGTGGACGCCTCTTGGTCTTTCTTGGTTCCTGGGCTAAGGCTGGCAGGTCTCTCCGGTTTTGGTGACTCAGCAGCGACAGGACAAGTCTGCTTTTCGTGCAATAGGTGAAGGCAGCAGGCAGGCGGGCAGGGTTGGCGCCAAATCAGTTGCTGGGTCTTCTGTTCTTGCTGTGTGTCTCGTCTTGTCTGTCTTCTTTCTTCAGGTCTTTAGGATCTGCTCTTCTGGTGCCAGGGGCTTCCCTAAATAATGTATTTAGGGGTGTCAGGAGAGTGTAGGGTAGTAGCCAATAGGCTACTGACCCTTGGGGTTCACTACGCCTCCTAGATGACCAATAATCTAATGGTTAGAGCAGGTCAACCTCGAAGCTGGGGAACCGTGTTCGAGTCTCGGCATGGACGCTCAACATCCTGTGATTCTGGGCAAATCGCTTAATCTCTCTGTGCCTAACAAAATTAATGTATCCATCTGTAACGCAACTAGAGCTCATGTAAAGCGCTCCAATACCTTTGGGTTGAGTTTGTGCTATATAAACCCCCCCCCCCCCCCCCAAAAAAAAACCCTGTCCTAGAATTCCTGACTATGCCATCACCAAGATGGCTACTTCAGAAAAATCGTGTCCACCTCAGTTTAGCCCACCTTAGGGGTGGTACTAGCCTGGGGGCGGCACGCCTACTGGACTAGCTAATGTTCCTGCCTGTCCAGGTGCCTAAGGGGCTCTGGACAAGGGGGTGGCTTCCTCTACTGTGAGGGGGGAGTCAAATTTTCATTTCAAAGGCGGCAGCTCTTTGAAGCTTGTTGGCCTAGGAAGACTAATCAGCAGGTCATCCTGTGGTAGGGGGTGTTACAACTTCTTCCCTGACAGGCTTTTGTTCTGGGCCTCCTGAAGCAGAGGCTCTCACCCTAGGAGGTCAGAATAGTGTCTCGAGTGGCAGGCTGGCAGAAACCAGTCAGGGAGCCCATCAGAGGCTGGTAGGTTTTCAGGGGGCACCTCTAAGTTGCCCTCTGGGTGCAGGTATTGGCAACTCCATCATTGGAATCAGTGTAGGTTTACCAATATGAGATGTTGGATACCAAACATCCCTATCTTAAGTGAAGCCATCATGTAGCTGGGGAACTCGTTTTTAACAGTGTCTAGCACATGTTTTAAAATAGCTTCCCTGGTCCCTTATACTGGCAGCAATAGGAATGACCAGCACAGGGGTATATCTGCTCATGCAGGTAAGCCCTCACATGTAATATTCAACAACCTGCCTTAGGGCTGTCAGGCCTACTGTAGGGGTGACTTACAAATACCCCAGCAGTGTTAGGGGACATGGCACACAGTGATGTGTGATGTCGTGTTTTCACTTTTGTCTGCACAAAGACACGCAGCCTGCAATAGCAGCCCTGCATGTGCTTGGTGAGGAGTCCCTTAGGGTGGCACAATTCGTGCTGCAGCCCTTAGGGACCCTCTTTAGTACCTCAGGCCCTAAATACCCGGGGTACCATTTACTAGGGAGTTACAGAGGGTGCTAAAGGATTTGCTAAATGGGGAAACAATTGTTCAGTTATGGGAAAGAACTCTTGCACTGGGGACCTCGTTAGCAGGAACCCAGGGCACTTCCAGTCAAAATCACATCCGTCACCAGGCAAAAAGTGGGGGGGGACCATGCCTAGAAGGGCTATTTTCCTTACAGTGATAACAGTCAAATTAGTACCCTTGGTAGGGGTGATAAAGAGGTGATGAAGGGCTTTCCTTAGGCTGTGCCTTATAAAGCACAGTGGAAGCTATTCACCTGACCAACAACAACGCATCCTATTTTATTTTTAAGAAAATTGTGAAAAAAGTCACTCTCCCTACATGTCTAAATTATCCTTAACTAACATTATTTTGTTGACTTCAGAGACCGACCCATCAGGATTAAAATCAGTGATCTACAACGTCACAGACATCTCCCGTTCACATTACGAACTCTGAAGATTAATATAATTGGCCAGGAATGGAATGTCATCATTGTAACAATTACATTTCAGGCTGAACCTCAAAACAATATAATTTGGTAGTATTTCATAAATCTTTTAATAATATGGGTATCATCAACTCATCATGAATTTTTTTTTATATAGTGCACAAAACACAAGGTCATTCAAGGTCTAATGGGATTGATAAACGGCTCTTCCTCCTGATTTCAACTTTGGGTACAGTAAGCCAACATGTACAACTATAATAGTGCATTCGTAATCTTTGAAAGACACAGAGGTGATTTCAAGACCTTGTTATTAAAAGTATGAATATGTATAGAAGACTAACTGCTTTGTCTCACAGGACATGCAAACAAACTGAGATTCTATAAATTGGATGCTTTAGATGAACTAGATTGGACTTCTTGTTGGCACAGTAGAGTTGCCTCTGTTTTGTAGTTTATTGTATAAGCTTTTCCGGTGATCACTTTTGCATTTGATAATCTTTTGCACGTCCTTGGACATAGTTATCACTATGCATTTGCTTCTATATTCAACCCTTCGGACAGAGACCCATTTCTCTAGTGAGGAAACAGGAGGCACAGAGAAGGGATCACTAACATAGTCACACATTATGCAGGTCTGATGCAACATAAAGTGATGTTGGTTACAGACTGGAAAGATAACAGAAAAGGTTTACATAAGAAATGCAATTAATGTTTGTCAGAAACAAAAACTAAAAGCTGCAAAGAGCAGTAAAACAGTTCAAGGGCAAAATTGAATCTCGCCCAAAAAACAGTAAAGCTAGCACTGCACAGTTGTAGACTACTTTCATGCAAATTACTTGTAGGTATCACTCATTTATAGCAAATCAGCCATAAACTTATTAATGCAGCCAATGTGAGGGCAGATTAGGAGAAAGCAGGAATATAATAAATTGTAGATGTTGTTAGGAAGTACCAGGATTAGGAGGGAGCACTTTCTTGAGACAAAAAACTAAGTTTGAACTTGCCTGGGACCTTCAAAGGAACTGAGAGGTCAATTTGAACAACTGGTATATGATCCACTCCAGCAGCATCCTGGTACGCCTGCAAATGAAAAATATAAACTTAGCACCAATAAGGATAAAGCCAAATATTTTCGAAAAGACTAACAAGTTGAACATTAGCAAGTCAATTAGGACAATGTGACCTGCAGCAATCACACAGCAAGGAAAAGTTACTTACCTGTGTTTTTAGTTTTTATTCAGGGACACTTCCATTGAAATCAAAAGCTCTGAACAGTCCCACCCATGCGTTCAGATGGATGTTAGACACACCCTACAAAATATACATAGTAACATTTTCCTTGCCAAATAGTAAAAATGAATTAATGCACAAATTACTTACTTGTGTAACGGTATATGTGTAAGAGACATTAGTTAGTGATAGGTTCCTTACTTTAGAATAATCTCCAGGCGTCAGACTGGATCTGGAAAGTTTTTTTAATCAGCAGTACACCTGCGTGTCGGTAGGCGTCGTCGTATGGCTACGCGTACGTCACTGGAGTCGTAGCCGCCGAGATGACGTCGCTGGAGCTACTTAGACGCGCCCACACGTGCTGAAGTCAGTTCTGTACACTACTTTCCGCGCCAGGAACGCAGAGCCATGAAAGATACTGACCACTGGTGCATTGAAACTAGGGCCCTGAAAGGGATGACTTTATCCCTAGAAATCAGTTCGCAGAACAGGGAGGTTGGGCGGGCGGTAAGGAATCACTAACTAATGTGTCTTACAGATATATTGTTACACAAGTAATTAACTTGTGAATCTGAAAGAGACAGGTTAGTGATAGATTCCTTACCTTGGAATAGATACCCCAGCAATACCAACCCCGGTGGTGGGTCTGCGAACAAAGATCACACCAGAAAGTCACGGAGAACAGAACAGCCAGAGAAGCAGTCTCTTCGGACTGGACTGTCAAGACAATAACGCTTAGTAAAAGTGTGCAGCAAGGCCCACGTGGCTGCCTGATCGATGTCTTGCAGGGGAACACCATATCCCAAGGCAGTAGTAGCTGCTGTCGCCCTGGTAGAATGGGCGCGCAACCCCACCGAAGGGTCCTTTTTAGCCAGAGAATAACAGGCTTTGATACAAAAGACGACCCAGCGTGAGCTAGTCCTCTTGTGTACAAGCCCGGCCTTTCTTGAAAGCCACGTAGCCAACAAAGAGCTGGTCATCCACCCAGAACTGTTGGGAGCGATTTAAGTAAAATGAACGCGCACGTTTTGGGTCCAGACGGTGGAGCCTCTCTTCCTCTCTGGAAGGGTGTGGAGGTGGAAAGAAAGTGGGCAAGGTGATAGTGTGCCCAATGTGAAAAGCAGTGACAACTTTTGGCAAGAAGGAAGGACGAGTGCGAAGCACAACCTTGTCCGGATGGACAGACAGAAAAGGAGGCTTACAGGAAAGAGCCTGGAACTCACTCACGCGCACCAGGAAAGCAGTCTTCAAAGTCAACAAACGAAGAGGACAGTTGTGAAGCAGCTCAAAAGGAGCGCACATCAAAAAAGTAAGTACGAGATTCAAGTCCCACTGCGGCATCACAAACGGAATAGGAGGGAAAAGGTGACTAATTCCTTTGAGAAATCTATGAACAACAGGGGAGTTGAAAAGAGAGGACTGATCAGGAAGCCTGAAAAAGGCCGAGATTGCAGAAAGGTAGCCCTTGATAGTGCCCAGAGCAAAGCCCTGCTGGGCCAAATCAAGAAGGAACAAAAGGACCTCTGAAAGAGGGACAGAAAGGGGATCCACAGCCTTTGCTGTGCACCATGCCACAAATCTGTTCCACCTGCAGGCGTATACCGATTTAGTGGAGGGGCGCCTGGCTGCCAGAATGACATCACAGACTTCAGGAGGCAAGTCAAACGGAATCAACTGTCGCCGCTCAATCTCCACGCGTGTAGGTGGAGGCTGGACAGGTTCGGGTGAAGGACCGTCCCCTGCTGCTGCGACAGAAGATCCTCCCGAAGAGGCAGTCGGATCGGGGTATTCATACTCATACTGAGTAGCTCGGGATACCAATCTCTTCGAGCCCAGTCCGGGGCCACAAGAATGACTTGGGTCCTGTCACGCCTGATCTTCTTCAGCACTCTGGGTAGAAGTGGTATAGGTGGAAAGGCGTACATTATACCGCACCTCCACTCGGGATGAAAAGCGTCGCCGAGCGAGTGACGCCTTGGAAATTCCAACGCACAGACAGCTGACATTGCACGTTCTCTTCGGTGGCGAATAGATCTAACCAAGTCTATCCCCACTGTTGAAAGAGACCTTGCACCACCTCCGACTGAAGACACCATTCGTGATCCGTCAGGCTCCAGTAGCTGAGTTAGTACGCCCTGGCGTTCAAAGAACCTGCCAGGTGTTGAACCTTGAAGGAAATGCCTTGATGTTCCAGCCATGTCCAGAGGCGCAGAGGGATGGGGTCCACAACCCCATCCCGCCTGGTTTGTTGCACTACCACATGGCGGTGGTTTTGTCTGTGAACACCTGCACCACCTTCCCCTTGACAGAGGGAAGGAATGCCTTCAGTGCAAGAAGGATCGCCCGAAGCTCCAGAAGGTTGATATGGGGTCGGGACTCCGCCGGAGACCAGAGGCCTCTGATCTCCGCCTCTCCCATGTGGCCACCCCATCCCAGGAGGGATGCATCCATCACCACTGTGTGCTCCGTTTGGGGAAGGGAGAGGGATCTGCCGCTGACCCAATGCTGATTCGTGAGCCACCACTGCAATTGTCGTGCAGTGCCCTCCGAGATCTGGACGTAGTCTGACAGGTTCCCCTGATGCTGCGCCCACTGGAACTTCATGTGCCACTGCAGAGCCCGCATATGCCATCTTGCATGGTTGATGATCAGGATGCAGGAGGCCATGAGGCCCAGCAGCCTCAAGGTCGTCCTGACCAAAACCCGGGACAAGGGATGAAAGATCGGCTCATAGCCCGAATGTCCCAGACTCGTTGTTCGGGAGGATAGACCCGAAACTGCACCCTGTGCAGAACCGTTCCGATGAAGAGGAGCTTCTGATAGGGAATCAGGTGCGACTTCGGCACGTTGATGTGAACACCAGCAAAATGCAGGAGGTTGGCCATAGTCTGGAGGTCGGAGACGACTGTTTGGGGCGAGCCTGCCTTCAACAACCAGTCGTCGAGATAGGGGAAGACTGAAACCCCTGATCTGCGCAGATGAGCTGTGACCACCACCATCACTTTCGTGAACACCCAGGTGTCGTCCTCAGCCAGGCATGATGGCGTAGTGCCACTGTTGTTGAAATCGCCCTGCCCAGCGAGTCAGCAGTGTCAAGACCACAACGGATAGTGAACTTGGCTGCGTCTCTCCCCTCAGCAATAACTTGGGAGAGTATTGTCCGAGCCTTCATCAGGACACTGAGGTAGCACTTGCGCAACCGTATCCCACACAGAATGGGAATAACGGTCCAAGAGACATGCGGTGTTCACAGACTGCAGGCCTGAACTGGCGGAAGAAAAAGTCTTCTTCCCAAACTAATCCAGTTTCTTGGACTCCCTGTCCGGAGGTGTGGAAGGGAATGCGCTTGGGGATGCAGAGGCTAGGACAACCAAGCTCTCGGGGATGGGGTGTTGGGAGAGGAAAACTGGGTCGCCCCCTGTGTTGGGCCTGGACAAGGTGCCCAAAAGAACGTCTGAGAGTGCATCGTTAAAGGGCAGCAGCGGCTCCGTAGAAGCAGAAGCTGGCCGAAGCACCTCTGTCAGGAGGTTAGTCCTGACAGCCACAGTAGGGAGCTCGAGGTGGAGAGCCTCGGCTGCCCTACGCAACACCATAGAATATGAACCACCTTCCTCCGTAGCCACGGTAGAAGGAGACAGTGCGCCAGGTTCCGGAGCATAATTCTGGTCACCTGCATCTCCCAGATCCTCATCCCAGTCCTGGTCTAACTCACATTGAGCTGCGAGAGGGTCCTCAGACCCCTCCCAGTCCTCCTTGTCCTCCACAGCCTGTTGAACAGGTGGAACATATGGATGTCGGTGGATATAGGGATAGATGTTCCCAAACGGCGTCGGAATCGGCATCGGTAGACACCCTTCCGGCACTGGCTCCACGTCGGGGAGGAAACCGGGGACGTCGTCGGCCGGGTCTGCACTGGCGATGCCGGTGGAGGTCATACAGGGCCAACCGGCATGGACGGGGATCCACGCCTGGATCCACAGGGGTCCCCGCGGCATCGAGGCCGGAGTCAACGACATAGGGGCCAGAGCTGGCGACGTCGAAGAACGAGGACCCCCAGCCGGGCCCGCGGGGCCCAAAGGCGCACCGGCGGGGCAGGACGGTCTGAAGACACGTGCCATGGCAGACAGGAACTCCTGCAGCTGGGCCGGAGTCGCCGATGGACCCCTAAAGGATGGGTAGGCCATCGGCAACTGCGTAGGGTCCGCCGGAGCCACAGGGGCGGTGCCACCTGCACTCTCAGCCACATCGTGCGACCGGCTATGGGAAGGCAAAGAGCGACGACGCTTCTTCGCCTTCTTGTGCTTCGCCTTACCTGACTCAGAGTGCGAAGACTTCGAATGATGGTGATGGCTCCGCGGCCAGTCCCTCGACCTCCCACGGGACCGGGACCTTGAACGGCGCGGAACCGACTCCCGGGCCTCAAGCCACTTTCAGGATTGCTCCCACTAAGTTTTCGGAGCCATGGCCCGGCTGTGGGGGCACGACTCGAAGTTGTGGTCGCGCCCCAGGCAGTAGAGACACTCATGGTGTGGGTCCATCACCGACATCGTGCGGGGACAGGCAGCGCAGGGCTTAAAACCGGCCATCCCTATGCACATGTAGATTGATAAATACTTGAAAACAGAGACAAAAAGTCCCAAAAACTCAGTCAAAAAAGGACTGGGGGTACCGCTCTCTCCGAATCCGCGCTTGCAAAGAACTGACGTCAGCGCGCGTGGACGCATCTAAGTAGCTCCAGCGACATCATCTCGGCGACTACGATGCCAGCGACATACGCGGAGCCGTACGATGACGCATACCGACGCGCAGGGGTACTGCTGACAAAAAACTTTCCGGATCCAGTCCAGTCCAGTTAATAAACCTTTGAAGAGCCTCATTATTCACAAAGAACGGTTTAGGTTTAAGAATGTTTAGGTCTCGTCTACAAAAAAACACTTCAGTAATCTTAACAAATGTATGTAGAGACCTCTCTGATGGAGTCAACGGATTCTGAAAAACAGACTGAAAGCGACATGGATTGATTAACATGCATGCCCGAAGTAATTTTAGGAGGGAAACTTGGATGCGTTTGAGTAACTATTTTATTCTTAAATAATATTGTGTAAAGTTCATGGGACCATAAGACTAGGCACTTGCCAACCCTACGTGCAGATGTGGCCTCTTCTATAACATACACGATATCTTGCAGAAGGCTCAAATTACTATATTAGATATGTAAAGAAGCCAAACATTCAAGCTCGGTGATGGCAGGCTGTGATGCAAAAACTGGCCCTGAACTTCTGAAGACGACCTAGCCTGCATGGCACCTGTTAGGCTGTGCTGACAGATGAAGAAGATCTGTGAACCCCCACTGTCATTCTGGTGCAAAAAAGTTCATCCTGGGCTTTAAATATGTCAGTTTGACTAGGATGTTGGAATCTGGGAAATTGAGGGAATGTGTAAAGAAATGTCATTAACCAGTTATCAAAAGGGTTTTCCCCTTTGACCCAGGATGGTACGACATGAAGGCAAAATCTGGGCAATTCTTGTTTTTGAGATTTGCAAATGGAGGTCAAACTGAGGGAAACCCCATTTGCAGAAGTTGCCTTCTAAGACACTGTTGTTTACAACCCATGGGTGATTCTTCTCACTAATTCTGCCCTGGATGCATCCACCTTTGCATTTTGCTCTCTGAGGAGATGAACAGCAGTGATTTTGATATTTCTGGTCGATAGCCACTTCCAAATGTTTAGGCCTGAAGACAAATAAGTCATGGTCCGGTGCCTATATTCTTATTCAGGTAATACATTGTTGTGGTGTAGTCCATCTGAACAAGAATGGAACTTGTCTTGAAAGCGAAGAGAAGACTTTATATCAAGGTGAACTGATATAAATTAGAGAAGCTCGATGTGGCAGAAATTTCGACGAGACCACGAGCCTTGAATCTGGAGATGATCCCTGTGCACACCTTGTCGTGTCAGAGAAGCATCTGTTACTGTTATTTGAGTGGTAAAGTCCTGATGGAAAGGAACTTCTTTTAAGAGATTGAACAGATTTCCCCCCTCCATGGTAAAGACTGCATAACTGCTGGAGTGAGCACCACAGTATCCTCCCATTTGTCTGAGAATTGGGACCACTGGTCTTTGAGACATTGTTGGCAAAGTCCCATGTTGAGGCGGCTATTGGGAAACGGGAAGTTTTATGAAATCACTGAACCTGGGAGAAAGGAGACTTATCTGGCTGTCGGATGCTTTGGTTACTGAAGATTCTGCCATTTCAGGTGGGCAGAACACAGCCTTTCTTCTGAAGAAAAAGCTTTTGCTTTTTAGGGGTCCAGCACAGTCCCCAGACCATGAACACATTAAACTGGAGTTGGGATTGACTTGACATGACTGACTTGTAAACTGGAGCAGTCCACAGTCAGGACAAAATGAAGACCTGCTTATGGAGGAGAAGCAGCTTTTATCAGCCAGTCGTCTATAGGGATAGACGAAAATCCTTATTATTCTGAAGTATGCTGCTATCTGCGCCATTCACTTCTACAAAGTTCTTGCAGCTGACATTAGCCAAACTAAAGGAAGCCTTGTATCGAAAATGGTCTTTGCCCACAACAAACCTCAGGAATATTTGATGTTTTACAGCAATTGGGATATGAAAATATGAATTAGGATATGAAAACAGGTGTCCAGAAAGTTTACAGCACACATCCAATCTCAAAACAGCAGTAATAATTTTAATTTCTTTTTCGGGAAGTGAGAAGCCTTGTTTTTCAATATGATGTTCACCTTCTGCTGCTTCTGGTGAAAAGGAAACTATTAGGACCCTGTAAGCATGGCGTTTGCAAGTTGTTTTTCTTCACAGCTGTTTGAGACACGCAGTCTTCTGTGGGTTCCAGCCCTACCCCACAAAGCACCAGGACACAGAGTCCATCTCAGATTATACTCTGCTCAGTGGATGAGTAGTGGAGCGTAGCGTCAAAGACACAGTTGCAGGTATAGTGCATTGTTGAGCATAACTAAGGTGAAAACACCTGTGACTATTGCTAGGGTCCAGAAAGAAGGGGGTGCATGTCAATCCACAGCACTACACGCTACGAACGGATGATTACTAGATAAGGAACATTTTCCGTTCATAGTATGCATGGCTGCAAATACACATGCTCTGCACCGACTTTAAAGCAGTTGCTGATGCAGATGTTTGAAATAATTTTCTGAGCACTGCCTGGCCAACTAACGGCTGCTGATGGGCCGACATACTAGTATTTATTGGACGTCTGTTGTGTTGACCATTTAGCAACCTTACAAATGTCTGCAAAACAATAAAAGAAAATATTTTCCAACAAAGCTATAGTGTTTCCCTTTATGCGAGTGGAGTGCACCCTAGGTTGGACATGTAATGGTTGCTTGGCCTTAGCATAGCATATTTGGATGCACTTGACAATCCATCTAGCAATACCTGCCTTGGAAATAGGATCCCCATGTGGGGCTTTGCAACAGTGACAAACAGTTGCTTTGTGTTAAGAGATTGATTTGTTTTGTGAACATAGTAATGAGTGCCCTCTTGATATCGGAGATGTGTAATGCTTTCTCTGTCAGAGAATCTGGGTGCAGAAAAAAAGATGGGCAACTCAACGGTCTGGTTGACGTAAAAAGGAGACACCACTTTGGATAAGAATTTTGAGTTTGCCCTCAACTCCCTGATTCTCTTAACTACAAGTAGGTTGTAAGCCATCTAAAGGCCCTCCATGTTATGTTGTGTTGTTTTTATGTTATGTTGTTTACTTTTATAAGGCGCACAGCTACCCAAGGGTTTCCATGGAGGCCTTAATAACAAAAACAAATGCTCCATATTGGATATAGGCTGCTACTGCAGCTAGATGTAGCCAGAGAATTCGTTGTCGATCCTGCTTTTTGTAAATACAAAAAGTAATAAATGATGTTCTGACTTTGAAAGGGTCAATTCGGTTGCCAATGTAACTGTGAACAAATCTTTTCCACTTCAAAGCATAACAGGTGTGTGTGGATGGTCAGGCAGGGTCTGCATATACTACTCTAAGTAGAATGTAACCGAATTCAAAGACCTCAGGTGCCAGATGGCTAGATTCAGAAGCCGGAGGTCTGGGTGTCTGACCTGACTTTTTAGTGTGCATGTATTGACATCTCCAGAATCACGGAGTGCCAAGGTAGTCTGGCACGTGATGGTGACACTTAAGTAAGAGTAATTGACACCTGCCTCATTTTCCTCACCATGTATTGGATCTTTGGAAGTGGGGAAAAGAATAAAAAAATATTCTTGAACAGTTCATCTGTAGTGCATTGCCCAAGGTCAGTGGGCACCTGAAGGTGAAGTTTTGGCATATTGCACAATATCTAATTATCAATGGTGGGAACGCCCCATTGACAAAAGATATTTTGGAGGACTTAGGAATTCATCTTCAACTAGTGGAGTTGTGGATGCAAGTTCGCAAAGTTGTTGTCCACCCCTGGAAATGCTCTCCTCTGAGCCCAATATGGTCCAGAATGGCTAAATGCCAGATGTCCTGGACCAGGGGAGACAGCTGGGGCTATTGAGTGTCAACTTTATGACGTTGCCCCTGGGCGGAATCCATAATTGTTCAAACTTATCGCGGAGCTAGAGTTACTTTTGGTTGATGCCCGGTGGAGCTTTTATATGTAGCTACAGAGGAACTTGACTCTAGTTCACCCCCTTGGATGGCACCTACCCAGCTGGACATCAGACATGGTTTTCTTCCTCATCTCCCCGTTATGTTCCCTTCCCTCCCTCCATCGATTTTGTTTTTCTATGTTTATTGAATGCACTAGCAACGGATTTAACTGTAACTGATGTAACGCTGTAACACGTCCTAATCCTCATGTAAAGCACTCTGATACCTCCAGGTCTAGCAAAACACACAAGATGATGGACGGAATGTTGCACATTGACCAAACATTCACCCCCAGTCACAGATCTGGGTTTAATCCATCGTTATTTTGCTCACCACGCCACCCCAGTTCAGACATGGCCATATGCAAATCAGTCTTGAACCTGTGCCTCATGGGAACAGTCCAGCCCGAACTGCCAAGCCATGTCTTCCCTGGACCGGAATCAAGCATCCTAGGACCTCTAGGTCTAGCCTGGACTTCCTAGTCTCCTCGCTGTTTCTCCTACCCCCTCCCCCAACTTTTCCCTCCTTCATTCTTTGCTTGCCTCACCTATTCCTTTCCTCTCTCCCCTGAATCTCTCTCCCCTGCCTGCTTTGTTTATCCTTGTGCCTATGCTCTGCTCAATCTCCCTTCCTGTCGTCCCCTTTTATATTACCCCCTTACCCTCCTACACGCCATGAACCAACGGATGTAACTCGTAATTGCCGTACCTTCTGTAACAATATGTAACTTGTAACCGATATAACCCTACCAGCCTGACTCCCTAAAATGGCCCCCTATAGTATGCCCTTGTCCAAAGCACTCCTACTCCCCTTGTTGGGGATGGATCCAGCATTTTTGCCCTGGAGTCTCAGAGACCCTTCTGAGAGAGTCCACAGTGACAAGGAAGTCTCACATAGTGGAGGACTGGGACTGATACCCTTACCACTGGGAACCGTCTCCTACCCTGCCGGAAGTCGGACACTGTGTTCACGCTTGGTTTTTCTACCCCCTCCCCCTCCTCTTCCCTCCTTCATTCTTATAAGTGTGCCTGTGACCAAAGCATTCCTCTCCCCTTGTTGGGGAGAGATCCAGCATCTATGCCCTGGAGTCTCAGCGACCCCGCTGAGAGAGTCCACCGTGACAAGGGATTCACATAAAATGGAAGACTGGGAATTTTCTCTTTACCGCTGGGAGTCGTCTCCCACTCAGCCGGACATCAGACACAGTTACTTCCTCCTTGCTTCACTGTGTCTCCTACCCCCTCAACCACCTCTTCCCGCCTTCATTCTTTGCTTGCCTCCCCTATTCCTTTCCTCTCTCCCTTGAATCGCTCTCCCCCTGCCTGCTTTGTTTATCCTTGTGCCTATTCTCTGCTTAATCTCCCTCCCGTCGCCCTTTTACATTACCCCCCCAACCCTTCTACACGCCATGAACCAACGGATGTAACTTGTAATTGATGGATCTTCTGTAACAATGTGTAACTTGTAACCTATGTAACTCTCCTCCTGTAAAGCGCTCCGATACATCCGGGTCTAGCCAGCGCTATATAAAACTCAAATAAATAAAAATAAAAAACCTGTTTCTGCATGTAAGTAGTATCTGTCATAATGTCGGTCTATTTGAGAACTGTTGTGTATCCTGGTTTGGGGTGAGCTCATGGCTGGAGTTTGAAATACACCCTAGAAAGAACTGAACCTGATGTGGGAGGTAAGTCTTTTTGGCACTGATGTTAAAACCTCGCCTGTGTAACAGAGACACTCCTGTCAGAGTGGATGCTAGGCATTGCTTCCTGCTGCTATTTATCAGCCAGTAGGAAAGTTGTGAATTGCATTTCTACACAGGTGCCGCTCAGCAGCCACTACCGCTAGGCATTTGGTAAACCCCATCGGGCTACTGTGACCCCAAAGGCAGCCTCCCTCCCCTAAGCCAATCACAATGCTGCAATGGCAGTGTTGTGATTGGCTGGGAGGCTGACCGCACAGGCGTCTATGTGGAGGCCATTTTCTCTATGTAGGATGCATGCAGCCTACATGGAGAAAATGGAGTGCGCATGACTGGTTTGGTCGGCCCCAGAGGGCCGGGCAAACAGTTAGGGCCCGCAACATTGAGCTAGCCAAGCCTCCCCTGCCCTGTTGCAGGATCGCTCACCCGCCCGCCCCCAACCAAACCCTTCTGCTTTCTCGCAGTGCGGTAAGCAGAAACATAAAATGGTATTTATAATACCATTTTATGTTTCTGCTTCTCGCACTGCGAGAAAGCAGTGGGGCAACGCTTCTCCATCCACATGGAGGAGCAGCCCCAGCCTTAGAGCCAGCTCTCCCCTTTACCTTTCCTCTTACTCTCCTCGTTTGGGGGAAAGAGAAACCACTGTAGCCTGAGCGGAGACTCTTTTCCTAACAAAGTACCCGCTAGTGAGTCAGATATGACCTGGTCCCCAAATTTACAACTGGTCATCGGGTCAGGGACTGCTTTACACAATTGCTTTCAACCCGGGGAGGGAGAGGGGTCACAATTCTAGCCTTGACGGAATATTTGAAGTTCTGTATCAAGGTCTTAACCATGCTGCAAAGCTTGGGATGGTCTTAAACCAACCCTTCAGTTTCCACTAAAAAGTCATGCTCTTCCTGCACCAGTAGTTGGATGCTGTTATGAAGGATGCAATCACAACAGAACTTATGACAAGATAACGACATCGAAGAAAAATAACAATTCTTTTTGGAGAGCTTGAAGTTGGTGGGGTTTTAAACCTGAAATTGTAAGCCATTTTACACAATATGCAGCACCCATCTGCCTGTTGTAATCTGTTGCCCTCTCGCAGATGTTTCATGATACTTCTTCCTACTGGAATGACAGAGGAGGGGGAAGGAGGGAGTCCCTGTTTTCCTGCTGGAGGTTTCCCAGTTGCTGCAGAGGGCTGGAGTCCTAATTTTCAAGTTGAATGGTGCCTTAGTTGGTACCGTAGCCTCTGCTGTTGTTTCGGAGGTCAGTAAGGGGCATGAACCCTCTGTTGGGAATATAAACGGTCGTCTTGTGTCAAATGATGCTAATCGTAAGCCTTCCAATACAACAACTTTCAAAGTCGTAATTTCTGATTTCATCTAGCACATTTCTTCACTTGCATGGGATCAAAGAGTAAAGATGCATGATAAAGAACAGCTGATAATGCTCTGTTGTCCTTCAGATTTTAGACGAGTTGGACATAGCCACGAAGATCGTCTCTTTGTCAACCCATGGCAATATCTGTGCTCAACTAGAACGGATTACACCATAACACTAATGGTTTGCTGAGAGACTACATTGACTAACAGATGATCTCATTAAATTCAGGTTTTTTTTTGGCGAAGGTAGTCTGCGAATCTTGTTAGAATTCAGTCGTAGCTTCCCAGTAAGGCAATTGTACTGGCTGCCTTCATCAAAATAGCAGATATGCCACAAACTTTGCACCCTACTCTCATTCCAGGCGTTTGCTCTGTCTGTCGGAACTGTTTTAAAAATATATATATTTATCATTTGTGAACAGAAATTACAAACAACCTGAATGCTGTCACATTATTATTTCAGTGGGTTATACTTACTAAATTAATATGCAGTATACCGTATTTCAAGCAGGACATTAGGTACGTTTTTCATTATACCTTTAAGTGTACTCTCCACATATAGTTAGATTTCATAGTCTATAGCTTTCATCATTTCATATCTATTCGATCCACAATCATTATCTTTGTAACACTTTGTTTTCTGTGATCCTGACTAACTCAGTAGTCATATCTGTCGAGTTTGCTACATCTTCTGGTACTTTCTCATACTTTCTTACAGTTACATAGATATTCCCATATCCAATCCAGACTTCTTTTTTCCACGCCTTCTCCATGGGACCTCTTGAGTGAACCCAATTATGGCTGTCAGGCTATTATTAGCACTAATTCTTCTCTGCTGAAAAGTGTACATATGTATAGTCTGTAAAGTGTACTCCAAGACCCAGAGCATGTTGGAGACTATTTGGTAATTATGATTAGCAACTGAGACACCCTGAAAGAGAAGCACCAGTTTCTACATTGAAAGATAGAAGAGTAGCTGGGGATACCATACTCTTCGAGCCCAGTCCTGAGCCACAAGAATGACTTGGGCCCGGTCGCGCTTGATCTTCTTCAGCACTCTGGGTAGAAGTGGTATAAGCAGAAAGGCGTATAGTAGACCACAACTCCACTCACGACGAAAAGCGTCGCTTAGCTAGTGCCGCCTTGGAAATTCCAACGAGCAGACCTGATGACATTTTGCGTTCTCTTCGGTGGCAAATAGATCTAACCAAGGCTCTACCCACTGCTGAAAGAGACCTTGCGCCACGTCCGAGTTCAGACGCCATTCGCGATCCATCATGCACCGGCGGTGGCGTTCGTCTGCCCTGGCGTTCAGAGAACCTGCCAGGTGTTGAACCACCAGGGAAATGCTCCAATGTTCCAGCCATGTCCAGAGGCGAGGAGCCTCCTAACATAGCGTTCACGACCCCACCCCGCCCTCACATGGCGGTGGTGTTGTTTGTGAACACCTGCACTACTCTCCCCTTGACAGAAGGAAGGAATGCCTTCTGTGCAAGTCAGATCGCCCGAAGCTCCAGAAGGTGGATATGGAGCCAGGACTCCGCCGGAGACCAGAGTCCTCTGATCTCCGCCTCTCCCAGGTGGCCACTTCATCCCAGAAGGGACGCGTCCGTCACAACTGTGTGTTCTGGTTGGGGAAGGGAGAGGGATTTGCCATTGACCCAATCGCGATTCGTGAGCCACCACTGCAATTGTCGTGCAGTGCCCTCCGAGATCTGGACGTGATCGGACAGGTTGCCCTAATGCTGTGCCCACTGGAACTTCAGGTCCCACTACAGAGCCCGCATATGCCATCTGGCATGATCGACTAACAGGATGCAGGAGGCCATCAGGCCCAGTAGCCGGAGGGTCATCCTGACCGAAACTTGGGATAAAGGCTGAAAGATCGGAATCATCGCCTGAATATCCCAGACTCGCTGCTCGGGAGGATAAACCCAAAACTGCGAAGAGTCCAGAACCGCTCCGAAGAAGAGGAGCTTCTGAGAGGGAATCAGGTGCGACTTCGGCACGTTGATGGAGAACCTCAGCAAATTAAGGAGGTCGGCCGTAGTCTGGAGGTGGGAGACGACTGCCTGGGGCGAGCCCGCCTTCAACAACCAGTCGTTGAGATCGGGTAAGACTGGAACACCTGATCTGCGCAGATGAGCTGCGACCACCGCCATCACTTTCGTGAACAACCGAGGGGCACTGGTAAGGCCAATGGGGAGCACGGTAAACTGAAAGTGCTCGTGGCCTACCGTGAACCGCAGGTAACGCCAGTGGGCCGGCAGGACGGGGATATGAAAGTAAGCGTCCTGCAAGTCCAGCGCTACCATCCAGTCTTGCAGGTCTAGGGCAGCCAAGACCTGAGCCAGCGTGAGTATCTTCGATTGACGTTCCAAAGGTCTAATATAGGACGCAGGCCCTTGTCCTTCTTTGGAACCAAGAAGTAGTGGGAGTAACAACCACAACTTACTTCTGGCGTCCGAACGCGCTCAATGGCCCCCTTGGCCAAGAGGGCTGTGACTTCCTGTTGAAGAAGCACAAGATGGTCTTCCGACATGCGGTGGTACTGAGGTGGCATGGCTGGATGGGAAGTCTCAAAGGGGAGGGAATAGCTCCTTCGGACAATTTGCAGCACCCACTTGTTTGATGTGATGTCGCGCCAGTGGGAGAGATGATGGCGAATACTGCCGCCCACTGGCGTTTGATAGGCCTGAAAGGTCTGACTAGGAAGGCTTTGCAGTGGATGCTGCGGGGGTAGAGGTGGACTGACCCGCCGGCTGGCCCCCAAAACTGCCTGGTCCGCGGCCACGCTGAGGATGTTGCTGCGCAAGCCTGTGGCTCTGGAACGAACGTGTTGGGGCACCCCTTCCGTGGGCACGAAAGGCACGGAAGGTGGAGGAGGGGGGAGTAGCCAACAGGCCCAAGGACTTGTCCGTAGCCCGTGAGTCCTTAAAACACTCCAACGCACTAACCGCATTATTGCCAAAAAGACGAATGCCATCAAAGGGAATGTCCATCAAGGTGTTCTGGACATCCCCTAAAAAGCCAGTTGCCCTCAGCCAGGCATGGCGCCGAAGCGCCACAGTCGTGGAAATCGCCCTGCCCAGCGAGTCGGCGGTATCCAGCCCACAACAAATAGTGAACTTTGCTGCGTGTCTGCCAGCTGCTATAGCTTGGGAGAGTACGGTCTGTGCCTCCTCCGGACAGTTGGGCAGCACCTGCGCAACCGTATCCCACAGAGTGTGGGAATAACGGCCCAAGAGGCATGCGGTGTTCACCGACCGCAGCCCTAAGCTGGCAGATGAAAACAGCTTCTTGTCAAGCTGCTCCAGCTTTTTGCATTCCCTATCCGGAGGGGCGGAAGGGAAAGCAGAGGCTTGGACAACCAAGCTCTCGGGAGTGGGGTGTTGGGAGAGAAAGAGAGGGTCGTCTGAAACCAGGCGATGGCGGCAAGCCACGTTCCTGTCCACAGGAGCCCCTGTGTTGGGCCTGGACCAAGTGCCCAAAATGACGTCAGAAAGTGTGTCATTAAAAGGCAGCAAGGGCTCCGAAGAGGTTGCCTCTGGCTGAAGCACTTCAGTCAGGAATTTAGTCATGACGGCCACCGTAGGGAGTTCGAGGCGGAGGGCCTCGGCGTCCCTGCGTTACTGGCTCCCTCCTCCGTAGCCACGGTAGGAGGAGACACATGCCACGGTCAGGTGAGGTGTCAAGACCACTTGCATCCCCCAAATCCTCTACCAAGTCCGGATCATAACCACATTGTTGTGTGAGAGGGTCCTCAGACCCCTCCCAGTCCTCCCCTTCCTCCGAAAAAGGGCCCCATCGGCATCGAGTGACGCCAATCCCATACCGTGTCCGGTTCAGGGCTGAAACTTGGGAAGACGTCGTCCCGAGGAGCGGGCGACGTCGGAGGTGGTGCCGGTGGGGTCAACGTCGGTGGAGGAGTTATAAGGTAGACCGGGGTCCGATCCCGGGAGGTCCTGCGGCACCGGGGCTGGAGCCGCCAGCGGCAGAGCCGCTGGCAATGGAAAGACAGGACCTCCAGTCGGGCCAGCAGGGCCTGTAGGCGCACCGGCGGGGCCAGGCAGCACAAAGAGTCAGGCCATGGCAGCAAGAAACTCTTGCACCTGAGCAGGCTTCACCAACAGACCTGGAAAGGGTGGGTAGGTCCGCGGGGGTGGCACGGGCTGGGGGGTGACACCACGCGAACCCTCAGCCGCGACGACGCTTCTTCGACTTCTTTTTGGAATGCTTCGACTTACCCGACCCTGAATGCGAAGACTTCAATCCAGAGGAACGATGGTGACAGCCCTATTAAAGGTATGGACACGCGTAGTCAGCACGCTGGATAAGCAGCTTTCCGAAACGCCGACGCGTTTCCTCTTTTATACAGCCTGTGGTAAAGAGGAAACTCGAAACGTGTAGGCGTTTCGGAAAGCTGCTTATCCAGCCTGCTGACGACGCATGTCCATACCTTTAATAAAGGCTGGTAACCTTGTGCAAACTCGTGTGCGTCTTAAGTGAGTTACCATGTGGCATTGATATTATGGCGGAGGCTCATCTGCAGAGACAGCACCAGCCCAGGATCCGAAGGGCGCCAAGTGGAGGGGATTAACCGTCCATAATGTGGAGTTTGCACGAAGGATTTAGGACACCGAAATATGCGGGGGCCCACCTTGGCTTTATCTGGCAGTAATTAGTGCACTTTCACCTTTGATGGAATAACCGGGACTACAACTGTTACAAGTCTTCATTTAGCCCATGGGGGCGGGACTATGTATACCTTAAGGGAGCTGTCCACCACAGCACGATCTTTCCGCAAGCCTGTGAAAAAGATGAAACTCGAAACGCATTGGCGTTTCGGAAAGCTGCTTATCCAGCCTGCTGACGACGCGTGTCCATATCTTTAATAAAGGCTGGTAACCTTGTGCAAACTCGTGTGCGTCTCAAGTAAGTTACCATGTGGCATTGATATATATATATATATATATATATATATACACACACACATACTGATTGGAAGCCGATAGGGAGAGTAGATGAATGCCATCGGCCATTAAAGACCTTGTTCTGCTGCCAACCTGACAATACACTGAAGCACTTCATTCACAATAAAAGGCAGTAAACAGAAACGTTAATGGGGTCGTCTACCTTTTGTGGAGATGGAGAGGCTTTGATGTAAAACGGGTTGTTTGCTTGTTCCTCCTTTCTTGCAGCACGTCTCTAAATGTGGAAAAATAAACAATTTATTCATTGCAAGTGCACCACTTTAAGTGATTAGTTAGGGAAACTATTCAGAGGAAAATAGTTGAAAAATAGTTACCATCACAGAGTTTAAAAGATCAACATACTGATTTCCTAACAACTTGTGTACTACACCCGTCTTGGTTACGAAATAATGAACTTTAGCTTTAGGCTTAAGTAAAAACTCTCAGTTTCCTCCCTTTGGCTGTGTGTATCAGGTTATGCATCGAGGACATGACCATCAACCACACACTGCGCCGTGCACACAGACTTTGATTGCAAGCAGCAGGGCGAGGACACAGGGCACTAACTGTGAAAAAGACCTGCGCCTAGTCCCCAGATCTCCCAGAACCTGCGGTACTTGGCCACGGGAATAACTACAAGTGTCCAGGGCAGTGGTTAAGTACCTGTTCATGAACATTTCCAAGATCAAGTGCTGCATGGCATTCAATTCTTAAATACTACTTAACAGGTTTACATAAACCAAAAAATAAATATTCTGAGTAATGGTCTTTCTAAATGCCAGGTTTGGTGTAATTATGATCAGCAGTTTTGCAAAAATCCCATAGCACGGAAAAGGGAAATTCTTTCAGATGTTACCCAACAAGTATCGGTTCTTTGTCCCATTTTCATTGAATTAGAGACATTGAGCCTCCACCCTATGAACCAAGCATTTGCTAAACCTCTGGGCAGAGTTGTCAAACAGTGCCCAAATTATTAGTGACCATCCAGGAATACAAAGAATCAAAACTTGCTTGTAAGCCAAACCAGCACTCTTTTTCAAACACAAATACCTAAAACATTACTGATGCTATTCACATCAAACCAATAAAGACCTCTGTGAAGTAAAGTTCTATCTTCATTATCAAATTGTGCCTCCCTGATCCCTCTGCATGACATTTAAAATGAATAATCTACTGACCAGTTGTCTGCAAAATGTCATGCAGATTCGTTGACTATCAAACTTATTAGCAATCAAAAATGTCCACTTCTTAAAAACAAGCCAACTCACTGCTGACTGTTACTAAAGTCACCAGTGAAC
Source organism: Triturus cristatus (assembly GCF_964204655.1). Classification (NCBI taxonomy): domain Eukaryota; kingdom Metazoa; phylum Chordata; class Amphibia; order Caudata; family Salamandridae; genus Triturus; species Triturus cristatus. Next base: position 62,726,451 of record NC_140595.1, read on the forward strand.
TACACACAGGAGAGGCTCACAGGTATGTAAGAGAAGGAGTACATAAGCAAACGGATGAAGTAACTTCTGAAAATGGGGTATCGAGTATATCGAGATATGCAAAGATATGGTGATTTCAAATAGAAGTTGTAACACAGCACGGCAGTGAATCATGCTAAAGAGCTAGAGAGCTTTAGGTGTGATGAACCTGTGTTTGTGCAATATGATCAAAAAACTACCATTACATGGACTGGCGCATGGTCGTGGAGGCAGAGGTCTATAGGAACAGAGGGTGCCCCCAGAAATGGGACAAGATCTGGGGGAAGTTGAACTCGTTCAGGGGGAATATTTGTAGTCCGCCCCATGTTAGGGGTGTCAACATCCATGGACCGAACGGTGGGGTGGGGACCCCTGATGAGAATGAAAGAGGAAATCCTAATGTATGAGTGTACAAGATGTCTTAGAGGCTGTAATCATTTACCAAGTCCAATGAGACATGTCTATGCAATACTTTGGAATGTTTTGCTGTTATGTTCAATAAACAGATTATACAAAAAAAAAAAGCTACCATTACAGATTCAAACACACCTGTGCAAGCTCCGCTTCACCCATTTCTGGCCGACTGTGTTTCACATGTTTGTGCTCCTCTGCGTGGAATATGGTCTTGGGTTTTTCATCTTCAGATTCACTATCAGACGGAGGCTCATTGATCCAGGCATCTAGATCAAGACTGGCAAATAAGAATACCTTAGACCACTTCACACAGTTCAATGAACAAATTATTCAAGTGATCTGCATGTCCAAGAGGCAACTTTGGACTTATTTACTATAGCGGTGCTTATCACACCTGAAAGTGTACCAAGGTCAGTGCTCATTGGTGAAGAGAACTGAAACTGTACAGGCATTTTTGCATAATGAAGTGGTGTATTATAAAATAATAACACATCAGTCACCATTGAAAAAACAGTTGTGTTTAGCTGAAAGGATTCATGTGCATTGCATCTGGTAACTCACATATATATACACCCACGTATATACATACACACACTCTTACCTTTCACTAGTAAAATACACATATTTAGAACACAAACATCTAGTTTTACTGAATCAGTTAAAAGAGCCGGTTAGAAAAAGTGCAACTAAAATAATAACACCTCCATTCTCAAGAGCTGACATTTCACAATCAGGCAGAACAAAAATGTCAGGGCACATTGGTACAACTCTCAGATATGCAGACAGTGTGGTCTAGGGGACAATTTATTGCTTTAATGAAAATTAAGACCTCCAAGTAGGACTTAATTAGTTTGACTGTTAGTTTGATAATAGTCGTCATGAGTGATATTACAATCTATAAGAAGATCCTTTTACACCAATAAAGTGCAGACAAATTCCCTACGATCACTGCTAAAAAATCTGCAGACAGATTAAACTCGCCCAAACACAAACACTGAAAGCACATCACATATAGAGAAGTCTTCTCATTGGGTATTCAGTGCTGTTTGGTTATCTGTTGTCTTTTCTAATAATAGAGGAAGGTGTTCTATTTCACGTTATGCTCCTGGACTGAAGTGGTGTTCACTGGAACAGGAGGTATGCGGCTGAAACTCTATAGTATTCATGACATGGTTAGGTGAAATGGACACCCGAGAGTTTTTACTACAAATCAGCCTTGCTAAGAAGATGAACAGTAAGCTAGTTTTCCTTTTTAGATGTAGCATCTGAACATTTCGAAATATTGTTTAGAATAAAGTCTTTAGTGAGACACGGTGGATTTTATGTCCCAGCTGCTACCAGAATTGACCATATTTTCCCAGTGGGAAAGAACATATCCACAACAATAGCAAACAAGCATTGGAAATGCAATAGGTCTCGCATTTGTTTGATTTTGAGCTTTTGGTGTTGTAAATGGCAATGTTTTGTACCCATGTGTTATGGAGTGTATGTATGTGGTGTGTAGTGGAATATTTTGAGTTGGATTATAATTGTTATTTGTGGAGCACCATGAAGCATCAGGAAGGATATTGAGGAGGTGAAGAGCAGCATGAGGCAGAAGGGCGGAGAGTGAGGAGAAGAGCAGCGTGAGGCAGAAGGAAGGAGAGTGAGGAGAAGAGCAGAGTGAGGTATAGGGAGCACAGACAGGAGATTGTGTCCTGAATGGAGAACCAGGCAAGCATGGCATGCAGGAGAGACGGGCAGATGACAGTGTGCTGCAGAACTAGGCAAGCGGGTAATGTAGAGCGAGTGAGTTGCAAAACCAGACAATAGATTGTGCACTGCCCGCCTTGGTGTTGTGCGGAACCAGAGAAAGAGATGCAAACAGCTGTTCAACCAGCCAGGACCCGTGCACACCTTTGCTGCACTGATGCAGGAGAAGCTGTACACAGCCTGCCAGGCAGGTGGCATGGCCTGAGTGTACTGGAGGCCATGTCAGGGGGTCCAGCTAAATATTAAATAGAGCAGACCTAAGTTTTGCTTTTCCAGGACACAAACTATGTAGAAGGGAGGACCCTACAAAACAATGAAATGTGGACTCAAAGACACCTGTCATTTGTTGGGTGCGGATTTTTATAGCCTCTGCCCTCTTTCTATTGTGTTTATAAAAACAATGAAACTAGTTACGTGAGAGAAGAAAGCCTTGAGGGACACACAGGACATGTGACAATCCCTCAGCTAGGAAAGCAGGAACTGTGCGGATAGTCAGTTCACACCTCCCTCCCCGGGTGGGGGTTATGGTGGCTCCGGCAGGCTGTGGAGACAGGGGGCCGCCGAAGCACCGGCAAGCTGTGGAGACAATGACTTTAGCATGTGTTGGCTGGGGAGACAACGAGTTCAGCAGGCCTCAGGAACAAGTCCAGAAGGAGTGTTTTGTCATGATGGTAGGAGCGCTTACCTGGCTGTCTCGGAAACTGTTCAAAACATGCGGTTACCTCTCTGAACCAATTAGAAGGCTCCTTTTCTGCGCTTCAGGACGTGGCCACCCAATAAGGTGATGCAGTGGCTGCATTGCATGCGGGTGCACACACGGCTGAGGAGAACTGGGGCTATGCCCACTCCTAGCACACGAAACATGTGCACACAGATGTGCGTGCATTCCAAGTACATGCAGTGTGTGCAAACAGTCACCGAGCCACAGGTACCCCTAAGCACATCCCTCACACAAGCTCCATAGAATGGACTATACTGAGCCCAACCCACAGCTTTACCAGGCGCTCCACATACTCCAGAGGTGCTCCATACTGTGGTACACACACTGCCCCAATAACCTTCCTCAGTCCAGGATATGAGCCACCCCGCAGTGCCAGTGCACTGCACACCATCTACGGTAACACTTCCAGAAGGGATCTCAAACCTGGCCAGAACACCTCTTCAGAGAAATCCAGAAAACTATGGCTCTAGAGACAAAAAGCCTTGAAAAAAAACAGCAAATACAGGAGAGAGCAGTGCCAACAAACCGCTCTTCATGACGCACCTGCAGTCAAGGATACATGCCTCTGATCCACGCGAAAACCATTGTAAGAAATGGATAATATATACTGGACCACAGAGGGTTATAATCCCCGAGCTTGACCTGATCTGGACTAACAAGGGGACCTTTAGGGATCCAGTGAGGGTTACCTATTGGGAGTTTATCACTCTCACTCCATTTGAAGTGACCCCTTTAAGCGTACTTAATGAAAGTATAGGCATAGTTTCCTATATACACATATAGGAGTAATTTTCACAATGAAATGGTACTGTCTTGAATAAAAACCTCCCTGAAGAAGCCCTATGCAGAAATTAGCAGATAAGCTGAAACACAGTTCAGAGTTTATTGCTGTCTGGCTCCCACAGCTGTACTTTTTTGTCAAGGTTTATTCTTAGTCGAAAAATGTACAGGTTTGTGATGGATACTGCGGAGCAAAGGTGTGTGGTGCAGGAAAGGGGCTGAATGCCAGTTCTGCTGTACATGGTTGGTGTCCACTTTAGGAGCTCAATAGTGACCCTATGCCATCAACAATTACGTTTAACATATTGGATGACACGGTTTATTTAGGATAATTTTTTCTGAAGAGAATATACCAACTGTGAAAATTTATTAATTAGTCTTTGCATCAATAAATGTTAGACTACCGTCTGTTTATTCCAGGTATGTTCGAGATACGAATGCGAAGATTCGCCTTTCCCTCACAACCAGTTGTATGGCAGGGTCTGAAATTAGTTGTGTGGGTTTCCAGGGAAACATTTATTTTAGAGTACAGTTGTTGAGATTGCAAAATAGGAAGTTCACAAAAAGGTAGAACAGGAGGTGGGGCAAACTACACCTCTGCCTGAGGGGGAACCACGGTTCAGGAAAGCAGCTAAACTATCTGCAATACGGACAAAGTCAAATAAATATTTTAGGGACAATGACGTATGCAGATCCAAACAGTCAGCAATACAGATTAAGATTAAACTGTCCTTTCCAGATATTGGAATTATATATTCACCTAACTATAACATGTGTGAAACCTATGGTTTTTTCAGTGAATTTGTAGGTTTTTTTAAATGCTAAGTTATGTATGTATTATTATTTTTTGTATATATTTATTTTACAATAAACTACGTATTAAAATTTATTTTAATTTCTTTTGGGGGTTTTCACCGTGCGCGCACCCCCGCGATTAGAAAAAAAAAAAATGTAAATGTTTTTTTCTGCCTTCGGGGTCCTTCAGGGACCCCCTGACAAAGGCTTTGTCAGGGGGTCAGGAACTTTCTACCCTGCCCCCTTTTCACGTTCGCCACCTTCCTTTTTCACTCTCGCACTGAAAACAAACCAAATGGCAGCCGACACTTCCTGATTTCGACCGATTTGAACGTTGACTAACATGTAACCACCAATCAGAATTACGCTCGCGCACGTTAGGGTGCTCGCACGGTGCGCGGCTATAGATATGTATGTGCTTTTAACTGCAATTTTCCCAGGAACTACTGAACAGATTGACTCCATATATGCAAAAGGCACATCCCACTACCTCTCTGCCAAATTTCAAGTAACTTTGTTCAGCCGTTCGGGCTGTACCTTCGACTAAAGGTCCTATGGGAAAATGCGTTTTGGGACCCCCCCCTTTTTTCTCGGCCCCCGCGACTTTCAGGGTAGGAGCTGAGCGGAGCCAAAGTTATTCAAAATAGAATTTTCAAATTTCCTATGGAAACACGGTCCAAACTATAACTATCTACTGGCGACCGCCAATAGAAGCAAGCACACGCAAGCACACACAAGCAAGCACACACACGCAAGCGCGCACACACACACACGCAAGCACGCGCACACACACACACAAGCACACACACACGCAAGCGCACACACACACACACACACACACACACACACACACACACACACACACACGCAAGCACACACACACACACACACACACCATTTTCCCATATCAATTCAGCCCCCTATAGGAGGCTACACAATGCAATATAGATAAATGAATGCATTTGCAGATACACAATGTAAATATATACCACAGGAGTACCAGTACACTAGAAATCTTTTTTAATGAATAAACTCATGAAAAACTGCGCAAAAAATGCAAGCATTGTTAGCCTACAGGCTGCATTGTAAAGCAATAGCATAGAAACTGAAAGCCATTGTACAGAAAGAACAAGTTACTTACCTTCGGTAACGATGTATATGTAAGAAACATTAGTTAGTTAGATTCCTCACCTTAGAATATCCCCAGGCGTCAGACTGGATCCGGAAGATTTTTCGTCAGCAATACCCCTTGCGCGTCGCTAGGCGTCGTCTGCGGCTCCGCGTCCGTCGTCGGCGTCGTGCGCCGGAATGACGTCAGAGTACTTAGACGCCGCCCTCGCGCGCTGACGTCAGTTCTTGTACATAGCTTTCCGCGCCAGGAACGCAGAGCCATGCAAAGACCGACACTGGTGCCAAAAATAAAATCTAGGGGCCTGAAAAGGACAACCTTAACCCTAGATGTCAGTTCGCAGAACGGGGAGGATGGGTGGGTCGGTGAGGAATCTAACTAACTAATGTTTCTTACAGATACATCGTTACCGAAGGTAAGTAACTTGTTCATCTGAAAGAAACACGTTAGTTAGATTCCTCACCTTAGAATAGATACCCAAGCAATACCATCCCCAGTGGTGGGTCTGCGAACCAAGATCACACCAGAAAGTCCTGGAGGACAGAACTGCCAAAGAAGCCATCCCTCCGGACTTGGCTGTCAAGGCAATAATGCCTGGCAAACGTGTGTAGCGAAGCCCACGTTGCCGCCTGACAGATGTCCTGCAAAGGGACACCCCGTCCCAGAGCAGTAGTAGCCGCCGTGGCCAGAGTAGAATGGGCGCGCAGCCCAACAGGAGGGTCCTTTTTTGCCAAGGAGTAACAAATTTTGATGCACAAAACGACCCACCGAGAGATGGTCAGTTTGTGCACAGCTTTCCCCTTCTTAGCACCCACGTATCCAACGAAAAGTTGGTCGTCCACCCGGAACTGCTTTGTGCGGTCCAGATAAAAGGAGAGCGCACGTTTTGGGTCCAGACGGTGGAGCCGCTCTTCCTCTTTGGAAGCATGCGGAGGCGGAAAGAAGGTGGGCAAGGTGACAGACTGCCCAAGATGAAAGGGGGTCACCACTTTCGGAAGAAAGGAGGGACGAGGCCGAAGGACAACCTTGTCCGGATGAACAGAGAGAAAAGGAGGCTTTGATACTAAAGCCTGGAGCTCACTCACCCGTCTAGCCGAGGTGATGGCTACCAGAAAAGCAGTCTTAAGCGTCAGCAGACGAAGAGGACAATTATGAAGAGGCTCAAAGGGAGCGCACATTAGAAATGTGAGAACAAGATTCAAGTCCCACTGAGGCATTACAAAAGGGACAGGAGGGAACGTGTGAGTAATGCCTTTTAGAAAGCGTGTAACCACAGGGGACTTGAAAAGAGAAGGCTGATCAGGAAGCCGCAAGAAGGCAGAGATGGCAGCAAGATAACCTTTCAAGGTGCCCAGGGCAGAGCCCTGCCGGGCCAAAGAAAGAAGAAAGAGGAGAACCTCAGAAAGAGGGGCGGAAAGGGGATCCACAGCCTTTGCTGTGCACCATGCCACAAATTTGTTCCACCGGCAGGCGTATACCGTCTTTGTGGAGGGACGCCTGGCTGCCAGAATGATATCACAGACTTCAGGAGGCAAGTCAAATGGCATCAACTGCCGCCGCTCAATCTCCACGCATGGAGGTGGAGGCTGGACAGGTTCGGGTGTAGGACCGTCCCCTGCTGCTGCGACAGAAGATCCTCCCGAAGGGGCAGACATATCGGAGGATCGGTCAACATACTGAGTAGCTCGGGATACCAGTACCTTCGTGCCCAATCCGGAGCCACCAAGATGACTTTGGGCCCGGTCGTGCCTGATCTTCTTCAGCACTCTGGGCAGAAGTGGTATAGGCGGAAAGGCGTACAACAGACCGCAACTCCACTCGTGACGAAAAGCGTCGCCGAGCGAGTGCCACCTTGGAAATTCCAACGCGCAGAACTGCTGACATTGCGCGTTCTCTTCGGTGGCGAATATATCTAACCAAGGCTCTCCCCACTGCTGAAAGAGACCTTGCGCCACTTCGGAGTTCAGACGCCATTCGTGATCCATCATGCACCGGCGGCTGAGTTCGCCTGCTCTGGCGTTCAGAGAGCCCGCCAGATGTTGAACCACCAGGGTGACGCCCTGGTGTTCCAGCCATGTCGAGAGGCGCAGAGCCTCCTGACAAAGGGTCCACGACCCCACCCCGCCCTGTTTGTTGCAATACCACATGGCGGTGGTGTTGTCCGTGAACACCTGCACGACACTTCCCCGGACAGAGGGAAGGAAGGCTTTCAGTGCAAGCCGGATCGCTCTCAGCTCCAAAAGGTTGATGTGGAGTTGAGCCTCCGCCGGAGACCAGAGTCCTCCGATCTCCGCCTCTCCCATGTGGCCCCCCCATCCCAGGAGGGACGCATCCGTCACTACTACATGCTCCGGTTGGGGAAGGGAGAGGCTCTTGCCCTTGACCCAATCGGGGTCCGTGAGCCACCACTGCAACTGCTGTGCAGTGCCCTCCGAGATCAAGACATGGTCGGACAGGTTGCCGTGATGCTGGGCCCACTGAAACTTCAGGTCCCACTGCAGAGCCCGCATGCGCCGCCTGTCGTGATGCACTAGTAGGATGCAGGAGGCCATCAGCCCCAGAAGCCGCAACACTAGCCTGACCGAAACCCAGGATAGAGGCCGAAAAATAGGAATCACGGCCTGAATATCCCGGACCTGCTGTTCCGGTGGATAGACCCGGAACTGCGCCGAATCGAGAACCGCTCCGATGAAGAGGAGCTTCTGAGAGGGACTCAGGTGTGACTTCGGCACGTTGATGGAAAACCCCAGCAAATGCAGGAGATCCGCCGTAGTCTGGAGGTGGGAGACGACTGCCTGGGGCGAGCCCGCCTTCAACAACCAGTCGTCGAGATAGGGGAAGACTGGAACCCCTGATCTGCGCAGATGAGCTGCGACCACCGCCATCACTTTCGTGAACACCCGAGGGGCACTGGTGAGGCCGAAGGGGAGCACGGTAAACTGAAAGTGCTCTTGACCCACCGTGAACCGCAGGTAACGCCGGTGGGCCGGCAGGACGGGGATGTGGAAATATGCGTCCTGCAAGTCCAATGCCACCATCCAGTCTCCAGGGTCTAGGGCAGCTAGAACCTGAGCCAAAGTTAACATCTTGAACCTCTCCTTCCGGAGGAAGGCATTGACGTTCCGGAGGTCCAAGATAGGGCGTAGGCCCCCTTTGACCTTCTTGGGAACCAGAAAGTAGTGGGAATAACAACCACGACCTACTTCTGGGCTCGGAACGCGCTCGACGGCCCCCTTGGCCAAGAGGGCCGAAACTTCCTCGTGGAGAAGATTCAAATGATCCCCCGAGATACGGTGGTGCTGCGGTGGCATGGCTGGAGGGGTCGCCTCGAAGGGGAGGGAGTAGCCCCTTCGGACGATTTGCAGCACCCACCTGTCCGATGTGATGGACCGCCAGTGGAGCAGGTGATGGCGAACTCTGCCGCCCACTGGCGTGGAATGGGCCTGAAAGCTTGGACTAGGAAGGTTTTGAGGCGGATGCTGCCAGGGTGGAAGTGGGCTGACCGCGTCGTCCTCCAGAACCGCCTCGGCGGAAACCACGTCCGCGCGCAGGTTGGTTCTGCGGCTGGTGGCTAGGCGCACGTGAGGAGGTACCCCTTCCTTGGCCACGAAAGGGGCGAAAGGCGGAAGTTTGCGACCGCGGGGCCGAGAGGCCCAAGGACTTGGCCGTAGCCCGGGAGTCCTTAAAGCGATTCAGCACACTGTCCGCTTTCTCGCCGAAAAGGCGAGTACCATCAAAGGGCATGTCCATGAGGGTGCTCTGGACATCGCCCGAAAAGGACGTGGACCGCAGCCAGGCGTGACGTCTAAGCGCCACTGAGGTAGAAATCGCCCTACCCAGCGAGTCCGTAGTGTCAAGCCCACATCGGATAGCATGTCGCGCTGCATCCCTCCCATCGGCCAGAGCCTGGGTAAGTCGTGTCTGGACCTCCTCCGTACACAGGGGCAGCACGTCCTCCACCGTATCCCACAGAGAGTGGGAATAACGGTCCAAGAGACAGGCGGTGTTCAAAGACCGCAGACCCAAACTAAGGGAGGAGAACAGCTTTTTGCCGAACTGTTCCAGTCTCTTGGAATCGCGGTCCGGCGGAGCGGTCGGGAAGGAGAATTGGGAGGTAGAGGCCTGGATAACCAGGCTCTTGGGGGTAGGGTGTTGGGACAGAAAACTGGGGTCGCCCGGAGCAGGGCGGTGGCGCCTGGCGACGTTCCTGTCCACAGGAGGAACTGTGGAGGGCTTGGACCAGGTGCCTTGCAGAACATCCGTGAGGGCCTCATTGAATGGCAGCAGAGGCTCAGTGGAGCTTGCTGCAGACTGAAGCACCTCAGTGAGGACGTTAGTCCTCACAGCCACGGCAGGTAGCTCGAGCCCAAGGGCTGCGGCCGCCTTGCGCAGCACCACAGAGAAAGCAGCACCCTCCTCCGAAGCCACAGTCGGAGGAGAGATGAATCCAGCGTCTGGAGAGGTATCCAGACCACTGGCCTCCCCCAGTTCATCTGCCCAGTCCTGTGACAGTTGAGCCTGAGCGGCCATAGGATCCTCGGATCCCTCCCATTCGCCCCCATCATCCGATTCCTGGTATGCAGGAGGAAGGATTGGAGCCGGGCGATAGACAAAATGTGTCTCCAGCGGCGCCGAACGCGGCGTCCATCAACGCCGTAACGGCGCCGGGCCCGGAGCGGGGCTGAACTGGGGCTCGACGCCGAGCGGAGTCGGCGTCGGAGGTGGTACCGGTGTCGACGCCGGCGGAGGAGGCGTGACGAGGTCGACCGGCGTCGGCTGGACTCGGGAACGGGTCCCTCGGGCGCTTGCGGCGTCGAGCCGGAGCCGTCGACGGCGCCAGGGCCGGAGCCGCCGGCAGGCAAGGTTGCCCAGTTGGGTCCGCGGGGCCCGAAGGCGCGCCAGCGGGCGTCGACGCCGGAGCCAGGTTCCTCATGGCCGAGAGGAAGGCACTGACTTCCGCCGGCGTCGCGTCAGTCCCAGGGACCGGCGGGTATGGGGACTTGCGCGGCGCCTGCGGCTCCGCTGGAGCCGCGGGGGTGGAACCACCCTGACCCTCGGCCGAGTCGCGCGACCGGCGAGGGGAGTCCAAAGAGCGGTGTCGCCTCTTGGACTTCTTGGAGTGCTTCGACTTACCCGAAGACTTGGAGCCAGACGATCGATGATGACGTCGGCTGCGGCTCCGCGACCGATCCTTGGACCTCCTCCTGGACCGGGATCGAGAGGGGCGCGGAGCCGAGTGGCGAAGCTCGAGAAGCTTACGGGACCGCTCCCGTCTAGCCTTCGAGGTCAGGGCCTTGCAGTCCGAACACGACGCCGCGTCGTGGTCGAGGCCCAAGCAGTAAAGGCACTGGCGGTGATGGTCCGTAACCGACATCAAGCGGTTGCAGTCAGCACAGGCTTTAAAACCAGGCATCCTACAGACACCGGAGTCGAGACAAGATCAAAAAGGATCGAAAAAAGTTAGTCAAAAAGTGACTAAAGGGGTAGCTCTCCCGGATCTGCGCTTACTGGCGCGGAAAAAAGAAGAACTGACGTCAGCGCGCGAGGGCGGCGTCTAAGTACACCGACGACGTCATTCCGGCGCACGAAGCCGACGACGGACGCGGAGCCGCAGACGACGCCTAGCGACACGCAAGGGTTATTGCTGACGAAAAATCTTCCGGATCCAGTCTGACGCCTGGGGATATTCTAAGGTGAGGAATCCAACTAACGTGTTTCTTTCAGATACTGGCACTGTGCCTTTAAGGCAGCCATGACGCCTAGCTTCCCATCATGCCTCAGGGGTGACAGTTAGGTCAGTTCTCTGCGGAGATCCGAAGGTCAGCGCACAACGATAAAGCTTAGCTATAAAGAACAATCTCATTTGCCTGGGGAGGATGGAGGGTTGATTATGACTTTGATGAGGATACCCCTGGAAGAGAACTAGGATTACAGGTAAGTGCTTATCCTTCTCTTCCAGGGAATCCTCATCAATAGTCATCAGCATTGAATAGAATAGCAAGCCCATCTTCCACCTGCAGGCAAATGAGAAACAAAGTGACCCAATTAACAACAACCGAAAAAAAATCAACTGTTGAACAGGTTCCTCAAGGAGGCTTGGCTTACTTGAGTGTACGCTCGGGTATCTGACTCAAGACAATAGTGTCTTGCAAATGTATGCACTGATCTCTAATGGCTGCTTTGCATATCTCGGAGAGTGGAACATTATTGAGAAAAGCAGTCGTAGCCGCTTTTCCTCTCGTGGAATGAGCTTTGGGCGCGGGACAAAGAGGCTTCTGTGCTAACTGGTAAGCCAATTTTATGCATGAAACTATCCATCTGGAGCTGGACCGCTTTGATGCTGGAAAACCTGTTCTGATTGATCCGTAATTAATAAATAGATGATCAGACTTTCTAATTGACTTCGACCTGTCTAGATAAAACTTCAAAACCCTTTTCAGGTCTAACGAGTGTAGAGCCCTCTCAACTGGAGTGGAGAGATTAGGGAAAAAGGTCGGAAGAGAAATAGTTTGGTTGACATAAAAATCGGACACCACCTTCGGAAGGAAGGAGGGGTGTGTTCTCAGGATCGCTCTAATGAGGTGAAAGACTCTGAAGGGTTCCTTTGAGCAGAGAGTCTGTATCTCGCTCACCCTACGCACTGAGGTGATAGCCACCAGGAAAGCTAACTTCCACGTAAGGTGTTGTAAGGTTGCTTTGTGGATAGGCTCAAAAGGTGGACCCATCAATTTTGAGAGTACCAAGTTCAGTTCCCAAGGAGTTGAAGGAGGTCGGACCGGAGGGTAGACCTTCTTGAGACCCTGCCGGAAGTCCTTCACCACCTGCAACTGGAAGAATGAGGGTTGAGAAGGGGAACATCTGTATGCAGTAATGGCAGCTAGATGCACCTTCATGGAAGAGAATTTCAAACCTGCTCTGGCTAGATGAAGCAGGTATGGCAAAATTACTTCCTCCTGCCCCTTAGTAGGACTACAATTATTTTGCACACACCATAAATATAAACGCTTCCATTTGCAAGCATAAAGTGTCTTGTGGAGGGTCTCCTCGCTTCTTTCAATATGGTCATGCAGTCCTGTGAAGGCCTAAATGACCATACTGGAGGACCTCAGGAGCCATGCTGCCAAGTTCAGTGAGGGAAGGTTGGGGTGATGAATCCTCCCATTCATCTTGGACAGCAGATCCGGTCTGCACGGCAGCCTCTTGTGTGGCCGTATTGACAGATGCAGAAGTTCCGGGTACCACCACTGCCTTGGCCAGTCCGGAGCAATCAGGATCATTGTGGTGTCTGAATGCGAGAGCTTGGTCACCACCTTCGGGATGAGAGGAAGGGGTGGAAAGGCGTACACAAATGCCCATGACCAGTAGATCAAAAGGGCATTTCCCTTCGATCCTGGCCGGTAGTACCTTGAGGCGAAGTCTCAGCATTTTGTGTCTTCGTCCTCCGCTAACAAGTCGATATCTGGACGGCCCCAAGTCTTGAAAATGTCTTCGACCACCTCGTCGTTGAGAACCCAGTTCTGCTGGTCCTCGAAGTGCCTGCTGAGGGTATCTGCTTGAGAGTTTTGCTCTCCCGGCAGGTGGACCGCTGTGATGGAGAGATTCCTTGCCAGGAGCCAGTGCCACAGGGTTTGAGCATCCAAAGATAGTGTCCTCGAGCGAGTTCCCCCCTGCTTGTTCAGGTAGTGCATGGTGGTGGTAATGTCCGTCTGTACTAGGGTGTAACTCGTCTGAATCGAAGGGAGGAAAGCTTTGAGAGCCAGATTAACAGCTCTTAGCTCAAACATGTTTATGTGGTACAATCGCTCTTTTGAGGACCATAGGCCTTGCGTCTGCAGAGGCCCCATGTGAGCCCCCCAGCCTTGGAGGTATGATGAGTCTGTGATCAGAGTCTGAGATGGAGGAGTTTGATGGAACGGAACCCCTACCCTCAGGTTGTCGCTCTTCATCCACCACGGAATGGATGCTCTGGCTGCGTGTGATAGACTGATTCTGTCTTCCCAGCGAGATGTCCGCTGATCCCATTTGTCCTCCAGATCCTGCTGAAGAGGACGCATTCTCAACCTGGCATTGGGAACCAGAGAGATGCAGGATGCCATCGACCCTAGCAGGGAGGCGATCCGATGCACCGAAGACAGGTTGCTGCTTAAGATGTCTGCCTTTCTGTGTGATGTATAATGGTCTCTCCTCCGAAGGAAACACTTTTCCTAGTTCAGAGTCTATCATAGCCCCCAGGTAGTGGATTCTCTGTGTGGGCTGTTGTGTCGACTTCTCGAAGTTCACATGGAGGCCCAGTTGTTGACAAAGAACTAGGCATTGCCGGAAATGGCTCCTCACACTCTGGGGGGAGGGTCCTTTCAGCAGCCACTCGTCCAGGTAAGGATAGATGAAGAAGCCTCTGCGTCGCAGAGTAGCTGCCACTACCACCATGCACTTCGTGAACACTCCGGGAGCTGATTTCCGTCTGAAGGGCAGCACTTTGAATTGACAGTGGGACGATCAGACTATGAATCGTAGGTACTGTCAGTGATGCGGACTTATCGGGACGTGAAAGTAGGCATCTTGTAGGTCCAGCGAACACATAAAATCCCCTTGCCGGAGACGAGGATATATTTGGTGGAGAGCCAACATGCGGAATTCCTCCCGTTTGATGAACTTGTTGAGTGCTCATAGATCCAGAATGGGCCTGTATTCTGATTTGACCTTTTTTCTTTACCAAGAAATATCTTGGCACCTTCTCTATGGCTGACTTACGGAGAAGGATCGCCACTTCCCTTTGCAGCATGTTGATCTGGTGGCACAATGATGGCACAGGAGGGAATCTAGGGAGGACGACGTCGAAAACGTAGAGAGTACCCATTCTGCAGCGTAGCTAACACCCACTGGTCCTTCGCGATAGCTCGCCACTCTTGCAGATGCTTCGCAACACTTCCCCTCACTGGAATGGTGGACGGTGATGGAGGAAGCGGGCACTCATTGCTTGGCTGGAGCCTTCGTAGAGGTGGAGGACTGGCAGTTGGCTCCTCTTCCCCTGATACTGGGATTTCTGTTGGCCCTGCTGGTTTTGGTGCTTTTGCCAATGAGGGGTTTGAACCCTCTGTAGTAAGGAGCGTCGATCATTAGTGCGGTAGCGGCGACAAAACTCTATTTTCTTCTCCAGCCCCACCGCTTTCAGGGTATCCAACTCAGTCTTCATCCGTGCCATTTCCTCATCAGTGTGAGAACTGAATAAAGATGAGCCGGAGAACGGAAGATTGAGTATCCGGGACTGCACTTCTGGCTTCAGTGCTGTGAGGCGAAGCCAGGATGATCTTCTGGCGCAAATCCTGTGGGCCTAAGAGTGGGCTGAATGTGTAGCCCCATCCGCTGCAGCGCTGATTACTTGGTTCGCCACCAAACTGCCCTCCTGTAAAATCTCCTTGAAGTCCTCACGGTCTTCCGTGGATAATTTTTCCGTGAAGCGCTGGAGAGAGTCCCACAGAGATCTATCGGAGCGCCCCAAGAGCGCCGATGCACTGGGGACCTTAAGCATGGCTGTAGACTTACCACATACTTTTCTCCCCCACGAATCCTGCATCTTGCTCTCCTTGTCTGGTGGTACTGTAGACGAGGAGGCCACTGAGTGGGTCTTCCTAGCCGCAGATTTATTCACAGAGTCCGGTGGTGGATCAGACGGAAGAGAAGGTCTCCCTCCGGTGGGCGATATTTCTTTAGATTTCTCGCCGGTGCGGGTTTTTAGAGTTGCCGGTGTGAGGAAGATAGCCATAACCGGCTTAAGGAGCCCCGGTACCAATGGAAGTAACGATCGAGAAGTCGTCTTCTGGTTTAAGGTTTCAAAAATGACCGACAAAGTGCTCTGTTGAGTTGGCATAGGAATGTTCAGCTTGCTAGCACCGCTGGAAAGTACTTCTTGGAACGTGCTAACAGCGTCCACCGGAGAGATCCTAGACGGTGGACTGTCAGTAACGTGGGCAAATAGTTCCTTTTTGAGGAGTGTGTTGAGGAGGTGGAAAGCGTTGGAGATCTGCGTCTCCTCCTTCTGCAGCGTGATCTTGATCTCCTCCTGGAGGAAGGTGCAGGAGCTCTACCTCTTGGCGTAGAGAGCTCTGAATCTTGTACTAGGCGAGCCAGAGGAGACCTGTGAGGAAGCCAAACGCCTGCGGATTGCGTGGAAACAGCCCAGTGGTGTAGTGGTCGCCTCCACCTGGGTGAGAGGTGAATAGATGTGGTCCTCTCTGCTCTAACAAGAGAGCGACGCCTGGAGGGAGATTTCCGCCCCTCCGGCTAAACCCGTTCCACTGAACGTTGATGTCTAGAGGGAGAGGTCTGGTTACTTGAGGACGAGATGAGCACCTCCGGAGATCCAGACCTGGAGATGGAACGGTGGGAGCCTGCTCCCGACGTCGATGATGGAGACGTCAAACGTCTTTCAGCTGACGTCGACGGAAGCCCCTGCCTTGACGCCGACGGTTGATGGTCCGACGACCTGTGCTTCGACGTCAATCTGCGGTGAAACTCCCATGGAGTATTCGGTCTCGACGTCGACGATGGTGACTTACGTCTTGACATCAAAGATCTCTGCCTCGACGTTGATCGTCGCTGAAGAGTCGACGGCGGAGGATCTTGTCTCGACGCCGGACGCTTTTCTAACGTCAATGGAGACTTGGCCCTCGAAGTTGAAGAGTGACGCTCCTGCGCCAAAGTCTTTGACGACGACTGTTTTTCCGCCGCCAGTACCTTAGACGTCAAGCCCGATGCCGAAGGAGAACAGATTGAGACCTTGCTCCTCGACGTCGATCGTGTTCTCTTCTTACTGGAGACCTACCTCTTTCAGATGGGCCATAAAGACGGATTCTCTCCCTGTCTTTGATAGTTATTTTAGATAACTTCCTGCAGTGTTGACAGGAGGCAGGAGAGTGAGACTAGGGGATGCAGATGATGCACACATCATGTGTGTTTGACTTGGCCTTCTTTTTGCCACAGGCTGGGCAAGAGTCGTACAAAAAAGGCATTTTTGACTGTGTCGGACTCCAAGTTCTCTGGAGCCCGAAACAGAGACACTTCCACCTAGCGGTCTCTTCTTTCCTCTACTGTTGCCAGGTCCCGAGGCTGAGGAAAAGCGCGGTTAAAAGCGCAGCTGGCCCTTTAAGGATTTCGCAGAGGATCCGGGACACACCTCCCGGAGGACGGACGGACGGACGGGCCATACACCGAGAGCAATATCAGCTGGGAGTATGTGAGAGGGTGTGTCCAATGCCGGAAGGGAGAGCGAGCCTGCAGCGAAACCCCTGACGCCGAAGGACGACATCCGTTATTGCCGAGGAGCGGAGAACCGGACGGTTACCTGTCGAAGGAGCCCCAGGAGGGTCGTGGCTTCAACAGTTACGTGCTCGCCTACGGGGATCTGGGTGTCGGGTGGGTATGCCGGTCTCAGAACAGACGGAGGGTAATCACACTGTGCCGAGTCTGTAAGCTCTGGTGACCGGCCGCGCGTATATTCTGTGTGTTTTCCATGCCCCCCCTGGTGACGGCTTCCCCATCCCGCACTCTATACCGTAGGTGTTGTGCCCCTCACTCCTTCCCCGCGTTTTTGCCTCAGCCTTTGCACTATTACAAGTGCCTCTCTTTCTTTATTTTTGGGTCATCCTGGAGTCCTGTGCCATAGGAGGTGGTGACGAGTATCTCTGGAGGGAGACGGGCCTTGGAGACGACAACAAAGGATCGGGACTACTTCTCAGACTGTTTCTGTCATACCAAATAAAAAAACACTGATTAAGCATCCAACTCTCTCTCTTGGACTTTTTCTGGCGCTCCGTGACAGACTGGAAAAATCTCTCAGTCACAAAAAATTGGATTAAACCTCACTCTAAGGCCAAAAGACGTCGAGTGAAGGTAAAAAAATCCACCAAAAAAATCAAGGAGTTTTTGACAGAAAAATCAAAAAGAGAGAGAGCTGTGAATCCTGGGTCCTGACAGAAGGAGCCGGAAAGAACAACCGACCTAACTGTCCCCCCCTGAGGCATGATGGGAAGCTAGGGGTCATGGCTGCCTTAAAGGCACAGTGCCAGTTTTCTGTACAATGGCTTTCAGTTTCTATGCTATTGCTTTACAATGCAGCCTGTAGGCTAAAAATGCTTGCATTTTTTGCGCAGTTTTTCATGAGTTTACTCATTAAAAAGATTTCTAGTGTACTGGTACTCCTGTGGTATATATTTACATTGTGTATCTGCAAATGCATTCATTTATCTATATTGCATTCATTAGCCTCCTTTAGCCTCCTATAGGGGGGTGCATTGATATGGGAAAAAATGACATATATATATAGCTGTATATTTATGTTTTTCATATATATGTTTTATTATTTCCGGGGTCCCCGCACATGGGCGGGAATATTCAGTGCTTCTGCTATTGATGAGGATCTCCTAGAAGAGAACAGACCATATAGATAGCTGTTGTGGCCACGCACATCTCTGGCCCGGGCGTGCCGTCTCTCTTTCAGGCAAGACAGACTAGAAATTCATACAATCTGCTGTACATTTTCAAAATCTGGGTGAAACGTACACAATCAAAGGATCTGAACCACCAGTATTGGCTGCTCGGAGGTCTCCTGGAATCCCCAAGTAGCGGAGAGTCGGGAGAGGCTGAACGCGTCGGTACGCTGGGGAGAGACCAGCGAGTGCAGAAGAGAGGCCACAATTTTCCACAGCAGCCTGGCTGTCCCTGGCATGCTGGCATCACTGGTACCGAGCTCTGTCCAGGGAGGCAGAGTGGAGTGGCCACAGCGGGGCAACCTACACCCTCGACCCCCCCCCCCACCTCTACGATGGATAAGAACGTTCAAGAGATGGGAACGGGAACCCCAAAATCTAGCCAATCAGTGTGTGCGTCATGAAGCCTGTTAGAAATAAGGAGCACCCACAGCGCCCCCTTCAGGACATTGTGCTAAAAACGTCAGGAACATTCATTGTACCCACCACTCCCGGCAAGACCGCTGCAATAGGACATTTACACCAGTCGAACCTCAGAGCGAGGGGTCTCTACTAGACCCGCGCCGCCAAATCTCTCACTCATGAGTCATGCCTATAGAATAACACGCAGTGCTTTGTGGTGCGACCTGTACTTATTTGAGCCGGTGTTTGGAGATGATGGACAACGGCACGGAAATTATATTTTGTCGCCTGACTTTGACAGAGAAAAAGAGACCGAGGAAAAGAGAAAGTTACAGGGGGTAGGAAATGTGTTAACAAAGGGCAAAAAGAGTGACAAAGGGCGAAAAAGACTAACAAAGGGCGAAAAGAGTGACAAAGGGAACAAACGCTCGCCATTGTGGGAAGCCAGCTGCTGTTTATTTTTGCATCGCGCGATGCAAAAATAAACACATGGCGCTCTGTCTCCTTTTGGGACGGCCCATGCGGACTGGATCTCATGGCTTGTTTATATAACACGCCTCCTTGAGATAAGAAGTTGCTTCACGACAGCCGTGAAGCAGGCGATCCAGTCCGGATGGGCCGGACCAAAAGGCGAAAGGGAGGCAACGCAAACAGCTACTTTCCAATGGCAGGCCACCGTTTAGCATAAACGGTGACGCCAGCCAATGGAAATGAGGACGGGACTTAAAGACCTTTTCTGAAATCCCTCTTTTACAAAATCTCTCGCCAGCGAGCAGCGCATGCGCTGCAACGCAGGCGAGACCTAAAAATGGTAGCTGCAGACCACAATTTGGAATTCATAGAACCCAGACCACTTGAAAGATTCATTCTATGTTGGCAGGTGTTAAATCCCCCTATCAAGCACCTAATCCTCTCTGCTTCACAGAGTACAAGATTGAATTAAAAGATTTACTGTACCCACTAGTGCTGAGGTCATTCAGCAAACATTCTGCGGGGCGATCCAGTAATACATATTCACTTTGCTTTTTATTAGTCATCATACTAAAGGCTTACCCATCAGGAACAGGCACCTTTTTCTGCGCCTTGGGAGCAACAGGATTCAATTCACCCGCAAACAATGCTATCACTTCCTCTGCTACGGGAACATCCTTAGCTTGCAGCTTCAGGATGTATTTGATTAACTGTAAGATGCAAGATGCCTACAAAAAAGTAAATGGAAATGACTGAGTCAATGGAATGTTCAAGCCTTGAGTGACAGTGAAAAGAT
This sequence comes from Triturus cristatus, assembly GCF_964204655.1. Classification (NCBI taxonomy): domain Eukaryota; kingdom Metazoa; phylum Chordata; class Amphibia; order Caudata; family Salamandridae; genus Triturus; species Triturus cristatus. The sequence goes on from NC_140595.1 coordinate 62,746,214, forward strand.
ACTCGAGCCAGATTGTCCAAACATGCCAATGATCAGAAAGGTGCACAAATTCAACATACCTCAACAAGTATTTACTCAATACATTTTAAGAAACTTCAGTGTAAATCAGTTTGGATGAAATAAGAGCCAGTTCAGGCCATACTTCGATGAAGGACAACACAAAAAACAAATCTACTATACAAAACGATTTCCTATTCACTAATTATTTCAGTTCTTCTAGTCCTAAGGCCCCTACTAATGCCAGCTTATGTGAATTGTTTCCAACAAATGCAAAGATTGGAGTATTATTTGATGTTATTATACCAAAACCAGGATTCCTTCAACAAGTAATATCTCTCTCGAGCACATCATGTGTTTCAGTTTCATTTTTCAAATATATATCTGGACAATTATAACACTGAAGCCAAAGCTGAATTGTTGGATAAAGGCAATATATGGCAGCTACTGCTTATTACAGGCAAATGTGTCCTTATGGCCTTGAATCGTCACATTCTGAGGGAAATAACATGGGTGCCAATGATTACAATAATAAATGCAAACTTACTGTCAAGAATAACCTATGACAAAGTAATCACTTTGTGTTAAAGTTGCAAATTTTCTGGACACCATCATCGCAAATACCTACAGCCAATTATTTTGCATTTCCTAAAAATGCATTATTAACTCAAATTTGTTCAGAATTTGGTTGAAAAAGTCAAACATTTACAAGACAAGGTACATTTATAAAAATAGGTTTTACACTTGGGGCCTCTACGGTTGGTACACTTGATCATGCGATCTGGACATAACTATCCAGTCCAAAGCACACAGCTATGTATGGGAAATTATTTGGAAGCTCCTCTCGATACACTACAAGTGCGAGATCTGTGGGCCCTACCCGTTTCATTGGCTGAATTAAAAAAACAAATCTTAATGCAGATACCCAGAGGGTATCTAGTATCACAGATAAAGAGGTCCTATCAAAACATGCACATGCATGGACTCGAACTACCTGCACTTAAATATCTCCTTCACTAATTACTTAAAGGGCATAGGAAGGAAATTAACAACTTTTACAAAAAAGTAAATCTGCTCAAAGTAATGTTACTGGGTGCCTGAGAAACAGTTTTACGCTTAATTGTGCCTTAACCGATGCAATGTTTCCTTGGCTGCCTGTTGTTGATTGCCAATTTCCATTTCTCCTGTTACCGCTAGCATGTAGGCAAGTTTTTAGTGCATGCCTGGATCCGACCGATTTGAATTTAAATATTTACTTTATCAAATACTGAAGGTCATACAAAGCAAATCGGTAAAGTTACTTACCTTTGGTAACGCCTTATCTGGTAGAGACATGATCTAGCTGCACATTCCTTACCTTTAAACTTCCAGGCGTCAGGCTGGATCCGGAAGATTTTCCTCCGCAGTAACCCAGTGCGCCGGTAGGCGGCGTCGGTTGACTATGTAGTCGTGACGTCCGCGTCGTCAATATAACCGCCACTTTGGCGCGCTGACGTCAGTATTTTTCACTACTTTCCACGCTGGAAGTGTGGAGCCATGAAGTAACTGACCATGGTGTGCTAAAAAGAAACTAGGGCCCTGAAGGGGAACAGCCCTGACACTAAAAGACAATTCTGCAGTACAGGGAAGATGGGTGAGTCGGTAAGGAATCTGCAGCGAGCTCATGTCTCTACCAGATACGGCGTTACCGAAGGTAAGTAACTTGTCCATCTGATAAAGACATCGAGCAGCAGATTCCTTACCTTTGAACAGATACCCAAGCAATACCTTCCCCGGAGGTGGGACTGCGGAAAAGCTTTCAACCAGGAAATCCTGCAAAACAGAGGCAAAACAGGCCCTCCCTGCAAACCTGAGAGTCCAGGCAATAGTGTCTGGCAAACATGGGCAGAGATGCCCATGTGGTTGCTTGACAGATGTCAGAAATGGGAACAACAACATGCTGAAGGGCCATGGTGGCTGCTTTCGACCTGGTGGAAAGGCCCTAAGGACTTCGGGAGGCTGCTTCTCTGCCAAGGCATAACCTTTTTTAATGCAGAGGATAACCAAGCGTGATATAGTCTATAAAGGGTTGTTCATTCACCAGGAACGCTTTTGTGCTATCAAGGTAGAACGATAACGCTCTTTTTGGTCCAGAGGGTGGAGACGGTCCTCTTCCTTGGAAGGATGCGGAGGTGAATAAAAAGTGGTTAGAGTAAGGACTGTTCACGATGAAAGGGAGTTACAACCTTGGGCAAAAAGGATGCCCTAGTTCTCAGTACCACTTTTTCCGGATAAACTGTCAGGTAAGGAGGCTGTGATGACAGTGCCTGCAGTTTACTCAACCTCCTAGCAGAGGTAATTGCCACAAAATGGTGCGCACATCAGGAAATTGAGGACTAAATTAAGGTCCCATTGTGGCATAAGAAAAGGAGAAGCGGGAAACAAGTGGGATAACCCCTTCAAAAATCTCTGCACCAGTGGGGAATTAAAAAGGCTGATCTGGTAGCCGAAGAAAAGCCGATAGGGCCGAAAGCTAGCCCTTCAAAGTGCTCAAGGGAGAGCCCTGCTAGGCCAAGGAAAAATTTGTTTCATCGGCAGGCGTATACCGATTTCGTGGAGAGACGCCTGGCTGCCAGAATAACTTAGCAGACTTTGGGAGGAAGGTCAAAAGGTGTTAACTGTCACTGCTCATTCTCCATGCAAGGAGACGGAAAGTGGACGGGTTCAGGTGGAGGACCCTCCCCTGCTGCTGTGACAGAAGATTCTCCCGAAGGGACAACCTGATCAGGGGATCGATGCTCATGTCTAGAAGATTGGGATTCCAAACTACCTGTGCCCAGTCGCTCCTGATCTTCTTGAGCACTCTGGGCAGGAGTGGTATGAGCAGAAAGGCATAGAGGAGGCCTGAGCTTCACTCGCAACGAAACTCCTTTGAAACTCCAGCGCACAAAACTTCTAACATTCCGAGTTATCGGCGGAGGCGAACAGATCTAACCAAAGCTCTCCCCACTGCTGAAAGAGACCTCTGGATGGAGACATCACTCGTGATCCACCAGGCTTCGATGGCTGAGTTTGTCCACCCTGGCGTTCAGAGAACCTGCCAGGTGTTGAACCAATAGGGATATGCCCTGCTATTCCACACAAGTACAGAGATGCAGGGCCTCTTGACAAAGGGTCCACGACCCCAGTTTCTTTATTGCAGTACCACATGGCGGTGGTGTTACCCGTGAACACCTGCACTAGCCTCCCCTTGATGGAAGGCAGAAAAGCTCATGTTGATGTGGAGTCCAGATTCTGCCGTATATCAGAGTCCTCTGATCTCCACCTCTCACAGATGGCCACCCCATCCCAAAAGTGATGCATCTGTCACTACTGTGAGATCTAGTTGGGGGTAGGGAGTGGGGTCTGGCTCTGACCTAATCGCGGTTCGTCAGCCACTACTGCAGGTCTCGCGCAGTTCCCTCCGAGATCGGGACCATTTCGCTGAGCAAGAGTCACCATGGAAACTCCAACGCGCAAAACTGCTGACATTGCGTGCTCTGTTCATAGGCGAACAGATCTAACCAACCCTCTCCCCAGCGCTGAAAGAGACCTTGTGCCACCTCCGGATGGAGACGCCACTCATGATCAGCAAGGCATCTTCACTGAGCTTGTCTGCCCTGGCAGTCAGAGAACCGGCCAAGTGTTAAACCACCAGGGAAATACCCTGTTGTTCCAGCCAAGTCCAGGAGGTGCAGGGCCTCTTGACAAAGAGGCCGCGACCCCACTCCGCCTTGTTTGTTGCAGTACCACATGGCGGTAGTGTTGTCTGTAAACACCTGAATTAGCCTTCCCTTTATAGATGGTAAGAAGGCTTTCAGTGCTAGTCTGATCACCTGAAGCTCCGATATGGAGACTGGCTTCCGCCGGAGACCAGAGACCTCTGATATCCACCTCTCCCAGACGGCCGCCCCATCCCAGAAGAGACGCATCAGTCACTACTGTGAGACTGGATGAGAAAGGTAGAGGGGTCTGCCCTTGATCCAATTGCGGTCTGTTAGCGACCACTGCAGATCTTTCTCAGTGCCCTCCGCGATCTGGACCAAGTCGGTGAGGTTTCCTCGATGCTGTGCCCATTGGAATTTTGAGGTCTCACTGCAGAGCCCATATGTGCCACCGTGCACGATTCACCAGCAGGATGCAGGAGGCCATGAAGCCCAACAGCCTCAGAGTCATTCCCACCGAAATACAGGATAGAGGCTGAAACATCGGTATCATAGCCTGAATATCATGGACTCGCCATTCAGGAGGATAAGCCCGAAACTGCACCATGTCCAGAACCGCTCCAATGAAAGGGAGCGTCTGAGAGGGAGTCCGGTGTGACTTGAGCATGTTGATAGTGAACCCCAGCAATTTGCAGGAGGTTCGCCCTAGTCTGGAGGTGGAAGACGACTGCACAGGACGAGTTTGCCTTCAACAACCAGTCGTCAAGATAGGGGGAAGACTTGAACCCCTGATGGCCGCAGATGGGCTGCGACCACTGCCATCACCTTTGCTAACGCCCAAGGGCCGCTGGCGGGGCTGAAGGGGAGCAGCACAAATTGAAAGTGCTTGTGGCCCACCATAAACCGCAGGTAGCGACGACGGGCGGGCAGGCAGGCGATCTAAATATAGGCATCCTGCAAGTCCAGCGCTACCATCAAGTCTCTCAGGTCCAGGGCCGACCGGACCTGAGCTAGGGTGAGCATCTCGAACTTCTCCTTTTTGAGGAACTAGTTGAGGGCTCTGAGGTCAAGGATAGGACCAAATCCTCCGTCCTTCTTTGGGACCAGAAAATAGCAGGAATACCCACAGCTTATTTCTGGCCCGGGAACCCTCTTTTCTCCATTGGCCAAGAGAGTCTTGACTTCCTCACGGAGCAGAGCAAGGTGATCCTCAGTCAGCCAATCGTACACTGGAGGCATAGATGGTGGGGTAGTCTCGAAGAGGAAGGAGTAGCCCCTTCGGACTATTTGCAACACCAAACTATCCGATGTGATGTTTCGACCAGTGGTGGAGATGATGGCATACTCTGCCACCGACTGGTAGTAAAGGGTCCTGTGGGATTGGACAAGGAAGGTTTTGCGGTGGAGGAGGAGGGAATCATGGCTTGGCTCTACTTCTGGCCTCCCAACCCACAGGGGTCGGGTGAACTGCGTCCACGGCTCCACAGAGGCTGCGGACCTTGTGGGCCATATGGCTTGAATAGGGTTGGTGCGGTTGTTAGCCCCTCCCGTAGCCTCGAAAGGAGTGAAAGGCAGATGCAGGCATGTATTTTGTGGTGTGGCCCAAAGACTTGACTGTAGCCCATGTGTCCTTGAAACGCTTAAGGGCAGCGTCTGCTTTGTCTCCGAAGAGACGGGAGCCATCCAAGGGCATTTCCATAAGGTTAGCTTGGATATCCCCCGAAAAAACAGAGGCATGGCGACTTACGGCCACCATCATGGAAATCGCTCTGCCCAGCAAGTCGGTCGTATCCAAGCCACATCTGATGGCAACCTTAGATGCATCCCTCCTGTCTGATATAGCTTGGGAAGTAGGGCCTGGCCCTCCTCCAAGACCCTGGGCAGCACCTGCGCAACCGTGTCCCATATTGAATGGGAATAACGGGCCCAAAGGCATGCAGTGTTCACCGACCACAATGCCAGACTGGTGGAAGAAAAAATGTTCTTTTCAAAACTCTCCAGTCTCTTGGATTCCCTATCATGGGGTGCGGAAGGGAACCTGGACCACCAAGCTTTGTGGGATGGGGTGGACGGTGATTGAAACTGGGTCGCCCAGGGGTGGATGATGGCGGGCAAACGCCCTATTCACATGAGCCCCTGTGCTGGGCTTGGACCAGGTGCCCAGAATCTTATCTTGTGGGTGCAGAATTTCTAAGGGATTCAGCTCCCCCTCCCAATCCTCCTCATTCATCCCTAACCCGGCTCTGTTTCGTCAGGAATGGGAATTGGGGAGGCTCGGGCAGCAACGCTGAGGACCTTGGCAGTGGATGCGGTGCCAGGGAAGGCCGCTGCAGAGGTGTGACCGGCGCCGGTCTGGGTGCCTTAAGCTGGGCGGGGGTCGCTCCCGGACCCAGGAAGGCAGGAAAACGCAGAGCAGACCCAGGCACCCACACCGGGGAGCGGGACCTCGAGTGCCAAAGTTACTCTGCCTCGCCACCAGACGGGCAGGGCAAAGTCAAAATACACTTGAACTTCTTGTGGTGCCTCTAACCTGACTTCGATTCAATGGAGCGGTGTTCGGATCTTCCTCTTGACGGAGACCTGGACCGGAATTGAGACTGATGAGGCGACCGCTGTGGTGCCAGACGCTGGGCCACAAGCAGCTTTAGGGACCGCTCCCCTAAAGACTTCGGCACCATGGCCTGGCTATTGGAGCAGGACTTGGAGTCGTGATCGCGCTAAAGACACCAGAGACACATTAAGTGGGGGTCCGTGACCGACGAGGCACGGAGACAGATACCACTCAGTTTGAACCTCGAGGCCTTCTTACTCGACATCCTACACACCAAAAGAGGTTGACTAAAAGTCGAAAAAATCCTGTCAAAAAATAACCGAGGGTAGCTCTCTTAAACGGATCTGCGCCGGCTGACGCGGAAAGTAAAGAACTGACATCAGGGCACCGGGGTGGCGGTTATAGTGACGATGCAGGAATTACGGCACAAACGAACACAAAGCAGACGTCATGCGGAGTCGGCCGACACCACCTCCCAGCGTGCAGGGGTACTGCGGAGAAAAATCTTCTGGATCCAGCCTCATGCCTGGAAGTTCAAAGGTAAGGAATCTACGGCTAGATGTCTATCAGATAGTAACTATTATGAAATAGTAATTTTGTGTATTTATATGGGCACTTCAAAACCAGTTTTTACGCTTATGGAATATGCTACTTACCAGTATGCATCTGTTCTTGGCATGTAGAGCTGCAGAGTTGTACACTTAGCATAGGTCGCCATCTGGTGTTGGGCCCGGATGTTTGCAGTTTGTTTTTCTTCTTGGACCGTCTTTGGAAGTCACGAGTTTGGTGACTCCTCCTTCGGTCCGTACTGCGCATGGGCTTCGGCTCCATCCTCAGATTGTTTTTCGCCAACAGGGAAATGATGGAGCGTAGTAATAACAGTGAGAAACCCATGTGTGTTGTATCTAAATAAGATGGACTGGAACGGATACAGGTAGCCGGGGAGGCGGGTGGGCGTGTACAACTCTGCAGCTCTACATGCCAAGAACAGATGCATACTGGTAAGTAGCATATTCCGTTCGAGGCATATGAGCTGCAGATTGTACACTTAGCATAGATTATATAGCAGTACCCAACCTTAGCGGCGACCACCGGTATCCGTTGCAGCTGTTTGAAAGAGTGTTTTTAGTACAGCCTGGCCCACCCTAGCTTGCTGCTGGGAATGCACATCTACACAGTAGTGTTTTGTGAATGTGTGCGGTGTAGACCATGTGGCTGCCTTGCATATGTCATCTAAGGGTATATTCCCTAGAAAAGCCATAGAAGCCCCTAACTTTCTTGTAGAGTGGGCTTTAGGGGGAACAGATAATGTTCTCTTTGCCTTCTGATAGCAAATTTGTATGCATTTTACAATCCACCTAGCTATCCCTGATTTTGAGATGGGGTTGCCTTTATGTGGTGGAGAAAAGGAGACGAACAACTGTTTGGTCTTCCTGAAGGGTTGCGTTCTTTGTATGTAATATAGCAACGCTCTTTTCACATCTAGTGTGTGTAAGGCCCTTTCCGCAACAGATTGGGGTTGCGAAAAGAAGACAGGTAATTCCACTGATTGATTGAGGTGGAAGGGGGTAATGACTTTGGGCAGGAACTTCGGATTAGTTCGAAGTATGACCTTGCTGTGATGCATTTGTATGTAAGGTTCCTGTATGGTGAACGCTTGTATTTCACCAACCCTTCTAAGGGAAGTGATAGCTACAAGGAAAGCTGTTTTCCAGGTGAGAAATTGTAGCTCACATTTGTGCATTGGTTCGAAGGGCGGACCCATTAGTCGTGTAAGGACCAAATTTAGATTCCATACAGGGGAGGGTGGTGCCCTGGGAGGAATTACTCGTTTGAGGCCTTCCATGAAGGCTTTAATAGCGGGCACTCTGAAGAGTGACAAATGCTGTCTGTTTTGTAGATAGGCAGCGATCGCTGCTAGGTGTAGGCGTATGGATGAATACGCCAGGTTACACCTGTGAAGATGGAGCAGATAGCATATGATGTGTTGTATGGATGCATCTAGAGGGTTGATTGTATTGTTACGGCAGTACATTACAAATCTTTTCCACTTTGCGGCATAGCATGCTCTAGTGGTAGGACGTCTGGCTTCCATGATGATGTTCATGCAATCAGGGGGAAGGTTAAGGTACCCGAATTCTAAGATTTGAGGAGCCAGATCGCCAGGTTGAGCTGAGCTGGGTCCGGGTGCCTGATTTCTCCATGGTTCTGGGTTAGGAGGCATGGGGAAAGGTGCAGTTTTTGATGTGGTACCACTGATAGTTGTAGTAGCGTGGTGTACCACGGCTGTCTGGCCCACGTCGGAGCTACCAGAATGAGTGTGAGGGAGTGCTGTTGTAGTTTCCTGACCACTAATGGAATTAGTGGGAGAGGTGGAAAGGCGTATGCAAATCTGCCTGACCAGTTCATCCATATCGCATTGCCCTTGGACAATGGGTGTGGGTATCTGGCGGCGAAGCTTGGGCATTTTTTGTTTTCGTGGGTGGCGAAGAGGTCTATTTGAGGATGCCCCCACTGTCGGAAGAATGGGTGAAGAACTTGTGGATGCAGTTCCCATTCGTGTAGTTGTTGAGTCTGTCTGCTGAGCAGATCTGCTATGGTGTTTTGTACGCCTGGAACATGTTGTGCCAGGAGAAAAATGTTTTGGGGAATTGCCCATCTCCATATGCTCTGGGCTAAGCGGGAGAGCTGGGGAGAGTGTGTCCCCCCCTGTTTCTGTATATAATACATCGCAGTCATGTTGTCTGTGCGAATGAGGACTGCTTTGCCTGAAATCTGCTTTTGGAAAGATTTTAGGGCTAGAAAGATCGCCAAAAGCTCCAGATGGTTGATGTGGAGCGTTTTTTGCTGTGGCGTCCATAGACCTTGCATTGTGAGGTGTAAGAGGTGCGCTCCCCAGCCGGAGAGCGATGCGTCCGCTGTTAGAGTCACTTGGGGAACCGGGTCCAGGAACGGCCGTCCCTTGGAAAGGTTTGTGGTGTTCCACCACTGCAGAGAGTGATGTGTGCGGCCGTCCACCAACACCAGATCCGTCAGCTGACCCTGGGCCTGGTTCCACTGTTGTGCTAGGCACTCCTGAAGTGGACGCATGTGGAGTCTTGCATGGGGCACTATGAAGATGCAAGACGCCATCATCCCTATGAGCTTCATAAACACTCTTGCTGGTAGAGAGTGTTGAGGAAGGAATATTTTGCGTAAGGCTAGAATGCTTGTGATTCTGGCTGAGTTTGGATAGGCAATACCTTTTGAGGTGTCTATGGTGGCCCCGAGATATTGCTTTGTGTGAGATGGTATGAGGTGGGACTTTTGGTAGTTCACCGTGAAGCCTAGCTGATGAAGCAGTTGGATGGTGCTGTTTGTATGTTGCACGCATTGGTGGTAGGACGCGGCTTTTATGAGCCAGTCGTCTAAGTAAGGGAAGACGTGAACATGTTGACGTCTGAGGTGTGCTGCTACTACTGCTAGGCATTTGGTAAACACCCGTGGTGCAGTGGTGACCCCGAAGGGGAGAACCTTGAATTGGTAATGTTGCCCGTCCACCACGAACCTGAGGTATTTTCTGTGAGAGGGGTGTATTGGAATGTGAAAGTACGCGTCTTTCAGATCCAGTGTTGTGAGAAAGTCTCCCTGGCAGAGGAGTGGGAGGACTTGTTGTAAGGTGACCATGTGAAAGTGGTCTGAATGTATGTAGGCATTTAGAGGCCGGAGATCCAGAATGGGTCTGAGGGTCTCGTCTTTCTTTGGGATTAAGAAATATAGGGAGTAGACCCCTAGATTTCGTTGATTGTCGGGTACCTGCTCTATGGCGTGTTTCTGGAGGAGCGAGAGTACCTCTTGTTTGAGCAGTGTGGAATGCTCTTGGGACATTGGACGGTGCCTTGGTGGGATATTGGGTGGGGTAGATGTTAGCTCGAGGCAGTACCCTGACCGAATGATTTGGGTCACCCATTTGTCCGATGTTATGGACTCCCATACGTGGATAAAATCTTGTAGTCTGCCCCCGACCGGAGTGGAATGGTCTGGGGGGAGCGAAGGGGAGTCATTGTGCGGGTGGGGTGGCAGAACGGGTATTGTTGGTTTTGCCCCTGCCCTTATTGTTGTTGCCTCTGTAACCACCTCTTTGGTTGCCCTTTGAAAAGGTATTTTGAGGAGGGGATTTGTAGGAGGTAGAGGCATTATCGGTGGAGGAGCCTCTACCTGTGCCACGAAAGGACGAGCGTCGAAAGGAACGCTTAGAGGCTTGGGTCTGGAGCGCTCCCATAGACTTCGCTGTGTCTGTATCTTTCTTCATTTTTTCGAGCGCTTCGTCTACCTTTGGGCCAAAGAGTGTTTGCTGGTCAAAGGTGTGATTAAGTATTGATGTCTGGACCTCAGGCTTGAACCCTGATATCCTGAGCCAGGCATGGCGTCGAAGCAGGACACTGGTGTTTATGGCTCTAGAAGCAGTGTCTGCTGCATCGAGGGCACACTTAATGGAGGTGTTTGTGATTAGTTTGCCCTCCTGTATCAGGTCATGAGCTTGGCGTTTGTATTTCTCTGGAAGGTGCTGCATAAGAGCCTCTAATTCATCATAGTGTGCTCTATCATATCGCGCAAGCAGTGCTTGTGTATTTGCAATGCGCCACATGTTTGCAGCCTGGTAGGCGGTGCGTTTACCAGACGCGTCCAGAAGTTTAGATTCCTTGTCTGGTGGTGGGGCATCTCCTGAGGATTGGGAGTTAGCCCTCTTTCTAGCTGTGGAGACAACTAGGGAATCTAGAGGAGCAGGGCCCTTGATGTATGCAGGGTCTGTGGGTGCCGCCTTGTACTTCTTCTCTATTCTAGGGTTTAGTACTCTGGCTCTGACAGGGTCTTTGAATACCTCTGTAGCGTGCTTGGTGACACCCTTAAGCATGGGTAAAATAGCAGTGGAACGATCTTGTAAATCAAATGTATCCAGTAGGAAGTCTTCTTCCACTGGTTCCGTGTGCATGTCCACCCCATGGTAGTGTGCTGCTCTCTGCACTAAATGGTGAAACCCTAAAGAGTCCTCTGGAGGAGACGGCCTTGATGGGTATAGGTCGTCTTGAGGTACATTGGGTACATCAGGGTTATTATAATCCTCCCATGGATCTGGGGTCCCTGGTGGAGTGGGATCCATTGGGGCGTCCCCTGGGTCATTGTCCGGGTCCCCGTCATCCGGGTCTGGGGATGGGGCCGGATCGTAGTGAGGTAAAGGTGGAGGGGGTGGTGGTGGGAGGGGGGGTGGCAGTGGGGAGGGTACTCTAAGGGGAGAAGTAGCTGAGTCCCTCTTTTTGGGTGGAGGAGGAGGAGCCGGAGCCTCAAGGCGACGCTTCTTAGTAATCACAGTCAAAAGGCCAGTCTTTGGATCTCTGGACAAAGTCTTTTGTAAAGGGTCTGGTGTAAACAGAGCCAATGGCGCCGAGTCGTCTGTCGGCACCGGCGATTTCGGAACCGGAGGTTTCGATGTTCTGTGTACGCCCTGCTTTTTGGAGGTCTCCGTGTGTTTCGGCGTCGAATGCTGTTTCGGCGCCGGAGCGTCGGTGCCGACCGATTTCTGTTTGTGTTTGGTCGGCGCCGAGTGTCCAGGCTTCGGCACCGGTGGTTTCGGAGTCGAGCTGGATTTTGCAGGCTTCGGTGCCGAGTGGTGTTCATCGGCACCGGGCGTCGGCTGGCTCGATCCCGAGCTGCCGTGAGACTTTGAGTGCTTCGACACCGGGCCCGAAGGTGGGGTGATCGAGGCTTTGGTTTTGGTTTTGCCCAGGCCGGCAGGCGAGGGAGTAACCGGAGTCTCTTTGGTTTTCGGTGCGGGGCTGGGAGGGGGCATTGTACTCACGGCCCGCTGTCCTGGTGTTACGTCCTCCAGGTCGGAGTCGTCGGCCTCGGAAGCGCTGACGATGTCTTCTCCCAGTTCGGTGTGTGTCTGCCCCGAAGCTTCGGCGTCGTCTCCGAAGATGTCCGGTGGAACTGTCGAGGATGAGTGCGCCATGGTGCGTCGAGCCTTTCGATCTCGGATCGTTTTCTTCGATCGAAAAGACTTGCAGGCGGGGCAGTCTCGAGCCTCGTGTTCCGGAGAGAGGCAAAGGTTACACACCTGATGGAGGTCGGTGTGGGGAAATTTAGACCCACATTTTGGGCACTTTTTAAACGGAGTCCTTTCCATCGGCCGGGACCGGAGTCGCGGAGGGCCCGAAGGCCGGTGTCGATGTACGGGATGGAAAAAGTGCCGCTTCGAGAGATGAAGATGATGAAGGAACTCGAAGAATCGAGGATTTTCCGTCGAGGCTGGAACCGTAGAAGTTCGAAGCCGGAGTACGAAGGATCACATCCGAGCCCGATGGCGGAAAAAAACAATCTGAGGATGGAGCCGAAGCCCATGCGCAGTACGGACCGAAGGAGGAGTCACCAAACTCGTGACTTCCAAAGACGGTCCAAGAAGAAAAACAAACTGCAAACATCCGGGCCCAACACCAGATGGCGACCTATGCTAAGTGTACAATCTGCAGCTCATATGCCTCGAACACTATGTTTCAGCGTCTTGAGACCCTCACGGGTGAGAAGCGCGCTTACAATTCCCTGAATCGAGGAAATACTTCTCCGGCCCATTGTTAATTATTGATTGATTTTAACTTTCTTGCTTCTGCTAATTTTAACAAACTTTTTTTTAACCGAACCAGAATATTCTAGCTAAAAGTTGGTAATGTGGGTGGATGCTTCAAATATCGATCAACTTAAACAATGTGTTTTTAGCCACATCAATTTGATGAATTCACATTATTTGATGAAAGACTTAAACACTAGAAAACAGTAGCTGTCAGATGGTCTGAGCACTCTAAGTACACTGAAAGAAATTATGCATTACCCGCTCCTGGACCTCCAGGTCTGCGCTCTGCACAAATTGAGGCATCCGATCAATCATGAGCTGTGTGATCTCCTGGGCTGCCTCCTTCTCTCCATCTTGTTCCTTCCTCTGCAGTATGGATGCATAGAGTTTAACCATGTTCTGCACATATACAGCCTGGATGTGGCCAGGCAACGTAGTGACCTTCGACCGCAGCATGGCTTCCAGGGTCTGGCTTGGTTCTGGAAGATGCCTTGGGAACAATATTTTAATGTTAAAGCATTTGTATATTAAGATTCAAACACGTATGTGTGCTATACATCAAGTCACTTCTCTTTGTTCTGCTTTACAGATAGGTGCATTAAACCAACACTTTGCTCAACATTTCTAGCTTGCAAACTTGGATAGGTAGAGGTGGCTGAGGGAGGTACTTTCCAAGGACTAGAATATCTTTAGATTACAAGTGGGACTGCAAAACACATTTAAAGAAGAAAAATCTCTATCCTAAAAATAGAAATGTCTTTCTGGGGGCTTTGTTTTTCTACAAACTGTGAATGCAAGATTAACTTTATAGCTCAGCTGTGCTAGTTTTAATGTATTTATCATAAAAAAAAAAAAGGAGGATAACTAAGATAGGTAGAAAGCTCTAGGAAAATCATTTGGAGCTTGATTTTTTCACAATATCTATGCTCCTGGTTTCCACAAGCACGCCAATTTGTTTTTATAATTTAAGATACCCCTGACAGAGTAACAGAGGTACAAGTAAGTTGTCCTCACTCTTGGCATCTTCATTAACAAATAAACACCAACGTACAATAGTGAGTTCATGCCCTAAGCAAGGGAGTTGGGAAAATATTTAGATACAAGGATTAAGGAGAAAAAAAAAGAAAAAACGAAATCTAAGCAAACACTTTGCAAAAATGATTGCTTTACATGAGGTGTTTGGGAAGACTTTCTCTTAAAAGGTCTTATCAACAGCTTGATAGACGCTAATAGAGGAAACTATAAACTAGACTTGGTGAGGTAAACAGGGTACGCCACATTTTGTGTGGTATCTTCTAGAATAAATTCTGTCAGGAGACCAAAAGCAGAAACTTCTTCTTAATGAATAGTAAGGTTTTTGTTGACAGTCTGCCTCTTTGAGAAGGTCTCAAAATGTTTACCTGTCCGTAAGGAAGGTTTTTAATAGTCATTTACTTAATGAAATTCAGTGCAGAAGGCCGGGATGGTCTTTGACTGAAGATCAGGTCTGCACTTACATTTCCTGTGTGGCACTTCAAATAGTGGAAAAGGTCCTAAAATCACAAATGACAAGGCCATGCCAGAACTATTAGGATCGTTCATGTTATAGATTGTCCAAGCTTGAGAATGATCTGTGGCATGAATGAAATGCGGGAAAAGTGTACAAAAAACGCTTAACCAGTTAATTAGAAGGACATTCTACCTGTCGAACAAGTGACTTACCTTCGGTAATGATACATCTGTAAGAAGCATTAGTTAGGTATAGATTCCTTACCTTAGAATTACCCCCAGGCGTCAGACTGGATCCGGAAAGTTTTTTTGTCAGCAGTACCTCTGCGTGTCGGAAGGTGCCGTCGGTCGGCTCCGCGTCCGTCGTTGTGGTCGCCAGGATGACGTTGCGGTAGCTACTTAGACACCGCCCTCGCGTGCGGACCTCAGTTCTGTACACGGCTTGCTGCGCCAGAAAAGCAGAGCCATGTAAGACACTGACCACTGGTGCACAAAACTATGGCCCTGAAAGGACATCCTTAACCCTAGAAACCAGTTCGCAGAACGGGGAGGATGGATGGGGCGGTAAGGAATCTATAACCAACTGTTTTAGAGATCTATCATTACCGAAGGTAAGTAACTTGTTCATCTGAATGAAACCTGTTAGTCATAGATTCCTTACCTTAGAATAGATACCCCAGCAATACCAACCCCAGAGGTGGGTCTGCGAACCAAGATCATACCACAAAGTCCTGGAGAACAAAACGGCCAGGGAAGCAGTCTCTCCAGACTTGATTGTCAAGGCAGTAGTGTTTGGTAAAGGTGTGCAACGAAGCCCTCGTAGCTGCCTGACAAATGTCATTCAGAGGGACTCCACGTCCCCAGGCAGTAGTTGCTGCCGTCGCCCTGGTGGAATGGGCGCGCAGCCCCACTGGAGGCTTCTTCTCTGCCAGAGAATAACAGGCTTTGATCCACAAAACGACCAATCGGGAGATAGTCCGCTTGTGTATGGCCCAACCTTTTTTGGGGCCCACGTAGCCAAAAAAGAGCTGGTCATCCACCTGGAACGCTTTTGTGCAATCCAGATAAAAGGAAAGCGCACGTTTTGGATCCAGGTGGTGGATCCACTCCTCCTCTTTTGAAGGATGCGGAGGCGGTAAGAAGGTAGGCAAAGTGATGGTCTGCCCGATGTGGAAGGCAGTGACAACCTTGGGCAGGAAGGATGGACGTGTCCTGAGAGCCACCTTGTCCGGATGGACAGACAGGAAAGGAGGCTTGGAGGAAAGGGCCTGGAGTTCACTCACCCACCTGGCAGATGTGATGGCTACCAGGAAAGCAGTTTTAAGCGTCAGAAGCCTTAAAGGACAGTTGTGAAGCGGCTCAAAGGGAGAGCACATTTAAAAAGTTAAGACTAGATTCAAGTCCCACTGAGGCATAACGAAGGGGATAGGAGGAAAGAGACGAGTTATGCCTTTCAAGAACTGATTAACAACCGGGGACTTGAAAAGAGAAGGCTGATCAGGAAGCCAAAGGAAGGCAAAGATGGCCGACAGATAGCCGTTTATAGTACCCAGAGCAGAGCCCTGCTGGGCTAAAGAAAGAAGGAACAATTGAACTTCAGAAAGAGGGGCAGAAAGGGGATCCACAGCCTTTGCTGTGCACCATGCCACAAACTTGTTCCACTTGTCATATAGTCTTAGTGGAGGGACGCCTGGCTACCAAGATTGCATCACAAACTTCGGGAGGCCGGTCAAAAGACGTCAACTGCCGCGCTCAATCTCCACGCAAGGAGGTGGAGGCTGGACAGGTTCGAGTGGAGGACCGCCCCCTGCTGCTGCGACAGAAGATCCTCCCGAAGAGGCAGTCTGATTGGAGGATCGATACCCATGTTGAGCAGCTCGGGATACCAGACTCTTCGTGCCCAATCCGGAGCCACAAGAATGACTTGGGCCCGGTAGCGCCTGATCTTCTTCAGCACTCGGGGCAGAAGTGGTATAGGCGAAAAGGCGTACAACAGACCGCAACTCCACTCGTGATGAAAAGCGTCGCCTAGCGAGTGCCGCCTTGGAAATTCCAATGCGCAGAATTGCTGACATTGCGTGTTCTCTTCTGTGGCGAATAGATCTAACCAAGGCTCTCCTCACCGTCGAAAGAGACCTTGCACCACCTCCGACTGAAGACGCCATTCGTGATCCATCATGCACCTGCAGTGGAGTTCGTCCGCCCTGGTGTTCAATGAACCTGCCACGTGTTGAACCACCAAGGATATGCCCTGATGTTCCAGCCATGTCCATAGGCGGAGGGCCTTCTCTGATAGGGTCCACGACCCCGCCCCGTTTGTTGCAGTACCACATGGCGGTGGTGTTGTACATGAACACCTGCACTACTCTTCCCCGAACAGAGGGAAGGAATGCCTTGAGTGCAAGAGGAATCGCCTGAAGCTCCAGGCTGATGTGGAGCACGAACTCGGTCGGAGACCAGAGGCCTCTGATCTCCACCTCTCCCATGTGGCCTCCCCATCCCAGAAGGGAGGCGTCTGTCACCACCGTGTGCTCTGGTTGGGGAAGGAAGAGGGATCTGCAATTGACCCAATGCTGGTTTGTGAGCCACCACTGCAACTGACAGGTAGTGCCATCCGAGATCTGGACACAATCGGACAGATTCCTCTGATGCTGCGCACACTGGAACTTCAGGTCCCACTGCAGAGCCCGCATATGCCACCTGGCATGATCAACCAGCAGGATACAAGAGGACATGAGGCCCAGCAGCCTCAGGGTCATTCAAACCGAAACCTGGGATAGAGGCTGAAAGATCGGAATCATAGCCCGAATATCCCGGACTTGCTGCTCGGGAGGATACAGCGTTGTGTCCAGAACCGATCCGATAAAGGGAAGCTTCTGAGAGGGAATCAGGTGTGACTTCGGCACATTGATGGAGAACCCCAGTGAATGCCGGAGCGCGGCCGTAGTCTGGAGCCGGGCGATGACTGCCTGGGGCGAGCCCACCTTCAACAGCCAGTCGTCAAGATAGGGGAAGACTGGAACCCCTGATCTGTGCAGATGAGCTGCGACCACCGCCATCACTTTCGTGAACACCCAAGGGGCGCTAGTAAGGCCAAAGGGGATCACAGTAAACTGAAAATGCTCGTGGCCTAACGTGAACCGCAGGTAACGTCGGTGGACCAGCAGGACGGGGATGTGAAAATAAGCGTTCTGCAAGTCCAATGCTACCATCCAGTCTCCAGGGCAGACAAGACCTGCGCGAGCATTGACATCTTGAACTTCTCCTTCCGGAAGAAGGGGTTGACGTTGCTGAGATCGACGATAGGAAGCAGGCCCTTCTCCTTCTTGGGTACCAGAAAGTAGTGGAAATAGCAACCACAACCTACTTCAGGGACAGGAACGAGCTCAATGGCTCCCTTGGCCAAGAGCCAAAACTTCCTGTCGGAGAAGTGCTGGGTGATCCTCCGACATGCAGTGGTATTGAGTTGGCATGGCTGGAGGGGTAGCCTCGAAGCGGAGGAAGAAGCCCATTTGGGCTATTTGCAAAACCCACCTGTCCAACGTGAGGGTGCGCCAGTGGGGGAGGTGATGGCGAATCCTGCCGCCCACTAGCATTTGATGAGCCTGAAAGGTAAGACTAGGAGGGTTTGGAGGCTGCTGCAGAGGGGGGGTTGGTGGACTGGCCCGTCCGCTGGCAACCTGAACCACGGCATTGGTTCCCACGTCCCCGGCCGCGCGAAGGTTTGGAAACTTGCTGCGGCCTGTGGCTCTGGGCGGGACTTAGTGGGGCACCCCTTCTGTAGCCACGAAAGGGGCGAAAAGCAGAATGCGCTGGGCGGCTGGAGAGGCCCAAGGACTTGGTTGTAGCCCGTGAATCCTTGAAACGCTCTAGAGCGTTCCCACTTTGTCACCAAAAAGGCGACAGCCATCAAAGGGCATGTCCATCAAGGTTTTCTGGCCATCCCCTGAAAAGCCAGTCGATCTCATCCAGGCGTAAGCGATGAAGGGCTACAGACGTGGAAATCATCCTGCCTAGAGAGTCGGCGGAATCCAGCCCACAACGGATGGTAAACTTAGCCGCATCCCTCCCGGCAGCGACAGCCTGGGAAGGCACTGTCCGGGCCTCCTCCGGTCACTGAGGCAGCACCTACGCAACTGTATCCCACACAGAGTGGGAATAACGGCCCAAGCGACATGCAGTGTTTACCGACCGTTGTTCCAAGCTGGCGGAAGAGAACATTTTCTTCCCAAGATGGTCTAGCTTTTTGGATTCCCTTTCCGGTGGAGCGGTAGGAAATGCACTCTTGCAAGTGGAGGCTTGAACCACCAAGCTCTCCGGGGTGGGGTGTTGTGAGAGTTCAGTGGGGTTGCCCGGAGCCAGGTGGTGGCGTCGGGTAATCATCCTATCCACGGGCACCCACGTTGGGCTTGGGCCACGTGCCCAAAAGGACATCGCTAAGAGCCTCACTGAAAGGCAGCAGGGGATCAAAAGAGCTTGCTGCCGGCTGAAGCACCTCTGTCAGGAGGTTAGTCCTGATCTCCACCGTAGGAAGCTCGAGGTTGAGGGCCTTGGCCCCCCTACGAAACACCACTGCGTAGGACGCTCCCTCCTCCGTAGCCACGGTAGATGGTGACAACATGCCAAGGTCAGGAGATGTGTCAAGACCACTGGCATCCCCCAGTTCCTCTCTCCAGTACTGCTCAGATTCCATCTGATCAGTTAAAGGGTCACCTGACCCCTCCCAGTTCTCATCCTCAGGTTGCCAATCTGGCCAAATAGGAACCCCAGGAGTTAACAGGGGCACAAAAGCCCCTCTCGGTGACAGATCCGCCGTCGGGTGGTGCCAGATCCGCCGTCGGGCGACCCCGGTCCGGCTCCGGGTGCACATCGGGGTGGATGCCGGGATCGACGCAGGTCGGGGACATGACCGTTGCGGTGCCGGAGGAAGCGGCGCCGGTGGAGGTGTAATGAGGTCAACCGGTGCCGATCCAGGCCTGGATACAAGGGGGGCGTGCGGCACCGGAGCCGACGGCGGAGAAGACCTAGACCCCTCAACCGAGTCCGCGGGGCCCAAAGTCGCGCTGGTGGGTTCAGGCCACCCAAAGATGGCATGCATTGCCTCGTAAAACTTACCAAGTTGGGCGTGAGTCGCTCCGGGTCCTGGGATGGGAGGGAAGCCCGGAGACGACTCTTCGGGCCGCACGCGCAGAGCCGCGGGAGGGGCAGCGCCCGCATCCCTCGTCGCGTCAGCCGACCGACGGGCAGAAGTCAAAGCTTCTTCGACTTCTTTTTGTGCTTCGACTTACCTGACTGAGTGCGAAGACTTCGATGACTTGAACGAGTGGTGATGGTTCCGCGACTGGTCCCTCGACGTCCCTCACGACTGGGACCTCGAACGGCACGGAGACGACTGTCGGCGCTCAAGCAGCTTTCGGGACCGCTCCCGCAAAGCCTTCGGCGCCATCGACCGTCAGTCAGAGCATGACTTTGGGTCGCGGTCACGCTCCAGGCAAAAGAGGCACACGCAGTGCGGATCCGTAACAGACATCATTCAGTTACAGGAACCGCATGCCTTGAAGCCGGGCATCCCTTGAGCACCAGGAGTTGATGGGCTCAAAAAATAAAGTCGACAAAAGTCGAGAAAAAGTCAGTCAAAAAGTGACAGGAGGTACCGCTCTCTCCCGATCTGCGCTGGCTGGCGCGGAAAAAGAAAGAACTGACGTCAGCGTGCAAGGGCGGCGTCTAAGTAGCTATCGCGATGTCATCCCAGCAACCACGATGTCATCCCAGCAACCACGACGTCAACGACGGACCCGGAGCCGACCGACACCACCTTCTGCCTAGCAGAGGTACTGCTGAGGAAAAAAACTTTCCAGATCCAGTCTGACCCCTGGGGGTTATTCTAAGGTTATGTTATGTTAATTTTAATTTATAAGGCGCAACAGCTACCCAAAAATGGTTTCCCGGCGCCGACTAATACGGACCAGAGGGAAGGAAACTATTTATTGATTAAACAGCCTATTTTATTTGTGAATTGTGATAACTTATGTTGCTTTTATGGCCTCTGTGCCGAAATAAAGATTTACAATGGCAATGGATTAAACAGCCAAGTTTTTACGAAAATTCGCAAATACAGTTTCATTGCGAAGCGGCGCAGGGAGAGAGTTCCACAAAGTGGGGCCTAAGTAGGCAAATGATCGACCGCCCATACGTGACAGCCTAATTCTAGGTATAGAGAACGTCGCCTGAGTGGCAGAGCGGAGCGCACGTAGGGGCAAGTAGGGGTGAACCAGAGTCTGCAGGTATTGAGGGGCCGCTCCAGATTTGATTTGGAACATTTAGCTCAGGCCTTTGAACTTAATTCGGCTCTCCACCCTGAGCCAATGAAGGTCACGCAGAGTGCCTGAGATGGAAGCAGTTCTGGGAACCGGACAGATCAGTCTGGCGGCAGAGTTCTGGACTACCTGTAGCTTACGCGTTACCTCCTTATTTGACCCCAGATAGAGGATATTGCCGTAGTCCAGTCTTGAGGTAACAAGAGCTTGGACCACGGTTCTCTGGGTAGAGCTGGGCAGCATGCAGCAAGGTAAGGAATCTATAACTAACGTATTTCTTTCAGATGGGTTTTAGTTTCCTGTTAATTAAGCCGACTCACTGCTAGTCAATTAGTCATCAGGACATTCCTGAACAAGTCTCGTGTGCAATGAAAATACAGGATTTCTTAAAAGAGTAAACGTACACAGTCCATGGCTCTGGGTTTCTTTGAGGAAAGAGAAATCTGGATAGATGGAAACTCTCCTTCCAAGTAAACACGGTTACAATTATTGTGTCTTACACAAACCCCAAAGTTTTTTCTTTGAAACACATGACAAACATTTTGCTGTGGCTTAAGCAGGGGACAAAATTGTGGAGGACCTTAGAGAATTTCCGAAATACATTAGAACCTCCGATAAAAGTCCACACTGAAAAGGCAGTCATGCAAGCACGGATAGACAAGGTTTTCTGACTCACAAATGGGCTATCATCACTTCCATGCTATTTGAAAAGGCATAGGGTACCCACTTCTGGCTCAATGGCACAACTCTATATTGTACTGTTCGTTACTTACCTCAAAGATAATACTCAAGTTTCCCAGCAATGTAGATGCTAAACTCTCTCTCCTAAAGGTCTAAGGAGCACATCATGTTTTAGCTGGCTAACGCAGATACATCTTAAGACTAAACCTTTTTAGGTAATCTTTTCTCAGCCTTGTGTTTGTGGTGTTTAAATTGAGATTAGGTTTAAAATCTTGCTTTCACCATTTCTTTTTCAGGACATAGAGGAGTAAGTCCCTATCCATCATTTGTGATTTTAGCACCATTACTATCATTATTTTTTAAGTGGCGCAAACATACATCAAACGTGGTAGTCCATTGAAAATGTGTGAACAATTTTATGAGATTCATTCTGCACAATGTTTAGCACCCAGCTGTCTTTCGTCATCCTCCACGACTCTGTCATGCAGTTGCTAACTATTCCACCATTAATCACTTGAAGGTAGATGGGGAGAGAGCTTCCTATTTGGGTCTGTGGAGTCCTTGGCCTATCCTGTTCGTACATTTTAAATCCACTAGAGAGCATAAATCTGTATGAATGTTTTGGAATTCTCTTCTTCTACAGCTCGACAAGGTTTGGCGCATCACCTTTGATATTCATCTATGTGGGTCTAGAACAAAGTGCCAGAGAAAGGCAGCCCACAATTTCACAATGGGCATCCAACTATAAGTCCTTAGGCCTGAGCCAAGCTCACACAGTCATGGATATTCCATGACATACAAAAAAAAAAGGACACATTCAATCTGACTGGACATTACAAACTCTTCCATTTTAAGTTCCTTAAAATATTATAGGATAGAATAGAAATTTATAAAGGGCACCAATACCCGCGAGTGTCAAGGCGCTAGGCAGATGGAGAGGAGAAGAAAGACACAGTTGGAAGGTACCCTGGTAGGACTCCTATAGTGACTTGTCATATCTATACAGTCATGATTTGATGAATGCAAGTCCACACAAGTGGTATTTACCAAAGGCTTTTTTTTTTTTTTTTTTTTTAAACCTTTATTTGTGCATATGAAAAGGACAAATACGGGCCTACAACCATCAGGCCGGCCACAAAACGGTTAAGCACTGAGACACACATTACAACCCCTGTGCGTCAATGGTCAAGATTAGCAACGATTCAGGAGTTATACACTGGAGAGATCCTTGACACCAGGGGAAGGAGAAGTAAAGGTTAATTTTAAGGTTTTCAAAATAATTTTATCGAGGAAAAAGTCAGTGGAGGATAGAACCAAGGAGATTCGAGTCCGCAAGATGGCTTCATCACACAGGAGAGCAGCAGCATCATTAAAACGGCCATAGAAAATCTCAGACAGTGAGGCGATGCAGTTATATAACAGGATAGTCACATGAGTAAATACGCACCCCTCCAAAGCCGCCCCCACTCAATCCACCCCACACCCGGACCCCGAATCGGAAACCAGTATAGCGCAGAGACATAGAAGAAAGAGGCCCATAGAACTAAAAAGAAAAGGTAAATTACCCCCCCACCCTACACCAATGCGGAGGCTACGGCCTGCCCCCCCCCCGGCATAGTGCCTGTCGCCCAATGAACCCGAAATATAGACAAGAGAGAAAGTAGGAATAGAGTAAAGAAAATAAGAAAACAAAGAAGAAAGCGGGGAGGAGCCCACGTAACCTCGGAGCGCCCGAAACCACCGGCCAACTCCGTCTCCACACACTGAGAACCCACTACACCCAAAGGCGGTCGTGTGAAGATAACGTGTCATAACAATATAAATGAAGGCAGACAAATCGCGACGAGTGCGCACAACATATGCAGACAGTTCCAGTCCCAGTCCAGCCCATCCGTGACACCATGGTGATAGAAATCAATCTAGCCCTGGCCCGATCGCGGGCGTAAGATTAGACTAGCCCCCACATGAAGGCCCCGCAGCCCGTGCAGACAAAGACAATATGGCCGCTTGGGAGAAGATGGAGAAGTAGAGTCACAAAATGGCCGCCGATCATCTATTGAGGTCCCCTTGTGCACCATATAAAATCCAAACCTGGCCTGTAAAGTACAGGAGTTCCACATAAAAGAAGCCGTAGGCCACCGTGAACGGTTCCTCGAGGACGTCAGGTGTCGCTCAGCTGGATACTCTTGCGGACGCGGTGAGGCAGGCAACAACAAAGCAGGCAGCAATGAACGGGGAAACAAAGTGTCCACAATTGAGCAGGAGATCGATTGATCCTGGGTGCCGGGAAAGCCAGATGCAGACACCAGTGTAGCACGGTTATACACAGTCGTTGCGTCCCCGCGAGAGGACAGAAGCACTGGCAGACCCACGTCTTGTTGAGAACAAACGGGGCGCTCACGACCCGCAGCCGACAGTATGGAGTCGAACCGCTCACTCAGCGTTTGCAAGCCAACACACAATTGCAGACGAAGGTCCCGCAGGGCAGCCAGAACGGAGCCGCATGTCAGCGGAAGCTGCGCCCCCACATCGGCAGCAATCCGGGACGGCACTGTGGAGCTGGAGTCTGGTAGAGGGAGGGCGAAGCGGGCAGCGGGCGAGACCGGAGCATCGCCCCCCAGCAGCGAGCAGGCAATCAACGCCATGTTTTACCGCTGAACGGTACCGTGGCCAGGGGGGGGGTCGTAACAAGGAGGCAATTCCACACAGGTCTGCGCCGCAACAGGTGAAAGCCAACAGTCGCTTCCCCTCCCTCGGACTCTCTTTGCAGCCGACTAGGCAATAGAAGAAGGGGGTCCGCAGCCTTCCACAGCGCGGGCCACAGAGCGAAGCAGGAGACCCGCCACACCGGGGCTTACCCTATAGCTCCAGCCCGTCAGGTGAAAGGTGAAGGAGGTGTCCGGGCGTCTCTCCCCCGGCTCATCTGGCGACAATCCGTGGTGTGAGGCGGGATCGGGGCCGCGGGGCTCAGATTTACGCCGGGGGTCCAGTGACTGCGGAGCTTCCAGGGGGCCGGCCAAGGCCACAATAGAGCAGGGGTCCAACGCGGAGAACAAAGGCACCAAGAACTCCGGCATCCGGGCGGGCTCAGACTCCGGGAAAGCGGCGGCGCGGTCAGCGCGTCGTCGCGCGCGTTGCACCTCGAAAATCGGCGAGGATAGGAATCAGGATGATAGTCCGAGGCCAAGGGCCGGCGGAGCCGGGCGCTCAAGCGTCTGCTCCGGTCGCCATCTTGGCTCCTCCCCTACCAAAGGCTTTTTAACTCCAATCACCCAGGAACCTAACTATGGTGAGGTTATGGAAGATTGAGAAGATGGGAACATATTTTGCACTAACACAACTGTCAGTCACTCTGGTGTTGTGGGCGTCTCACAAAGCCAACACTTGTTGGAGCCTTGCATTTCATCTGCTTATAGTGTTTTGCTTATGAAAAAAATAGAAAGGTTTCCACTGCTGGTAACCAAAAGGCCTGGTAGCCAAAAGGCCTTGAATCAAAGGAATTAGCAGAGAAGAGGGCTCTGGAGGCTGGTGGATATAAAAATAAATGACGTATTGTCACCAATTATGGTATTGCAAGAATCAAGCCATTATAAGTGCCACAGTCAATACCAGCAGTGGGTTGGGACTGAATACATGGAACACATTTCTGGGTATACTCATTATGAAGTTTATTCCTTTAACTACAGCACTGTTCTGGCAGATAAAGAAATGCTCAGCTCAAACAGGATCCCAAGATTTCTCACTTTGTGCTCCAGGCTTGAGACATCACATTAGGTTTATTACTAAATGAGACGTATTGCCATCCTCGGCATAATAGGTATTTATATAGCATGGAGACAGCAACTGAAAGAAGCATGTGAATTTCTGTATCTCAAGGTATTCCATGCAGAGACATGTGGGTATAAGATACATGGACAGATGTTTACATAGCAACAGCAGAAGCATACAATCTAGCAGGCATGATGACCTACCCGTACTTCAGGTAATGCACTAGCCATACAAAGAGGCTGGTCAAGCAGGAAAGGAGTAGAGGTGCATGTTAGGAGCTCGAGAGATCAGTGGTTACTAAAAGAATGTTCTCAAGTCCATTCATGACAGTCATGAGTAAAGAAGCTACCATCACAACTTGTTAGGTGTTTTAAATGGCTTTCTTTCATCTTGAAACAGGGGAGATTTAACTAACCTGAACTACTTGGCCCACTCCCCGACCAGTACTCAAGAAGCTTGTAGGTGTCAGGCAAGTCCATCTGGAATTGTTGGCCAGCACACAATAAAGGCTCACACATGTATGTGTGTCCAGAAGTGGGGCTAGTGTGGAGTCTAAACAAACAACAATCAACATTTGCATAATGGACAGAAAAATGAGGTTTGACCAGGAGTGCCTCACTTATGAGGTAAGATAGGATTACTTTCTGGATTAAGCCATACATCTGCATCCAAGTCTCTCATGAGTATGATTAGGACCTTGTTATTCAACAGTAGCACACTAAAAAGAGGTCAAGAATGATCATGGCAGTCAGTTCCAGGCATTACCAGAGATGCCAGATGACCTCCCTTTCTAGACTGCAAGATTGCAGATCACTGTCTGGGTGTGATCTTTAAACAAATGTAAAATAATAAACATAAATGCTACAAATAGGAGTTGCTCTAAATCTTTAAAATGATGGATTCCAAATTGCTAAAAGAAATGTCTCACAAATATTTACAATATTTCACAATATTCTTGCAACTGAGTTGGTCTGGCTACAGAAGTGCAACTTGTGTAACTAGACTCTTATCAGCACTGATTTCTACAGCGACATTATGGTAAATCCATGTACGTGAGCCTCCTAAATATCACTCCAGCCAACTTCAACTGCAGGAGAATACAGTCTTGTTCTTGGCTACCACAAACATACTCATTTCTCTCTCTGTTTGTGATCTTCACTAGCTCCCAGATGAGCAGATGATTCAACATAGAATATTCCCGCTTCAGCTGTCTTCAAGGCAAAGTCTAAAAGCTTCTTACTTGCCAAACTGAGCACTTTAAGTAGTAGAATATGATCTGCTCAGGATATACGCGACACAGAGACTACAATAAGGTGGAATGGTTTTCTCTGCTTTGGGCTTATGCCTATCAATGTTGCTGACAGTTACCCGGACACTGGAATTATTTATGTTAACCATAGTTCATTTAGTTCCAGATGCAGTGTGGTGCACCTGCACCATATACATGGGGTAGCAAGTATCTTTATTTTGCTGGTTAAATGATTAAAATATAGAACTTTAATACTGCAAACAAAGTGCAAATTAAACAAGCCACATTGGTCCGAGCATCAATATACAAAACTGTGAAAGTAACTGACCTCTTAAGATCCATTTTACCCTCAAACTAAAATGGCATTTCTGGAGTACAGACATAAAAAAATTACAATATTAGAGCACTTACTCAGAAAACTCCCCACAGATCCAGGCAGCGGCATATAGCACCTCACAAATTCCATTACGCTGAGTGTTGCTAGCTAGCAAATGGGCGTTGTCCAGGAGTGTAGCCATCTGGGACACAGCAAACTTGCGAATGGCCTTAACTCGGATTGCAACATCAAGCATCTGAGCAGCTATCAGGTGTCCATGTCGTGTCCCTTCCAACCGCGTCAGTTCCACTAGAATGCTTATATACCTAGTATGGTCAGAAGGAAGGAACCACAGTAAACTCCCAATTCTATTTTTAAAAAGTCATATTCATCTTACATTTCAGTGTCTAGTGATAAGTGGGGACGCTTCAAAACTTTACACATTGCAGACATTTGGCCACTTCAACTATTATATTAACATGATAACTTCATTAGGAAAGTAGTTGCAGGACCTGTGGGAATGATCTCAATGAAAACCTGAAGATCCAGTGAAAACAAAGTTGGAATAGGGGGACTGAGCAAAATAACCTGGGACGAATATAGGCATCAAAATGGGTTGTCCAATTGATATAGGCAGCAGAGGAGACTGGAGGTGAACACAAGTGGCACAAGGGAAAAAGTACGCGATGGGCAACAAATAGAACTAAAGGATAAACACTCTCCAGTGAGTGAAGTGGGCCTTGCCAGGTTGCAGCACTGGTGGACACACTGGCACTAGTGAGTGGACAGTGACAAGTAATTCCACGGAGCACCCGATAACACAGCCAAGTAGGGAAACGTGTTAGAGAGAGTTGGTTCAGTAGCTTGGGTGAAATGGGCAGCACTGGGTAGAGGCAACATAGAAGCCAGTGAAAGAGGGGCAGTAGTAGGCAAGGTGCAGTCGAGGGAGCATGGGACAAGGAACCATTTCACAGATAACTAGAAAGAGAAGTGGCAGTGTAGTCTTGGAACGAAAGAAATAAGGGTACAAAGAATGGTCTGGACACATCGGAGGCTGGCTGCAAAAGCATAAGTGAAGACGCTAAGTAGTCAAAGATTACAGTGAGATTGATAGTACCAACAAACGAAAGCAGCAGCGAAGGGGACTAGTATGTAACACAGCCAGGGAAAGTGACCTCAGCAGACGTGGATAGCAATACGGCATTTATAGTTTACACAGTAGACATGCTCAAATAGTGATGACAGCTTCTAGTTTTATGGGCACAAATAATAATATATTTTTCTGTCGTGACCAGGTGCCATATAATAGCAGCATAAATAATAAATTAGAAGTAAGCAAGGGAACGCAATTTAAACATTTTTTTACAAGTCTTTATTCTGAGTAGAACGGGAGGGTAGCTTGCCCCGGATCAGAGGCAGAATTATTTAAACGAAAATCGCAAACATCTTGGTGTATAAGAACACTTCTAAATCCAAAGTAAGCCAGACTAATTTTTGCGCTGCAATCAGAAACACTGACCATTCAAAATTAGTGATGTACTGATAGTTGGATTGGCTACATATATCTATGATTTTGGTCAGTAGCTCGTCCCTGTACGTTGTCCCTTCTGCTTTGTCTACATGGATCATTAATTTCTTCACAATCTCCATCAAGTTCTTCTTTGAAACCTAAAAAGAAAAATGTTGGAAAAGCAGTGTTACCATTCCTCTGCTAACCCTCTTTCCCCTTTTCTTCACAACCAACCCCATCAACGTGTTTCTAACTGTATTTTGCTCACATACCCAGTCCCTCTTACCCCTCTATTCTTTTACCAGACTCAACACTACATGTATCCAGCCCCTCCTACCTTTACTCTTCTACTTTCAAACTTCCCACATCTTGCACTTATGACCCTCGCCAAGTTAACATGCCTGACCCTGTGTACTCGGACTCCTTCCTTTACGCACCAAAGGAGCCAGTAAAGCTCAGTGTTGTGGAAAAGAAGACAAAAGAAACAGAGAACAATTCATGCAGCAATAATTTCATGTTTCTAAAATTCTGGAACCGTATTAATGTTTCTGCATCATGTCCATGGCACATACTTTGTTATAAGTTTACTGTATTCACTTGCCATTACATGAACACATTCTCAGTAGACAACTTTTGAAGCTGTACGTTTCTACTATAAAACCCACCAACATCATCATCAGCAATCCAAAGAAAAGGAAAGGAAGAGGGCAGAATACAAACAGATAGCTTGTTTCAGTGAAAGGAAAGGATTCATTGAAAAGATGGATAGTATGCAAAAGGCTAAGAATAAAATGTGTACAATAAACTAGTTCCATTTTTCCGGGTGCTATTGAAGAGTAAGAGTATGGAAGGTAGCTTATCAGAAGGTTCAGGCAGGTCATAGAAGCATGCTCACACAGGGAGTGGATATAGTCGTGCAGTTAAAAAAAAGCACAATACAAAATGACCAGTGAGGAAGCGCTGCTAACATACCATTCCATAAAGAAGATCTAATGCCCGGAGCCGGATGGATTCATCCTTGTCATCCAGACACTGGAGTATGAGGTCCTTGTGGGACTGCACGGACTTTGGATGGGTCTTCAGAATTTTGGACATTGCCAAGAGCCCGAGATACTTCACTAAAGAAGTAAACACAGTAGATTGAAGCAGTACAATCCATTTAAGCAAAGCAACTATTTGGGAGATGCAAGGAAATAGATGTTCATGCCTGAATAATACAAGGTGCTGTAGACCCCAACAGTAAATGAGTTGCATTTGGTAGAGCACTTCTAATCAATATTTGCAAATCTTAGTATTTTCACGGGCATTTCATTCTAGACCAATGCTTCAAAACTTCAGCAAGAGGGGAAGAAGAATGAAGTGAATAATAAAGGGTAGTTGTAGGGTTGTGCAGTGAGCAAAGAATGGCTGCCATCCAATTCTGATTGAATTTCTGATGTTTTCTATTTGAATGTTAGGTATTCAGACTACATTCCGGACTTAGAAGGTTTAGAAGGGACAGTTGAAACAATGAAGCCACCATCAAACACGTACTTACAGTTCTGGTCCGAATCTTCGATTAAAATTCTTAACTTCTGAACGCAAAGCTGAAAAAAGATAAACAACTGTCAACGATTAAGAACATAAAAGAACAAATCTATGACAAAGTTTAACATTTGAGGGTTCCTGACCAGGTTGAAGAAAGTCTACGTCATCTAAGTCATATTTAAATGTAGACTTAGATCACTAGTTAACCTCGAGTCAAAATCATTCACGATGGATCAAAAACCAGGCCGGCAATAGTACATTTTAAAGTATTTAGGTGTGTCACAATCAATGTTTTAAGGTAATCAGTTAATGGGTTGGATTAGGTGCAAGTATGTTTGAGGTTCAGGAGCATTTGAAGACAAATCTCACAAGTCGAATTCAGGCTCCATTATAGGTATTTTTTTAAACCCACACACATAGTGGAATAGCTGTGAAGTATCATGTGGTTATAACAAAACAAAATGCAACAAGCAGGCAAAAAACACCAGGGCACATCTATGACTTTAGTTGACGGTTTTAGTTTGAGTTGGGATGGTAAGCCGCACTTTCCCATTAGAATGAGCAACTATTTACTGTGCTCTGGCCATGTGGGCAACATAATTACAATAATTATTTAGCCCATTTTCCAAGTATTGAAAAGGTGTTTGGCTTGCTAAGGGTCACATGACTCTACGGAATTCTGCAAGTCTCTTACAACACAATGAATGTGCTTTGATGCAACTACTCAGAACAGGTTGTATGACGGTACAACCCTAGTAAAAACAATGCATGCCTTTAAAACGCATTTCTTACCCGGCGTTTGTTTAGCGCGCATATGCGTGGTAAAGGCATGCACGTTAAAGGCCTACACGTGCTAAACAAATACAGTGTAACAAATGTGTGGTGAAGGCACTGTGAGGTAAAAACTGCGTTGCAAAGACCGTTTCCTCTCAGAACACAACTAAGCTGCATCAAACTAAAACGTATTGTTCATGTTACGTTGTTTTGCAACTACTCATTGAATCTGAAGTTACGGTACATTCATAAAACAAGAGAACTAACTACAGTTTGTAATGAGGTGTTACAGATGTGCTAAATATAAGCCAGAAGGGGGGATTTGGGTGGTAATGTGGGTCAACTCCTCAGAGGATGCTATATTTTCAAACAAGAAACCTAGATGCAAAGATGAGTTTAAATCTACATCAAAGAATTACTGTGCATTTGCTGAAAAAATAAATTCTGACAAATATTAGCATATGTCCAAATAGGTACCTGAATACTGGCACTATGATTAGGCATTCCAGACGACAGCGAGATGAGAACTAAGGGAGAAGAAAACAAAAAGAATAGGTAAACCTTGCATGGGGGCATTGCATAGTAGTACAAGTGATGTGCTACCTACCCACCCCGTTAAAGGAGCCACTCCAGTGAAGGGAAAAGCTGTTCTCTTTACTGAGTTCCACACCATTAACAAACACAATAAAAGCACTCCAGAATGCTGCTTTGTGTGACGACGGCTGCTGGGGTTTTAAGTCATAGTGGGATCATTCATTGTATCAATTTACAATACACACTGGAGGCTGCTCCACTGCTTTTCGCAGGCAGGACAATTAAATCTGAATTTGAGGTGAATTATCTGTAACAATAGCTTTGAAGTTTGAGACTCTTCTAAGATCACACGCTGTGCATTTTTATGCCATCTAGTTTTTGGGGTCTGAATATCATTTTATTTACTGAGGTAAAACATTTTGTAACCACAGAAGTAGTCATGAAGGTAGCGGATGAGGGCATTTTGCCTGGGGCCACTGGAGTTATACGATCCTGCGGCCACAAAGTTTTCTGCATAATTATGAATTTGAAATTGTTTCTAGCTAAAACAGATCAAAAGTTTCTAAAATGAAGGGGCGTGTTGCCACCCAGTGGAAGACTATTCAGAAAAGTTGACTAGTCACCTTTCAATTATCTCATGCTGTATTTGAGTTTTACAAATGAGGTGGTGGAACCTTTGCCCACACACTGTTAAAATGTGTAAAAAAAAAAAGGCAAAATAATGTAATAATACTGTGACAAAATGTGCCTATTACGCCCCATAATTTGTCTATTCTTGCCACGTAATTTAGTCAATCCTGCTGCATAATTTGGTCTTCCCTAGTTGCACTATCTGAACACTACCAGACCAATCTTCAGCTAAACCCACTATTCACATAAAAACAAGAGAATTCCACATTTATAGGAACACAGAAACAGCTGAGAGAGAGCTACACAAACAAACTGCAGAGTTTTCAAAGCTTACCTGCAATGACTGTGTTCACGCATTCATATAGTAGGGACATTGCGGATGTGCTGTGGAAACACAAAGCAATTCAGAAGAAATTTATACGGTGGGTGCATATTTATTGGGGGGAAAAATCTCTATGTACTATGTCAATATATAAACAAGGGAAATATACAAGCAAAGTTCAGTTTTTGTATGCTATTACAATAGGGAAAGTCCATTTTAAACTAGGGTACACCAGGATAATTCTGTTGTGTAAGTAGTCCCTTCCAAACTTCACTTGTCCAAGTAAATTTTCAGATCACAGGATACACTTCCAGCAACTTTCACTTCACTCCCTGCATTATCAATATGGAGGGACTTTGTCGGACTGTGCCCAGTACAAGAAAAATATGCTACGCTTAACCCTCTGTAGGCCAGAAAGTTTCACTGGGTACAGCATGGACACTTAGCCAAAATGTATGTTTGAGCCCCACTATGGGTCTTAGTTGCTACACAATGGTCAGTAAAGTATACCTCGCATTGGCTGGAACTCAATGCAAGATGGGTGGGGCACTGACTGGACAATCAGTTTAAGAGTGACGTGATGAGTAGCCTTTCTTTACTCAAACTCCTACGTCACTCTGTTCCAAAATCTGGCCAAAGTGAGGGGAAACATACATGAAGGCAGGGGTTGTGTATATGAGTGTGGCTCCCTACAATGGGCATCCAGTTTCTATGCTAAATCCAATCAGATGGGGTGTATAAAAACTGGTGGAACACCCGTCAGCAGTCGTCATACATATGGAAATGATTATAAAAGACCACAGATCTTACACCACCATGTTTTGTCCCCTAGAACAACTGATTAATAGCCTATTGGCACAAGAAGCACCACAGCAATCCCCAACCTAATTGCTTTGTTCGCTTATTCTAACAAAATATTTAACTACTCTGAAGTGGTTGTAAGGGGCTTGTTTGGTGCAATATGCATTAGCCAAGTGTATGGGTGAGAACATCCTCGAGGCTAGACTTCTTTGAGTAACTAGTATTAGAATTTGTTTTCACAAATGTTGTGTCAAAGCCATTCATCTTGTACATACATACATGTGAATTTACATAGACAAAATAGTGTCCTTCATGGTTTATGTAATAGCTTTTGCCATTAAGGCACTCAGTGTTTCTTTTCTACTCTTTTTTCCCCCAAACAAATACATACCATCTCAACCGTCTCATTTATTTTTATAAATGAGAACAATAAAGAAATTAAGTTATCCTTTGAATGACACTCAATATTATTAATTTTGAGCTTCAAACCAATAACTGTGCATACTGATCTACAATTTCAATGCTTTCTGGTTGTTTTATCAGATATGGCTTTTTAAGCACACTAAAACATCCAAGCGTGAATGTACGTTACAAGTTGCACGAATGTGTGACCTCTTATGTCACATACAACAAATCAATACGGATGAACAATGAGACAACCGACATCCCACCCTCCCAGGACCTCTGCAACAGATTCAGAGCCTTCGTCCATCACAAAATCAAGACCATCTATGACAACTTCAACGACAACATGCACGCAGAACCGACACCCACCGTACCCTTCCCCACGAAGTCGAAACTTGAAACCTAGACCGCCCTCACCATTGACGACACCCTGAAGACTATGAAATCAACCCATTACGGAGCACCCACTGAACCCTGCCCCCACCACATCTACCACAGAGCTGCAAACATCATCGCCCAGAGCTTCAACGAATCATCAACCGCTCCTTTGAGACCGCCTCCTTTCCCGACGACTGGAAACACGCAGAGATCACTCCCCTCCTGAAAAAACCCTTGGCGGACCCCAGCGACTTCAAAAACTTCAGACCGATCTCCTTACTCCTGTACCCGGTGAAAGTCATTGAAAAAGCCGTCAACTAGTCTCCTTCATAGAAGAAACCAACATCCTAGACTCCTCCCAATCAGGATTCATGAAGAACCACAGCACCAAAACCACCTTCCTCGCTGCGACAGACGACATCTGCTCCCTACTCGACAGAGGAGAGACTGTGGCTCTCATCCTCCTGGACCGCTCCACTGCCTTCGACAGTCTCACACTGCACCCTAGCCCGCAGACTCCGTGACGTAGGAATTCAGAACAAAGCCCTAGACTAGATCCGCTCATTCCTCTCTGGCAGAACGCAGCGGGTCAGACTTCCTCCCTCTCGGACCCCACACCAACCACCTGCGGAGTCCCCCAAGGATCCTCCATCAGCTCCACCCTGTTCAACGTCTACTTGGCCCGCTCGCATCCATCGTCAGATCACATGGACTCAACATCATATCGTACGCAGATGACACCTTATCCTCTCCCTATCCAACGAACCCAACATCTCCAAACTAAACTTTCAAGAAAGAATGTAAGCAGTCACCAGGTGGATAAAGAACAGCTGCCTACAACTAAACACGGACAAAACCGAAGTACTCCTCAATGTCCCACACCCCAACAACTGAAACGACACCTGGAGGCCCCCCGCCCTCAGGTACCCACCCTCCCCCACGGCCCACAATCGCAACCTCAGAATCATCCTGAACTCAAAATGGACCGCCAGATCAATGCGGTCACCTCTTGTTTCCACACCCTCCACCTCCTACTTAAGACCTCCAACTGGATTCCCCTCTAACACAGGAAAACCGTCACCCTCATCAACAGCAGACTGGATTACGGCAACGCACTCTACGCCGGGATCAACAAGAACCTCACCCGCAATCTCCAGAACTTCCAGAATTCCTCCGCCAGACTACTCCTCAGCTTAGTGCGGCACTGCCACATCACCCAACACCTGCGGACACTACACTGGCTCCGCGTCAAGAAGAGAATCCCCTTCAAGCTCCTCAACCACACCCACGAAACCCTCCACAACACCGTACCCACATACATGAACCACCGCCTCTCGTTCCACGCACCCCTAAGATCCCTCTGCTCAGCCCAGCTTTCTCTTGCGGTGGTGCCGCCCATCAAGAAGACCAGAACAGGAGGTCGTTCCTTCTCCTACCTCGTGGCCAAGGCATACTACACTCTCCCTCTCCACCTCAGGCAGACACCTACTCTTTCCAAGTTCTTGAAGCACCTCAGGACCTGGCTCTTCAAAGAATCACCATGAACTTCCAGGAGCTGCGTCCCCCCCCCCCCCCCCCCTCAGCTCCTTGAGACCCTTTCAGATGAGTAGTTGCGCTTTACAAAACCCTGATTGATGACTACCAATAACTGGAAAAAAAATAGAACAGATAAAACAGGAGGCCGTAGGTCGAAGATTCAGCATTGGACTGCCCTTTTTATTCTACGACAGTCTACAAGGGGGATACATTTCTTAATAGTCACGACTTTTATTCACAGTAAGTTTTTGCTCAGATAAAGGAGTGGCTTGCAGGGCACTATGAGTCTTATAAAGTGAGGGCCTTATGATTTTAATTTTAGCCTTGTCTAATTTGTAGGCGTCTGTGCACACATACCCCACCCCACACAATTAACTCTTTGAGGGATGTAATTTGGAGGAGATGATGGGCCGTTCCACTGCTAAGAGACATCTCACTTGCTAGTTAATGGCACCAAACAATATAAATGTTTTGGAACTTCTTTTCATACCTCAGACGCCAAAGTAAATTGTAATGCATTGTTGCACTAAGAGGCAGGAGATGCCGGGAGTCATATGTCAAATAGCACCATGTTTAAGGAAAACAGTGGGAAGGACACAGTGCAAAAGCACAGAAACTTTAAAAGTGCTTTTAACCACCTCTTGCCTAGGGATGTAAGCAGGGACTCAATGTGGCAGCAGTTCAGTTAAGAAATATGTATGAATTGTGCACTTCTCGTTTTCTTTAACACATGCAGTGCAAAATGTGTTTCCAACCTTTCACATATTGCTAATATAGTCACAAGGACTCTGTAGTGGTCCCATAACTTACCTGTGTATGAGGTTGGTGAGCGGTTCTATGAGCTTCTTCCCCAGTCTAGGTTCTAACGGAGTAAGAGCACCAAACTAGTTCCAACAAGAAGACACAAGAGAAGGAGAAATAAATCGATTGGAGATGCTATTAACCTCTTAGGTGTTAAAGGTTTTGACCACTCTCAATCTGCTGCTAAGCAATCTGCTGCTAAGCCCTTACTTGCTGCCTTTCCCAAACATGTATTCAAACCTTATAAATGTATACATTTAGTTTAAGAATGCAGATAATTTTACTAATGTTTTGAAATACAAGGTGTTCACATTGGTAAAGAAGGTGAGAATAATTGTTGAGCAGTTCCTGAAAATACTGTACTGCAGAAACCACCATTGTTTACAAAACTTGTATTGAAAATGCTGAAGAACGGGGCTTTTTAAATAATTTTTACAGACAAAAGCTTCAGATTTCTAGAACTTTTATCTATGTGTCAAACCAGGTAGAGAAGACATATTTTTACCAATTCTATTTTTGCAGCAAACAAACTATGCTGTTACAATATATATATTGTTTGCAATTTTTGGGATGAGAATATTTTGTATTGAATATCACAGAGAATGTTTACTAGTTCTAGTTTTTTGGGGGGTGGGGACTGGGGTGCACATAATATTGTGAATCTCCGATGGACTGAATTTATGAATGCTCATCACTACCTTTAGTTCAGACTGATAGAACAAGTTACTTACCTTCGGTAACGATATATCTGTAAGAAACATTAGTTAGTTATAGATTCCTTACATTAGAATTACCCCCAGGCATCAGACTGGATCCGGAAAGTTTTTTTCATCAGCAATACCTCTGTGCATCAGAAGGTGGCGTCGGTCGGCTCCATGTCAGTCATTGGGGTCGTGGTTGCCGGGATGACGTCGCGATAGCTACTTAAGACGCCGCCCTCACGCGCTGACATCAGTTCTGTACACTACTTTCCGCGCCAGAAACGTAGAGCTATGCAAGACACCGACTACTGGTGCACAAAACTAGGGCTCTGAAAGAATATCCTTAACCCTAGAAATCAGTTCGCAGAATGGGGAAGATGGGTGGGGCAGTAAGGAATCGATAACTAACTAATGTTTCTTACAGCTATATCGTTAGTTATATAGATTCCTTATCCTAGAATAAATACCCCAGCAATACCAACCCCGGTGGTGGGTCTGCGAACCAAGATCACAACAGAAAGT
Organism: Triturus cristatus; assembly: GCF_964204655.1. NCBI lineage: Eukaryota > Metazoa > Chordata > Amphibia > Caudata > Salamandridae > Triturus > Triturus cristatus. Next base: position 62,783,309 of record NC_140595.1, read on the forward strand.
CCTGGAGAACAGAACGGCCAAGGAAGCCGTCTCTCCGGACTTGGCTGTCCAGACAATAGTGTTTCGTAAACGTGTGCAGTAATGCCTACGTAGCTGCCTGACAGATGTCATGTAGAGGAACTCCTCTTCCCAAGGCAGTAGTGGCTGCCGTCGCTCTGGTGGAATGGGCGTGTAGCCCCACTGGAGGCTCCTTTTTAGCCAGAGAATAGCATGCTCTTATTCACAAAACGACACACTAAGAAATGGATCGCTTGTGTACGGCCAGACTTTTCTTGCCACCCATGCAGCCAACAAAGAGTTGGTCATCCACCCAGAACTGTTTTGTGCGATCCAGATAGAAAGAAAGCGCACGTTTTGGGTCCAGACAGTAGAGCCTCTGTTCCTCTTTCGAAGGATGCGGAGGCGGAAAGAAGGTGGGCAAAGTGATAGTCTGCCCGATGTGGAAGGCAGTGACAACCTTGGGCAGGAAGGATGGACGAGTCCTAAGGACAACTTTGTCCGTATGTACAGAGAGAAAAGGAGGCTTAGAAGAAAGCGCCTGGAGCTCACTCACTCGTCTGGCAGAGGTGATGGCCACCAGGAACGCAGTTTTGAGAGTCAAGAGCCTTAAAGGACAGTTGTTAAATGAATTAAAGGGTGCGCACATTAAATAAGTTAAAAACCAAGTTCAAGTCCCGCTGAGGCACAACAAAGGGAATAGGAGGAAATAGATGAGTTATGCCATTCAAGAAGCGACTTACAACTGGGGACTTGAAAAGGGAGGGCTGATCTGGAAGCCGAAAGAAGGCCGAGATGGCCAAAAGATATCTCTTGATAGTGCCCAGAGCAGAGCCCTGCTGGGCTAGAGAAAGACAAAAACAAGAGAACCTCAGAAAGAGGGGCAGAAAGGGGATCCACAGCCTTTGCTGTGCACCATGCCTCAAACTTGTTCCACCTGCAGGCGTATACAGTCTTAGTGGAGGGTCGCCTGGCTGCCAAGATTACATCACAGACTTCAGGAGGCAGGTCGAAAGACGTCAACTGCTGCCGCTCAATCTCCACGCAAGGAGGTGGAGGCTGGACAGGTTCGAGTGGAGGACCGTCCCCTGCTGCTGCGACAGAAGATGCAGATGCAGTCAAAGAGGCAGTCTGATCGGAGGATCGATGGCCATGTTGAGCAGCTCGGGATACCAGACTCTTCGTGCCCAAAAAGGCGCCACAAGAATGATTTGGGCCTGGTCACGCCTGATCTTCATCAGCACTCTGGGCAGAAGTGGTATAGGCGGAAAGGCATACAACAGACCGCAACTCCACTTGCAACAAAAAGCGTCACCTAGCGAGTGCTGCCTTGGAAATTCCAACGCGCAGAATTGCTGACATTGCGCGTTGTCTTCGGTGGCGAATAGATCTAACCAAGGCTCTCCCCACTGTTGAAAGAGACCTTGCACCACCCTCGAGTGAAGACGCCATTCGTGATCCATCATGCACCTGCAGCCGAGTTCGTCCACCCTGGCATTTCGAAAACCTGCCAGGTGTTGAACCACCAGGGATATGCCCTGATGTTCCAGCCATGTCCAGAGGCGGAGGGCCTCTTGACATAGGGTCCAAGACCCCACCACTCGCGGTTTGTTGCAGTACCACATGGCGGTGGTGTTGTCCATGAACACCTGCACTACTCTTCCCCGGACAGCGGGAAGGAATGCTTTCAGTGCAAAACAATTCGCCCAGAGCTCCAGAAGGTTGATGTGGAGCCTGGATTCCGCCGGAGACCAGAGGCCTCTGATCTCCGCCTCACCCATGTGGCCGCCCCATCCCAGAAGGGATGCGTCCGTCACCACGGAGTGGTCTGGTTGGGGAAGGGAGAGGGATCTGCCATTGACCCAATCCTGGTTCGTGAGCCACCACTGCAGTTGTCGTGCAGTGCCCTCCGAGAACTGGACGCAATCTGATAGATTCTCCTGATGCTGCGCCCACTGGAACTTCAGGTCCCACTGCAGAGCCCACATATGCCACCTGGCATGATCGGCCAGCAGGATGCAGGAGGCCATGAGGCCCAACAGCTTCAGAGTCATTCTGACCGAAACCCGTGATAGAGGCTGAAAGATCGGAATCATATTCTGAATATCCCGGACTAGCTGTTTGGGAGGATAGACCCAAAACCACGGCGTGTCCAGAACCGCTCCGATGAAGAGGAGCTTCTAAGAGGGAATCAGGTGTGACTTCAGCACATTGATGGAGAACCCCAGCGAATGCAGAAGGTCGGCCGTAGTCTGGAGGGGGGAGAGGACTGCCTGGGGTGAGCTCGCCTTCAACAGCCAGTTGTCGAGATAGGGGAAGACAGAAACCACTGATCTGTGCAGGTGAGCTGTGACCACCACCATCACTTTAGTGAACACCCAAGGGGCGCTGGTAAGGCCAAAGGGGAGCACGGTGAACTGAAAATGCTCGTGGCCCACCGTGAACCGTAGGTGACGCTGGTGGGGCTGCAGGACGGAGATGTGAAAATAAGCGTCCTACAAGTCCAACGCCACCATCCAGTCTTCCGGGTTGAGGGCAGACAAGACCTGAGCAAGCGTCAACATCTTGAACTTCTCCTTCCAGAGGAAGCGGTTGCTGTCCCCGAGATCCAAGATAGGACTCAGGCCCTTGTCGGGGATCAGAGAGTAACAACCAAGACCTACTTCTGGAACAGGAACGCACTTGATGGCTCCCTTGGCCAAGAAAGCCGTAACTTCCTGCAGGAGAAGGGCCAGATGATCCTCTAACATGCTGTGGTATCTCGGTGGCCTGGCTGGAGGGGTAGTCTCGAAGGGGAGGGAGTAGCCCCTTCAGACTATTTGCAAAACCCACCTGTCCGACGTGATGGTGTGCCAGTGGGGATGGTGATGGCGAATCCTGCCACCCACTGGTGTTTGATGGGCCTGGAAGGTCGGACTAGTAGGGTTTGGAGGCGGCTTCAGAGGATGGGTTGGTGGACTGGCCTACCCGCTGGCCCCCGGAACCACGACAGTTGTTCCCACGTCCCCGGCCACGCAAAGGTTGGGTAACTTGCTGCGGCCTATGGATCTGAGCGGGACATAGCGGGGCACCCTTTCCGTAGCCACGAAAGGGGCGAAAGCAGACTGTACAGGGCGGGTGGAGAGGCCCAAGGACTTGGCCATAGCCCGCGAGTCCTTGAAGCGCTCTAGAGCGTGGTCTGCTTTGTCGCCAAAAAGGTGACGGCCATCAAAAGGCATGTTCATCAAGGTGTTCTGGACATCCCCTGAAAAGCCAGTCGATCTCATCCAGGCGTAGCAACGAAGCGCTACTGACATTAAAATGGTCCTGCCCAGAGAATCGGCGGTGTCCAGACCACAACGGATGGTAAACTTCGCCGCATCCCTCCCGGCGGCGACAGCCTGGGAGAGCACTGCCCAGGCCTTCTCCGGACACTGAGGCAGCACCTGCACAACCGTTTCCCACACAGAGTGGGAATAACAACCCAAGAGACATGCGGTGTTTACCAACCGCAGCCCTAAGCTGGTGGAAGAGAAACTTTTCTTTCCAAGATGGTCCAGCTTCTTGGATCCCCTTTTCGGTGGAGCGGAAGGGAATGCGCTCTTGGAAGTGGAGGCTTGGACTACCAGGCTTTCCGGGGTGTGGTGTTGGGAGAGGAAAGTGGGGTCGCCCGGAGTCGGGCGATGGCGTCGGGCAATCATCCTGTCAACGGGAGCCTCCGTGTTGGGACTGGACCACATGCCCAAAAGGACATCGGTGAGGGCCTCATTAAACGGCCGCAAGGGCTCCGAAGAGCTCGCAGCCGGTTGAAGCACCTCTGTCAGGAGGTTAGTCCTGACCACCACCGTAGGAAGCTCGAAGCTGAGAGCCTCGCCCGCCTACGCAACATCGCTGCATATGACGCTCCCTCCTCCGTAGCCACGGTAGGAGGAGACAACAGGCCAAGGTCAGGGGAGGTGTCCAAACCACTGGCATCCCCCAGTTCCTCTCTATAGTCCTGTTCACTATCCAACTGGTCAGCCAGAGGGTCACCTGACCCCTCCCAGTCCTCCTCCCCATCCTCTGGGTGCCATTCTGGTCGAAGAGGGACCCCAGTAGTGAACAGGGGCACAAAAACCCCACTCGACGCCAGTCCGGCTCCGGGTCCACGTCAGGATGGAGGCCGGGGACGACGCCGGCCGGGGGGACGACCGGCGTCGAGCGCAGTAGTGGTGTTGGAGGATGTGGTGTTGGAGGATGTGGCGCCGGCGGAGGCGTAGTCAGGTCAACCGGTACAGATCCAGATCTGGATCCGAGGGGGGCCTGCGGCGCCGGAGCCGTCGGTAGGAAAGGCCTAGGCCCCCCAACTGAGTCTGCGGGGCCCAAAGGCGCGCAGGCGGTTTCGGGTCGCCCATAGATGAGATGCATCGCAGAACGTACAAATCTGGGTGGGAGTCGCTCCGGGTCCCGGAAAGGGAGGGAAACGCGGAGTTGACTAATCGGGCTCCACACACGGAGCTGCGGGAGGGGCCCCACACGCGTCCCTCGTTGGGTCGGCCAACCGTTCCGATATGTTCCAAATCTGGAGGTCACACTTTCAAATGACTGACAATTCCGTTTATCCTAATAAAAAACATAAGGCAGTCGGGTAGGTAACAAAGTCGGCAACAATCAGCGATGTGTGAAATAGACTGTGCTCTATAGCAAGAGGTAAAACTGGGATTCAAGTTTATCTGCGATAACAAGGACCACGTAAATGTTAGGAAAGTGGGAAAGGATGATGTTTCTTCAAGGCTGAAATTGAGGGAGCGGTTATGTCACATTTAAAGTTGGCAAAGGGGAGAAATAAATGTATTGTCTCTTAAGGCAACCAGGAGAGTAATTTCACAGATGCCTATGTTCTTCTCCAACTGCACGAAATCGGTTAAACTAATCCAGTTGAGAAGTGTTCTTAAAAAGTTTATAATGTGAACCAGAGAACAATACACCTGATGCCGATTCATCAAAATGCCAGGAGTCTCACTAACATCCGAGGAATCGACACCTTCATTCTGAATCTTCCTAAGAACTGAGATCACAAGATCTTCACAGGACGGTAACAGACATTGCTGAAGTTCTATAAGAACATTAGGATTACTAGAACAAGACAACACAGATAAAAGTCTATTTTAAACACCACCTATATTTAAATTTAGGCTGCTGACATTATTTGAAAGTGGAATATTACTAATTTCTTATTGTATGTCATAAAAATTGTGTTTGTCTGAAGAGGGGGATATTGTGCCACAGATTAACACTGAGAACCTAAATTATGTACTCAACAAACTGTCACAATTTAAATATTCTGCTAGTATATATCTACACAAGAATGCAGTTTGATCCTAGAGAGCTAATAAAGGAGATTTTAAAAAAACAGCAGTAGTTCTGTCAAGCTGTAGAAATGGATATGGACCATATACTGAATATGAAGTATGTTACTGCCTTAAAATTACTGGTCAGTAGATTTTAACTTATTTTCAGCTGTAAGGCACTATCACAAGCAGAGAGGTGTACAGTTTATGCAAACACTTTTGATGCATATTCACAAAGGTTATTTTGGCATAAAACTTCCGAGTATTACCAAATGTGCATCTCAGAAGTGTGTCAACACTAACAAGCAAGCATGTTTCGTAGCACTTACAAACTACTACTGTTCCCTTTTCCAGCCAGGAACGGTTTTCTATTTTCTTCAGCCAAGTGCTGGTGTAAACACCCTTTCCAGAGTGGGAAGGGAAATGGCTCACCTTCTTATTTGGTGGGGTGTGGGGTAAGGTACTAATTGGTGAAAAAAAATTCTATGTGGAGAAAAAAGAAATGTAATTTACGCTGGGGAATAAAACAACCCTGTTCTTTGATCTTCGCAACTGAGAACTCCTCACCGAGAATGAGGAATTCCCAACAAAGATGTCATGTGATTTCTATTGGAAGTCTTCTAGAAACCTGCACCTGGTGCATGTGGGCGTAAATGTAAATATCTGGGTGTAAATCTACAACTTTTTTGTGACTAAGCCCTTAATCCTTTCATGTATTCACAATAAATATGTTAACAACTTGTTTAAAAAAGTGCTTGTTTTTAATTGTACTTTCTCCGTTTAATCAGAAGTGCGTACATTGCACCGCTGTATTTATTTTTAAAGAACCTAAAGCCTAATATCTAGTGGAATCTGTGTGTGCGTGTATGTATATATATATATATATATATATATTACCTACTGGCGGTCGCCAGTAGGTAGTTATAGTTAGGACCACGTTTCCATAGGAAATCCGCAACATTCTATTTTGAATAACTTTGGCGCCGGTCGACGAATCCTCGCGAATTTTTCAAAATAGGTGGGGCGCTACGCTCCGCTCCTACCCTGAAAGTCTCGGGGGGATTCGTCAAGCGGGGGCTGAGACAAAAGGGGGGTCCCAAAACGCGTTTTTCCCATGCATTTTTCCATAGGACCTTTAGACAGGGCTACAGCCCGAACGGCTGAACAGAATTACTAGAAATTTGGCAGAGAGGTAGTCCTCAGGTCAAGGAAGTGCCTTTTGTAGGTTTGGTGTAAATCTGTTCAGTAGATTCTGAGAAAATAGCCTTTAAATCAATATATATATCTGAGCCAGCTTACGGTGCGCTTACGGTACGCTTACCGTACGCGTACGGTGGCGTGCGCGAGCGCGATTCTGATTGGCTCTTACATCTTAGTAAACATTCGAATCGGCCGAAACCAGGAAGCGGCGGCCGCCATTTTCTCTCTCGCACTGAGAGTGATGTTTAAAATATAAAGCACAAAAACATGTAAAGGGGCTGTTTAGACAGCTCCCACACACATAGCCATGTTGAGGGAGTCCCCAAAGATCCCCCAAGGCCAAAAACGGAATTTTTATTTTTTCGGTAATTTCGCCGATTACGCTTACCGTACGCGTACGGTAAAAAATTATAAAAAAAAAAAAAATATCCACACTCTTCCCACCCCGTGTGCAATTGGTGCCCGAAGGTCACCAATTGTGCATGGCTTATTAGCGATGAGATAAACTAAAATAAAAAAAATAAAAATAATTAAAAAAAAATTATCCACACTCTCTCCACCCCGTGTGCAAATGGTGCCCGAAGGGCTCCATTTGTGCATGGCTTATAACATATACGAAAAATTAAAATATTACCTTTCAAAACGAAGTGCATCATATGTCCTCCATGTGCGCACGGTGCGCGAAGCGCATCGTGTGTAAATGGCCCATCTAGCGTAACGTGGGCACGCGGTGCGCATAGCGCACCGCGTGCCCACCGTGCGTGCGCGGCACTAACTGCGTAAAGTGGGCGCGCAGTGCGCGAAGCGCACCGCGCGCGCACGGAACGAACTGCGTTAAGTGGGCGCGCACACCACGAATGGCGTAAAGTAACTTAGCATTTAAAAAACCGTACAAATTCACTGAAAAAAACCATAGGTTTCACACACGTTATAGTTAGGAATTAGCATTTAAAAAACCTTGCAAATTCACTGAAAAAACCATAGGTTTCACACATGTTATAGTTAGCGGAAATTTTACTGATAAAAAACCAATGAAATTCCCCCGTTATAGTTAGTGCAGGCAACTATAACTCACGCGACCGCAATCTTCTGCTGATGACATATGTGTCTTTATGAAAAAAAAATATTTGTAATATATGTATAGCTAAAATTTAATGGAAGAAGACATGGGCAAATAAGTGTCTAAATACAGTATTAGCATCAGCAGAGGATTGCGGTCGCGTGAATTATAGTTGCCTGCACTAACTATAACGGGGGAATTTCATTGGTTTTTTATCAGTAAAATTTCCGCTAACTATAACATGTGTGAAACCTATGGTTTTTTCTGTGAATATATACATACATACACACACACACACACACACACACACACACACACACGCACACGCACACGCACACGCACACGCACACGCACACGCACACGCACACGCACACACACACACACACATTATTTTTATTACATTTTTCAACTTGTAGCCATAACATAGTAAAACACACTAAAATTTTAAAATGTTAAACCAATACAAATACAATTCAAGAATACATTCTAAAGATTAAAAGTAAGGAAATTCCAAGCATAAAAACATCAAAAGAACATTCATTCCATTCCTTAGAATATGCTTGGGTAGCCATATTTACAAGACGACTGAAATGCTGCGGCAATAATATAACAATCTTAGTCCTTACATCATAAAGGGAATAGAAACCAATTCTAGCTTTATTTTCAATTATTTTGTGCTAAAAAAATAAAAAATAGAAAAAAAAAATCATAACTTTGTGCACTGCATGTAATAGGCAGAAATTCACCCTGGCTCTTTCCTCAAAATAAGTCAGACGAGACCATGAATAAGAAGCAAGAGAGCAAACAATTGCACTCTAGTCTGTCGTGTAGCACTGTGAAAGAGCAGGAGGGTAGGATGTTGTTGCTATATTCTTGAGGTGTGAAAGGAGCCAGTCACCCTCTTAGGCAAGAAGCTTTTTGGACAAAAAAAACTAAGTGCAATATTGAGTCCCTCCCCAATGTACACGTGCAAAATTGAAGCAGATGCACGTCCCTTTTGGAGCAATAGACTCTGGTTTGGTAAGTCCCTAGTATGAATTTTATATTTAGCAAGCTCTTCAATTCTGAGTACAGCACATCTAGGTAAGTCCCTCGGCCTTGGTTTATACTGCTTAAAACAAATAACAATCAGGGGACATGTGCTACTGATAGTCTTAGCAGACTTTGTTCGACAGTAGGCATCCTTAATAGATAATGTGCTCCCGGCACTGATTTTAGAATCCTGCCAGAGATGATTCAGGCCTAGTCACTAAGCACTTTACTTGTGTGCCCACCACAACTGCACCCTTTTATGCCCTTGAATGGTAGTACCTCCAAGGCTGATTGTAAATGCACAGTTACCAGATGGTTTCAGTTGAGAAAGAACTATTGCAGAACTGGGCAGAGAGCAACTATATCAGAATCAGGCCATATGCCCAGCTCTGCCTACCAGGGGATTAGTGGTGTGCTGGGTCACAATTTAACAAAGTGAGTAAACAGTTGTTTTAAAATACTTGAAGTTCTGTGATTCGATGGTATCCACAAAACTCAGCACCATAAAGTGCTGTCACAAGCACTCGGTCTATAAAATGTCTGAATGGCAGTTACGTGTTGACTAGCTGCTCTTGAGAAATAGAACTATATAGTTGCAGCATGCCTGAAACGGACTATAGATTTTTCTGCATCACAGATCCAGTTAAGATTGAGATGAAAACAGATGCCAAGGTAATCAATGTCCTCTACCTTGTCTAACAGATCCCCATTTAACTTAAGTGATCTCTTTGTGGATAGCCCGGATTTCATCACCAAGACACTGTTTATCTTCTGTTCTTGGCACCAATTTACCATCTCTAATGCCAGGGGGGATCAAGGTATTGGTAAAAGTTGACAGCTGCTGGAGGTGTGGTATTGCTCCTGCTGGTTTCTTCCATGTTGCATGGGACTGCCCGAGATTGGAAATGTACTGGTTTGATGTTTTTAATGTAATACACCAAATAACTGGGTTGGCCGGGGATCCCACTCCTATACAGGGACTGCTGGGGTATGTTAAGGACACACCTGTTCAGTTCAAAAACGGCACGCCTTATTGCTCCTTTTTGCTAAAAAATGGGTCGCCATTCATTAGGGCAGCAGGAGGGTTCCCACTAAAGCTAATTGGATAAAAGAAGTAACGTTTGGCCACTCGCAATTGACCACCTTCTGGGAGATGATGCCTTCTGCATCTAGGCCCAAGGATATTTGGGAACCATTTGTGACGTGGGCTCGTGAACATCAAGAGAGGACTGTAGATACAGGGTCACAAGAGTTGCCTTAAAAGGATATGGGATGTGACGTGGGGATCTATTCGTGGGGTGGGCACACATGTGGCTGAACACTGTTACTGAGACTTTCCTGTGTCTCTCTTTTTTGTTGTTTGTCTTATTCTTTATATTTCTGATTAGGGCTATACTGTGCCCAGCAGCGAGCTACTGTGTTGTACTGTAGATTTTATTCTTCATAATGGAAATAATTTTAAAATTGTAAATCACATGAAGTAGTCTGGATTATTCACTTTGTATTACTCAAGCAACTGACTGGCTGTCTGCTGTAATGTTAGTTTCATATTACAAAATGCCAATATAAAATAAATTTAAAAAAAAGGTATTGGTAAAAGACACACACTGGTAAACCCAAAATCCAGTCCCGAAATCAAGTACAGAATTCAAATACAAGATAACCTGAACAACTAGAGTTTAGGCTGCAAAGGGTGAAATTACATAAAATATCCCCTCACATTTATACAAATGCAAACTATTACCCAAGGAATGTTCTGCATCTAGCTGCTCAATAATTCATCGGCGTCCCATTTCCGCTCCTTTCCCACCTTATGTGTGATAATTACTCTTCGTGGAGTGTGAATGCGTTTCCCACAGTCAGGGAGCGGCGATGAGCGCTCCTGCCCAAAGAGCGCAGAAAGCTGCTATACTTGCCAGTTTTATAATTTTAATGAGGACCCAGTTGTTGGTCGATGACGTCATCAGCTTAAAAAAGAGAGGAGCCAGCGAGAGATAATTCTTGGGATTACGCCTGGCCAGCTCACAAATCACGTTCACTGCTGCAGACTGGACCCCTGGGAGGCGAAAGAAAAGACTGTGAGGGCATGCAGACCTACCAAGTCTACGAAGGCAAGAAGCGAAGCTGCAAGATCGCGCATGGCCCGATATTTCAAAAACAGCAATCACGACATGTGATTTTTGAGCTAGAAATGAACGCAAAATCCACTGAAAGACAAACGGTAATACAATTCCAGTCACATAGCTCTCCTTTCCGAGGACTGCCATTTCCAAGTATGGTCCCAAGATCTCCAGGTTTGTGGAGTCCTAAAAATCAGCTAAATGCATTTTCTTGGTGACGTACAATTTCTAAATGCATATACATTTTTTGCTGAGCCCGCTTTCTATTTTTCTGAGTCTTGAATATGATATTCTAGTTACGCAGGGCAATCTTGGCTGCAGTCGTGTAGAATGTAGGTGGGATGAAACCTAAGCTTGCTTGCTTCCTTCCTTCTACCGTTTTCTTTCCTGTTGGTCCTCCTTGCTTTAGTCTCACAAACTGTGTACTTACGTAATTTATGTTCAGAATTTCCTATTTGAAATATGAAAAATAAACTATGCCATTTATAAAGATAAAACAGATTGAAATCCATGTCCAGGTACAAACTACTGCAAGGTATATTTCTGGTTTTCCTCCAGTATTTTGAATTATTTCCTTTTACTTATTTAACAATGCTTTATAAACAAGCACTGGCAAAGCCGGTAGCTTGGCACTCCCATTATAAAGATGACATGGCTTTTCCTGTTCTTGTTTGCTACCAACAGATCCCAAAAAAGAGGCCAGTGCACACCAGCAGCTCTAAAACTCACACTATGTCACACTCTTGGGTTAGGGTGACTCTTGAAAAAGGGCAACGTTGCAGTTTCAGAGCATACTATAAATCTATTTCCAAACTGTGGTTGCACGCGATACATGACACAAATAAAACATTATGGTAGATGCTATCATTTATATAAATTACACTTACCTCATGGTTTCAGTAACGTTCTTAGTTTCAGCCAGTGTTTGCAAAATTCAGAAATGTCCTTATGGTCCTTCCCACTCGTCAGAGGAAAATATAGTTTGAGAGTGTTATGAGATCTATAAGTCTGCCTGTACACCTACCAGTCTAGCTTCAGAGCGCGGATAGGCCACTGTTTAACACACACTAGTTTGGTTGTACTTCTAAAAGCCGACTGACTCAAGCTGGCCAGAAAGACATGCATAAGTCTTTGTGACATCACAAGCACACCAACCAGTCAGCATATGCACTGTCTCATGCTCCAGAGTCCATACTTTCTCAGGCCAGCAAGCTTCACACAAAAGCCAAATCAAACATTTATTCATCTAAAGACATCGATCTTATTTATATTAAACCGATATTATTAAATCACAACAAGATGATGGATGGAGTTCTGAAACTTTTCAACCACTCACCCCCAGTCAAGTCTTGCTGTGTTTGCTATATTCGCTCTAAGTGGCCAAGGGTATGCCCAGACGTGGGTCCCGTGATCTCCATGCCACTGGTTTCAAGCCAGCCTGGCTGGTGATACCCCAAAACTGGTCCCAGGATGCTTGTTTACGGGTCAGGGAGGAACTAGCCTTGTAGTTCGGGCTGGACTGCTCCCATGGGGAGCAGGGTCAAGACCGATTTGCATATGGCTAGGTCCAAACTGAGGTGGCGAAGTGAGCTAAAGAATGATGGATTAAACCCAGATCTGTGACCGGGGATGAGAGGTTGAAACGTTTCAGTACTCCGTCCATCATCTTGTTGTGTTTGTTCGCCCTGAGTGGCCATGGGTATGCTCAGACGTGTTTTTATTTTACAGAGTTTTATAAAGCGCAAACTTGACCCGAATCGGGTATCAGAGCGCTTTACATAGTGTCCTCATGTAATGCAACTGGTGCTTTCATTTTTTGTTAGGCACGAGGAGATTAAGTGATTTGCCCAGAATCACAGGATTTTCAGCGTAGTTGCTGAGACTCGAACCCAGTTCTTCAGATTCGAGGACAACCGCCCTAGCCCTTAGGCTAACTCCTCTCCCATGGGTCCCTTGCTCACTGTGCCACTGGATCCAAGCTAGCCTGGCTGATGAGGGGAGAAACCCCGAAACCGGTCCCAGGATGCTTGTTTCCAGTCCAGTGAGGACCTGGCATGGCAGTTTGGGCTGGACTGTTCCCATGGAAAACAGGGTCAAGACTGATTTGCATATTTCTGGGTCTAAACTGAGATGGCATGGTGAGCAAAAGAACGATGGATTCAACCCAGATCTCTTGTCTGGCGGTAGGTGGTAAAAAGTTTGAGCTCTCCGTCCATCATCTTGTTGTGTTTACGATATTATTAAGCAGCAGAACCAAACAGAGTTAGTGCAGCGCATATCCAATAAAAGCACATTTCTAAGTCTTTCTTCACTGGATTTAAGGTCCTTGTGCCCAACACAGAGCGGGTATATTGACCTGCACTTGACGAGGCATTAGAATGTCATAAGCAGCTCTCGTTAAAGGTTAGTGCAGGAGAATGCATGTATTTTCTGGCCACGCCCAAGTCTTTCAATCCAGAGAGGTGGTAACAAAAGAAACCTGTTTTTCATATGTGCCACATTCCTGGGCTCACCATTATCCAAAAATCATTTTAAACATGCGTGGTTCTAAAAGCACATTAGACAATTACTAAGACCGCCTGAGCAAACGAGGGCTGGCTGAAGCCTCTGTGTAGACCGGATGTAAGCGCAGCTTCCTCATACCTTTTAGCTAAATTGTGCTGGGCAAGTGCGTTTTTCCAACAGAAATAATAAAAAAAAACAGACTTAAATAACTATTAGTGCCTCCAATGAGGTGCCACAATAAGACAGCCCAAGTGGGGACAGTTTCTCACCTAGCATAAGCCCATATGCATACTACAATCCATATAGAGCTGTAAAGTGAAAACAAATGCCACTTCTTCTACTTAAAGGACAGATCAAAGGAAGGCACAATTTATGTGGTCAATATGGAGTACTGAAAGAGGAGGTCAGAAAACTAAGACTAATCAATTGATTAAATAGATCACAGTTCTGAACAGTAATTTCTAACGTCGATAAACCACTTTGTCACTCCATGGAAAACCGCAAAATGTCCTAACTGAAAAACCAGGAACTTTTAACCCTTTGCTATGGAGGTTAGTGCAAAATAAAGGCGGATTTCTGTGCCAGATACTTTACCACTTTTATGTATGGACAAGAACATGTAACATTTTGATTAGGTCCCAAAAGGCAGTTCTTTTTTTAAGGAACAATATTTACTTTTAAGCCCTTTTACAAAATCAAAGGCACCCATGAGGCCTAATCCACAATGGGAGTGTGCACTGATGGTAAAGTAGGAGTGGCCTGTTTCAGCAGGCTTAGAAACTTACAGGGTTGAAAACACTGCATTCACATCATAACATGGAAGACTAGGTTACCTACTGAGCACTTAACGAGAATCGCATCTACCTCAAAGAGTAGCAAGTACATGTATGTGACCTTTTAGCTTCCTTGGGGACTTCCCAGTACTTCTCTAGTAGGTTTATAGGACTATTTTCTAAAATTGACACAGCTAACTCTAAGGACAGTCTGCTATGATGAAATACACTCCTTCCCCTTCTGTCTGAAGAGATCCTGCATTACAGCGTTATCAGGCGCTGTCATCTGCTCTTTGACGGCTTCCAGGATATTGGATTCTGTCACGTATATTGTGACTACCCCATGACTGCAGTACACACTTTGAATTCGATACTCATTGGGGGGAATCTCGTCAACCCCTATAATTCTACTATTGGATATTACAAGCCAATTCTCATATGGCATTGGATTACATTTCCATCCTCGTCGGTATATTCTAATATTTGATTCCAAGATCTATTATATGTGATTTTCGTCTAGTCACACATATTGATGTACCTAGCCACGTCTTTCGCACGATACCGGATTATAACACTTACCTCTGTGGGAACATATTACGATTATTGTCCGGACTCTTTTTTCTATTCTTGGGTATATCCCCATGTGTCATTACTTGGACGTTTTATGTTTCTATACTCGTGAATATTGGACCACACGTTCATCGTATGGACTATTTGCTCATGTGCCTTGAAAAAGTCTTTGTACTTATTTGTGTACAGACGAAACACGTGTTGGCTATTCCTTCGTACATCACAAGCACTGGAGAATATTAAACCGTATCGAACATATTGGAACCTGGTTGAATCATCATTTCAATCCCGCCGTATTTGTATGAACATTAAGCGAACTAATTCTCTGAATTTATCAAATTTGTCTACACTACAACCTTGCTAATAATCCGTGTTACATTTACAGTATGATCAACTGTATCTATTACTATTAGGAGTGCTGTATAAGCCAAATCTTTTTGATAATTCTTGGCATCTGTGCTTGCACACTGCTTATTGCACTTCTTGGTAGTAAGTGCACATGGCTAACAGCACCCACTGACATTCTGAATTTTTACTTCTGCCTCCATTCTACTGTTTGCATGTTCTATTGATGTGCGGTCCATTCCCAGTTTGGGTACACTACTACCTAATCTCTCAGTCTACTTCTCTAGTAGGTTTATAGGACTATTTTCTAAAATTGACACAGCTAACTCTAAGGACAGTCTGCTATGATGAAATACACTCCTTCCCCTTCTGCCTGAAGAGATCTGGGCTGAGCTGCACTTCTACTCTGTACTGCACAGTCATGCCGCAGGTCTACGATGCAATTCTGTTGGGAAAAGGATAAAGCTTAGAATGCGTTGATCTCCATCAAGAGTGCAAACCAGCTGGGGTAAGAGCAAGATGACAAAAACTCACCTATAATTCTGAAAAGCAATAAAAACTTGTCTTTTCCCCCAAAGCATGACTAAATCTGTAGAGGACTGTAAACCTTTTTCAAATCAAATTGACCAAAACCCAGTAGGATATTATCAACTGTTACGCCTACTGCACCACTATTAGTACCAGGAAATTATTGCAGGGTTCCGAACTCAGTCTGACAAATGTGTGCTAACAGGGTGTTCCAACTATGGACTATACACCCATCTTCAACGCCACCATACACAACATTATCAACTTACCTAGCCTGCATCCAAACCTCAAGCATGCCAGCCAATCCTTCCCTGAACACATGACAATCTACAACCAATAACCAACACACTTTCAACCCATGATCCGAATGGTACAAAGGAACCAGATAGAAAATTGCAGCAGTTCTCTGTTCTTGTCAGGCTTTTAAAGCGGAAATTAAATTATACTTGAAGGGTAGCACCTTACTCAGAAATGGCTAAAGCGATTTAAACCCTAAAAGGGGTAGGGAAAATAATATATATGTACAATACTGGGCACACACATGACGGTTTTGCCCAATACTATTCCCCATACCTGAAAGAATTTTACTCAACAGAAAGACTGCTGCAGAAAAACTATATGAAATATTTATAATAATTGCCTTTCACAGTGCTGTTTGATGTATGTACAAGGTAATTTATTTTCAGTCTGTACACACGTCCTGAAGATAAGGATGCACTAAGAATTGGCAATGCCGCTATGTATGGCTTTTAGGTTCAAGTCCCTCGAGTCACTGATGAAATTAGGCCCTCAATAAGTTGCCATACATGCACTGTCACTCAATGTTGTATCATGCACCCATTCATTCACCCACTAGCTCCTTCTTGCTTTCACCCACTTACCCACCCACAATAAAATGTATTACGTAAACTCAACAAGCATACAGAAGATAAATTGAAAGAATAAATGTATAAAAAAGAAAACATGCAGCCAGTTAAACGTGCTTGGGGTATTTTGACAGTAAAAAAATAAACATAACAGTGGCCACCCATCTTGCAATGTGCTATTGTACACGGTGTCACGTAGTTAAAAAAGATCCAACAGGGCTGCCATGCTGAGAAGCAACATGTTGAGCATCTTCGACTGATAAAACAATGGTACACTAAGGGTAATAACATTCAAGATGGCTGCCAAGTTTAGAAGATTAAATTAAATGTAGCTCACTGTATATGAAATGAGTGACAAGCAAGTGGTTCAGAAACACTGACTGGGAAACTGCTGTTTGTATGTTCTCCTTTCAATGTTTTGTACATTGAAATGAAACAATAGAACATCTCATGAACACTGGAGAAGGCAGCACTTCTTAAAAAAATGAAGTTTATTTCAAACTGCAGTTGACTGCCTTGCCTGGTCACTTGTAGCTTTCTCACTTGGTATATTGACCTGCACTTGACGAGGCATTATAATGTCATAAGCAGCTCTCGTTAAAGCTTAGTGCAGGAGAATGCATGTATTTTCTGGCCACGCCCAAGGCTCTCAATCCAGAGAGGTGGTAACAAAAGAAACCTGTTTTTCATATGTGCCACATTCCTGTGCTCACCAATATCCCAAAATTATTTTAAACATGCGCGGATTCTAAAAGCACATTAGACAATTACTAAGACTGCCTGAGCAAACGAGGGCTGGCTGAAGCAGTCAATGTCTGTCGGAAGCTTTATAAGTGCAAACACAGTGACGTCACTGTGAGAGTGAATCAGCATTCCACAACTACAGGTATAGTTGGATTCAAGAGAAGGCAAAAAAAGAGGGAAACTGTAATGTTTGCGAATTTAAAAAAACAGCGCAGGACTTGTGCAATTGTGCAAAAGCTATGACCGTGCGTGTCGAACAATGCTTGTAAGTCGACATCATATGCTTACCACCACACACTACTATGCCCCCATCGCAAACAGTGACACTATGGAATTCTAGGGCATCGTAAACTTACCTTCCTGCAGTGGGAGACATCAATTTCTCCTCAAAACACGAAAGGACTTAACCCCTTCACAATACCAAGTGATCTCCATAAGCCAACGCACCACCTTACACACGGGTAAAAATACTGTCCTCCCACGAGCCATGACATCGAAACTACGGAAACTGTTTCCAAACAGGCATTGAAGACTAGGCATGAGAAAAGCTCATATTGTCATATCAGTGCCATCTAGCAATGGATACTTGCTTTGTGTCCAAGTCCCATATTTAGAAAGAAGGATGTTCATTTACATTGGAATGGTCAGAACAAAGAGGGAACCAAAAAACGCCCTGTAAATAAAATATTAGGCTTTCACAAATAGTAGAAAAGAGATTCCCTTTCAAGGCATCCATATTGTCTGTGACATTCTTTTCAGGAAAAAGCTGGGGTGTCAGAGTCTGGTTTCTAGTGAGTTTTAAAGTACACAGGAATGCAAGAGACAGTTTATTCACATGGAGATGATCTAGAACTACCCCTCACAACCCATTCAACTATAAGTCATAATGATTTGGCAATCACTTAAATCTCTTCTGTCTGTGAAATGTACTAACTAAATGCATTTTTGGAGTTTAGATATGGATACAGGGGATATTTCAAAGACATCATGTGCAGAAAACAAAGCTTGTACTGAAACAGAAATGACTCGGGCCATGGAGACCAGAGCAATCAGGTGCCGAGCTGAGCGGAAGGGGCTCAGAGACCGAAGAGGCACCAAAAAGCACAAAAGGGGAGTGGAGATGTGAGGAGCAGAGCAGAGTGAAGCACAGCAGAAGGGTAGTGCTCATGCCCTCCTGAAGCAGGGCCAGACTGGTTGCGATCATCCTAGAGCTCCGCCACTGTCAGAGGGCTGTGTCAGAGCAGTCTAGTGCTCTAGCAGCGGTGCGGTGAGGCCCAGCGGATAGAAGGCGGCACCAAGCCCAGGACAGTGTGCATAATTACAACTTGGATGGATGCATCAAGCCTTACGCACAAAGAGGGTCAGATGACAATATCATAACTCAAATTGAGCATAATCAATAATATCAACAAGATGATCTTGCTACCTCTTTAAAACCAATAGTAGACAGCATGGTTGCCAAGCCACTCAAAACCGCCACTGCCCTAAATTCTACCCTAGGACCTCAAAAACGGACGATCTCAGGATGTAAAAAATGGACGAACACTGAATTCCTACGCAGTCCATTATCTCAAACCCAAAATGAAGGCATATATGACACATGGTCTAGATTGCTAACCTCCCTTCAAGCATTGGTTGATGCTTCGAATTATCAGTCAAAGAAACTGGATGTTCAAGTTGATCTATTAAACATGAAGGCGGCTTTTACATCATGAAAAGACACCAGACTGGCAAACCTGAAGAAAGTAATTATTCGAGCCCAGGCTACTTTCAGTCTTACACCTGTCAAATGTGCTTGTGCCCTTATAATCAAACTAATTATGCTCCCAAACACCCTGGCAATACTCCTAGACGATATCCATGTATATACAATATCATCACGTCCGCAAGTCTCATGTATATTAAAGGCCCAGAAAGAAAAGAAACATGATTGAATACGAGGTAGACCTGGATAGGTCCACTGCCTCTACTCTGGAAACATTTGCTCAACACATCCAAGCTAAAGGCACGAACTAGGAGTCCATGAGTAAATCACGATTTAATGGCGAACTAGTAGGAGTCAGCCATCCGCAAGACAAAGAGGCAAAAGGAAAATCAGCTATTACAGGTAATCAAGCTCTGAAATAAATAACAAACCAAATTCTCTAATATATACTAAACATTAAAAAAAAAAGTTAAGGAAAGCAAGGTATAAAGGAGTGAGCAGGGCTTTGGAAATAGAATACAAAGGCGCCATCTACCCGATCTTTGTGGAGAAAAAAACACAAAAGGTCAGCAAATAAATAGTACCACAGTACTTAAACATCGACACTCATTTAGTGACAAAAAAACACAAATGTATCCATGCAATTTAGCCGATCTGGGGACAACATCCCAACAGGCAATGTACTCCAAAGCAAAAAAATAGAGGTCATGATATTTTGGGAGTTGGTGCAGACACTGGCACTATCAATAACCGCACAGTGGAGTCTCCCCTCTTAACCCAAGTAAGTCCCATTTTAACAACTCCAGGAAGTGATACAGTAAAGTCACTCTGCACCTCTACTATGCCAAATTCTCCAGTGGATGGAGCTAAAACCGCTGTAGTAGTGGGGTACAAAGTATTAACGGTAATTCCTTACTACCCAATTTTACTAACTAGGTCCTAGCAAATCCCAACGGGCCTTTCTCCTCTGTCCTTATGAGAAATTGTGATGGCCAGGTGGGCAGTAAATCGATTAACACACACCCCTCATGAAACCCAAGAATTCTCCAGTATCTAGATGGCGACTCAAAAAGGCAAAACGATATATTGAATAGAGGGAACATTTTGAAGCTTCTCAGTGCATTGCACTCTCTGGCTCACCTAAATAGAAGGGACATTATTTCTGTAAAATGTATTCCATCAAACAAGAAAAAATCCAAGGGAAACCACTCTGGTCATGTAGGCCACCCCAGAAATAGCGGCAATAGAATTAAAAGAAATGCACAATTTTGACATATCGGGAATAAGAATCTCCCCCTTTACTTGCCAGCGATATCGCCATTTTCTGGCAAAGGTATCAACCGTAATGCAGTCATGAGCCAAACCTCAGGTTTACTCAATCCTCAGAGAAGCACTTAGTAAAACCCCAACACAATCTGACCAAAAATGAAGTGAAAGCTCAACAACAAAATTTATAGCAAAATCCAAGCAACCCACGATGACTGGGGTTGACTTCCTTCCTTCCGCCCTACCGCCCAAAACCATGAACTTCCCCATCTAGCAAGACAAACTACAAGTCCATAGGAACCGTAGAAATGTGTTCATGGAGCATTGCAGGGCTTTCATCGAAACTTATAGCAGGTAAACAACCCTTGTTGTGGAAAAATTATGAAATAGTAGCACTTCAGGAAATCTGAGCAATGAAGCCCATCCTGATCTTAGGCTATTCGCATTATTCTACCCCCAGCAATTAAGTTACAAAAATACGGAAGACCCAAGGGTTCTGGTGGTTTACGTTTTCCTTCTCTCTTCGAGTTGAAGTTGAACATTACCCAGAAAAAGATCATGGGATTCAAGTATTACTGTTCAAGAACTGGAAGCAACAAGACAATTCACCACTAGTTTTTATCAATGTATATATTCACCCTGATTCATCTTCAAAAAGAGCCTAAACAAAACAAATAATAATGTTAATACAAGATTACATGAAATGAACATCCACACCTAGGAGGACCCTTCTAACCGGTGACTTCAACATGAACTTAATTCATACACCCGAAGAGGACGAACACCTTTCTGACAAAATAGTGTAATGGGAAATTCCCTCACAATAGCAATTAAATAAGAAATGATGGGACAACAAATGGGAGCATCTAGTCAATGAGTTGGAATATGCAGGTATGAGGGTTTTGAATCGTAGCATGATTCACGATACCCCATTGCACATTAAGTACCCCGGATCAAATTCCCAATCCATCATTGATTATACCTTTGTCTCACTTATCGCCCATGCTAAAGGAGTACAAAATAGATGCTATAATTGAGAACGATCATTTCTCTCAAGTGATGGAATTATGCTTAGCAGTTTCTAAACACTCTCTTGCGATAAAAAAAAATATCGGCTCTTTGTATACCTTGAACTACAAAAAAATAAAATGCTCAGATTTAACAATAAACCAGACTGCGATAAAAGCAGAAGAAATTTCACATGACTATGAGAGTAATCTTAGTGACCCGGTCCGACAGTGGGAGGCGTACTGCCTCAAAATAGTTTCATGATATAATAAAGATGAAGAAGGCACAAACAATAAACAAGACTAACCCCAACACCAAGGCAGGAAGAAAGCAACATGTAGGCAGGCAAAATAGAAAAAAAATCAAGCACAACAAGCTTTTAGGAAGCTCCCATCCTCAGATCGCTATCTTGAACAGCTAAGGATGACAAAAAAACCTGTAATAAGCAGCTATGGAAGTATGGAAGGAGAGGAGATTCCAAAGAGAATCTACTTGGGCCAAGTTACTTCATGATAATAAACAAAACAACTCAAAACATTTCTGGAAAATAATAAATGAAGTCGCAAGACCGACTTGCACCATAAACTACTAATATCCCTGAAAATATCTGGGCACCTATCTAACTGATGAATTAGCCAGAAGACAGCCCGTTATCGAAGGTACCACTCAAAATATAGTCCAACACAAAGGCACCACCTGGCCAAAAATCCAATCTAAAAACAATCACAGCAGGACTAAATACTTTGTGCTGTTCCTAGGAGCTACGGACAAAATTAAAATTTTACAAAACTGAAATTATAAAAATCATCAAATGGGGCAGCTGTGATGGTGCGCCAGGTCCAAATGGCATACCACAGGCTATCGACAAAGAAAATCTCCAGTTTTAGACAGACAAATTTACCACTCTATTTAATTATGTTTCCATCTCAGGCACGATTCCAGATGGCTGGGGCGGCTCTATAATAAATCCATGTTTTGAAGGTGGAGATCAGTCCAAACCAGAAAATTACTGCCTATTAGCCTTATTAGATGCGGAGGCAAAGTGTTTTGCGCCAGCTCTACAGGCAGAACTAACCTCCTGGTCCAGCACAAATAACATAATTGCATTAAATCAAACATGGTTTATGAAGGGGTTGGGGACGACACAAATATTTTGGCGTCGACGCTCATAATTGACACACTGAGAAAAAAATAAAGCAACATCTACACCTTATGTTTTATTGATTTTAAGTCAGCTTTTGAAATTAGGGCAAAGCTTTTGAGAAAGGAGACAACAACTGTATACCAACACCTGGAACCGAATGAAAATAGGCAATGGTACTTGTGTTTCAAGGAAAATATGAACTCAAAGACCTCAAACAGGGTTGTGTCCTCGCACCGTTTCTCTTTAACCTTTATCCAGCAGACCCAACAGTCTCCTGATCAGATAAATGGCCATCCTGTTCATCTGGGTCCACTGCAACTTAACCATCTATTGTATGCAGAGGACTCGTTTCTCTGCACTCTAACCAAGGTAAAGGTAGGACTACAACATCTTTTGGGATGCGCTTTCTCAATACACATGTGAAAACATGCTGGAAATCAATAGACACAAGAATAAAGTTATGACAATTTTGCCCATTAACAATCACACCCAAAATGGATCCTTACACGAGCAGGCTCTTGAGCGTGTGGAGATCTACAAATACTTGTGGGTCTTGATTGATAATAAAAGAACTTTTCTACAGCGATAACAAGAACTAATAAGGAGGAGTCATTCCCTGACAACTGCCTCCCTCACCTTATATTATAATTATGGACCCAGACTCTCGCCCATTCTGATAGTTATGGCTACAAACCTTGCCTCAACCGTTACCTACGACAATGAGGCCCTGCGACGTAGAGACTGCTATGATTGAAGGATGAATAATTAAAACATACAGACAAGTCTTCAAGATCCCACGAACCTCATCACGTGCGCAGATCTGTTTGGAATTTGGCCTTATTAAGCAAGCTATTGCCAGACAGGCTGTTTTTATCAGGTGGTGCTATAGACTCGAGCATTCTATGGAGCTACGCTAATAAAATACTGTGGTTAGTAATTGCACGCTCTTGCTGGCACCCTTTAAATCGTATTTGGAAAAATACATAGCTAACATGCAAGTACAACCTTATGGGATCCATGATTACCATGCGTGGCTTTAAAAGAATATTAAATAAATCTAAGAGGAAAAAGTCATTGCTTGAGGATAAATTAATATTGGCAATGCAATCACATGTCTGGATGTTGATACAATTTCTCGAAACCCGCACCTTATTTTGGATCCACCTACTCAGTGTTTAAAAAAATTACATTTCTGATCCGAAGGCTAGGGATATTTCCGCCACTAGTGGAGAAATCGTCCTGGCTAGCACATTCTGGGATTGCTTGCAGACATTGTTCAGCGACAAAAGAGGACCTAAACCACCTGGTTTGCATCTGCCCACAATTAAAACAAGCAAGAAGTGAACTATTGAAAACACTAACTCCAGAGGCAAACGTACATACAGACAATTATTGCCTGTCTGAACCCAGAGGACACCATGTTGAACTGGCAATTTGTAAAATTTCTCATTAGGTTCCAAACACTGTTGGACACAAGATGTGACAGCTGCCAACATTAATATCTTCGTTCAGCACACATTTGTTCAAAACTTTTATCTTTCAGTTTGTATCTATTTTAAAGTGAATTATGTACTTTACCTTCATATTTTATTCTTTTAACCTTGTATGAAACGGTTTTAAATTGCAATGGTTTAAAATAACTGACGCTAATATATCAAACTGAAATGGACTCATGGCAAACATGTTTAACTTTAGCTTAAATTAGGCATTTTCTTCCACGAACAGTGAATCAGCCGGTGAACAGAACTGTAAGAAGGTTCAATGATATTGATATTGGCACTGAGACCATGGTTATCAAGAGTGCCCTTGAATGTCATGACACCTGAAGGAAAAGAGATTAATGGTGTGGCATCGGTGTTTTCAGGCGGTCATAGGAGCACAGCAGATTTGGGTGTGAAGCTAAGCCCAATTATACCAACTGAGTGTTGGCATCCCAGACAATAAATCCAGCAATGGGATTTTATTCATGATAAGAGTACAATATCCAAGTGTACACAATCAAGAAACAGAATCTTCGTTTTGACAGACACAAAGTTATACTTTGTACATATCACGAGTTCACTCTCAATAAACCCATTGTTCTGCACTTCCTGTTTTCAAATGCTTCTGTAGTAGCAGAGTGGTCCCTCCACACCCTAAACACCTGATGTTGCCTTAAATTGCACACTAACCAAAACAAGAACATTTGGATCTCAGGCCAACAAGAAATGCAAGATCATAACGAGCCAGAATTATGTTCTGCCATGCTAAGGCCAATAGTCTACTCTAAGAGGAGGATGCCCAACACAGTGGCCTTTAAAGCCTGAGTACTGTTCCTCAACATCTGCAGAGCTGCTACATGGAAAAGAACGGAAAATAATCGTCAAGCACTACTGCCTGAATGGGAATGTAGCTTATGAGTATGTTGAACCATTCTTTGCAGCATGTTTTCCAAATGTAAGCAACTCATCCATATATCTCTACCAATAAATATAAGTATCATGCCCTGCGTACTTATTAAAATTCAGCCATGTGTATCTAAGAAAGCCCGAATGTTGGAGAAACACACAAAAAAAGAAATTGCAAGAAAGAGGATTTTCAACAGCAAAATAATATTTTCCTATTAGCAAAACAGCTGTTATGAGTTGGAATAGTCTTTCCAATCGTCAAAATGGATCTGTCAGCCCATTACAATTCGTAACAGGAGAAGGTGTGAAAGGGAACTATGTAGATTAGGCCTTTAGTTACCCACCTGTCTCTACATTTCTTCAGCTTCAGTATCTTTGAAAGATTCAAATCAGACTCCAGGTCCTCCTTCACCCGTCCCCTTTTGAGGGGACTGACCTCTGTACATTTATATTGTGAAAACTAAGCTACCATAACCTGTAGAGGGAGTTGGGTGCGGACTACACCCGCCTCAATAACAGAATTTTGGACAGTTTACGATGAGGTGAATCTGTGAATTTAAAAACATTATTGGTACCCTAGAATATGCCTAGAACTGTTTACAGCAATATATAAAATGACGGAGGACTCCAAGGCAGACAATGGGGAATGCCTTTAACAATTGAGTGCTGGATAACTCACAGACCAACAACTGCAACACCAGCACTGTGAAGCAAGTACAATAACCATAACCTGTCCTCAACAATAAGACAAGGTACAGATATCAGAAAATCTAAGTACAATACAAGATGTCAAAGAAAATCAACAGACGCTATTCTGAATCATGAATTAAAAGTGTGTGCTCCACAAGCGACACATTGTAAACACTGTTGAAATTAAGATGGTCGAATAGCTGGTTCTGCTAAACTGATAGAAAAAAACAATTTTCTCACATTTGATCAAATCTGTAAGCACAGAGTTTATGAGTTTCAAGCCAATTGTTGCTTACTCTGAAGATGAACGATGGCAGGAGAACATGTCTAACAGGTATATGTGCGGGATTCTAGCCCACAGAGAAGTGAACGGCCAAACTATCTAAAAGACCAGAAAAATGCATTGACAGTTTTCGCGTCCTGTTTTTCTCTGCTTCCGGATCCACGTTTTTGACTAGTCAAACCTAACCCAAGTTTGGCAGATTAAAATTTTATAACGCTACTCTAACTCTACAGCTCACATTTGTAACACCTCCCATTTGTGGTCCTATTTTAGATAGTTTATGGAGAACTAAAGGAAACTTAATATGATGGATTGATGTACTAAAATAGCTTATTGAAACACAGAATGTTTAACTTAACTCTGAAAACTGAAAAGAGTTTTAGAACTACTAATGAATATACAATGGTTGGGTAGGATCATTTTCTGTATTATTAAGGCGGTTAAGACACTACTTGAGACTTCAGTGCCAAGCAAGTATTGTGTTGCATTATCCAATTAGTTAAGGAGCCCAGTCTGGGTACATAAGATGACAAACTGAAGGTATGCAATTCCATCACAATTGCACACTATACTTAAAACAAATTGCTACACTAGTCCACATCTGCAAGCTTTAAGTGTTGTGTCAGTTGTCAGTACAATTAAAGAACGCACACAGGTGAGCTTTGCATGCACAAGCAGTACCCAAGCAACTGTGGCTTAATTAAGCTCCTAAAAGCCCCCAGGTGTTCTACAACATATTTGTTTTTCCATTGAATTATCTAAACAATACTAACCAGGGTCAGGATCTTCAAGCTTCTCCTTAAGGCGTGGGAAGGCAGGGCGGAGGGATTCTGGGTACTTCAGAAAAACTTTGTACATGATCAAGACAGATTTCTTCCTGATATAAGGCTTTGTGTGGGACATCTGTGATTAAAGAAGATTTAGTTAGTATCACAAACAAGCCACACTGCTGAACAGGTTTCACTTGTTAACATCCAACGGGGAGAAATATATCAGGGACATTAAAAAAGCAACATTAGTAGTAATGAAGTGATAAGACTTATACAACTGCCAATCAGTTCTGCATACACCCAATAAACACTCATGTAATTAGCATAACCCCTTGTAAAATAGTTGAACCAAAATAGAACAAAAATATATTAGGTGCTGGAAATAACACAGGTGTTAATGGAACAAGCCAGTTAGAGTTTATCCCACAACAGCCAAAAGACAGCTGAATATTTTTGTGATGCCCACCCTCCGTATGAGAACAAGAGTTTAACGGCGAGATTGACGGGGTTGGTGTTTTGGGTGGCTTTCAATACACTTATATGCAACATCAACCAAGGGATCCCGACAGGTGTGATGATTTGAAATGGACTTGTCACCTACGATTGAGTAACCTCATTCTATCCCAAGAATATGCCAAGAAAACAGGATTCACTATCAGCTCCTGAAAGCACATTGATTTACAACATCTAAAATAACATCATTAACGACAACATGGTGCATCGCGGGGGTCCGAATTATAGTTAATTGACACATCTATAACGGTTTAATTTCAGTGTTCTTTTTAGTTTAAAATATTACGTTTAGACTGGCATGTTCATCCAACTATAATGTCATTTTAAACTTGTGTTTTCAGTGAAAATAGAACATAAATAAATAGGTATAGCTATAAATATAGATATACAAAAATGCAATGCTAAAAGTCCGTATTGAAATGCAACATGTTGTAAAGGGCAACGCTCTGTATAAAATGTGTGGTAATGGCATCCGTTGTAATGTATAATATTCGCTAGGCAGTCCACCCTGCCTAACCAAGAAATAATTCCAAGACTACGCCTTACATCTCTGAAAGAAGATGGAGAAGGCTGCCCCAGTCGTCCCACCAGGGCAACAAAAAAGCACTGAAAGTGACAGGGCAGGTCCACAGACCGAGAGATGTGGTGGTACCACCAGACTGACAGCGATGGGACTGCGCTGTAGCCCACAGTATCAAGTGCTGCACTGTGCTCACAGTGCTATGATTGCTCAGTGGCTGAAAGTGTTAGTGCCAGCAGTGGCACATAAAATGCTTGCAGTACACAGCAACAGCCTTTCCTGCAATCATTATTTGAATCTCTTACCATGGATTTCTTTCCTCTAGCTTCTTTGTTTTTACCAAATGTGTCTTTTTACGTCAGGTTCTCGTACTCCATCCAGAATCTTTGAATGAAAAAGGAGAACGTGGCTCCATTTCCCTAGTCAATTTCTGGTAGACCCACACAATCTATTTCCATCTCTTCTTCCACTATAAAAACAAATGACTTTTTCCACCTCATGCTCCTCTCTAATTCACACCATATTTCCTCAACCTTAACTTATAAAAGGTTATTGTAACTTGTTTATTTTCAGAACAAGTCCAAGTTCCACCTGCTATACTGAAACCAAGATCTCTCTCACGATCACTCCTTAATAATGGAGAAGACTATTTGTTGGGTATGGTTCTCAGTCAAATTTGGTTGACTTAAGCAAAAGAAATGAACACAAGCTGCAGAAACATCCATAGGGAACAAGAATAAAGATCACAGAAGTAATAGTGAACCATCAATCCCAGACTGCAAATTTCCCAAAGAGGGTGTGCTGCCGCTCTTACATTTTTAAAAATGTTGAATGCTACAAAGGGACTAGGAAACTCTTATTAGGTATTAACTTGCGAAGAGGGGCTAGAGAGGATTCAGTTTAAGAAGCACATGCGAAGACTGGATCTTGTTGTTCACGGCTAAAGGTTAGCATTCAGTGTGCGGGTTTCCCTATGCAGGTTGACCACGTTCTTAAGTTAAAGTCACCTCAGAGTGCCTCAAGTCAGTCCTGGCAATGCTATGAATTTTTATGGAACCCCTCATTTTTTTTTTTTTTTTGAAAACCTTTATTGACAGTTCAATAGAGAACAAGTATGGGCCTACAACCCCCCGGGGCCGGCCGCTAAGCAATCAGAGCAAAAACAGGCAAGTATAAACACAGGCAGCACATCGGGGAGCAGAATCGTGATGCTAATACTGTAAACAGCGTAGGTAGGGCACCAGGAGAAAAAGGTTTTCGTTTTATAATGAAACAAGGCAGAAGGATCAGGTGCCAGACTATTTTCAAACAGCAATTACAGGTATGCAGAGTAATAGACGTAAACGATTTACAGCAATCTATTAGGTCAATGGCGCAAACACAAGAACATCAGGATGAGGAAGAGTATCATAAGCAGTAGCGCCTGCAGTCCCCCGCCAGAACTCCCGGAGAGCACCCCGGAAATTGTGGTACACATGGAGCGGCAACGAGTCATAGCAAAGGAGGTGTATCACACTGATCCCAGAAAAAGAAAAAACAAAAAGAATCAGAGAAGAAAAAGGAGGCCATGGATAAAGAGATAAAAGACGAAAGAACCCCCTCCCCCAACCCCCCACCCTGCACCTCTGCAGAGGAGTACGGCCCCCCCCCCAGCAGTGTGCCTGTCGCCCTGGAACCAGACCCGAAATATAGGAGAAGAGGGAAAAAGAAGTAGGAAAAGAACCCCACCAGACGGGGGGGTGGAGAAAGTATTAATAAACTGGAGGAGGGCCTTCAAAACATACCCCCGGCTTCTCCCTCCCGCACGGTAAGTTTCCCCCAAAGTGAACAATAAACAGCACAAAAGCGATCTTCTCAAGAAAGATGGGGAGCACTATGCACCTATTATGCTGTTAGCTATGCCAGGAGAGCACGCCACCCCTGAGCCCGCCCGTCCACTAGATGACCACCCCTGAAGGATCCGCCTTATCCCTGACCACTCTTTGGAATTCTGCCCATGCCTACCCCTCGACCCAGCACCATATCCGACGTTCCAAGGTAGAGGATTGTCCAAAAACGTCCGAGAAGCGACGCACACAGGTGGGGTGGAAGTCTCTGAACATCAACACAGTCCACAGCGTGGAGAAACAGGCTTCCCAGTGCTGCCCCAGGATATGCACTGCACTCAAGGTCCAGGAAGGCAGAAGCAGCCAAAGCAGACAATAGTTGCTGGAGTTGTCCCTGGGTCGCAGGAGGGCACGTACGGGACGAGGCTACCACACCCCACTCAGGTCCAATGCCTCCGGGACAGATCGGGCCCTCAGCTGGACGAACACACTGTAGCATACTGGCCTGAGTGTCCAGCTGTGCACTAACCTCAGGGGTGGCCGCCAAAGTGTTCTCCTGTGCGCAGTGTGGGTAGTCCCTATGTACGTGCGGACAGGCGGGCCGCCATTGCCCCAACGCCGACGCCACACCGTCGAGCTTACTCCCCAAGACCCCGACACCATGAATCAAGGAGGAGTGAAGAGCACCAAGGGCCTCGAGGAGGTCGCCGTACCCCAGCACAGCTCTCTGCGATCGCGCCGCCACACTCCCAAAAGTCGCACTCTCACAAGCCCGCTGCGACCCAGCGGACAGGATGGTAGGCTTCATCGCAACAAGATGGCCGCCAAGTATGCCCGACCCTCACCGGGGCCGGGACCCTGGGACAAGCGTCTCGATGGCCACGTCGCTGGTGACCGGGTTCCGGGGGCAGGCGAAAAGTTATCCGTTGCGTGGTCACGGGCAACAGTCGTCCCCACTACGGACCCGCTCCCGTGAAAAGCCGGGGGCGGCCCGCAATGATCAGGGCAGGATACGGGCAGCAGCCGGGCAGCTCACCATCAAAGGCAGGGGCAGCCACCGGAGGATCTGAGAATTGCACCCACGGGCATGCACTCGGACCGCTACACTTGACAGTAGAAACAACCACGACGAAATGTAGGCCGAGTTTGGCACCGCTCCGGTGGACCGCCTCCGCCCAGTCACAACAGGCCGCTGTTGTTGAACTGCCACCCGGCCACGGCGTCCACTTGAGGTCCCGGCTCCAGGGCCGCACAGGCCGCAAAGTTCAAATGCTCGTTTCTCCGGCGATACCGCAGCCAGAAACCTCGGAGTCACACAGTCGGGTGCCACTCTCCTTCAGAAACACGACCGCGTAGCACAGGTTGAGGATCTCGTGCAGGATATCCGTGCGGGATGCGGAGGTTCACGGAGCCGGGAGTCTACGCTGCCGTCCCGGTCGCCATCTTGGCTCCTCCCCCGGAACCCCTCATTTTTAAGGGCATCTGACCAAGCCCTAGTAAAAGCATACTAAATTCTGCAGAAGGCCAACAGCAGCCACATTTCACCCTTTACTGGTCCAAATCATGTAGAACGTTACGTGCAAAAAACAAATGTATAAATTAATTTAGTAATTTTTAAAACATACAAATTCAAAACAGCTCATATATTTTTTTACCTTATCTTCCAACTAGCAACTCAACATAAGCAGACATTTTGTCATGACAGATTAACAGAAGTTGAGGAAACTAAAGATGCTAACTCACCAGTGTCATGATGTCGTTTGCCAAATCTCGGGCAAGATCTGGAGTAACAAAACAGGACAAACCAGTCAGTGCTACACCCGTATCGTACTGAGTAGGGCTACTTAAGTCCTAAAAATGGAAAAGAATTATAAAAGAAATGTTTTATACATTACTTTGTAATTGAACAGTAGGAAAAATATATATAGCTTTTAAACATGAAAACTTAACCCAGAGTTTTCCAATTTAGTCCTTTGCAGGCTGATCCAGAGCAGACTGTCTGAATTACTACTGAATAAATTACCATCTATTAGATTATTTGTATCTAAATTTATTTTGGATGGATATTCAGAAAATCTGCTCCGAGCTGCCCTCCATGAACCACCGGTTGTAACCAATCAAAAAAAGAAATGACATTAGATGGCGGACACAAACATTAAAAAACAAACCTATGCAAGTCTGATACAGGAGTTTAAACTCAGTATGAGCGTTGTAGGTAACGCAATTCTAATCTTTCTATTTGTTGATGACAATTACACTTCACTATCCGTGATGATCAGCTGCAGAGGAATCAGAAGCAACAACAGTGGTCGCAGAAAACAATATAAGTAAATATATACACGAGAGCAAGGAAACTAGGAGGCATTGCTAAATGTGACAAAATTATGGTTTTGCTATCTGACAAAAATGTTTTTATTAGTAGCATTTGGTATCCTCAAGTCAGATTTCACTCAGACCTAATCCAAAAGTCTACCTCAGCTGATTCATACAAGTACACACAGTTTGCAAATCCTCATAAAATATTAGTTCCAACAATCTGATAGCAGATTTTGGAATCATTGAACGAGATGCAAGGACTCAAAAGAGTGCATCCAACTAAAAGACTTGGGAGGCTGGAAGGTGCTGATTTGTGACAGTAACATTCTCATAATCTGGCCTTTTCAAATTCCTAACATTTGAAAATTGATCAAACACATGAGGATCAACAGATGGGAAGAGGATAATCAGGCTGCAAGATAATGAGTTTAGATAATTTATGGATCAAACTAAGCATCTAGTCTGTTCAGGCATACACTGTAGGAATGCTTGTAGACTGCATGTGACCTTTGCTCAAGAGGTTGCTTTACATATCGGCTAGATGGATTGAGGCCTCTGGGACACGCATCAATCACAGTTGGTAGCAGAGGCTCCCATTTTGGCAAGGACAATCTGTGAATGTCCCAACAGTGCGAAGAGCTTGACAGGGTGATGACTGAAAATGCCTCTTTTCTCAAGGCAAAAAAAGTAAGCCCAGGATTATCCAATAACAGTAAATTCCAAATTTGATATTCGCAATATTGAGATATTTATTTTACAAAGTATTTAGGAAAAATTATTATTTAACACACACAAGTGGGATGCATATAAAAGAACTCTAGAAACGGTTTATATTGTAGAAAGATACCTAAAAAAGAGAATTTAAGGAAACCCATCCAATTTCAAACAATCACATTAACATCTCAAAGAAACACAGGGAGAAGAGAAGCTTTGATGTTTGCTTGCCATTCACACATGGTGAAGGCAGTAGGCCTTGTTTATTTATTATGAA
Organism: Triturus cristatus; assembly: GCF_964204655.1. Classification (NCBI taxonomy): domain Eukaryota; kingdom Metazoa; phylum Chordata; class Amphibia; order Caudata; family Salamandridae; genus Triturus; species Triturus cristatus. Next base: position 62,815,777 of record NC_140595.1, read on the forward strand.
ACACAAGTATATGGGCCTTGAAGGGTGGATTGCTATTGCTCTGTGTTAAAGCTTGCAACCATGTATTATATCACAGATTACATTTAAAGGCAGGATATTGGGGGTGATTATCCTCTTTTGAAAACCCTATCAGTACAGTATTGGACAATAATAATTAGTGCTAAACCTGTTTTGGAAGGTCCAACAAGTTACTGTAATCAAAATGCATTACAATACATACAAACTACATTATATTAGCTATCCATGTGACCCGAGTGTAACATGCCATATATTACCATTGTTGAGTGGGGGAGGGGCCAATTCTCTCAAGAGGCTTTGCCTCAAGTTTTCCAAGCTTTCCCTCCATTTCATCGATAAGCTAGACCTATTGCCAATGCTTATTATTTATTTAACTTTTTTTCCATATACAACATTCACCACACAATAGTCGATTTTAAGTATTCTGTACTTGGTAAGCTGATGGGGAGCAGAAAAGAGTACTGCGATAAATACAGTAACAGACCACTGGCGAAGTATAACGATGTGTCTTCAAACCTATTTTGTAATAAATATTTATATTTTCAGACCTGCAGGTACACAGCTTTCCACAAGAATAACAGGATGGTGAAACAGACACTAACACCGAGAAAAAGACACTGGAACAAATAAGACCTCTGGGGCAGATGGGCATAGGGACAAGAGATGCCGACGCTAGGAAATGGAGACACGACACCACAAAGGAAAACTGAGACAGGGGACACCTACAACATTAAGGAGGCATGGGCAAAGGTGCAGGAACTAAGTAACAGCTCAAAAAGGCAGAGTTACTGGCTGACTTTGACTACGCCAATCCCAACGCTCACGCACACAAAAACATAACACCAGAAAATACAAAATCCAAAGGATAAAACAACCCAAAGTGAAACTAAAATTAAACACCTCAAGGAAATAAAAAACAAAACTAACGACAAAGTGAAACACAAAGCAAAAAGCGCTAGGAAACAATACTGAACACAAAAATAAACTAAAAACAAATGATGTATAAAGAAAAATATGGCGAAAGATTGAAAGGGCCACGAAGAGGAAACACAAAGGAACCCATGGCAGACCACAAAACAACAAAACCCAACATATGAACTGTTCAATTTATATCCGCACTAATAAGTGTCTTAAGAAGAATGCCACTACAAAACTATAACATCATTAATCCGCTAATAATTCGGATTGCTACACACAGAAAATACACTTTTACAGGTGTTATGAAAATGATGAGACCATCCTGCAAAATGTGTTGAGGAACCACTCATATTCAACTAAGGCTGGCCCCTCATAGATGTACTTGTGCTAAGTGGGGCACAGCGGAAAGCGGGAGGTCCACATGCACCGCCCATGGAGGAGGCACCATGACCGCTATGCTTCTGGTTTAAGAATGTAGCATTAACACCACAAGCAATAAATAGAATATGAGCAGATCAAAAGGTTACACTTCAGAACTAAGATGCTAGCCTAGAGTTTTGCAATAGGGGACAGGAGTCATGTTCTCTCTAGGAAGCCTTAAGGTGCAGCATCTGCAACACTGCCTAGTAGGTGCACCCTGGTTTGCTTCATCATTTCATTCAAACATGAAAGACAGTATGCAATGACAGACACTTACCTTTCGAATTTGATTGGTTGTCAGCATGATTACATCAGTGCCTTCGTGGAAACACTGAGAGGCAGCAAGGTATCCGATTCGCTGTTTCAAAAACAAGAGAATAAGTATCGTGGTCAATTATCCATTCCCTTATAAAATGTATTTGAGCAACAACGAACACTCCTGCTGCAGAAGAGGAGCATTAAACAGAGTGTGAACAATGCAGGTTATTATCCGACAAAAATAACATTCTTTGATTTGCTCTTGTTAAAACTCCACATTTAAGAAGTTCAATATTTGGTGCCAACCCCAGAATGGACTAAAGAATTGATCCAAAAAGACGAGGGGTGTGGGGTGATTGATCTGGAAAAATGACGACTTTTCAATTACTTCTCGGGTTATTATAAGAAAAGCCACTGTGTAAAGCTGTATGAAGATGCGCCACAAAAGTACACTTCTGAACTACCATCAAACCATTCAAGAAACAAACAAAATAAGATGAATCCAAGGATACATAGGAGTGGCTGTATATAATTTGTACAGTTTTGAAAATACTTGCTGCAGATTTGGGGTTACCACTGCATATTTGATGGACCTGTGTATACAGAAACACTGACACCTTTTTCTTAAGAAATCTGTGGCCATCCTAAATAATTCAAAAGCTGGCTAAAACGGATGGCACATGAAGGAAAGCAGACGTTTGCTCTACAAGGGGAGAAGTAGCGGCATTCTGAGTGTTGGAGACCTTCAAAAATATTCTTGGGTGAAATATACAGAATAACCTCCACTAAGAGAGAGTGAGACAAAGTTGAGAATTTTTTCAAGCACAGCTATTTCTTCAGCTATTTAGCTCAAATAGGTCTCATATCTACAGCAAGATCACATATGGAAACAGTAGTAGAATGACAGCAAAGCCTGGATACCATTAGACTGTCCTCGGACTTTAAAATCACAACCAGTTGGAGTAACACAAGATTTATCCGCAGACAAACACAGTTAGAGGATTCATCCCAGACACCCAACTTGATCCGTAAAAAGACTATGCAAATTGCAGAACCTACTAAACTGATACACGTATAACCAGATGAATAAAAGGTTCACCTCTCACAGCCAGCTGGACAACGGAGGACTCTCATCACACGATACTGAACAACGACTAAACATTTAAGTTGAAAAGATAGAGAACTCACTCTCTGCTGGACAGATACAGAAATAAGTCACTTACTACAGTAAGGTGAACACAATCCCCAAAAACCCAGCTAATGACACACAGCAAACATTACCCTAGACAAGCAGCTGTATATAAACACAAGGGGCCCTTATACAACAAACTTGACAGGCACACAGGACTCACTGTACATTTCAGACACAAATTACACAAAACACGCCATACAAAGCCTCAATTCATAGAAAAAGTTGGACACTGACAAATCCACAAACTCAGACAAAGCTAGCGACACAAACACTCCAAGGCCCACTTCAATTATTCACACAGAGAAAGCAACACCCGCACACAAGACGACACAAAACGTGGATTGCAGTGAAATGACACAGGAAGCACAAAGCAGATTATACCTTGAAAGTAAATTTTGACGCACTCATCACTTCAATAATATTGAAGGCCGCCCAACTGATATCATAGCCGAGCATTTGAAGCTGTAAAATGGAAAGAGATCATGTCATTAAGTGCCATTATTTCAAATGTTTTTAATTATTCATGTATTGTTTACATTTTCTCCAGGCATGCTACATCTGAAAGTACAGTAAGCTAAAGCTAATATGAAAGATGGGGCTAGTATAAAACGCCCAGTTCACTTTAGGGAGGAAGTAAGAGAACATGGTTTCAACAGTGCAAATGACTAATATACATAAGTGAGAAGGTGGCAGTCACTTCACCTTGTGCAAGACGTACAGCGAGAATCTTGCTCTGTGCGAAGCCGTTAGACTAAACCATAAACAGATACGGACCAGCCTGCAGGACATGGATAGTTTAGAAACCCTCCCAGGTGGATGATGAGATTTGTTCAACCAAGACCGCTAACTAATGCTAAGGGGTTGTGGGGACTTGGAGGGAAGTGTACAATGCCTCTACAACAGTGGCAAGTTCTGGAACTCACTCATGTCTACTTTTGAAGAATTTGAATGCTTGCAAACTTCCAGCTGTCATACAAAATATACTTGCCCACGTTGCATTTTTTCCCCAATTATGAAATTATTCAGGACAGCCTAAAATGTGAATAGTATTTGTAGAGCAGTTGTCTGTAAGCTTCCTTGGAGGGAGGCTGAAATTCAAAATTTAACTTGGTATGGATGCATTAATATTTTTTAAGAGCCGAAAAGCAGATTTGTGTCAATTATATTCTATGTCAACAATGGATCAACAAGATTAACAAGTGGAATTTCACTGCTACAAATAAATGCGATGTAAAGTCTAAAGCCTCCAAATTTTGATTTGAAGCTACTGGATTAACACGCTATTATATAAGTCATATAGGACTCTGGCTGAAGCAGTCTGTAGGTCTTCAAAAGTGTATTAGACATCTCAGCATACGCTCTGTTGATCCAATAAAAAGCTCAAACACAGTATAAAAAAAACTTTCTACGTGTACTAAATTCACAATAAATAATCACGTCTCCCCAGATGCACCATGTTCGATGACTGGCTAAGAATGCATTATGCAGTAGTCATTTTAAATCAGCATGCCTTTGGCTTTTGCAGGCTTTAATGCAAGATTGCACCAGGCATCAAGCCAAGCTTCATTAATACATCAAAGACCAGTCTCTTGATTCATGTTTATGTGAAATTTAGCTTCGACATTCAGAGCTTGTGTGTGTCACCTGATCCTAGATGCAAAAAACTACCGGGTAGAAGGCAGAACTGCAGTTTGATCTAGAGATGTTGGCCTTTTGTGCGCGTTGTTGCTGTGAATAAATGGAGCACTCTGTTGCTGAAGAAAAATAAAGTGTTCTGTTTTATTTAAATAGCTCAACCAAAGGCAACTCTGTGGTTATCTTGTAAACAGTGACTTCTCTAAATAAAAAGCCCTTACTAGCTTCATACTTTTAATGTTTTGTTTAATTGTAAGCTGTGCAGTTTTCCAAAGCACTTTAGAAGCCATGCACACGGCCATTTATTATAAGTTTAAGTGCACATATGTTTTCCAACTTAAAAGAATCTACATGGAGTTGCATCCTCAGAGCTACTAACATACTGAGGTGATCACTTATCTGGCATACGTACGTAGGTGAGCTTGCAGACCGCATTTGCCTTGACGGCAATGTTGTCCTGTTTCAGTTCCTGCTTGATCTCGTCGATGCAATTGGAGATGTACTTGGCCTGAAAGAGTCATAAGAGAAGTGGTTTATTTAATTGCAGCACAGTTCAATCCCAGGGGTACTATTACATTTGAACATCAATGTCTGAACAGAGTGTTGCTATGCTTTGCGAAATCTGCCAATAAAGATGGGAACATGACACCATGATTGCCCCCGGATGAACACATTGTCAGCACAGTATGCAACCCAGGACATGTTACCAAGTGTGAGGGTGCCTGTAAAAAAGGCATTTAGGGCGTGATGTATGTGCAATTTGCCGTCAGTGTGGTAATTTGCAAAGCAACCCTTGTACTAATAGGTCATTTTGCAAAATACCGATTCGTAGTGGGTCACAATTCGACCTACCTCATGAATATTAAATAGGTAGATCGCAAATTGTGACCCACTAAGAACCGCAGCTATCACAAGAATGGGGGGCCTGCTGAGGTCAGCAGAACATCATGTCTGTGATGGCTTTTAAATAAAGCATTTGTTTCCCTTTATATGCAACCTATTTTCCTTAAAGGAAAACAGGATGCATTTGGATGCAATAAAAAAAGTGCAATTTGTATTTTTTAAGAATAGGCAGTGGCCCACTGGATTACTGCCTACTCTTAAATAAATCTTTTTCTTTAGATTCCAAAGGGGAAGGGGCTCCTTCGAGAACCCTTCCCACTGACAAACAGGTTACGACCTCCTTTAAGGTTGTCAGTAAAATATTAATGTTTTGCAATTACGTTTCGGTCACATACATTAATACATACCACTACGATTCGTTATTTGGAAGGGACGCCCCATACACTTCTTTCAAATGCCAAATCGGTATGAGGTTGCAAACCCAAATTGTGATTCGATAATGTGCTGCTGAATCACAGGTTGGGTTTGAAATATTAGAAAAAGCCTTTTTATGGTCGCAAACGACACGATTCTGCAAATGTTAAAAAGGTATTATTGAAACTGTAGAATTAAGGGAGCTGGGTGCGCCTGTGGTGGTACTGAGAAAACTGACGAGAGATTAGGTTGGGTAGAGGAAAAGGAGAGTTATGTGAAGGCAACTCTGGAGACTGCTGAACCAAACCACAGAGCAAATATTGTCTTTCCTAGGGGTTGTAGATTTTTTTTATTTGTGAATTAATCCGGAATTTAGCAGACGGAAAAGTTTGACAAAGGTATGAGATCTGAGTATACAAACGAATAAGAGAAAGAAGGTACATCTTTAAAGGAAAGAGTTAAGACAAAATAGAGTGTTGAATTGTATGAAGCACAAAGGTTAAGGGTGAGGACTAGAAATACTGATACATGTGGGCTAGGCCTCAGCTATTCCAAGAGATAAAGGAGAAAGTCACTATCACTTGTGTCCGGTTACTGAAAATAGCAGCATAAAAATGTAGTTAAAATGAAAAACAAAACTCTGCAATTATTTGGGCAACTGTGAAGCTGAAGATATTGGTTTGGGTTACCAGATCTGCTGTAGGACAGATCACAAAGCCTTAAAGGAGCAGTTGACACATCGTTATGTCCTGAGGATCAGTCGGGGTGCAATACGTAGGTTTTATACGTTGTGTGTGCCTGGATCAAGTACTCAAGGAGCTGACTGTTACTCAAGGCTCCTGAAAAATAAAGCTAATGAACGTGAAATTAAAAAGAAAGAATAGTTGAATACATTTTCAGTACAACAGGAGATGTCACATCAGAAGCGGGACGACGGAATGCGACCGTCGGAGCTACTGGAATAAGGCTTGAGACACATTCAGAAGGACAGACGTTTGAGAAGGAAGGAAGGAAGTGAAGGAGTATGGATACTGGTTGGTTTAAGAGGGGTTGTGTGTCGTGATGGAGAATTGCGTTTAGAGGAGGCAAATCAGTCCGTCAGAATAAGTAATGAAACAGCTGATGGATAAACGTATTGAGAGCCTTTAGGAATGGCGAAAACCAAGCCTAAGATTACAACGGATTGTCTGTGGCTCTAAGTGATAAGAAGGTATGAAGAGTGATAAGAGTGTGTAGAGTTCATAGTGTGAGCAAAGATTCCTCGCTTCAGTATGTGGGAGTTGACCCATCTCAAGTTGGAGAGAGTTATCCTAGAGATCATAGAGTCATTTGGGTCTTTGGATGGCCAGCCCTGTTACAATCTTGTGTTGCTGGTTCACCACTGCAAACGGCAAGAGTTATGTAGGAAGTCTCAACAATAAAATGCCATTGATTTTGACTGAGATTTTCGAAAGCAAAGGGCTCTCCGGTTTAGTATCGTCTGATCGTGCTTTTTAATTTATACGCAGGAACCAGAGGATATTTTCAAAAACAAGGGAATTGTACACGCAAGTATGTTTCATCACCCGAAGATTAATCATTTGGTTGTTAGGTTTAATACTGCCCTGAGTTACGGTGGTGCAGATAAGCACAAAATGAAATGAAAAGTGAAAAGTAAATGTATATAGCGCGGTTGCTGCCCAGAGGCGTCCAAGCGCTAGAGGCCAGAGTGAGTTGCGTGCCAGAGGAAGGAAAAAGAATAGCAGGAAGTTAATGAGGGGCATTAAACAAAAAAGTCTTCAGCTGTTTTCGAAAAGAGAAGAGATTGGAATTGGACCTAAGATAAAAAGGGAGTGAATTCCATGTCTTGGCGGCATTGTAGGCGAACGTCCTGCCGCCAGCTCTTACCTTTTTTATTCTGGGGACTGTGGCCATACATGCCTGGCTAGAGCGGAGGTCTCTGCTGGGTTGGTACTGTTTTACTAGGTCCCGGACAATCATCGGTCCTGTGTCCCAAAAGGCCTGGTGAGAAATACACATGGCCTTGAAGGTGATTCTTTGTCGCACTGGAAGCCAATGCAGCCTGCTCAGTCCAGGTTTGGCTGACTGTCTGCGCAGCAGCTGGAGCAGTGTGCGAGCCGCACAATTCTTGACTATCTGTAGTTTGCGCAAGGTGTATTCCGGAACCAAGAGATAAAGGACATTATTAAAGTCCAAACGGGACTGAATAAAGCCTTGAATGGCCACCTGCTTTGCCTCCACAGGTAGAAGAGGGAGGACTTTCTTCAACATCCTAAGAAGTCCGAAGCAGGTAGCCGAGAGTTTAGTAGCCTGGGTGTTAAATAAGGGGGTTTTGTCAAGGCAGACACCAAGGCTCTTAATATTGTCCTTGGGTATAGGGGGGAGTACCTAAACAAGAGGGCCACAAGGAGCTGAAAAAGGTGGGATTTGTGGGACCCAGGAGCATCAGCTCAGTTTTGTCCCCATTGAGCTTAAGGGAGGAGGAAGTCATCCATCCCTTTACCTCCTCTAAGCATTTTGTTAGCCCACCTGAAGATGACAGGCCAGCCTCCTGCGCCAAGGAGACCACTAGCTGGGTGTCGTCCGCGTAAGAAATTATTTTAACCCCAAACGGACGGACAATCTCGGCCAGTGGTCTCATGTAGATGTTAAAAAGCGCGGGGCTTAAGGAGGAGCCCTGTGGGACTCCGCACCTCAAAGGTCTGCTTGTGGATACTGTATCTCCATCAAAAACTTGGAAGGATCTGTCACTCAAAAAGGATTTGAGCCATAGCCATGCTCCATCAACTATTCCGACACTCGAGAGGCGGCTCAGCAGGGTGTCGTGGCTGACCGTATCGAATGCCGCACTTAGATCAAGGAGGATCACTGCCACTGCTCCCCCTTGATCCAAGATTTTTCTGGTTTCCTCAGTGACTGCCAGTAGGGCAGTCTCTGTTCCATGTCTGGGTCTGAAACCCGTCTGGGTGGCGTCTAACAGCTGATTGTACTCGAGAAAATTCACCAGATGGAGGTTGATGCATCTCTCGAGAATTTTGCTCACCCATGAGAGTAGAGAAATCAGCCGGTAGTTACTGAAATCAGTAGGGTCCAGATTAGGTTTTTTTAGCAGGGCCCGAACCATGGCCCGCTTCCAGGCAGGAGTAACAGTACCAGAGATGATGGAGGCATTCAGGAGGTCCATGAGGGTCGGTAGGATAACCTGGGATGCCAACATCATGACTTCAGGAGGTGCTGGATCACACGGAGACCCAGATTTTACCTTGCGGGCTATGGAATCCAAAGATTCAGGGTCTAGTGGTGGAAAGTGATTCAATGTTATCAAGGATTGAGATGGAGTATCCCCCAAATTTGTCTGGCCCTGAGCTATGGGAGCCATTGCTATAGAGGGGAAAGATGAATAGATTTTATCAACTTTCTGGTGGAAAGATTCTGCCAAGTCATTGCAGTGGGCTGTTGTTATGTCCTGATGCATGCTAGAAGAGGGAAGTTTAGTAAGATTGTTCAATATTTGAAAAATTTCCTTAGGCTTGGACTTGGCTTGTATGATTTTATCAGAGAAGTATACAGATTGGGCAACTTTAACCTCGGTTTTGTAGATTTTAATTGCCTCTCTATATCGGGCTTTTTCCTCCAAGGAGTAGTCTAAACGCCACCGTCTTTCTATTTTCCTGCAGTGGCGTTTCTTTTCCCTAAGCGCCTCTGAATACCAGGGGGCCGTCTTATGAGAACGTTTCAACGTGGTTTTACCCAAGGGGAGAGTGGCTTCAAGGGATTGTGTGATCCAGTCTTCATATTCCTGATTGGCCAAGCATGGGTCCTCATTGTAAGAGGGCTGGTCAATCACTAATCTACTTGCCCAGGCATCGACGGGTAGCCGCGCCCAAGATCTGGCATTCCTTACAGTGGGTGTAGAGGGGAGTGGCTTGAATGTGGTCCAGGTAAAAGGCACAAGTAGATGGTCAGTCCAAGTGAGAGAAATAGGCAACCCGGCCACAAGGTCTGTACAGTTACTGAACACAGGGTCCAGTAAGTGGCCCATGATGTGAGTGGGTGTTTCCACTCGTTGGACTAATTGTAGTGCAGCTAGATCGTCTACAAGTGTCATAGCAGTGCGGTCCAGAGTATTATCAAAATGAAAATTAAGGTCCCCTAGCAGAGTATAATTAGAGGCAGTGCTAACCCGTTCAGCCACAATCAACGGAAGAAGATTGTGAAACTGTTTAGGGGGTCCCGGGGGCGATATATGACCGTACCTGAGAAGCAGTTGTTAGGGGAAAATTCCAGACTGAATGCTAAGCTCTCGCATTCTGGAATTACTTCAGAAATTACTCGACAGTGGAATTGCTCTTTATATATAATGGCTAGGCCTCCTCCTCTCCCTTCAGGACGATCCAGCCGAGTAATTTGGAAGCCTGGAGGGAGGGCTGTCACTAAGACAGGATCAGAGTCCGACGCAAGCCACGTTTCAGTGAGAAAAACTGCATCTGGCATGCGTTCCTCTAACAAAAGGGCAATTTCCACCCTGTGTTTTGGCAAGGACCTGCAATTTAGCAAAAACATACAGTAATCCTGCTTCACATCCCGAACCTGAGTAGGTTTGAGGGTTTGTTTGCACCTTGGACAGATCACTGGAAGCTCCGTGGCATGATAGAGGTGCGTGCGACAATCAGTTCCCAAGGACCTCATACTAAGCAAAGCTTCCGCGCTATAATGCCTGGCATATTGTGGCTGGGATGTAGGGGGCATGGCCCTCGGCCCTGTCCAGGTGTGGACGGGCGCAGACGGGCTTGCCTTAGGCTGACGGCGCGCCCGCTGCGCGTCCGGGAGATGCACATATTTTATAATAAGCGGGGGGGGGGGGGGTGGCCTGACGGTAGTGGGCGTGGCCTGTGTGCTCCGGGGAAATGGCGGCAAGCAAAAATAGTAGCCCGCGGCAGCGCTGGAGTCCGCTGCTCGGGGATGCCCAGGGAGAATGAATGGTGAGTTAAAAACACAGTAATATTACACCCAAATGTTAAAACTAGCAACGGATTATGAATGACTAAAAAATAGGGGAAGTATGAATGGGTGGAGACTTACTGGCACAGACCCCTTGGAGGCAAAGGATTGATACCATTTAAAGTGTTGAGCTGCATGAAACCAAACAAACACTGTGGTGTGTCCAGGTTGATTAAGACGGCTGATGAATTAAGGAAGCAAAACAGCACTGATGCAGGAAAAGCTACAAAAATGTGGAAGTTAAGTTGAATGAATGGGTGAAAAAGAGCGCCTACAATTGTGATTAAAGGGAAAGAGTTGAAATGCTAAACTTTAAGAACAGAAAGATTAATATTATGAAAACAGTGGATGGATGGATGTGGAATTGACTGAATTCAGAAGTCATAATGAGAATGTTAGGATAAAAAGCTCATGACGAGACTGAGAATGGTGGGGGGGAGAAGTGTGAGCCAGCAAGAGGTGGGAAAGTGAGGAAGAGTGGCTGTTATGAAGTGAGAAAGCCAATAAGATTTTCCAAACATTGTATTTTGTGCATGAGCGTTTGGACTTTGTTTTGGTCAAGGTGTCTTCTTACTCTTAGCTGGGAGCTTTCATGAAAGTAGACAGACGTTGGAATGTTGGTACAAATGCATGTTCCAGTGTATAATTTGTGCTGTTGGGTGGCACCAGTAGTCATCAATTTTGTGGACCAGGACTTTAAATTGTCTTCAGACTTTGAATGAGGAAGCAAGTAAGAAAAAAGCAGAATAGGGAGAACAATGTAGAATGAGAAAGACAGAAAAACGGGGACAAAATGAACCTGTACAAATGAGATGGAGCCAGAGAGTGGAGATTGGTAGAAGAAAGAGGCATGAGGTGGAATTAGGACAGGCCGGACAAATTAAACCAAGGTGATAAATTATTGTCTGTTGGCCTAGATCATTAAGATTACACAGCAAGACTGCAGCAAATAATCATTGGTAAAGTCAATAGGTAGCACCATTGTGTCCTATTGACTTTGTCAAAGCTATTTGCCGATGCATGCACTCTCAGGGATTGCTTAAGGAAAACAAAGTTAGTAGTTCTCTAAATGTGAGGAGTGGAAGGATACAAGTTGGCCAATCAAAGAATGGAAAACAATCTCTAGGAGATAGACAAACACAGGAAGTCATTAAATAAGAAGAAAGCAAGAAAATGTGATAACCAATGCTAGGTAATGGGCGGGCTCTAATCTCACTGCAAGTTTTTGGTATGGTCCACAAGAGGCTTTCACCTACAGGCTGCGAAAAGATGTCTGTCAGGCAAAACCCAAAACTGACGGGGAAAGTGGTTTGAATCTACTAATTAAAAGCCAGAATTCAGAGTTGTACTGCACAAAGTAAAGAAACAAAATCACAATCCGGATCATCCTCTCTCAGTGATTGCAATATGAACAGGAAATGCAGAGCACACAGCGAAACATTCCAAAACGAGGAAGCATCTTGTTAAGAGGAAGCACTATTAAAAGATTGAAGTGAGGACACAAAGCATGAGCGAGGCGAGGCCTGCATTAATGTACAGCCCCAGGCACTATCACCTGCCTTGAACAAGCGTGGCGTGGTCATGAGCCAGTGCGCTGTACAACAAATTCACTACTGCCTAAGACCAAGCAGGCTCACACAAATAGTAAAGAATGGATATTCTTCGGATAGGCTTGTCTATACAGGCTCACCATCGCCTGGAAAGCTCATATTAAAAACTGTTCAACATCCTGAACACACAATGCCACAAGTAGCCCAGGAATAGCCAGGGTTCATTCAAATACACCCTGCCTGCAACATATAGGTTTGCAAAAAACACCTCACTGAAGTTTTGTACCAAAACACAATGGTTAGGAAGGTAATAAGGCTCGGTGTGTGGGTGCACTATTAGTTGCACTCGATACACACCATTACAACTTATTCAAAATGTAGCTGTTTATAGTATTTTTGTGCTTATAACTATTTGATAAACGTATCAAATGTTTACTACATCGGACTCCATAGGATTTCTATAGCCTAGTGGTTCTTAACCTTTTCACTTCTATGGACAACCCCCTAAATCACTACTATAAGCCAAGGACCCTGACTGAAGCAATTTCAAGGATTTGAACCTCAAAACACAAGAATAAGGAACAAATAATTATAAAAACAAATACACAAATGATGAAATATGTTCTTTAACCCCTTCTGTGCCCATGACGAGATAGTCTCGTCATGGAGCGCGGTTGCGCTGTGCCCATGACGAGACTATCTCGTCATGGACCCCGCCCGCTAATACAATGCCCGGCACAGGAGGGGGAAAGGGTGGGGCACTCAAGGGGTTAATTCACAAACAAAAATGTTATTTTTGAAAATCTATTTTTATTGTAATGGGGAGGTTGGAGCTTTTCAAAATATAGTTTCATTCATAAAAGATAAAGTGAAATGTGAAAACTCTAGCACATCACTTTCTTTTTGCTCTTAATGCACGCTTTCTCTTTTTTAGCCAACTACCAGTGCTTCCATTGTGCCCCCAATATCCATACTAGATTGTTGCTGGACTTGCACTGCTCCCAAGAATAAAGCTAAGGATATCAACTTAATTTGTAGCCTCCAATTGCAACTTCATTCAAATTTTAAGCTGAGTTTTAACATTTTGTTTTTTTGGTTTTATTATAACATTCTCTAAACAATTGCAGACCCCTCGACTAAGTGTCACATCGGATCCAGTCCCAGGATGCTTGCTTCCAGTCCAGGGAGGACCAGGCATGGCAGTTCGGGCTGGACTGTTCCCAAGAGGCACAAGGGTCAAGACTGATTTGCATATGGCTGGGTCCAAACTGGGGTGGCGAAGTGAGCAAAAGAATGATGGATTTAACCCAGATCTCTTGACTAGGGGTGAGTGCCGGAAAAGTTTCAGCGATCTGTCCATCATCTCATTGTGTTTGCTAAGTGTCACAGACCCCAGGTTTCGAAACACCCCTCTAGACAGTCCTCTCTTTCGCAGACTCTCTGAACCCCAAAAAAAGCCAACCCTCTCTGCTACAGTGAGTAGTCGCCGCCAGAGCTGTTAAGAGCACACTCACTGCTCCGTCCACTCCCACTGTCCAAAGCACTGAGGCGACAGTGGGCAGCCTCCACTCACGTCAGCTGTCTACACTAGCAGTCTGCTCCCAGCACAGACTTCATCAAAACAGCCTTAAAATGCACCAAAGGGTAAACAACACAAATACATACAACATCGCACCCAGCAGGGCTTCTTTCATACATATATGAAAGACCTCCTTATGAGAGGTATACATATCATAAGAAGGCCCTAGAAATGTGTTATGGTTCAGACAAAGCCCAAGGAGCGCGGTCTGTAAATGGGAGGGTCAAATTTGCTCTGTAACACTTCTAAAATATCTTTCTGATGGTAAACAGAGGAACAAGTTGGGGTGTATGGTTCATGTGGTGATAAAACAAGGCAACAATGTAGTGATGCTGCCAACATGGGGTGCAACTGTAACAACTCTGAACCGTGCAAGACTCTCACACTCAGTTGAGGTCAAAGTAGTTCTTGCGGCCTACGTCACAGTACCCAACGCATACACAATCACACTGCAAGAACCCGCCCGCTCTTGATAAAGAGAATAAGGTTAACAATCCAGGTTAGATCCTTGGCAAATACAGCCACCCTCTAGCTTTCAAGGGCCAATGTAAACAAAGCAACAAATTAGCATTCCATAATAAGAACAATGATGAAATTCCTGTCGAAGTCCTTACTACCAGAGGAATTCCACTGGATGGGATTACGGTGCTCAAAAAGGAACCCATTTGAGTTGGATTTGTGGCCCAGGTGATATTTTTACTATGCTGGCATAATACCTCATATTTTTCAGGATTTCACGATAAGCTGGTCACGTGAAATTCCTAAAAGGACGCCATATAATTTCAAGTCCACTCAGGTAACAATATATAGTCAAAGAGCACGGAAACAACACAAATGAACAGAAAGCAAGCAGACGCAGTTTGCACCACTTGTGTTTTTTTACACTATTAACCTTAGATGCATCCTTGCATTTTAAAGAGACGCAAGGACACACTTCACAATAAAAATACAGTGCTAAATGCCACATGTGCATTTCGCAAGTCGAATTTTCAGGAATTGTGTACTTTTTCCGAAATTTATAGGGGCAAAGCATTATGCAAATTTCACACACATTTATCTCTTTTATGCCCTAGATTGGATTATACTGTTATTTACATAGCGCTTTCGTGCACCCATGCAAGGCCCGAATGCACTGCTTTCAGTTTTGAGGAGTAAGAAGCTACTCCGTATGCATCATTCATACAGCACTTCATAGACCCACCCCAGAAGCTGGCTAGAAGTAAATCAGATCTGTTTGGAAATTGTTAAGCGACCATCTTCCGAGTACTAGACTTGTAGAGCCAGAGCACCTTCACCCAACCTTCACACTCTGAATTTGTGCATCAAACAGAATTGCAAGTTTAAAAACCCTTGTCACAGAACCGGATTAATAATGCAAGGCATGCTATGTCTTATAAAGACTATCGTCTGTATTTTTCCCCCCAGATGGGGGCTTGAATTTTGCAAATTTACTTTCAACTCCTGCAATAAGCATTCACAACCAAAGGAGTCATGGTGTTG
The DNA here is from genome assembly GCF_964204655.1 of Triturus cristatus. Lineage (NCBI taxonomy): Eukaryota > Metazoa > Chordata > Amphibia > Caudata > Salamandridae > Triturus > Triturus cristatus. Next base: position 62,831,105 of record NC_140595.1, read on the forward strand.
AATGCTTCTGCACAAAGAAGACAGCATGAGATACGTGTTGGAGCCTCCAGTGCTCAGTTCTTTAAGCTACTCTCTGAAACTCCACCGCAGACCAGGACAGTGCTTGCACTGTTCCCGACTGATCATCTGTGACTGGACTTTTCTCAACCCGGGCTCGAATGACGACCCAGCTCCCTTTCACTGAACAGGGAACACAAGGCATTTGAATTGGATTTAGCTGTAGATTTAGCTCTTGTATCCGTGCTTTTATTTGATGTAAATTTCTCCAATACAGGCAAACATAAACCATTATCCATAGGTTTTAGAGCTCTGAAGCAATTATTACTGAAGAACTGTCAGCGTACAGAGTAAGTCAACTTTTTAAATCCAGTATAATGCACGAGTGAAGCAAGAAAGGCAGGACCGTGGGGTTCAAGCTAAACAAGAGTAGACCTTGTCATCACCCAATCCACGGGTACCAGTCAGTGGACCGGAGACAAAATGTGGCTAAAACGGAATGGCGGTGCAGGGTGCATATCACACCATTCACGCCTGTTACCCCAATAAAGGGGCAAAGCTTTTGGCTGAACCTCCACTAAGGTGAAAAAGAAATTAGAATCCTAGTTTTACTCACAGAAAGAGTGTGCTTAAAAGCAGGATGACAAGGTTGTCTATGAAAATTGCCGCTAATTGGGAAATTAAATTGTGCTTATGAGGGGTTCTTCAATACAGCCATGAGGAAGTTGCGAGGAGAATAAGCTGAATGATGAAAGAATTAACTGACTGGAGGAGCCATTGTAGAGATAATCATTACAAAGGAGTTTGTGGTTTTTGCATAAAGTAAGGAATATTTTGGGCAAAATGTATATTATAAACATAATACAGTAATTGCTGCACAAGCTGCTCTCCTGAATACATATCAGTTTTATACACCTTACCAGATAGTACATTTTCAACTGAATTCCAACTATCCAGATGTTATAAAAGAATTCAAATAAATCTCCTTTAAAAGGTCCATTAAAACAACTAAAAGGTCTGTTCCATTGCTCTTTAAATGCTCAATTTGAAAATTCCATTATAAGACCACAGAAAAATATAGTAGAAAGCAAGTAACTAGTGTGAGACTTGAAAAATACTATCACTTTGGTTACAACTGTAACGATCGTGTTATCTATTAAACAACATGGGATTCCGACTGAGCAAAGAAACTGTGGACCAAGCGAACAGCACTTTGTGGACAACAAGTAAACAGCTGTAAACAGAGTCAAACTGTAACTCAGGAAGAAAAAAATATTTAATCAAAGCAAGAGAACTAGAAACTCCCATTTTCAGCAGGTAATGACATAGCTCGCCGATTGAGATGCAAGAGTTCCTTGTAAATCCTGCCAGCTGAAACCAACACTTTTTACAGACCACTTTGGGTCTGAAAAGCTTACTTATGCAAACCCCTTGCACTGTCGGGCTCACATTCTTTCCTCATCACCAGAACAGCCATCTCAGCAGATCCATGACCCACTCCTGTGAAATCAGTGAACGACACTCGTGCTTCCAGTCATGGGATTAGTGCCACATCATGGGATTAAGGCTCTTGAAGCCCTGTGGGCGGGTGGGGGAGGAAGCAGCGACAAGAAGCTACTCCATAGTCTCCATCAAAAAACTAAAAAAAATACAAAATGGGAAGCAGCTCCCTCTGGGCCCAATTCGTATTGTTTTCTCTTTGAGTAGATATTTTTGCATTTCATGAACGTACAGAAGTTTAATTATACAACTAAAACTCACTAGGCCACTTTAGAGTGCTGGAACAAAAGAAAGGCAGAAAAGTGCAAACCAAGATCTGGCGTTCGTTGGCCGCTTCCACGTGGCTCTTGGATCTAGGGGACAGACTAGTCTGAAAGGCTAGATTTTCAGGTTTCCTGAACTTACGGTTACCAGTTTCTGTGCGGGAGCTGCAGCGGAGGTTGGTCGATACTTACAGCCCGCGGGCCCCTTCGATCTTCCGCTGGTTTGCCCCAAGGGACCTTTGCTGCACTTGAGTCTCATAAGTCTTTGTGAGCAATAACTACATGTTAACGCAACTTTAAAAGGTACTGAGCATGAAACGTGAGTCGGTCTTCATAAATGAGTCTCTCCAGAACATATAGGACAGAGAAGACATGCTACTGCACGAGCGGCCATCAATCACCTCCAAATAACTCCCTAAAGGGCCTTTTTCTAAAGATAGCTGGTAACATCTAAGCCCTAACCACAACTAGTGTCATGTTAGCAGCAAAGTGCACATACTGGAAATGTAATGTCAGACCAGATTATATACGAATCTTACTTAAAATCTTGATTTTCCATAACAATGCATGTACTGAAATTACTAACGTGTGAAGACCTTGTTTTAACCTGAAGGTAGCTACAGTAAGCCCAGCTGGACAAGTGAAGCTGTACATTACACATGTAACATTAAACATGAGGAGTGCCTTTCTGAATGGCCAAGCGCAACATTTATTTTTATAGAATTAATATACATTACCTTTAAGTGTGAAACACAAACCTACATGTGATTTATACACTCGAGTTATGAAGAGTTTAGATTGTGTTTCTCAATGCTCATTGCTGAGAACAAACAAGTAGAACAAAAACAGCCCATGGCAAAGTAAACTGGATCACAGGGTTAGCAGATCGTCGGAGGTGGGGCCAGCCCTAATTCCGGGCCTTGTCCCTGCAGCCTAATACCCCTTCGCCCTGCCCCTCTGCCAGCACTGTATTGGCTCCCGAGCCTCAAGGCAAAGGCATCAAAGGTAGAAAGAGGCCTGCCAATTAGAGCTGGAGCTCAGCTCGGCCTTTGAAGTGCAACCAACACCTGCAATCAAACGTAGGATGGAGGTCTTCTGCGCCATGGGCTTCACCTCGCTTTTTTGCGTGCCCTCTGATATAAGTGCCCATCTATTTTACCAGCTGTGAAACCGCTTTTTCACTAACTCTTCACTGCCTCCTCTTTGGTCATGCTGCTCAGGGTCTCCTCAACTCTTCCCTTCTTCTGCATTCATTCTCAGGATCCTTCATTCAATCCGGTTTCATGCAGACTCTACTACTGTTGTTTTCACCCTAGGCTTCAGCCTCAGTACATGGCAGTACAGTACACCCATACATAGATGCAGAAAGAAGGGACTAGAAACACAAGAAACAAAGGCCCATCTCTGCCGCAACTCATTAGACACAGCAGAGAAACAGCACAGAAACTGCAATAAACAAAGGCCAGAGAAACAAAGCGTCTGGTACCGGAAGCTACCAGCCCCAAAACAAGAAACAAAGTCTCGCAGTGCAATTTTAAGGATCCGGGTTTCCACATATAAAATGATTGAACATTACAGACCACAATAGTGCAAACGGACAGATCACTAGTCCGTCAGTCCTATCTCATCAAAATAGGCCTGTCTGCTTGAGACACTGAAACATAACATGGCTGTCAAAACCAAAGAGGGCAGCTGAATAGGATCTGAAGCAGGCAAAGTGAAAGAAATCCGTATTTCTATCCATTTAGTATATATTTTTTTAGTCATCTACAAGCCCTATAATCTAATGCACCAAATGAATACAACTGGGAAACTAGCACTCATCAACATGAACTAAAGAAATACAACGGGCATTAGCATGCCCAATCTAGTAGTCTGTACCGTGAATATAGAAGATCTATTTATTGGCCATATCTGTGAACTATGGAAAGCGCATTCATTGACCTAACTTAGTATCGCTAACAGAGGAAATAGCGTAATCTGTTGGCAGGGTCACTGAAATTATGCGACTGTGCGGCAGCTGCATTTTTTCCATAATTCTAGATTTGCCACATTTACCACCTAAACCATCATCTTCTGCATAATCTGCAGATTTTAACGAAAAAACTGTTTCTAGCTCAAACGGGTTCAAAAGTTACTAAAAACAGAGTGACATATAGTCGCGCAGTGAAAGGTCCTTTGCAAAATTTGACTGATCACCTTTCTGTTAGTTATTGCTAAACCTGGATGATAAACTGGTACTAATGAAGTGCAACCAATGCTTAGACAGTGTTACCAAGTGTAAAAAAAAAAAAATAACAATATAATGACGTAATACTATTACAATATCTGCAGCATTACACCGCATAATTTCCCTTTTCTTGCCACAAAATTTACTTAACGCTGCAGCATAAGTCGACCCTCCCCTCAAGCATAATTCTAGTGACACTGCCTAGACACTACAAGCATCACCTCCACCTCCATACTGCCCACAGCCAGGAGCCATGGATGCCAAGGTCACATTCAAGCATATGGCACCAAAGCAGGAGCGGCAATGCGTCACTCGGGTGCCTCCCAACACCCACCCCATGGGGTCAGAGCGACACCTTGGGTGTGTGACACTCCTGCAAATGAACGATCAAGTCAGTGACGAGATTATGTCATTTGTAGGGCCCGCAACAGCTTCCTGCTGCTTTCCCTGGAAGTGCAAAGGGCGCTTAAAACGGCCCATTTCTTGGTACTCGCTGGGAATTGTTCAAAAAGGTAGGTATGGCCAGAAAGGTAAACTCAGTTTTACATCAATAAATATCATAGCCTGCAAACAGCCAGGCAATCACACTGTGATGTGATCACGTTGCACTTGAAATAGACACTAAGAATACTTGCCCTCAGATCACATAGTGGGGGGAGGTCAAATTAGACACGATATTGCCGCCATGAATGGGAAAAGGTACATACCCCTAGTCTCAAAGTTCCTCCAGAAATATGAATAGTGCATAGCATTCTCCCAGCCAGCTTCTAGAAGAGACGTATGCATACTTTATGGAGATAGGTGGAGAGCAGCTCCAGTACAGGGCACCCTATAACACCAGCAAATCTGAACCTGTTCACCTCAAGTATCTGTTTTTCTAGCCAGGTTTTTTAGCATAGGATTAGCATGATGCCATCTATGCTGAGCTGGAAAGAGACATTCTTTGGGTATTTCTACTTCAACGACTTTAATCATAGGATTAGCAATGTGCCAGTCACACTGCGCGTAAAATGACAAAAGCCTTTTACCACTCCAGGTACAGTATTACAACTTTGGACTGGTAAAATAACATTCAAGCAAACTTGGAATGAATAAAAGTAACCCCTTTTTAGAGGTTTAGCTTTGTCCCAAAACAAGGGAGAACACAGTAGAAGTCAAAACAATACCCTTTCGGGATTAGTGAGATGCATAAATCATGAAAATCAGGAAGCAGAGAGCAGAGACCTCTAGGTAGTTCCCAAGTTTAGATGGAGAGCAGCTGCTATATAGAGCACCCTATGCCAGCGACTGTCTGAATCTGCTCTTCTCAAATGTCTGGGTTTCTAGCAACGTTTTTAAGCATAGGATAAGCCCAGTGCCAACCATGCCGAACTAGAAAGGTACAAAGTCTTTTGAGAGATATATATCTAATACACAACACAGCACAAAAGGTGTGCTACACTGCGGTTTCCCGCCACATGTGAGCCAGCATTTCAAGCTTTAAGTCGTCCTGCATTCCATAAAAGGTTTTTCTTTTTCTAGATAGCGAGTTTCAGTACTGCTTCACGCCACTTGTGACCCTTGCCCAGTGAATACGCTTAACTGAGTAGTGGGCAGGTTGTGTGACAATCTCCATTAAGTGGCACCAAATGTCATGCATTATCTCATCTTGCATTCCCTACTCGCATTTTATTTTTTTAGATGGTATGCTTAAGTACTGTTTTGATCAGAATCCATTATCTTCTGGTTCAGGAAATGGCTAAAAATAGAAAAATTCTGAGAAAACAGAGTAACTGGAATCAAACAAGATGAGCAATTGAAACCAACAAAATGACTGCCACCAATACGAAACTATTCAAAGCCTAAATTATTCCTCCCAAATGCACACTGGACAGCCAACCAAAATACAGAATGACGAAAATGAAAGGGCCATTTCCCATGTCAGTGGTCATTTATAGACACTGTATTTATGCCACATCAAACACTATTTGACTTGCAGTGACAAAGGCCAAACTGAACATCTACTACTTTTCAGTCCAGACTGCAAAAGTCCCACACGTTTGAATATCTAACCCATTACACAACCCATACTAACCTGACAACCAAATCCCATTATCGCAAGCCCCAAAACAGACTACGGTTTATCAGTAAGAGACTTGCCAGGACTGAAAGGGAATGTACTAACATTGTGGATGCTCTACCATCTAAAACCGTCTCTGAAGTAACCAAAAGGTGACACACCATGCGTTACAAAACTCCCGGTATAAAAGAAGTAAAAAACTGACAAGAATGACCTTAGTTACGATCAATACTTACATCCCAAACAATTAACATACTGTGGCTGACAGTAAATTGCCATCTAAGTCTTGAACATATGTTCCACCAGTTAGTGAAGATTATTGACACTTCTGGCACGAGGTACAATGTCACAACATTAGATCAGGACGATTGTAACGGGCTGAAGAGGAGCAAAGAGAAGATCCAATTCTACAGTTTTAACTAGTACAAGTCGTGCAAAACTTTTACCTCGACCAAAGACCATTGCATTAGCTCTCGCAACATCTGTACACCGAACCCACAGCCATCAATGCAGAGTAAGGTTCCTCACACAAAGTGAGAGCGTTATATGAAGAAACAAAGCACCTGATGAGTGCTCGATTGCGTCAGCCATGGTGCAGGCTCCATAGGCAAGTGAAAAAATGCCTGTAGGTTATTGTGAGGGATACTCTAGCCGGGGGAGTGGGGGGGGGGGGGGGGGGTTGTTGGAAAAAGTTCTTGAAGAAAAATTTGGGAGATATTCAACAGAGTTGTTTAATCAATACAAAATGCATTCAATTAAAAAAAGTCCTACATCCTTTCTACCAGGTAAGGATGATTATTATAGTGACTCTCAAGTCTACAGGTTTCCGTGTAGCGTTCAGCACTGGTCCTGGTGAAATGCCTTCTCTGAAAATTAAACCCCCCTGTTGTCACTGAGGCTGAACAATGTGTGACGAATAAAGCTTGCCAAAATCCCTGTTGGGGATCACCCATGTTGCTTGGCTGAGCTCGTCAAACGACGATTGAAAGAGACCGTGCCCTAATCAGCAGAGGGGCACCGCTGAACATAAAAATAAAAGACCAGTCTTCTAAACAGAATTGAATAGCCCCAAAATGTATAATCATGAATGTTTATGGCACATGCGCAGCACCAGACCGAGCTAGCTTATTTCTCCAACTACCAAAGCGGTCATTAAGCTTAACCAGCGGTGTTTTTGTCTGCTGTAATCTAACCACATACAGTGGTCGTGCTCTGCTCTCCTGCATTTGGACAGCGTTGGACATCTCTAGATGAGACCCCTCGTGCTGGCCCATAGTTCTGATCACTCTTAGGCCTGCTATGGTCCTTTCCACCACTTGTAATTTTGCATTACAAATTATCATCCATCACAGTGTGGCTCTGCACAAGGATTAAAAGACAGTGGCTTGGCAATGTTGTGACTCGAAATAGTGGTCTACATCTTTCAAGGACGTTAATCATTGTCTGCTATGAATGTGTCGACTTTCTTCACTCCTTTAGGGTCTTACTGCTTCGTATTCCTCAGTCGACAAAGGATTTCACCTGAAGTTTTAGATAATTGATATAGGATTTTTAAGTGCACACACGGCCATTAAATTATCACTCATATGATCCGATGGTCAAAAGCACTTAATCTAATTGGTATTATCTGTGACAAGGCGAGTAAATACTGATCTTAACTCTTCAATACATCTTAAGAGGGACATTATTTTTCCAAATACATATCAAGCTGTGTTTCAGTTCAACTAGTACTGACAGAAATCTGAGTAACACGTTATGCAAAGTAAAACTAAAAAGACACTTGGACACCCGAGTTCTATATAAATATGAGCTCAAAATGTACAAGCCTTCTTAAGGGCAAACTTCAAAGGAAGACGCTCAACCAGCTGCTAGAACGAGCTCACATAGTGGTCTCAAGTTCAACTTCAAGGTTGCACTAACAGGTAACCGTAAGGCCTTGCTTGGAGCCTAGTTGACTCTTCAAACAACTGGCTACAAAGCTCAAGGTGTGGTCTGTTCAGAGTGTCTACAAGGTAACTCCCCAGCTTGTATGAGCCAATGCAAGGCAGAAGAGCCTTGATTACCCAACATCTTCTCATAATTTGCAGCGCCCTGATGTAATGTTTCATATTTTATACGGACCGAAAATCTAATGATTGTGTAAATCATTAAGATGCCACCCACCAAATCATGTTATGCTATATGAAGGGCATTCGCAGAGCGATCTTTCACGGTATGTTTTTAGCACTAGGCCACAAAAACAAGACAAGGAACATTAAGTTTGTCTATAACACATCAAGTGAAATTAAAATAAAAACATCAACAAACAGCACCATATAATGATTATGCCCACACATGTAAATATTAAGAATCCAGAGGAAGTTCAAAACACTGATGCACCACACAAACAACTGCACAAGCATTTAAATGTGCTTGTTTTTGTTTTGTTTAATTGTGACAAAGCGCTAAGCACCAATGGTAACTGTTATTTACAGGGAAAATAGCTGTCGGGGTATTTTTTCACACAGAGGGATCAAATACATTAAATTGGCATCCATTCTACCAGACCCCCTGTAATTGAAGCAGCTGACTGGACCCTTAAAACTTTGTAAATTCAGTGAGAGGACAGGCGCTCAGCCGCTGGTTTTAGTCAGTGCTTTTTTAGTATTCACAAGCCTTCTCCTTTCAAGCTCAAGACTCTGGAAACACTCATCAGAAGATCCAAGACTCCTCTCCAAACTACTTTCATTCTGAAAATAACTGAAAACTCATTTTTTCTAAATATACACTAAAAGTTAAACTTTTACTATACCTGATGTAAGCTAAGCGCAATGAAAACAATTCACTGGGATTTCTGGTGTCATGAAGAGTTCTGTTAAAACCCTGGCCAAGTTTATGCTCTGCTGGCCTTTGTCTGCTACCACACCTTTAGTTAGGGATCTGGCAGCTTGAGGACTAATGTTAGCGAACCTAAAGCTGATCGGCTACAGGGCATGTATATCTGGAGCGTCAATGAAACTTCGCCCAGTCATCTATCCACTTGCCTTCCATGCAGACTCTTGCTGCGGCACCCTGCTGGCCAGTTGTACACCGGAGCAGAGCTCCAACTGCTGCTCCCTGCTGGCCGTTTGCACATCCTGCTTACTGCTCCCGGCTACAGTCAAGGTGTCCAGAAAATATCTTCCAGTTAGGAGTTTGCCATGCCATTTATCATTTTTATGGAACCCACCGGTTTCTGCCATGATAGATGTACTTGCAGTGTGGTGCCAGCCTAGACTTCCCCTGCAGAACTTATTACTGGGAATTTGTCACCGATGTGTGCAGGATCCTCTTGCTGAACACTGAAATAGTTAAAAGAGTAGTGGGGTCTACATACACATTAACTGCCCCTCTCATGCCGTCTTCCCACCACTCTGTGCATTCTAGCACTTTAATAAAATGCAACCTTGCAATACCATGCATGGAGACACATTGCATGCTAAACTGCACACGTGCTACAAATTGCCATAATGTTTACTGACACCAAACCACTTGCTTTTTTTGTTGCCTCGGTATGGTTTTTAATCTGATAGTTTGGATGAGGGAGGCTCAGATACAAACACCACTGCAAAAAGATGCCGACAAGATGTTGTAGTAATCCGGAGCTGTGAGCTTCATTAAGACACTACAGGGATCGCTCTGCAAGCCAATGAATTTAAGATTAAATACTTTATGATCTTGAAGCTTTGTGCCTTCTCGTGTGACACTCAGTACCCACGCTGTGTATCAGGTTGCCGTTACCTTAACATCAACAGCGTCAGACTTGGCTCCAACAATGGACACCCAATGACTTTCCAGCTCACAGTTTCCAATCAACACTCAAGCGGAACTTTGAAGCAGCAGTTTTATTTTCCATCTTAACGCAGAGCAAATCACAGGCAAACGCATATCTGAAAGAACAGGGGTCTAGGAAGGGAGATAAAGACAACTGTTTCCAGCTTACTAAAGGTACTTCAAACCATTGACTCATCGGAAAATAGCTATTTAAAATGTTTCTTATAGCACCAATCACACTAAGAAACCAGGACCGCATACTGGAAATGGCATTCATTTAACTGATCATGTTGACTGTCAAATTACAGGTGGTTCCAGTGCAGGAAATAAGAATATGTAAGTATTTTAACATCTGGTGTATTTCTGCTGGAATAAGAAGAGCGGCATCAGAGCACTTCATTATTCAACGTTCAATTCCATTTCACAATTCAACTGGATGAGTGAAATCGTATTATATATCTGCATCAGAGTGCAATCCATCTTTGCTCCGACATTAGCTTAGCTTTAAGCCCCCCACCCTAAAGTAACCGATACAATGTAAGATTTCTCTGGTCCATATCAGAGTAGTAACTCAAGAGAAATTTCAGTCTCTTAATTAACCCAACATAAACCCCTCCTCATGGTATAAGAGCCAAAGATCCCAGCCGGGTTCCATTGTGGTAGATCAACTTTCCTCTCTCCTTGACAGTCATATTTGGAATTTTTCAGCGAGAGGTTTGATCCAAGGTTTTGAGCACTAAAAAACAAGTTACTTACCTTTGGTAAAGCCATATCTGGCAGAGACTATCTAGCCGCAGATTCCTTACCTTAGAATCATCCCCAGGGGTCAGACTGGATCAGGAAATTTTCCCTGAGCAGTAACCCTGCAACCCGGTAGGTAGCATCGATCTACTCTACCTGGCGGAATGTGGATGGTGCTTATATAGGTGCCACCACAGCACGCTGACTCCGTTTCTTTACATGATTTTCCATGCCAGGAGCACAAAGACATGAAGACCACTGACTACTGGTGTGGTAAAAAAGGTCCCTGATAAAGGAAAGCCCTATCCCTTCAAATCCGTTTGCAGAGCGGGGAGGATGGATGGGCCGGTAAGGGATCCACAGCTAGCTAGAGTCTCTACCAGAGAAGGCGTTACCAACGGTAAGCAACTTGTTCACCTGATAGAGACTTCTCGTCACAGAACGACCTTAGAATAGATATCCATGCAATAACTCCCCAGAGGAGGGTCTGCGGACCAATTTTATACCAAAACGTCTTGCAGGACCGAATGGGCAACATGATCATCGCAAAGGATTGGACTGTCCAGGCAGTAGTTTTGTGAACATGTGCAGAAAGGCCCATGTTTCTGCCTGGCAGATGTCCAGGGCCAGGACCAGGACTCCATGTGCTAACGCAGTGGTCGCAGCCTTGGCTCTGATGGAATGAGCACATAAGCCCTTAGGGGGCTGCTTCTTGGGCAATGCATGGCAGATCGAAAGCTGTCAACTGTCGCTGCTCAAACTCTACCGAGCAGCCTGATACGAGAACCAATGGCCATGCTCAACAGCAAAGGATACCAAACTCTCCGAGCCCAGTCCACAGCCACAAGGATAACCAGGGCCAGGTCGTTCCGGATCTTCTTGAGAACACCGAGCAGGAGTGGTATGGGCGGAAAGGCATACAAGAGGCCTGAGTGCCACTCGAGATGAAAAGCATCTCAGAGCATAAGCCGCCTTGGAAATTCCAGCGCGCAAAACTGCAGACATTGCGCGCTCTCAGCAGTGACTGCCCAACCTACGGGAATCATGTCCTTTGCCACGCAGAGGCTGGGAAGCTTGCATGACCATGAAAGGAGGAAGGTGGATTGGGTGTGGTGAGGGGCCATGGGAAGGCCCAAGGCCCTGCCCGTAGCCCTGCTGTCCCTAAGGAGCTCCAGAGCCAAATCGGTCTTGTCCCTAAAGAGAAAGGAGCCATTAAAGGGCATGTTCATAAGCGATGTTTGGACATCAGATTAAAAGCCAGTAGCCCTCAGCCAGGCTTGGAGCCCCAAGGCCACTGTCGATGAAACCGCTCAGGCAAACGAGTCAGTGGTATCCAGTCCACACCTGATTGTGAACTTTGCTGCATCTCTTCCGTCAGCAATAGCCTGGGAGAGTATAGCCCAAGCCTCCTCTGGAAACATGGGCAGCACCTGCGCAACCAAATCCCACAGAGCATGGGAGTAACGGCCCTAAGTACACACGGTGTTTATGGACTGCAGCGCCAGGCTGGTGGAAGAAAACATCTTCCCTAATATGTGTCCAGCCTCTTGTAGTCTGCATCCACAGGGTCTGTAGGGAATGCACCAGGATTTATATATGAGGGGCAGGGGAGGTGGCAATTGTCCTTTTCTCAGGAGCCCCTATGCTGGGCTTGGACCAGGTCCCGAGCAGGACACCAGTAAGGGCTTCATTGAATGGGAGACGTGGTTCTGAGGGGGTCACTCCCAACTGAAGCACCTCCGTCAAGACATTTGTCTTCACTGGCACCGAGGGCAGGCTAAGGTCCAGGGCCTTGGTCGCCCTCCTCACCACCACTACAAAGAACAATCCCTCTTCCGTAGCCACGGTAGGGGGAGGAAAGCATGCCAGTACCTGAAGAAGTTCCAAAGTCCAATGGCCTCTGCCACGTCATCACACCAGTCCATTTGTGGATCTAAGGGCTGGTATTACTCAGGGTTCAGCGACCCCTCCCAATTCTCCCCGAGTCCTAGCCCATAGGACTAGAGCTCAGACTCAGTCCTGGGTGGCATGGCTCCAGTCTGTGTCGGACGACGCTCCTCCGTCTCAGAGTCAGGGATCAGAATGAGGACTATGCTGCTGCTGGGCACTGGTGGTGCCGGGGTTGTCCGCATCAGTGCCAGCACCGGGAAAGGTCAAGGTGGTATGACCGGCTCTGGTTTGTATCCATCTGTGGATCCAAGGGGCCGGACTGGCACCAGATCTGCCGACATGGAACCAGTAGGAGCCCCTCACGAGCCGCAGGGCCCAAAGGTGCATCGGGGGTGATAGGCCGCTCAAATATGAGGAGCATGGCATCAAAACTCCTGGAATTGAGCTGGGGGTCACTCCGAATCTTGGAAACTCGGGCAAGTGCAGAGCCAAGCTAGGCAATGGCTAAACCACAGAGCCAGGCCTCGAATGTCAAAGGTCTCTCGTTCTTGTCGGCTGACAGATGAGGTGAGGTTGAAGACCGAATCGACTTTTTTTTTTCTTTTTTGTGGGACTTACCCAAGTGGCCAGACAACTTGCAATGCGACAAGGAGCTCAGATTCCACGACAGATCCCAGGACTCCCTCAAGGACTTGGGGTGTATGGCGTGGCAATCGGTGAAGGTCTTCACGTCATGGTCGCGCTCCAGGCACCAGAGGCAATCAAGATGCAGCTCTTTCACCAACATCTGTGGATGACAGGCGCCACAGGGCTTGAAGCCGGTCTTCCTAGTGGACATCCCTGGCACACCAGCAGTAGAACTCTCAATAAACGTTGACAAAATGTTTAAATAAAAGTTACGTCAAAAAGTGATTGACGGGGTCACTCTCTCTGGATCTGCGCAGACTGGTGTAGAAAGAAAAGAACTGACAGCGCACTGGGGTGGCGCCTATATAGGCACTGTGCACGTCACTTCCAGTGCAGACAATGCCACGCGGAGCTAGTCAACGTCACCTACTGGCACGCAGAGGTACTGCTCATGAAACATTTACGGATCCAGTTTGACGCCTGGTGATAATCTAAGGTAAGAAATCTTTCGCTAGAAGTCTATCAGATTGCCTTACTACAAATGAAAGAAAAAATAGGGGAGGCTTGCCCCACATTTACTATGATCCCCTGGGAAGTGATTCATGTATGGTCAATCAATAAATCACGTGTTTGTTAAGCGCGACTACTCATCCGTAAGGGTCTCAAGGCACTAGGGAGGAGGGAAGGTGCAGGTTTCAGTCCATCAAGAAAGGGGTCTGTCGAAGAGCCAAGTTTTTAGGTTTCTCGTGAAGATAGGGAGTGATGTTGTCTGTCTGAGGTGGAGCGGTAGGGCGTTCCAGGCTCTGGCCGCAAGGAAGGAGAAGGAGCGGCCTTCTTATCTGGCCTTTCTGGCGCGGGGGGACCACGACGTGGGAGAGCTGGGCTGATCGTAGGGTCCTTTGGGGTACGTGGAATTTGAGTCGGCTGTTCAGGTATGCTGGTCCGGTGTTGTGGAGGGCTTTGTGTGCATGGGTGAGGATCTTGAAGGTGATTCTAGTCTCGACGGGGATCCAGTGGTGTGCACGCAGGAGCTGGGAGATACGGCAGGGTCTTGGCAGGTTGAGGACTAGTCTTGCGGCGGTGTTCTGGATGTTTTGTAGCTTGCAGGTGAGGTTTTTGTTTATTCCGGCGTAGAGGTGGAACCAAACCTTACAAGTTTTGTATTCAGTGCAGCCAGCTCAATGGCGGCTCCCTTCATTTATGGAATCACTTGTTTACTTTCCAAACAATGGCGTCCTTTCCAGCTACATCCAGATTCTCACGTGAAGTCTGCGTGACTTGACCCCGCAATGAGCCAACTGATGCAGCCGGCACGAAGAATTCCAGGGCATCCTGGAACCTAACAGGCCTTTCAGAAGAATCAGAAATGACTGAGCTACTTCTACAGGCCACGTCGAGACAACCAGATGTACCTCTCCCAGAAAGCATTGGGGTAGTAAAAGAATAACTAGGACATCTAATTGTTATCAAGTCTAAAGACAATATTGCACTACGACTTCACTAGGCCAGTTTTCAACCCTTTGAAGAGCAGAAAAAAGTGGAGGGACCGTTCGGGATCAACTTAATTTAGATAAAACAGCTCAATCGACCCAGAAAGTTCAATGGTTGTGTTTCAGAGAGCATCCCTCGCAGCCCCAAGCGCAGAATCTGAAAGGAAAGAGAAGGAATGTAGTCCACCCGTTAATTATAACAAATGTGAATCACGGGTTTCGAGAAAATGTCATTCATTATACACAATTAAGTAGCGCTGTTCTTGGATAGAAGGCTCATTGTGCCTCCAGCAGATAGCCGTGGCCTGCATGTGTGCAGGGTCAGAGACGGACGGACAGACAGACAGGGCATCGCTGCCAGGAGACTGGCAGATTGTAGCCTCCGAGGAGAAGCGCGACTGGCCATGACCGTGGGCAGCAGTTCCACCTTTCTGAGCACAGAAATATACAATGGCCACTTTGATGCACAGGCATCTTGAACGGAAATCCCGGATAATTCCGTTTTCATGCGTTGGGAATATTTTAGAGTTGGAGCAGAATGTGAAAAAGAGAAAGTGGGAGCGAGGTGGGTCGGATAGGCGTTGGAAGTAGGGGTGCGGGGGTGCTGCAGCATCTTCAAAACAACTATGATGGAGTTCAGAAGGTGAATGAGAACAGATCCTTTCCATTTTGTTTTTATCTTGTCACATTTGCTGCACGTTCAAAGACGGAGCAAATGGGCTATGTCTTCTGTAACATAGTTGTTTATTCTTCTAACAGAGTCTGGCGTCTCCTTGTCCTTCTCTCACTGCAAAGTTGGAGGATGTTATAAAGTGAACTATGTGGCAATCTCGCTTGGATACTGAGAGTGAAAGGGAAGGCTGCTGGATGTTAGTTTGTTTCTACCGCATAACACAATTCAAATACCTGGAAATCAACTATACGAATTATTCAAAATATATCGGCAGTTTGGACCGCACAAGTGAAGCACTTTTTGTCGCCTCAAAGTAGGAATGAAACTAAGACCTTAATACGTTCAAAACAAATCAAGGCACTTTACTTGGTGATGCACAGATTATACATGTTTGTGAAACCCGATCTCCACACATTATCGTTTGTGTGCTGTGTCGTTCGATCAGTAAAACGGCACGTCAGTGCTAATTTAGTGGCTGTTTCAAAGGAAAATGTGCTGTCTGTAAATGACAATGCGCTACCACATCAGGCTGTACTAATTAATATATGTGTGGCTGCGGAGTGCTCCAAAATGCACCACCGGCTATTTATACACACCCCACCCTTACCACTCTCCTGCTAGACTTGTTCTTGGTGTGACACTGGGATTTTACACAATCCCCATGACGGATGTAACATTGTTGGCAGCGCTCCCACTCTGAAAATTGTTCCAGCACTAGTGGAGGGGACACTTTTGTATGTTTCGTTTTATGGATGCCGCAAGCGACGTTCATTTGACCAAAAATGTCAAAGCAATACAAGAATTCAGTTTGCAGTATGTGGAACTACAAGTTTTGCTAGTGGGCCAGTGAAAAAAGGAATGAAGGAGGCATGCCACAGGAATGAACCTTGTAACCTTATTTTCCCAAGCCTTAACGTGGAAGAATTTGGAGCGCTAGAGATGTAGAGACGGAACTGCATTGCAGCCTAGAGCACACCATATTGTTATCGAGATGTTAGTTTCAAACAAGCCAGGGGCTGGATGCAAATAAAAGCTGAAGTCTCAAATCACTGAGATAAGTGTCATTTTCTAGCGAATGGCCTTGTAATGAATGGGTGTCAACACTCCGCCACTCTACACCCCTCAAGTGTTATGTCTTCTGCATAGCTCTACGTAATAATATGAGGTGCAGCCAAATCTCCACACTACCAAATCTTCACGCATACTTCTGTACACAGGGGCGGCTCCTCCATGTGGACGGAGGAGCGTCGCCCCACTGCTTTCTCGCAGTGCGAGAAGCAGAAACATAAAAAGGTATTATAAATACCATTTTATGTTTCTGCTTCTCGCACTGTGAGAAAGCAGAAGGGTTTGGTTGGGGGCAGGCGGGTCTGCTTGAGGGCAGGGGAGGAGTGGCTTGCCCAATGTTTTGGGCCCTGACTCTTTGGTCAGGCCTCTGGGGCCGACCAAACCAGTCATGCAGCGCTCTCCCTTTTCTCCATGTAGGTTGCAGGCAGCCTACATGGAGAAAATGGCCTCCCCATAGACGCCTGTGTGGTCGGCGTCCCGACCAATCACAACACTGCCACTGCAGCGTTGTGATTGACTAAGGGGAGGGGAGGGAGGTTGCCTGCTTCCTGTTCCTGCGGAGGCATAAAAGCAGGAGCAGACCGAGCATTGAAGACGCAGGACCCGGGAAGTAGGTTTTATGTGTTTAATTTTTATTATTTAAACCCCCCCTCCTTGCCCGCCCCCCCACCTCGAGCCCGCCCCGTGCTGCAGGCTAGGCCTTTAATTGAATCGCTGCCGAAACTGTTGGGTGGTGTAGTTTGTGCACGAGTTTGGTGACATCTATTACATGGCTGCGCTCGTGCTTGCTGTATATAGTCAATTGTCTAGGTTTGAAATACTCACGAAGTACTGACTAGCGCAAGCGTGACTAGTGTTGTTGCGCACTCACGCATTTGTCAAAGAATGCTTTTGCATCCTTAACCGCTGGCAACACCATGTATGGGGTGTTTACATTTGAGGGATTTAGTCCGGGTTGCAATGTGGTGGAGGGTTTTATGGGAGGTGCCTGGTAACGTAGGGCGACTTGTGGACTGACATGTAACGCTCCAGTTGCATAACAATAAATCCAGTACTTTCGCCTTCTACTCAGTCTGGTGTTTTCCTTTGGAGTGCAACTGTGTTGTTGGACCCACTCTACAATAACAATGTTGATAAGTTGAGTTATTAAACTGCTGCTGTCCACGTTTGCAGTGCTACACGAACGTTCACTTGTAACTGCGCATATTATTGTTTGGATGATATGTGGGAAAAAAACACTTAGGGTATTGTTAGAGCGCATTAACTCTGGTCAACCTGAAGCCTCGAAAGCGAGTCGCTCTCTGCATTAGAAGTGTACGATTTAATGCTGGGTGCCCCGGTGTTGTGGCAGGAGCATGCTGGTAGACAGGCAGCGGTATCACGGATTCTTTTGTTAGATGTGGTTACCGCGCTGCTCACCAGTTGGCTTTGAGAGCAGCCGCCACTGTCTGTAAAGATATCAGTTTCACCCCTCCGTACATCCAACCCCTGTTGTTACGATTGTAGGAGAGTAGGGTCTGCTTTCTATGTTCACCCCCACTTTTTGCTTTTGCTTTACTGGTTTTCGACTTAGATGTGGCTGTGGGCCTGCTAATCAGACCCACAGCCCTGCTGTTCTCTCTCTAAATTAACACTATGTACTTTAGGTGCATAACCCATTTGGATAGGATCACCTTATTGGCCCCTGTACAGTGTACCCTAGGTACCCAGGGCATAGGTGTACCCTAGGCCTACCAGGGGCTGCAGCATGTATTATGCCACCCCTGGCCTGGCCTTCCATTTTGACACAACTGGCTGATCACTCAGCTGGGGCAAGGTCGTGTAATCACCCCTTGCTTAGGTGTAGTATTCCTATACCTAACTTACATATAGACACATGGGTACCTATCAGTCACTCCTATGGCAGGCCTTACCAATCCTGGAGGCAGAGTGCTTGGTAACATGTGAGATGGTGCTCTAGCATGAGCTGAGCCTGTCTGCAGCTTTCGGAACCATGTCCTTATAGCTGTTCTATGATATAGCCTACCATATACTCTTAAAGTGCCTTATAATCTTAGACGGTTATGGTAACTATGGTTTGGCTTTATCGAAACATGTCGTGTAAGGTGTCTAACACTGTGGAATAATACCCCCATGCCATTTCTGGACATGAGGATATTATTCCCCCCTTCTAGAGGGAAAGACATGTTCAAATCATACTTCACTGTTAGCCTCTGACCAAAGCCTCAGCATCACAAAATGGATGCTGCTGCCACGACACAAGTCTGACCTCCTGCAGCTGGGAGTGATCCCAGCCAGGGAGGCCTGGACAATAGGTTTCCTGCTTGGGGAGGTGCTAGCACCTCCCCAGACAGCCTTTAGTGTATTGGGGCAGGGTAGGCTGAAAGGAATGAGACATGCCTGGGGCACACAAGGTGTTCCTTGCATAGTCCAGTTCAAACCGGCGCTGGGGCACTCCAGCCCCAGCTCTGGCGCGAAACTGGACAAAGGGAAGTGGGTGTAACCACCCCCTCCCAGGTCCCACCCATAAGGCGTGACCTAGCAGGTATCCCAGCCCCCCAGATTAGTATAAGAGTGGGAGTTGGGCCTCAAGACTTTAGATTATCCTGAACCTGCAAACTTGAACAGAAACTCTGGACCTTCGACATTCGACGAAAGAAGAAGACTGAAGAATCTCCCTTGTGGCCAAGGAGTGGCCACCCTGTGCAAACAGGCACCATCAAGAGACTACCCTTTGCTTTGCCCACGTTCTACGAGGAACCGACTGCAGAGCCCAACCAGAGCCTTGACTTCCAGACTTCTCCGACACTGATCCACATCCACAGCAGAGCTGAGATCCGTGGAGGCGACGAGCAACGTGGGACCGGCTACCTGGGAAAAGTGGCTAGTAACTTCAAGCGCAGCTTCTGAGGCACCCTCGAAGTTGTGCACCGGGGATTGAGAAGCCCCAACCCCAAGCATCATCTGCACCGAAGATCAGCCCCCCACACTCCACGAGTCCTGCGTGGGGCCCTTCTGCATTTTCCTGCTTGCCGCGTCTGACCGGTTGCTTGCCCGCTGGCTAGTGGCCTTTGTGACGACGCACCCTGAAATCTTCTGCGCTGGTTTGGCTCCTCCAGACTGGCTCCCGCTTCTCTGCAAAGAAGAAGCACCCCAGACCTTCCTGGTCTGCACCAGAAGCAAGTCCTCCGTTCTTCGTGGGTTCCGCTTGCCAAGGCTTGGTGAGTCCTAGTCCAACTTCGACGCCGCCGACAGCAAGAGCCTTCGTGGGACAGCTCGCCTCCTGGTCCTGGTCGTCCGACGCTTCCTGGTCCTCCTGGCTGCAGCGACAAGCTTCACCTTCACCTGCAATCTTCACGACATCACCTGGTTCCTTCCTGGTTCCACGTGGTCACTGGCTAGTGACCTTGACTCTGTCCCTTCTGCTTGCAGGTCTCCTCTCTTCTTGATCCCAGCCTTGGGATCCACCGGACACTCTTCACTGACTGCCTGTCAGCATCTTTCTTCAGGCATCCATAGGAGTCGACGACGAAAACCGACGCAACTTCACCCCTATGCACCCGCAGCCTGTGGGCTAGGTAACTTGGGTACTCCGGTGCTCATCAGGATAGTGACTATCCTAGTGTCTAGTTTTCCAGTCTCGACTTCCTAGCTACTCCGGAAGTGTCCTAAATCTATCGTTTTCTAAACTGTACTATTGCTAGTGACTTTTACGCATTACGCGTGAGTGTTTCCACTCTGCACACGAATCCCGTGGGCCTCCCACTTCCTAACTAACGCTAGTGTAGTGTAGCCCCAGCGATTCCCTAGGCCTAGGCCTATTCTATTTCCGTGACAGTGGTCCTTATACCACTTACTTAGTATATGGTTTGCGTGGCCCCTAGGGCCTAACTGTATTACTTACCTGTGTGACTTAATGTATGCTTAAATAAGACTGTGTTGTACTTACCTCTAATCTCAAAGAGTGCTGAGGGTTTGACTAGAATAAATACACTTTATTTTATATATATATCTGTTGTGGTGTCCTTTCATTTGGTATTCAAGGGATTATATATGGTATCACAGCTGGCTTCACATGCCATTCAGAGTTTAGCCTAAGACTGCTCTTGTCCATGCTACCACTAGGATAGCTGGTCTATAAGGTTGACTTTACAACCAATCACCATAAGGGTATTTGGACTGATATAAGGTGTACACTAGAACTAGTGACATCATACATCAGGCCAACTTCTCACAACGATGACCAGAGTCTGAAGTCCAAAAGCTGGGTCAGGCCATACATAGAATTAGGACTAAAAGTGGGTGGGGCGCAGGCAGACACACACACACCCCACTTCTTTATGTTCTACATGTTTTGTATAAGTAACACACACACCGCTACTGATATAAAACACTTACCCTCCTGTCCTCTGCTAGGACCAGGAACTGAGGGCGCAACTGAGCACCTGCTGAGCTGCTTTAATGAGGCTGGTGCAGCGTTAACTATTTCACATTACAGAGGCGCATGTGGAAGTGAGAGAACATCCAGTAGTTCAAATACTCACTCCACTTTCTTCTAAAAATTGGGACATGTATTTAAGATTCTTAAAAGTATTGAGACACTGGGAAAGACCTCTCAAAACTGGGACTGTCCAGGGAATTCTGGGATGTCTGGTTACCCTATCCTTTGCGGCCTATCTGTCAGTATGTACTTTTAGGTCGAGGTTGTGAAAGACCCGTTGCCAGCTTCACAAGAACATGCAATAGGCAGAAATCCTACCCATTGCTTACCATCAGTTGGCTTTATTGCCACTTCGATTTGCTTACTTCTTATTTGATTGCTGGCCTTGGCCATCTTGTGATTACCCCTCTGCTGGAGCCAATCTTTCTTATTTGTGACATTCTACTTCTCACACTCAGGAAACAACTTTTTGTTTAAGTACTCCATGAAAATACATGTTTTTTTCATCTGCCTCCCTCGGGTAGTTGTCCCCATGCATTCCATATTCCTCTCTCTTGCCCATGAGCTTCTCTCCCATTATGCTTTTTGCTGATCTTGCCCACACGCGTCTCTATTCACTTTCATGGTGTTCTCTCCAAGGTTTGAGCCCACCCTACCCTCATTATTGTTCCCTCTCATGTGTACATCTATTCCCTTCCAACACCCACACCTCCTTTGCCCCCAATTTTGTTGATGTACAGCATGAACAAATGGCACTGCCAGAGTCAATATGTCTCAATAGCGAGGCCAATTGGTTTGGACAATGCTTGTTGTATGTGGTGCACGAATGGAGTCTGTGCGTCCGTGACTTGGTTTGTGTGCTTCGCTATCTGAATATCCATTGGTCTCTATGCCTAGGTGACCAAGTCTGTGGTTTGAATGCATGTAGGAGTGATGGCCTGGGTCACTGCAGCCAGTCTGTGTGCATGTCTGATGATCTGTGTTGGAGTCCAAGCACCTTTGCAGGACTATAACTCTGTCTGCATTGTACATACACGTTTGATCTTAGTCAAAATATGCATTGATGGACGATACAAAGGTAAAACCTATTAGCTTTATCCATGTGAATGTCGCAGTGGCCCGTACTTCCTGTCACCATACACCAGTAACATTGCACAAAGTCAACATGCTGTCCCCGAACACTGTCCACCTGTGAGGTTTTATTTGATTGTATTTTTAGCAGGCACAGTGATATGCTGTATTACTGTACCCTTAAGCGCTACACATGTAGACAAAATACAAACATTTATGTCTGGTGGGCGGTGATCACATGTGCTGTATGAGTTTGTAGGAAACCCACGTTTTCTGTGTGTTCATCCCAGATATGTCACCTTTTTGTAGGACCCTATATTTTGTCTGGTGTTAGAACTGTGTACTTTACCCCTGGTAAACAGAAGTAAAGTGTCTGTACTCCGGCTCTAAACATGGTCGATTTGGCATATTCAACTTACCTATAAGTCCATAGTATATGGTACAACATGTTACCAGTGCTTGTAAGGTAAATGTCGCTAGTGGACTGCAGTACCTATTGTGCCATCCACTATAGTGACGCTATAAAATATGGCTTTAAGCCTATCACTGTAGCCCTACCATGGCAGTTTAAACACCGCAATTCACCATCTCAAAATAAACTGTTCTGACAGGTCAAAACCTCCCTTTTAAATATTACAAATTACTTCTATGTAGGACCTGGAGTCCACAAGGCAGGGAATGTATAAGTAGGACATGTAGAATGTTAACATGTCTTTACAGTAACTACCGTCCTCAAGCTATCTTTCAATGTGGCAGGCCTACGTAGACAACCACAATACAGATTAAAAATCCTAATACTGTTTCTCCAGAATAGGACAAGCAAGAAAAATAAATAACTTTTTAGTAGGTATTGAAAATCCAATTTAATTGTTAAGTCAGATTTGTAATAAATAATATGGAGAAAGTTATATCTCAGAAAGTTACTTTTTCCCTGTCTGAAGTTCCAGGAGGCTAAATGTGCATTTGCTCTTCCAGTTCTGCCACCAGTAATTAGAATCTGAAGACGTGTGAAAAAGGTGCAAAGTGCCTCCCAGGAGCAACAAATAGGCAGATTTGAATGGACAGAGAAGACTCATCTGAACCTCACAGAATATGCAGGAAGAAGCCTGTGAACACCCTTTTTGACATTACAGTGTCAAATCCTTCTTGATAGGTCTTCTGCTTAACATAAAACTTTGGGGTGCACTTGAAAGGCAGAGGACAGAATGCCAACCTAATTTTGGTGTATCCACGTCTGGTTGCTGAGGGGCTCGCTATGTCCCACTAAACATCTAACTCAGGGTTTTACAGACAACTCAGGGGGCGCACTTTAAAGGAGGGGAAACAGGATGCTAAAACAATTTGTGTGTATCCACTGTCTTGTTGCTGGAAAACCCAACCAGACTGCTTTCTCTAGGTTTATTGTGGGTACAGTGACTGTCACAAACTGGATTTTAGTGTTCGATGTGGGAGGACACTAGGATGACCATAGTACCCTCCTCACACATACCCTTAACGCCCAAGTTTAGCATCCCCAAAGTCTTTAGCCATGTTGAGAATCCTCAAAGCTCTGTTGGTTTGGCCCCCACACCTTCACCCCACTGCTTAGGATGTGTTCAATCAATCAGTCATTTGAGTCATTCCCCCACTAGTTCATGCCATGCATAAATGTGGCATTTCCAGGCACCCACTTCAGAACACTCTCGGACCGGAGGAAGAACAGAAGAGGATTGGACCTGTGGTCTGTGACCTGAACGGAACTGTGAAGGACTTTGTAGGAAGCTGGCTCTCTATATAATAAATTCAAAAGATATATTGTGTAGAGAGTCCAGGTATCCCTTATGAATGGACAGGGCTTGCTTTAACAATCCGAAGGTGCTCTTTTTGTGGTAGTGTGGTCGAGCAGCCTTAAGCTTATCAAGGAGGAGTGTTAGGCATTTGTTGTAGGCACACAGTCAATAAATGATACGCAGACACTAAATAAGGAGAACCACATCAATTTAGAAAAATAACCTGTATTTTTATATAATTTCAGACACCAAGAACTTCATTATTGGGTAAGTACTTTTTAAAATAGCAATTTTTAAGAAAACAGGTAAATACACTTGTATTATATCGAATGCGTTATTGTTATCCTTTGTGGAAAAAAACATATACTGATTACGGATACTTACAGGACCAATCTTCTGGAGTTAAGGTAGGCATGCGGCGCGGTCTAAGGCAGGACCAACAGGCCACCTCGGTAGGCTCTGGAGCGTCCGGGTGCACAGGTGCTTTTTAACGTTGGGTGCCCCGTTGGTTTCAGTGGGAAACGGTCCTGGGGGAAAAGGCTGTAGGCTGGGTAGGTGAGTGTGTAGTCCAGTTGAACCCACAGAGGAATTTCAGTCCTTGAGATGCTCGGGCACGTAAGGACACTCTCGGTCCACTTCTACTCAGGCTACGGGGCTCGGTGCTATGGTGCTTTTAGGCATTGGGTCCATGCTGTAGGATACACTCGAGGTTGAGAGGGGGCCTGCACTAAGAGGCTGCAGGCAGTGACTGGGAGTCCAGTCGGCACAAACACAAGGTGGGGTTCGACTCTGGAGGGTCTCAGGACCTCGTTGGTACTGTTGTCCCACTTAGATTCGGGCTGGGGGGGGCACAGGTGCAGTGGTGCATTCCAGTGTTGGGGTTTTGGCTGCCCAGAGTCCTCACAGTTCTTCTTGGGTACCTGCAGGGTGGAGAGAAGTAGCTCCGCTACTCCATGGGAGATAATGGCTGCTCCTTGAAGTACTGGCAGACCTCCCAGGCTTTTGGAGGCAGAACAGCTGCAGGACGAGTCATCTTTGGTGCAACTGTCAGGGACAGCAGGCAAGCCAGCAGGCTTGGCACAAACTTAGTTGCTGCTCGTCGGTTCTTGCTCTTCGTGGCTCTTTGGTGTCCTCCTTCTTCTTAGGTCAACAGAATCTGCTTTCCTGGTGTCAGGGGCTTCCCTAAATACTAGATTTAGGGGTGTTAAGGGGAGTGAAGGCTGGTAGCCAATAGGCTACTTTCCCTTGGGGTCACTACGTCCCTATATGTCCACTTCCTGTGGGAAGTGGACATAACCGTGTCCCAGAGTTTCTAATTCTGACATCACCAAGATGGCAGAAGTTTCCTAAACGGCGGAACAGCAGGCAGCTCACTATAGGGGTGACACTGGCCTGGTAGTGCACCACGCCTCCCTGTATATCTAATTTCCAGCCTGTCTTGGTGCCAAATGACCCCAAGGAAGGGGGTTGGGATTTCCCCCTGTCTGGGAAAGCTGTGATCACATATCTAAGGCGGCAGAGGCCATCTGAAGCCTCCTGTCTTGATATGCTGATTACTAAAATAATCTGCTTGGAGGGGGTGCCACCAACTCTGGCTAGAGCAGACATTGTTGCTGCCATCAGACAGCGTAGGCCGTCACCTGCCAGGGGGTCAGAAACTTGTCTGTGGTGGATTCTGGATGCTGTTTATAAATTCGTCTTTCCAACGTTTTCACAAGAGGAAAATTGCAGGCTCATTCTATGGCGACTTCCTTTTGTCCCTCAGAAGAAGCAACAAACTAACCAGTTTCAAATGCACCTACTCTATCATCCATTCAATCCCTCGCCTGCAGATTGTCCTGCCAACTTAGTGAGAAACTAGAAAGGAAATTCAAGCATTGCAAGCAAACCTGCTAAATCTGCAGTATGATGGAGGAATGTGCCCCTTCCAACCAACCCTCAACACCTGAGTGGTGGATGGGATCTATCATTCACAATGTCCATGCTCCACCTCTTCTACATCACTAGACCATCAGCAGGTCCACGCTCCACCCCTTGTACATCACTTGGCTTTCAGCATGTCCACACTCCACCTATTGTACATCACTCGACCTTCAGCTGGTCCATGATCCACCAATTGAACAACACTCAACCCTCAGCAGGACCACGCTCCACCCCTTGTACATCAGTCAACCTTCAGTAGGTCCACGTTTCACCCCTTATACATCACTAGACTTTCAGCAGGTTCGGGTTCCACCCCTCGTACATCACTCCTTCTTCAGCATGTCCACGCTTCACCCATTGTACATCACTCGACCTTCAGCATGCCCATATTCCACTTGTTATACATCTCTGCACTTTCAGCATGCCATGTTTCACCCCTTGTACATCACTCGACATTCAACAGGCCCACGCTCCATCACTCGACCTTCAACAGGTCCACGCTCCATCACTCGACCTTCAACAGGTCCACGCTCCACCCCTCGTACATCACTAAAGCACCATCGTACGGTCGGTGTACAAGCTACATTCTTATCAGTTAAGATTGAAGTGATTACTTAATATGGAGCTTGAAGTCACATGAAGTAATGCAATCAGGTTGTCAGTAGCGAAGTTACTTAATCTAATTTTTCAATAAAAACTTCCTCCAGATTCTTCTGCTGCTAGGGGGCAGGGCGTTTAGTGCAATCAAAGGCTGTACACTACAGAGAGACACATTTTGCTGGCTGGGTGCAATTCTTAGCAAGCACCTTAGTTAACACATCTGCAGTGTGAGATTTTCAGTAGGCGAAAGCGTGACATGTTGCTGAAAGTGAAGCCAACCCTGTCAGATGCTCAGAGAATAATGAAGCTTCCCTGATTAGTGGCGGATGCGTCGTTATGGTTTATACTCGAGCATGCAAGCACCTTGATAAATGCATTACAGCTGGGGTGCTGTTCGTGAGATATAGCACTTTACAGTTGAACGTGTTTACTTCAATGCAGCTGAGAAGTCGCATTAGGTAGCACTATGCCATTGACTTTACACATCCCTTGTACGAGGATAGCTTTCTAGAACAGAGAACGGCACATTGTATTCCGTTCAGTAGAAACCATAAAATTAAAAACATTCCCATAAGAGTCAAGATCTCATCTTCGACAGCACAGGTGAAATGGGACGCATGGTTAATATGGAGGTACGATTTAAATCACTCATGGTAATATTTATGTGATGTTATGCACAGGACAAATTGCCCAGACACTGCTGTGTCCACCTTTCATTTAAATATCAGTGAGACTCCACAATGTGTAGAATTGCTCAAATCCCCAAAGATTTAAGGGGCGTAGGGATTTTGCAACACTGATAGAAAAAACGTTGATAAAAAAATAAAATTAAAAAGCGCTATTTAGTCCATGTTGAATGCTGAGTAATAGAGGAATATGGAGATAGTACACAATTTATTGTTTGGCTAACTCTCATTAGAAACATCCATTGACAAAGCTAACAGGTACAGCCTTGGCAAGCTTTTGCTATATTTTTTTAATTCAAAACCACAAAATAAAAACAGGCTACCCAAAAAAACTTGTTGCTTAAACGTGGACGCTGGCTATAAAAATATTAAATTAAAAAAATAACCCACTTCATATAGTTTTAATAGAATGGGACAGATGCTTCCTAGAAGTTAGGTGTCCTAAAAATGTGTACAACCCCTTTTAAGCCGACAGCACAGGGAAATATGATTCTTAATGGCGCAAAAGTTTAAGCACACAAAGATGATTCAAGGATAATTAAGAATAGAAAGGAAAAAGCACTGTCAAAGTAAAGGCCCACCAGAAATGGAAGTAAAATGCAACTCTTTTTTGGATCAGGCAAAATGCAGTCACTAAGAGCAAGAACTCCAATGGTAGAAATGGGCTAAATCATTAACTTATGCTATATGGTGCGTGGCCACATCAGGAGAGGACCTCCTACAGGCAGACGCCTGCTAATTTCCAACTGTCTGCCTCCTTTATAAAGTTATAAACAACCTAAGGACACAACTGCTAGACACACATGCTAGTTTCAG
Organism: Triturus cristatus; assembly: GCF_964204655.1. Classification (NCBI taxonomy): domain Eukaryota; kingdom Metazoa; phylum Chordata; class Amphibia; order Caudata; family Salamandridae; genus Triturus; species Triturus cristatus. The sequence continues at coordinate 62,858,741 of NC_140595.1, forward strand.
AACCAAGTAGACATGCCTGCTTGAATGTTATCTTTTTAATAATGCTGAACTTGTTTTTTTTAGACATTTTCAATTCGATTCACTACATTTTTGAAACAGTTGTATGGTGCTCCTAGAGAGTGACGGTGCAGTGAAAGTGACAATTAGTGCAAAAAGTGCATACGTGCTATGTGCGAAAGTATATACATGTGCTGATAGGGATAGTGGGATATTTTGAGTCAACATCCATGGAGAGAGTGTTGCTATCCACCATCAATATATTAAAAACAATCCAAAGATGTTATTTTGTCGATGTTTTGATGAATGTTTAAAAACCCCAGGTATTTGTTATTAAAAAAGGGGGTCATCATCAGGACGAAAATTACATAGGAGACATCAATTGTTAGGAGCAGCTAGTCTCAAAGTCAAGGGGGTGATTAATCTTCAGAATATTTTGAATCTTTCATGTAGGCCCGTCGGAGGCGAGACCCAAGGCTCTTCAAAGGAGCAAAGGTCACCTGAAGTTCAGATTAATTAAGCGTGCCTCTTATATTCGCATGAGCCCATCACAGTAGGGACTTGGGCTTCTTAAAGGTGCATGTGTCACCTGGGAATTATTCAAACAAGTGCATTTCAAATCTGCATTTCCTCAGTCTCCGACATACAACGTCCTTCACGAATGGGCCATGAAGGGCCCATGTGAATTTTTGAAGCACGCTTGATTAATTTGAACTTCAGGGGACTTTAGATTTTCTTCCTGATAATGACCCCGTTTTGAATAAACACATACCCGGGGGGGGGGGGGTCGAAAAAAGAACATGTGGATTGTTTTTAATATATTGATAGTGGATTGTAACACTCTCTCCACGGGTGTTGACTAAAATATCCCACTATCCATGTCAGCAACATGTATATACATTTGTACATAGCACGTATGCACTTTTTGCTCTAATAGTCACTTTCGCTGCAACATCACTCTCTGGGAGCACCTAACAATTGTTTCAAAAATGTTATGAATCGAATTGAAAATGTAAAAAAAAAAAAAAAAAAAAAAAAAGAGTTCAACAAAATAAATGTATAATTTTGAGTTAAATGTGTTAAAATGTATTTGTACCTTGGAGTCAAGGGCTACACTTCCCCTGTAGGGACCACCTCCTTGTTAAATATTGTCCAGCCCAGGTCTCTGGGTTACTGGGTTGCCCCTTTTATTTCTAACGATCTTTTTAATAATGACAAATCCTAACATAAAACTAGGATTTCAACAGGCATAAAAGTTACTTCTTACAATATGTATGTATATTATGATTTATCTGCTCTTTTCCGCATAAGTATATGGAAGGCTGATTACAAAATGTTATAAAGCTCTTCCGCCCCATGGCGGAGGTTAACACATTATATTTAAAAAAATCTAAAAACCAAAGAAACCATAATGAAGTAGATTTCCGCAACACAACAGTCTTACCCCGGAGGAGTTAACTTTCTCAAGCTTGGAGAGTGTTTAAACTTTGGAATGTTAAAGTCGCTTGCTCTAATAGTCACTTTCGCTGCAACATCACTCTCTGGGAGCACCTAACAATTGTTTCAAAAATGTTATGAATCGAATTGAAAATGTAAAAAAAAAAAAAAAAAAAAAAAAAGGAGTTCAACAAAATAAATGTATAATTTTGAGTTAAATGTGTTAAAATGTATTTGTACCTTGGAGTCAAGGGCTACACTTCCCCTGTAGGGACCACCTCCTTGTTAAATATTGTCCAGCCCAGGTCTCTGGGTTACTGGGTTGCCCCTTTTATTTCTAACGATCTTTTTAATAATGACAAATCCTAACATAAAACTAGGATTTCAACAGGCATAAAAGTTACTTCTTACAATATGTATGTATATTATGATTTATCTGCTCTTTTCCGCATAAGTATATGGAAGGCTGATTACAAAATGTTATAAAGCTCTTCCGCCCCATGGCGGAGGTTAACACATTATATTTAAAAAAATCTAAAAACCAAAGAAACCATAATGAAGTAGATTTCCGCAACACAACAGTCTTACCCCGGAGGAGTTAACTTTCTCAAGCTTGGAGAGTGTTTAAACTTTGGAATGTTAAAGTCGCTTGCTGCAGGGAAGCCTTTTGACATATAACACTATCTTCAGCACACAACCTTTTACCCAAACTAAGGCACCAATGATTAAAAGAAAGACAGAAATGTACTGTTTTGACTTATGTCTAAGTATGCAGAAGCTTTCAGATCAAAATGGAATTCACGGACGTTCTCAGGACTCCTCTCGATAATGTTAAGCTGTTGCAATTTCCCAGAAGTCTTCATGAAGTCTATGTTACTCTGCTACATATCAATTCACAAATGCCTAACGGGGTGTACTTTAGATACTTTAACATGCCATACAAATGTATTTGACTTTAAAACTTATTAATTACACACACACAATAACGGCTTTTACAGTGGAGATAGCCCCCTTACTCTGCATTCCACCACTTTTGGGGGTATTCTCAAACCATTCCCAATGCAATAGGTATTGACAGGAGTAAACATCCGATGGTATCAATGTGCCTAACATATTGTGGATACACACGTCTGCATACTTCAATCGGCATTCTCCCTGTGCTCCCGCAACCTAAAACATGAACAGACTTGCTCACACATAGAAAAGTGCATCATAAATGTCTCCTTTTACTTAAGAACATCTAGTTACATGTGCAAATTTTGGGAAAAGCAAACGTAAATTAAGGTATGTGGGCACCAACTTTCAACTTCGATTTTCAGGTGAAGTCAGAAAGGTGAAGAAATAACTACAAAGGCTCTGGCACAGGAAACGAGGCAAAGAGCAACTTTGACTCAGAGAAGATACAACCATTCACATCTAATGTACTCTCTTGAAATACTATGTAGATCAGTCTACAAGAGAACCAAGACTGAACAACTCCAATAGACTGTGTGTGAAGATAACATTTAAGCCAGTCCAATCACCCACTTAAAGCCACCCATGACCACTCAACACTTATCACCAACATGTGGTCATATTGAAACATCCCATAAGGAGACTGAAATTTTGTGAACTTTTTGCACATTTACCAATAGAATTAAACGTTACTTCAATTGAATTCTAGAATAAATATCCCCTCTGACTTTTGTATAAATAGGCTGAATTATTTTTCTCACCTTTTACTTTTTTTAAGCATTGTTTCAGTAATAAAAAGGTACTTTTTTAAGAGTCCTTTTCGATGAGATCCTGAGGGTTTTATCTTTTAAGTTGAGTCAAACTGCTCCTACTCAATTCTGCCTCTTCCAGCACCACTAAGGAAACTGGCCTGCTATATCCATAAAGGTTGCCAATGGTACTCCAAGGACGCATAGACTCACTGTGGACTATAAACCTCTGGAATGAGGCATTGTGGGAGCTCAAGTAAAGCATATTATGTCTCCAAACGCGCTCTTACTCCTTCACTGTGAATCGGCTCCACATGATTATAAAGTAAATGGAAGACTTCTCAAAGTATGCGTGATTACAAATGCACCGAGCAACACCAGTGCTAAATTTAGTGTCACTAATGGTTGGATGTATTCAACAAAGCTTTGCTCATTTATTTTTTGCTCGATTGTGCCTGTAAGTTTACGTTTTCCCCACTAAGTCAAATCTTCACGTTGCTGGTAAGTGTATTGATGCATAAAACTTGACAGCTGTTTTCAAATCCAACGTGGAGCTTCCAATTCCCTCCTTTTGACGCCAGCTGTATATGGACAGAGTAGATGCTCGTTCATTTCAGATCGTTTATCGAGCTCCAAGCGTACCACATACTGTGGAATTGAGGGACTAATGTGTAAAAGCTTTTGGAGCCGGTTGCTTCTTATGGGTCTAGCTGATTAGAACAATATGAGAAACAACTGAACAATAAAAGGTCAGTAGGACAATGTTTGTATCCAAGAATTTAATGATGGATTCAAATTACATGGTCAGTTTGAAAAGTGCTATTTGATTTCTAGCAAAAAGGGAGGGTGTCAAGATATCAGAAGAGCGATACAAGAGGGGCAGAAGGCGCTGTAAAGTATACAACATCAGTCTTTAAAGAGTTGAGCATGATAGTGGAGAGACATCCAATACCACAGGATTGTGAGCCAGTCAGTTGTTTGGCATTAGATGCAGAAAAGGGGATCTTATCAGCAGCATAAAAGTGATAACGTCAAAAGTAGTAGGTTTTTTCTACAAATAGAGAAAAGGAGAAAGTTGAACAGCCTTGTGGGACAACGACTGAAAGAGGGGTTAGCTGGACAGTGATGAGCACAAGGAGATAGGAGAGACTAGTCGTGTCCATATGACTGGATGGTGAGCAGTAAAACCACAGCAGAAAGTTCAGGAAAGGAGAATTAAGAGATGAGGCAGCTAAAGTGAACCATGGTGAGATTGTCAGCCAAACATGCAAGTATTGCCTCTGATGAATGAGGTTATCAAAAGCTAGCTTTTATGGATGGATGCGATTATAGCCAGGGTCCTGACTAACCCAAGGTTCTTTGAGTATTTGTCCTCATTGAAACCCATGACTCCATAAGAAAATCTAATTCGATATAGTTGAGCACACTGCAAATGGAAATGAAGCAATTACTTTCAAGGGGTCTGTGGGGTTGCTCCTTTCTCCCTAACCTGCTTTTATTTTTGCACTAGAAAACAAACTAAAGCTCAATGAATATCGCACTTTCAATACAGTGTTTGGAAGCTTGTCTATTAGATTAGTAGAATATGAAGACAAATACAATGTACACAGGTTATAACTGTCAGAAGGCCAAACATGTTATGCATAAAAAACCAGAGGCCGTTAAATCATTTGGTTTTATATAAACATTAAAATCCACTAATTATAACTTGGCGCATGAGCCTTAAAGATAGCTGAAAAACTTAAATCGGAAAAAAAAGGACCTAAAACAAGAAACCACTTTGATGACAAATATTTTGACACCTGCCGCATGAAACAATCTGTTTGATTCAAGCCATTGATGAGGCGGTTCGAGTCAACGTCGATCCTCACAGTTGCTTCACTTCATACTCATTACACCTGACAGATATTTGCCAACCTGTCAGCATCGGAAATGAAGCTCTATAGCTACAGACCCCAGCCGCAGGGCTCAAGGTAAGGATTTGAAGCACGAGTACTTTATTTCTCACTTTGAGGATGGGATGTGCATAATTTCTTAGCAGCTGTTGATTTGAGTACATGAAAAGATGTAAATTCACTTTAATGTCCCCCTTCAAAACGAGCAGCAACAATATCAAGCTGCCTTCTTGCACCACGTCTCTGTTGATGTCTCTGATCTGGGCATTACAGTAAAGGCCAGTGGGCTGTTTGGGCTAACTAGTCCTTATCCGCCATTATTATTTTCTCCTTTTAGGAACAATGGCCTTATTCCATAGAGTAAAAGAGTTTAGCACATGCCATAGGATTTCAGTAAGCACGGCTTTACAGCATGCATTGTGTTTTCTGTTTTTGACCCAAACAATGCTTCTTTTGGAGGGCAAATGCACCATGTTAGAAATTGGGACATTTCTAAAGACTAGGTTTAAAAGGGCCAGGATCCCCACAGATGGGAGTAGTGCTGCACCTGTAAATGAGTGCCTGGCAGACAGATCATAGCAGTATTGTTTTACCATTGAACTACAATGCTCCCTCTGCTTTCACTACCTCACACTTTGTAAGAGAACAAATAGACTGTTCTCTTCATGACCCAGCATTTTAAAACCATCAACTAAACACCAGCTGAAAACTCAAAACATATCAAGCTGATCACAACAGAGGCTAATATTACAGTGCAGAATAGATGTGGCACCAAGACCTGCAGGTTGGCTTTTCAACTGGCCTTGTACATGACGGCATGCAATAAATAATCTGGCTTCAAGTGCTAGAAATGCTAATTAAACAAATAGAAGCTCACTATTGTCCCTAATTAGATCTCTTTCTTCAAAACCATACCTAAGCAGGGAAAGTGTATTTTATTACCTACCTTACACCCCCTTCCTTTAATTATGTCCCAAGTGTTATGCCCCACTATTAGTGTCCTGCTGACTGAATTACTGCTAAACCCTGGCATAACTCACGTTGTTTGCTGGTACAGAGCATCATGTACCACAAATGCAACCTCACCTTCAGCGGTCTACCTTTACTTGACAGGACCCAAACAGCATAGGGTCTCTAGGCTGGTAGGATCTCATGGAGTCGCACCCTACTCACTAGTGCTTCCTCGCTTCTGGAATATCCGAACCTGCAGCATAACTAGGTTAACTCATTTAGAAGGCGCACAGTGTACTGCATGGAATCAGGTCATCTGATCCAAACGCTTGTTCAAGAAAGCCTACAGAGTGCATACTTCAAATTTAATAGATACAGACGAAATTCAGTCAAAATATCTTATACCTAGGTCAGTAATGCAGCAAAAAGTCAAGTACCATCAAGACCTTTGGTTCAACAAATTGACACCAGCGTTAAGTGCATGCAGTCAGAATTGCAAGTATCATGAACTAGAAGTTCGGTTTTCTCAAACTTTTTATAGTGCAACCCGAAGACATCACTGGGAACTTTTCCAAGACTTTATTTGAACTGACGATGTATCGAACTTCCTTTCCGAATGTCTGTTTCCCCGAACATTCCAAGGCGGAATGAATGAACTGCGCATCCTCTTTCCTCCATCAGGCACAGTTATTTGTAACACAGAAGTATAACCTAATGGTGCAGACATCTGAGAACCAACCTTTTACATGTGTAATACATTGACACTTTACCGAAGGCCATTGATTAGCCCCACCATCCAGAATTCAAGTTATTTGTATTAATGCTCTGCTCCTCCCAAGCAGTCAAGGACTGGTATTTTATGTTATCCTGTCAGGTTAATAATATACTGACTCAGTTTAGAGTCAGCTGTGGCCTTAAGGAGTGACTCCATACATGCCACGAGACTCGTGTACACTCTGAAGCAGCACAATCTCCAGAGAAAATGTGCCACCCTACCTCTTAATTGCCCCAATGACAATAAAAACGCGTACACCACCCTGACCAGTCTTCAAAATACCACATGCAAGTACTCCAAAAGCTTAAAAAGTAAAGTGCTTTAATGTAATCCTAATACCCAGTGACTTCAACAGTTGTTAATGGCAGTTTTAAGTGGTTAGATTCACCACCATACACTGTCAGTACAATTTCAACTCCTAACTCAAGTGCCAAGGGTACACTTGTTTCAGAGTGTTCGGTTTTGTAATTATAAGCAATGCACTATTGAAAAAGGTGGTTTATTTACTTGTGGTGTTGTCTACTACACCAGGTCGCAGTGCGGCTACTTTGGAGTATTTTCATAAGTGGAAGCATTAGAGTACATACAGATAAATAGAATGCAGAAGGGCATTGTCACCGAAGTACATGAGATGATAGGGAGGGGAGGGGTTATAGACCTCTCTAGCACATCCACACTGCATTCTCTGGTTAGACACTCGAATGTTGGGTGGCCTGAGTCCAGCATTCAAAATCACGCAGTCATCATATCATCCAATCAATGTTCCTTTGAAAAGCTTAGTTTCCAGTATTTGTCAGAAGATAAGATAGTTCACTTGGGCCATCTGGGTCAGAATAGGAGTGTTCCATAGCCTTTGGAATTAAATGGCGACGATCCCGTCACCATGTTTTTAGTACTATCTAGTATTTAGCATCAATAGATGGCAGAACGTCAATCAGACAGTCCTTGTCAATGGAGTGAGGACCCACTGTCTGTGGGTAGCCCAGGCCCTGTTCAACAATTGCTGGTGCATGGTGCATAACAACTTAGTCCTCTAGGGCACAGGCAACAAGTGAAGTGTTTTCAAACTTTTATGAATGGATAATTTGTTCTCAGACGAAAAAGGAGTGACATTTTGAGAAGAGCAATATTTACGTTATTGTACTTTAAATGTGCTTATGAAAAAACGTGTTTCTCCATGCGAGACAAATAACAGAGCTCTCATTACTCGTCTAGAAATTTCAGAAAAATATAACCTTGCACTCCATAAATAGTTTTGCCACTGTGTGAGGAGTTATAAAACAACAGAGTGCTGTCCTTTCGTGATATCTTATTTATGAGAGATGGAGACATACGGTGTGGGTTGATTTGAAACTTCAAAGAAAATTACGCACGTGGTTGGGAGAGTTAGCCGGAATTACACTTTTAGAAATCGGGGCTGGATGGACTGGTGAAGGAGATAGAAATTCCAGTGAAGGTTGGAGAGATGCCCATTGTCTATCCCTTCGAAAGTTGGCAAGATATCCTTACCACATACAGCAAGCTCAATAAACATCAAATAGTAACATCTAGGGAGAAAAGTTGTCAAATATACATTAAAAATACGTTTGATGGATACAAACTAACCCTATGTTGGGAAACTGAAAATATAATATAGGCAATAAAGATTTTCCAGAGGAGATTCCTCATGCATGAAAAACATTCCACTCTGCTGCAGAAGCATGACTCAAAACAAATAACAGGCATCTAAATTTAGTTAACTGTCTGTGTCTTTCTGATCTACAAACTTCTTCAAAGCTGTAAGTTCATACTACTTTAAGACTCAACAAGGTTCGAATTAAAATACTTTAACTAATGAATTCATCATGTCCAGGGAATTTTCTTGCAGCACGACGAATCACATGCAAGGAGTCGCCCACTTCAACAAAACAGTCTTTACATTGCTAGGAGTAGGACTTCTTTTGTTGTGCTAACAATTCTACTAACACAGAAACCGCTTAACTATTTTTCATGATTGAAGGTGAACAACTTAGGCGATGATAGACTCTTCTGTTGTGTTTGAAGTACAAAGATTATACAAAAAATGCAAAACAACATTTTTTCTTAGAATAACAGAAAAGGGTATTCACTAAGAATATAATACACAGGTATGTAAAGCATGCTGCATATAATTTGGAATTTAACATGAATATCTCAGTTAACAGATTAAGAGGAACTTGTCAGACCGATTAATAAGATACAGGTTATACTTCAAAACGTTTGAAAAATCTCTACGAGGTAAAAAAGAAATGTGCGAAGAGACGACAAATTTATAGCTCAAGACCAACATCATTTGATTAGTGTTTCAACTCAGAACATCGCAAACAACTAAGAAAGAATAGACAAAGTCATATGCAGAGTTTTGGTAAAGTTCTGCTATGATTGAAAATGATGCTGAGCTAGAGATATTTAATAGAAAACAGAATGGTGGCGGGCACACCTAAGAAAAGCATTATAGTAAAAGACTATACACGACACTTGGCTTGCCAATTTTCACATAAACGTGCTACCAGTCACTGACGTTATATACTCCTAAAAAACCTTTTCTAATAACATTCAAATTTCACTAAAAGAGGCAAGATGCCAGATACAAGCAAGCACATAAGAAGAATAAAGATGTAACCCTTAAGTGAACTACAGTTTCTTACAGGCTTAAAAGCGTTCACTTACTCTTGTTATTTTGAGTCACAGAATTGCATTATGGTTTTGCAAAGTGAATAATTATGTGGCTAGCCTTTCAGAAGACTTTGGATGGTAAATGATTCAAACACGTAATAAAAAAAATTGTATAGCAAAAAAACAGCTCCTTATATTCGAAATCTGTCCATGGACAGCAAATCTGTCAGCAGAGAATCCAAAAGGAGGCTAACAAAATCCTATGCAAGCTTCACAGATATTGCCAAAAGCTCTAACCTAGGGTTATTCGTAAAGAAGCTCGCCTTCTTAACGTACTAAATAGCTGACACATACAATAGGACAAATTGGGAATCAAGACGCTTCGGCATTCAAGCGCTTTAAAAGATCTGTATCCTACCCTATCCTATATATTCATGTTGCCTTTTCATATCTATAGTTTCCAACTGATGTACAAGAAGTGTCTTAAACCGAACAGTAGAAAAGATAAGACTCATTTCTTTGTTTGATTAAAACAGAGGAAGTTAAAAAAAAAAAAAAAACCCTAAGTCCCACTGGTTAAATATCAATAGTAATATTTTTTTTTTTAAAGAACTCTCCATCTAAGGCTATTATTAGGCAAGGGCCCCTTAATTTTTATCTAGCGTCAAATTACTTCTTATATAGATCATTTTAACGGTATCCTTTGCTACTCTACTGCCACCGAAAAAAGTGATAGTCTATCTTTGAAGTCAAATGCTCACAAGTGAACACATTTCTTTTGTGTTTGACAGCAGCAGTGGTGGTGGGCGTGGCATACTTACAGTGATATCAGTGGTGTGAGCATGTTTTTCTGCAACACATAATTGCCGAAGCAACGTATGCATCAGACAAATACTCCACTTTCCTTACCTTGGTACTGGATGGCCATAAGTGTGCCTTTTAATGTCAGTGGTTTGGTGGGGGGTGGTATTTAAGTGTGCAGGAGCACTAGCCTGTGTTTCCCTTGAACCGTGTGGTTGGAATTGGTAGTAGTTAAGCGGTAGTAACAGGTAGGAGGTACTGCTGTGTTTATGGTCAAGGCTAATTGTCTTTCATGGTTTTAAATGTATGGACTCTTGAAGGGTGTGTGGGCAAGTACACACATGCAAAGAGAGTTGGCTGAGACATTAGATATGATTGCAAATGGATTATTACCCCAATGTGAGTGACAGGAGCACATTCCTTTAGAACTGGTGGGTTTGGAGGTGTGATAACCACATCCTACTTAAGGTCATGGAAAGCATCCTTTGAGGTAAGTACAGAGTGGATTGAGTAGGTTTTGAGGGGGTGGCAGCGGGATCCAGCAAAATCGGTATGGGTGTGATGATCCTGAGCTTCTTTGTTCAGGTGTCGAGGATTTGATAGGGAAGGGACTTACCCCATCATCTTTTAGTTTCCAGGATCCCTTTTGTTTGGCAGGCACTGGATGTGTTAAGAAGGAGACTTTACTTCCTACGCCCTCCTCCTTGTGTTTCACCTGTTGACATTACTGTAGAATAACTGAGCGAGTGCTGGTGGGGAGGATGTTTTGCCCTGGTCCTTGGGGATTCAGGTACTCATGTGATGGATGGGCTGGAGTGGAAGCGTACCTCTTTGTGGGTGCTAGTTCTCCTGTAGTGTGGGGGGCTGGTTGAAGAGCTTTAAGTATTAGAGAAGCTCTCGTCCCATCACTTGATGGGGAGGCTCTGTCTTGGACGAATACTGGCTTGTGGTGGAGCTCTGAGAAAGGGTATTTTTCTGTTCATGGGTCCTGAAGAACATTTGGGTGAGTGGAATGGGTGGAGTATTGTGGGTGTTGTGTGTGTTGGTATCTTCTTGCTATCCACCTGCATGTGTGGCCTTGTTACCCAGTAGTGGGGTACTGCCTGCATTTTGACAAGTTCCCAGCCTGTGATGGGCTTGCCTGGGTGTGGGCTCACCTCATCCTCCTTGTGGTTCCGGATGCCTCGCACCAGGTCCTGCAGGTTCTTATCGAACATACGGTCAATGCTGCCCTTCACTATCTTCAGAGCCATGTCTGAGGGCGCCCCCGGGGGTGTCCGTTCGGTGCACCGGAGGGGATGGTCCTGGGAACAGGGGGCTGTGCTGTTCCAGCCCTGGGTGAGATGCTGCGGTAGGCTGACAGTGGCTTCACATCCCGGGTGTAAAGGATGCCGCACCGTACAGTGTCGCGGGGATACGGCTCCTGTCACTACCACTCCCCCAACACCTCCCGTCAGCAGCTGCCGAACAGCAAAGAAAATGGCGTCCGCTCAGGTGACAGCTCGGTCGAAAGCGAAAGCGGACAACTTCTGACAGGCGTCGACATTATGAAAGGACTACGCTTACAAATTGACAAAAAATGAACAAATTATCCACGTCGAAAACAGCTGCATATTTAGAACTTGTCCGTGCAGATCGACCATTATAACTATGAAAGATAAATAAATATATAGAGCGAATTTTGCTCTCATTTTAATGACTTTACAGTGGCATTCAACTACAGGCTAAACGTTTCAAGATGGCCGCCAGTATTATTTTAAAGAGAACTGACCTTAAAATGTTTGGACTATATTAAAAAGCAGGGCTCAGTATTTGATGTGTTTCTTGTTCTACAGATTACATTAAGGCTCTTTCAGCCAATGCAGTATAGCCACAAACTAACTGTTAAATGTAGAGAGTTGATTAGTGCCACACATTTCAAAGATGGCCTACTCGTTCTCTTCGATTAGCTTTCGGTGCCAACAAGGCACTTGCTTCAGCAGTCCCTTCTCCTTTTCAGTGACTTACAATGCATGATCATATGTCAGTGCTCATAAACTTCTGATTCTAGTGAAGTTATGAGAAAAACTAATTGCATTTCTTCCAACTTTTATATTATTTGGTGGTACTTTTAAATGATGAAGTTCGTATGAAATGGCTATTTTGCCAAAGCAGCAAAATAATTATTACTTGCTAATCGAATTGCAGAACTCCCAAGGTATGCTTTAGATCGGGAATCAAACACACCAATTCCAGATTTCTTCTCTGCACTTCGTTCTTATATGTGTGAATTTATAATTGAAAGTACAAAACTAAAATACCAGAGTCAAAAGAATAAACCAGTTCTAGATTCACTCCTGACATTTGATACAGGATAGCTTCAGGTCTCATTTTGTTTGACATTTTTAGGAAATTTAATTTCTCTTAGGGCACACTGGGTTTGTTACCATGCCACCACAAATGCATCAGATAATGCTAAAGAAGAGTTTAAGTCTAGGTCCATGAAACATTTTCAGTATAACTACAGGTAGCAAATTATATTTAAGTCATGCATCTAAATGTATCTATCTTTTATATCCTGAATATCTGACACCCGGAACTTTACGTTGAGATACATCTATTAAACAGAGTAACACATCTAACAGTTGATGAAACATGTCATCAAGATGCATTGGGTAATGGTACACTCTGCAGTCCTAAAGCAAAGTGAGCAGGGCACAAGTTTGGACTCTACTCCATTCCCCCTACAGATGTCCAAACAAGGACAACAGGTGTCACCTTGTGCCCCAGCATTACAACTGCTTGAGTTTACAAGTGTTTTTCATGTAACCTGCCCTAACTGTGTTTTTATACTCCCCATCCCCCCCGGCAGCCCCCCCCCCTTTATTTGACTAAGAACCAGAGTAGGCGATTATCCTTGAATGTCTTATCTGAAAAGTAACGAGGAACATCACTCTATTATCCCTTCTATCACCTAAAGAACTGCAAATGTGCAGTACTTTTGTGTAGTGAAGCTGGGCAAAGAAAATCAACAAAAAGCAAACATGCATGATTGTACAACTGAATATCAACAGGAAGAATATTGACATACAAGAATAACACGGGCAGAATATTGAGGGACAAAATATCGAGGGGTAAGTGCATGTAGGAAGTATAGATTTACTATTCCTAACTCCACATCTACATACCTTGAAGATGCATTGACCTCTTAGGTACCTATATGTGGAGTAAGATACAGAAAATATAGACTACATTTTCCATCAATATTTGTCTTAGATATTTTGTCTTCAATATTTATTAGCATTGGTATTTTGACTTCGATATTCATTGTGCCCACCAACCAACATGCATGAACAGTAAGTTTGACTGTTTAAAAAAATAGACCAAGAACATTTTGTCTACTTTTTAAACACAGGATTAAAATCTCATCCAAAGTTCCACACATTTGTTTAAGTATAGTGTTCCTTTCAGTCATTTATTTGCTCAATTACACACTGAACTGTGGAAATCATACATTTTATTCATAAAAAGTAAAACAAACCAAAACATTTTATTTTCACATATTTGCATGACGTAATAATTTGTTGTTTTTGTAAAATAGGCCAATTCCCCATTATAAGTGAGGAATATTACAAGATCATGACATTACTTATGGTGAATCTACTTCCAGTGACCTCATTATGATTTACATATGATAATTAGTCCGCACTATTTTCTTAAGACTTATGCACCAAAGAATGAGGAAGATGGACGTGATGTGAAGCAACAGAATCACAGTTTTCACCTGCATGTAATCTGTGTGTGCAAAATTTTGATGGTTGGTTGCACAAGGGAATGTGTCTGCAGAACAAAGTACAGTGTATATTAAGAGTGCCCTGTTCATTATCATTTTTTTCAAGCAGATGCTTAGTTCCGGTTGTACTACGGATTATCTAAAGCAGAATATCAACAGGATATCATTACAAGAACATCGAGAGACATAATATCAAAGAGGTAAGTGCACAGAGGGAGGAAAGGATTAACTATTATTAACTCCACATCTACATACATTGAATATATATATATATATATATATATATATATATTACCTACTGGCGGTCGCCAGTAGGTAGTTATAGTTAGGACCACGTTTCCATAGGAAATCCTCAACATTCTATTTTGAATAACTTTGGCGCCGGTCGACGAATCCTCGCGCATTTTTCAAAATAGGTGGGGCACTACGCTCCGCTCCTACCCTGAAAGTCTCGGGGGGATTCATCAAGCGGGGGCTGAGATAAAAGGGGGGTCCCAAAATGCGTTTTTCCCATGCATTTTTCCATAGGACCTTTAGACAGGGCTACAGCCCGAACGGCTGAACAGAATTACTAGAAATTTGGCAGAGAGGTAGTCCTCAGGTCAAGGAAGTGCCTTTTGTAGGTTTGGTGTAAATCTGTTCAGTAGATTCTGAGAAAATAGCCTTTAAATCAATATATATATCTGAGCCAGCTTACGGTGCGCTTACGGTACGCTTACCGTACGCGTACGGTGGCGTGCGCGAGCGCGATTCTGATTGGCTCTTAGATCTTAGTAAACATTCGAATCGGCCGAAACCAGGAAGCGGCGGCCGCCATTTTCTCTCTCGCACTGAGAGTTAGGTTTTAAAATAAAGCCAAAAAACATGTAAAGGGGCTGTTTAGACAGCTCCCACACACATAGCCATGTTGAGGGAGTCCCCAAAGATCCCCCAAGGCCAAAAATGCAATTTTTATTTTTTCGCTAATTTCGCCGATTACGCTTACCGTACGCGTACGGTAAAAAATTATATAAAAAAAAAAACTATACACACTCTCCCCACCCCGTGTGCAATTGGTGGCCGCAGACCACCAATTGTGCATGGCTTATAATAGGTGTGATAAACTATAATATTTTAAACAAAAATAATAAAAGAAAAAATTATCCACACTCTCTCCACCCCGTGTGCAAATGGTGCCCGAAGGGCACCATTTGTGCATGGCTCATAAAAATTACGAAAAATTAAAATATTACCTTTCAAAACGAAGTGCATCATATGTCCTCCATGTGCGCACGGTGCGCGAAGCGCATCGTGCGTACATGGCCCATCTAGCGTAACGTGGGCACGCGGTGCGCGAAGCGCACCGCGTGCTTACTGTGCGCGCACGGTGCGCGAAGCGCACCGTGCGCGCACGGAACGAACTGCGTTAAGTGGGCGCGCACGCCACGAATGGCGTAAAGTAACTTAGCATTTAAAAAACCGTACAAATTCACTGAAAAAACCATAGGTTTCACATACGTTATAGTTAGTGATTAGCATTTAAAAAACCTTGCAAATTCACTGAAAAAACCATAGGTTTCACACATGTTATAGTTAGCGGAAATTTTACTGATAAAAAACCAGTGAAATTCCCCCGTTATAGTTAGTGCAGGCAACTATAACTCACGCGACCGCAATCTTCTGCTGATGACATATGTGTCTTTATGAAAAAAAAATATTTGTAATATATGTATAGCTAAAAATGTATGGAAGAAGACATGGGCAAATAAGTGTCTAAATACAGTATTAGCATCAGCAGAGGATTGCGGTCGCGTGAGTTATAGTTGCCTGCACTAACTATAACGGGGGAATTTCACTGGTTTTTTATCAGTAAAATTTCCGCTAACTATAACATGTGTGAAACCTATGGTTTTTTCAGTATATATAAATTCACTGAAAAAACCATGGGTTTCACTCACGTTATAGTTAGGAATTAGCATTTAAAAAACCTTGCAAATTCACTGAAAAAACCATGGGTTTCACACACGTTATAGTTAGGAATTAGCATTTAAAAAACCTTAGAAATTCAATGAAAAAACCAAAGGTTTCACACATGTTATAGTTAGCTGGACATTTCACTCGTAAAAAACCATTGAAATTCCCCCGTTATAGTTAGTTCAGCTAACTATAACTCGCGCGCCCGCAATGCACTACTGATGACGTCACATATTACATCACTCATGACATGGTCAGTGACATCACTCATGACATCACTGATGACATCTCAAATGACATCACTGATGACATCATCCAGTGAATGTGTGTTTTTCTGAAAATTAAATATGTTTAATATATGTATATCTCAAGGTCGATGGAAGAATAAATGAGTATATAAGTGTCTAAATTGATGATTTGTTTTTGAAAAATTGATTGTATTACTGACTGATTAAGTGTATCTTTTTGAATACATGGCTAAGTGAGTAATGTTTAAATGTGTAAATACCTGTATCAGTCTCTCACTTTGTGTATAAGTGTCTGCATGGGTTGGTGAGTAGCTACATGGGTGTTTATATAGGTTATTATTTGGTTTTTTGAGTCTCAGTATGAGTGTCTGAGTGTCTTCATGGTGCGGTGGGGGGTATTACGTAGTGCATAGATGCATGAATGCGTGACTCACTGTTTGTATGTGTTGAAGACAGCATGTGTGCAGGACTGTATGGGTAGATGAGTGTGTGCATGGGTGTGTTAGTGAGTGAATGACTGTCTCAATAGTGTCTTCATAAGTAACTACATATGTTTTAAACTAGTATATGTGACTATTGGTGTTTATAAGTGAGTATATGTGAGAGTGAGAGATTGGAAGAGTTCCTGTATGAATAAGTATGTGTTTCTATAAGTGATTGTTTAAAAGACTAAGTATGTGTAAGTTTCTGTAAAAGTAAGTG
The DNA here is from genome assembly GCF_964204655.1 of Triturus cristatus. Taxonomy (NCBI): domain Eukaryota; kingdom Metazoa; phylum Chordata; class Amphibia; order Caudata; family Salamandridae; genus Triturus; species Triturus cristatus. The sequence goes on from NC_140595.1 coordinate 62,875,609, forward strand.
TGGTGGTGTGTGTATAACTGTATATGCAAGTAAATGGATGTTTGATTCTTTATTAGCATGAGTGACTATGTGTGAGTAACTCTATGGATGAGTGGCATTGTGTTACAGGATGTTTAGGTGTATGAGTACATATGATGTGTGAGTACATGTATGAGTGACTGTATAGGACTGTTGGTGGATGAGTGGATGTGTATGTGGATCTTAGAATTACTGAATAGGTTGTTGTAACTGGTATTGGTATGTCCATTTTTTTGAAAATTTCAGTCTCTTTTTTTGAATGTTTGTATCAAAGGTTATATTAGGGTGAGAGGAGGTCTACCACTCTGTCACAAGGATGATGTCATCAGTGATGTCATTTGAGATGTCATCAGTGATGTCATGAGTGATGTCACTGACCATGTCATGAGTGATGTAATATGTGACGTCATCAGTAGTGCATTGCGGGCGCGCGAGTTATAGTTAGCTGAACTAACTATAACGGGGGAATTTCAATGTTTTTTTACGAGTGAAATGTCCAGCTAACTATAACATGTGTGAAACCTTTGGTTTTTTCTAGGGGTGGGCGGAATTTGCGTAATCGCGTTACGCAAATCTCCGCGAAACGGCAAAAAATCTCCGCGAACACGCAGAAATTCCGCGAACACGCGGAATTGCTTGTTCGCGATGCTTTTTTCCTGTTCACAATCGCTGTTTGCGTGCTCGGGGAGACATATCTCGCGAACATGCATTTTGAGAACGCGAACAAGCAAAAATTTTGCGAAGTCGCGGAAAGCGGAATTTTGTGCAATTTCGCGTTCTCCGCGGAACGCGAAATTACCCAAATTCCGCAAATTCCGCGAACGGAACGGAATTTAGCGCCCAGGCCTAGTTTTTTCATTGAATTTCTAAGGTTTTTTAAATGCTAATTCCTAACTATAACGTGTGTGAAACCCATGGTTTTTTCAGTGAATTTGCAAGGTTTTTTAAATGCTAATTCCTAACTATAACGTGAGTGAAACCCATGGTTTTTTCAGTGAATTTGCAAGGTTTTTTAAATGCTAATTTTTTTTTTTTTTCTTCTTTTTTTTTTTACATATTTTTATTTTAATTGTCTATCCTTTTTTAAAGACTATGGTTAAATTTTAAAAATTCTACAATATGTTTTTATTTTACCATTTTTTTAAAATAAACAGGTAAAATTTATTAGTATTACATATTTTTTTTTTTTTCCTTTTTTTTTTTTTTTTTTTTTTACCGTGCGCGTACGGTAAGCGCACGTCTTGCTGTAATTACGTTAGATTTCTACGCTGTTTGCGTTCATTTACGCAATTTGCGTAGACGCACGTCACGCGCGCACAGCGCGTAACGCGTACGCTGCACGCGCACGTTACGCGGAAGTGAAGGGGCGTGCCTGTTTTGCGCATGCGCGCGTGCGCGTGTCTTTTTTACGCGCATGCGTACTTTTGCCGTAAGCGCACCGTAAGCGCACCGTAAGCGTACGGTGGGTCATGTGATCATGAAACACAACTTTTGATTGGTTGAAACTACTTTCAGTTCTAGAACTCTCCTACACCACACCCATTCCCCTCATTTCTGCTTGTGATCCCTTAGGAGATGGAGCTGGGTTGTCTTTGTGATACGATGGCAGAACAGCAGAGCCCTTCTGAGAGTGAGGCTAGCAACACTACCTTGAGGCAGAGAGCGAGGAAACAAAAGACCTCTTTCATATGGGAGTATTTTTCTTTTCCAGAGGGCCAGCAAAAGGTAAATGCACCCTTAGTGACTTGTAAGCTGTGTGGCCGTGTACTTTCAAGAGGGAATCCCGACAGGAAGTATTCCTTCGGGAATCACACCATGTTGAGACACCTTAAGGATGTACACAGAAGGACACATGCTCGACTTACTGAAGGTAACCCTTCAGTAAATCAACCAAGCACATCCACAGCAGCTCAGCCTGGACCATCATCTGCAGTGCCGAGTCCTTCTTCTGCAGGTCAGGTGAGCCCTTCATCTGTGGGGGGAGCATCTCCTTTTTCTTCTCCTCAGGAAATTAACCCTCGGTTTCTGAGGGTTGAAATACGGTGCGCCACTTGTCATGATCTAATTTGTTATAGGGAGACCAGTATTTCCCTAGTGAACAATAAAATAGATCAGCACACTTGTCGTACCGTCTAATATTCCCATTCTTTCTTTCCTCTGTCCCTGCATGAACACAACGGCTCTTTTAAGAGCCAACCTTACCTTTCATCTATTTTTTATATATGTTTTTAAAACTTTTTTTTGTTTTTTTTTTACCGTACGCGTACGGTACGCGTAATTATTATTTATTTTTTTTAAAAACACTAAAAATCAATTATCACATTACAAGGTCCTTGAGAGACTACAATGAAAAACTGAAAATGTGATTGTGGAGAAGTGGAAAAAAGGGACCATGATATTTTTGACTTACCATACCCACTCAAAAAAATATTTATTCATTTAAATTTTTTTTTAATTGCTTTAAAAATGGTTCTAGTTTTCGAAAATTTTCTATCTCAATCTGAAAAAAAAGAAAAAAGTATTAATATTTAATAAAACATTTTATAATACAGTACACATATTTACATATTTTTCAAAAAAATTTTTTGCCTTTTTTTTGCTGTTTTCAGAATATATTGCATTTCACTATAAATTGTGAAAGCAATTGCATTCAGCATTTAACAGCGGGCAAAAAAAAAAATTAACAATCTCAAAGATTGTTTTAAAAAAGCCCACAATCTCTTTTTGCATAAACATAACTTTATAGAAATGCATAATATTCTTAAAAAATATCATCTAATATCAATACTTATTTCTTTAAAATACCGTCTGATATTTTTGTTTCAGAAGTATAATCACAAAAATATATCTCACATAACTCCACAATACATCTGGTTCCATTTCCTTTAGGCCAAATAGTAATTTTAAAATTCTTTTTTGATTACATTTCCAATGTTAATCCAATAAAAATCTAAAGTTTAAATTGTACAGATCTCACCAATTCTCTGTAACATTTTGGTTTCCGAAAGATTTATTAATAATTAAATAAGTCCACAATAGAATTGTTTACCTTTCCGCATGGCCAAATAGTAATTTTAAAAATCTTTTTTGAATAAATTTCCAATGGCAATCCAATAACATTCCAAAATTTAAATTGTGCAGATGTTACCGATTTTTTCAAAATTTTTGGTTTTCCAAAGTTTCATTTAAAATTGAAAAAGTCCACATTACAATTGGTTACCTTTCCATTAGGCCAAATGGTAATTTGTAAAATCATTTTTTTTGAAAATTCCACTGGTAATCCAATAAAATGGTAAAATTGTTTTGTCCAGATGTTGCCAAATCTCTCTAAAATTTAGGTTTCAGGAAGATTAGATAGGAATTTGCTAAATCAAAAGGCAAACGTTGCTTAAAAATCAATTGGGAATCATTACACAGTGTCCAGCCTTTTTCACATTTAAGATAAACTGTGTAATGTCCAGAAGTTACAGTAGGTCCATCATGGAAAATTATTGCAACTGTTACAAAAGTTTTTCCTGAAATTGATAATTGCTGTCCTGTAAACTTCTTTATTAAAGTATCTAATTTTGAACCATCAGCTTTACAGCGTTGCATCATTAAAATTACATACTGTCCGTATTCCTTTAAAATTAACGTTGAAAACATGTCAGATTGACACTCACTGCATTCCATGCTATGATTAGCATCTTTAACTAATTTAGCAAAAGTGACTGTTTTACTTTCTGGCAATGTTAAATAAATAAACCTTTCAGAATCAACATTAGAGCCACATATATTATAACAGTTTTCACAACTATGTTCCCATTTATAAGAGAGACCAAATACATTTTTAATGGGAACCCCTTCTTCTTCCAGTACCTGAAGAAAAAACATCAAGAATTCCTGTGCGTCTTGCTGTACATTTTGAGAAAACTGTGTTCGTCCTGAACATACATCTAAAAGTTTTCTAATTTCAGTAGCACTTTCTATTTGAGTTTTATCATTACTCAGCTTTTGAAAAAGGAGACTCAACTCAGAACAGAATCTTTTTCCCTGATTTACTATTATCTGCTCTTGCACACTTTCCAGATAAAATGCAACATTCAGCACTACATTAGCGTAGCAGTTGACACCAGAGCTATTTTCAAAATGACATCCTACAACCTGTTCTTCATTTTCCTTTTTCTTTTTGCTTGCAATTACATCACTCCTCTTTTTTTTCCTCCTCTCTACATCTTCATTACAGATATTCTCATTTCTCCTTTTACGAGAAACTACACGTTTCTCCAACACAGGATACTGACCTAAATGAGGAGCATAGCTTCTTCTTAATCTATTATACTCCTTTACACAATTTGCATCAGCACTAACTTTTGAGTCATCAAAGTCTATCATGAATAAACCTGATAATGTTTTCACTCGTGACAAAGCAACATATGCCATACCTTCTTTGAACACAGTTGAACCAATGTTCACAAATGCACAATCTACAGTCAATCCTTGAGACTTGTGAATAGTTACAGCATATGCTAGAGAAAACGGAAACTGCTTCCTACGTACATATAAATCTTTCACAAGCATGAAACGAACTGAACAACGACAAATGTCTTTAACTTCTTCTATCTGATCAAATTTTATTTTTAAACATTCAATTCCATCTTTTTTCTGATAATTAATAAAACCCACAACTCTTCCCATAGCTCCATTAACTAAACCTTTTTCAACATCCAAATTTCTCCTTAAAAATACTCTACAGTTCATGCAAACATATAGATTTTTTTCTAATCCAGCTGTTTTGGAAATGTTCTTCTCTAGTGAATCCAATTTATTTTTCAGTGTGCCTGTTAATGTGACAGTAATTCTTCCATCCTCAATTTTGTCCACTGCTTCCAATTTCCTGATATCTTCCTTTTCCAATTTCAAAAGCTCCTCATTGAATATTGAGCATTCACGTAGAGTTGGCATTAAGCAGATGACACTTTTCTTTTCTGCAATGTTCTTGTATATCTTCTCTGCAACTATTTCTTCCTTTGGAAATAAATTATGTAGCAGCCGACTCTGTAATGCTTTTTTGCCAGCTTCAGTGAGTAGTCCAATTCTGATATCTTTCAGAATACTTCCATATTCTTCATCGTTTGCTTGCCTCATATTAGTAGTAAGTTCCTTGTACTCAAAGAAGGACCAAATATTTGCATTACCGATGCTTCCCAATGACTTCTTTGTGTCTTCATGTGTCACAGTATTAAACACTGGTTGTCCTTTAACTGGAGTAAGTTGCAAAAGATCTCCAAAAACTATGACGTGTTTTCCTCCAAATAACACGTCATAGTCTGTCTTCAGAATTTGCTGCATTCTTAAATGCACAAAGGCAAGCATTAAGTTTGATACCATGCTCACCTCATCAATAATGAGAACTTGCATCTTCTTCAATACTCTTGAAACTTCCAAGCATGCTTCTCCAGTTAGCTTGTTGTATTTTATTTTGTTCTCATGCTCCACTGGTAACATTAGCAAACGATGTAAAGTGATTCCTTTTATGTTATATGCTGCTAACCCAGTTGGAGCAGTAACCACACAAGACAAAGTAGAATCCGTTTTTTGCTGTAGGTAGCTTCTGATGACTTTTATAAGGAAACTTTTTCCAGTTCCAGCTTGTCCGCTTACATACATCCTGATTGGATGAAATGATGTGCATGAGCACTCTTTTTTTTCATGTAGAAATCCGTGATCAATTTTGTTTCTGATCTCTTCATAAATTTGTTGCTGCTCTTTGTTCAGTTGTCTTTCCAAATTTTGTAAGTCTATAAATTCTTCTTGAGCTTGATTCATAGCTGTTTCCACTTCATTCATGGCTATTGATGCTTCATTTTCAACGATTGGTTGTCCTAGGGGATTTTGACTGAGTGTTCCTGAACTTTGGCTGCCCTGAGAACTGTCTCTAGCTATTTCTGCTGCAATTGTAGTTTCCTGTTCAATTTCTTCATTTAACATTTGCAGATAAGTTGAGAATGTACTGCATTGTATGCTGTCTTTGCAAGCATTAAAAGAATCTTCATAGCTTTGAAATTCTCCCAGTAGTTCATCCTCTGTACGCCATGGTTTAAACAGCTGTAAAAGAGCCAAGTAGTAAAATTCCTTTTTGTCAGTAGTGTCGCAACTCAGCTTCCTGTGATTTATTAAACTTCCTTTTGTTTGCTTCACCAAACATCCTTCCTCACCAATAACTTTATATTTTCCATTGTTGATGTCTTCTGTGGCTTTTCCGTGAATAAATGTAGTTCTGCAGCACTTCATAGAGACACATGTTCTCCAGATGATGACTTCTCTTGGGATAATATGTGTCCAACATGTTTGATTTCAAAATATCTGTACTTTCTGGGTCATTCTCGGCCAAATATTCAATTTCTCCAACAGATTTCAGTACCCGATTTCTCATTGCTGCAAGGCCTAAACTTGCCCAAATTATTCTTCTTGATTTCGAGTAGAGACTTGCAGAAAATAACCTATCTGAACATTCGTAGGATCCAATTTCTCGATGCGATAACATCTTCAAACTGAAACTGTACAGCTTCTTACTGACAGTCTTCTCGTGAGAAATCTCTTCCCACATTTCCTTCAATTCTGTTTTTTCTGATTTCGTAATGTAAGACGTTACATATCGAGCAACAGCAATGGAATTGTCAGCTACATACTGTATATCCATGTTAGCATTCCACATGGATAAAATGACTGGGTTGTAGTCATTTATATTTTTTGATTCTTCTTTTCTTTTAAGGTTGTAGGTATTCTTAGGTGATTTTCTTGTGATAGTATGTCTCACAGATGACATAAAACTGTTTACTCTTCCATTTGAAAGAACAGGTCTAGGAAATCCAAATCGACATTTAGTGTAGTATTTATCTTTGCTCTTGTATTTCCGTCGACAGTATTTTCCACACCGATGACTTTGGAAACGTAAAACTTGCTCCTTTAACTTTTTATCTTCTGTGCTTTTTGGTATAGCACATGTTGCATATTCTTCAATGTAAGATAACACTGCTTCATCAGCATCTGTTCCAAACTTTGGGGCATCCTTGATCCACAACAGCATATGAATATGAGGAGCACCTCTTGCCTGGTACTCTTTTCTCCAAAAGAAATCCACTACTTCTCCTAGAGGTGGATTTTTTTTATTGCAGATGAACTACATCATAGCCTCAAATCTATGATTGAAATATCTGCAAACATTAACCGGATCCAATGAGCACAGTTCTCCTGCTGTCTTGTATTCGATGTTTTTAATGTTTGAATTTGCCTCTCGTAGAAAATCCAGTAAATCATCCCAAGCGTACTCAGCACAGCTTAGGGTAACGAACCATGTTGGTGTTCCTAAATTCGGTAACATGCATTTTAATTCACCATGACGTCGGTACCAATATTCATTTGTCCCACGCTGACAAGCCATCAGATTGATCAGTTGTGTTTCCAAATGATCATCTCGGTGCTGCACTTTCTCCATAAAATCCTTAGCAGACACATTTTGTAAATGTACTCCACTTTTTAAAATGTGATTTACTGCATAAGACAGTGCAGACAAGTCGCTTTCAAATAAAAGATGGAACAAATAAGGAATACTTTGTCGAAATCTGGGATCTTCAGCATATAGTCTTGTAGTCCGATACTCAGAAGCTGGAATCTGTTCCGGACGTTCATCGTATCGTCCTCCTTTTCCTGTAGGAAACAGCTGGGGAAAACATCGATCTTCCAAGCTCTCCTCCCATACACTCACGGGAGTTCCTTTTGCTTTCTTCATCTGAAACAGATCAATATTGTCTCCCATAACTTCTTTTGAATGAAGAGGATGTATGCTAAAATGTTCATAAATTTCTTCTTCCTTTGACTTGTCCACTTTTTCAATTTGTCCAGTTGGTGTTTCTGTGTCTTCTTGTAAATCTTCTTCTTCTTCTTCTTCTTCTATATAAATTGATTCATACCATTTGTTATTCCTTTTCAAATACAAATTTGCTCTTTGTACTTTCCGTACATCTACCAGCTCCTGCCAAATCTTCTTATTCTTTGTAGGTACACCATTAACCAGAATAATTAATGGTTCAGTTTCCAAAGTATCCGCATCAATAGTTTCCATATTTTTTTTCAAATCCAAGGGCAAATACACCACTCTACCTTTTAAACCTCTCAGTAAATCTGAAGGAGGTAATTTACCAGTTTTGGGCTCCATACGTACTATGGTCTGGAACGGATGAACACATTGAATGAGTATAGACTCATATGTATTTAATTCAGAAAGTTCAGCAGGAATTGCATCCAATTCTAAATTATTATGTACAGCTCTGGTCGGCATTCTATTTTCTTCTAACTTATTATAACAGTATTTACAAATACGCTGAACTTCACCCAATTCAAAACAATTTTCAAGAAATATATATGTGGCAAAATCCTTCCACTTATAATTATCTTCATTTTCACTTTTTCTATAGAGATCAACATACCTGGTTTGTTTTCTATAATGAGTTCTGCGGCAACAAATACAAGTAATATTTGGTCTTTCATTAGAGATTATTGCAAATTTTGTTATGTGATCATTAAATGTCTTACTTACAAAGGGTTCTACATTCTCTTCCACTTCTTCCTCATTTACTGTGTCCTTTTCTGCACTGTTTTGTTCAGGACCAAAGTAACAAAACTGAATTTCATCAACAACCTTCTCTACATCTGATACCGATCCACGGAACAGAGCCCTATTCAATTCATCTAACTTTATTGCTGGACTTTTAGCAAAATACAACCGTCTCACAAACTTTCTCATTTCAGTATGATGAACAGCCAGCATCCTAAAATGATGGAAAACACTATTACACACTTTTCTAGATAGACAAGCCAGAGAATGACCCTGCAAACCAGTATTCTCTCTCACTCTGCATGGATCCAGACTTTGAAGCACCTTAATCTTCTGTTTTACACTTTTTTTACTATATATCTTCGCTCCATTCCTATTTTCAGCCACTTCCGTAAAGCCTTAAAAACTTTTCTTTTCTCTTTGGCTTTCCCCTCTTAGGTCCCCTGTGTCTCCCTCTGTGAGTTCTGACCCAGGTCCCCCAGCGCCAGGAAGCCGCTTGGCAGCAGTGCGCTTTATTAAATATTGTTTTCATTCATTCAAACTCACGAAATTTATCAATAGATTCCTGACGCACAGTGCAAATACTACTACAATCCCAAGTGTACACTGGGGCTTTAGGACGTCTCCCCATAGCCTCATCCGCCATCACTTGTACCTCATCTCTTGGAACCGTTATCTCCTTCTCCATTATGCAACCATTTTTCACTTCGTAAGCACGACCTCTGGTGTCAACTGCATGCAGCAAACTATTACTTTGAAAATAGCTCTCTTCATTAAAAAAAGGTTCACTACTTGAACTATGCATCCATTTTCCTAAAAACACTTTACAAAAGTTTGTTCTGTTCACTACTCTTTTCCTTTTGCTTTGTGATTTCAGTACATTAACCATTTTATCTAATGTACGCATCCTATTCAAAATTAAAATGAATAGTTTCCTTTTTAATTCTAATGCCTTTGCTGCAATGGCTTCAATTTCTTTTTTTCTCTTATAAAACTTAGCCTTTTGCTTATATTTCTTCACATCCTTTATCAAATTGGACATAACTCTTCTCTGAAACATTTTGCTACGTATCTCTTTAAACGCTGTTTTTCTGTTTAAGTTTATCTTTTTAGTTGCAGAAGGTATATTTGCATTAACTAAATGCTCAATTTTTTCCTCTCCTTTTCTATTGAAAACATTTTTTCCAGTACAGACATTTTGTACATTTTTCCTTTTTTTGAATATGTTCTTTAAAAAATCTTTTGTTTGCTTACCAGAAGATTTTTTCTTTTTCCCAACATGAGCATCTCCAACTAACTTAGGTCCTCCAGTTGTCTTCAAATATAGGTTTTTTTGTGGTCTTTCTTTACTCTGGATTTTGTAGGCATCTTAAATTTTGTTCACTGCTCTTCAGCAATACCTGAAAAAAACTAAAAAAAAATTCCTTTATTTAATTTAAATATATTACTACATTTTTTATGTTCTTTAGAAATCTTAAAATACTATAAACCCCTTTCCTATAAATGAAAATCACAATAACACCTTCACAAATTAAATTTCTAAAAATAATTCCTTTGTGCACACAAAGTCATGCTTTGAAATTAGGCAGAAAACTGCTTTTTCAGACCAGCACCATGTGTAACCTGGGTGACTGCCTACACTCCAGCAAGGGCAACCAGCCTTAGTGATGCTGAATGTATTTGCATTACTGACTGAAACCTCAAACCCCACTCGCTTGTGAATACTGTGCATGATTCCACAGGGTAAGCAGCTGGGTGTGTGCTAAGAGTCTGCTTCTGCACCAAAAAATGGCTCCCCCTTTCCATCTAATGCAACTGTGAAATCACCAGAGCAATACGCAATAAATCTCTGCCTGTAATTCCTATATGCACACAGAGTCATGTTTTCACATTAGTCACAAAACGAAATTTCTTTGCCAATTTGAAAGCACACTTACTACTCTTTTTTTTGGCAAGTGATAAACACTTTTACAGTCTGACACATTATGAATCCACTTTTCAGATTCTTAAAAAAGCACATGTCCAAACTGCTTTTTCAGACCAGCACCATGTGTAACCTGGTTGACTGCCTACACTCCAGCAAGGGCAACCAGCCTTAGTGATGCTGAATGTATTTGCATTACTGACTGAAACCTCAAACCCCACTCGCTTGTGAATACTGTGCATGATTCCACAGGGTAAGCAGCTGGGTGTGTGCTAAGAGTCTGCTTCTGCACCAAAAAATGGCTCCCCCTTTCCATCCAATGCAACTGTGAAATCACCAGAGCAATACGCAATAAATCTCTGCCTGTAATTCCTATTTGCACACAGAGTCATGTTTTCACATTAGTCACAAAACGAAATTTCTTTGCCAATTTGAAAGCACACTTACTACTCTTTTTTTTGGCAAGTGATAAACACTTTTACAGACTGACACATTATGAATCCACTTTTCAGATTCTTAAAAAAGCACATGTCCAAACTGCTTTTTCAGACCAGCACCATGTGTAACCTGGGTGACTGCCTACACTCCAGCAAGGGCAACCAGCCTTAGTGATGCTGAATGTATTTGCATTACTGACTGAAACCTCAAACCCCACTCACTTGTGAATACTGTGCATGATTCCACAGGGTAAGCAGCTGGGTGTGTGCTAAGAGTCTGCTTCTGCACCAAAAAATGGCTCCCCCTTTCCATCCAATGCAACTGTGAAATCACCAGAGCAATACGCAATAAATCTCTGCCTGTAATTCCTATATGCACACAGAGTCATGTTTTCACATTAGTCACAAAACGAAATTTCTTTGCCATTTTGAAAGCACACTTACTACTCTTTTTTTTGGCAAGTGATAAACACTTTTACAGTCTGTCACATTTTGAATCCACTTTTCAGATTCTTAAAAAAGCACATGTCCAAACTGCTTTTTCAGACCAGCACCATGTGTAACCTGGGTGACTGCCTACACTCCAGCAAGGGCAACCAGCCTTAGTGATGCTGAATATATTTGCATTACTGACTGAAACCTCAAACCCCACTCGCTTGTGAATACTGTGCATGATTCCACAGGGTAAGCAGCTGGGTGTGTGCTAAGAGTCTGCTTCTGCACCAAAAAATGGCTCCCCCTTTCCATCTAATGCAACTGTGAAATCACCAGAGCAATACGCAATAAATCTCTGCCTGTAATTCCTATATGCACACAGAGTCATGTTTTCACATTAGTCACAAAACGAAATTTCTTTGCCAATTTTAAAGCACACTTACTACTCTTTTTTTTGGCAAGTGATAAACACTTTTACAGACTGACACATTATGAATCCACTTTTCAGATTCTTAAAAAAGCACATGTCCAAACTGCTTTTTCAGACCAGCACCATGTGTAACCTGGGTGACTGCCTACACTCCAGCAAGGGCAACCAGCCTTAGTGATGCTGAATGTATTTGCATTACTGACTGAAACCTCAAACCCCACTCGCTTGTGAATACTGTGCATGATTCCACAGGGTAAGCAGCTGGGTGTGTGCTAAGAGTCTGCTTCTCCACCAAAAAATGGCTCCCCCTTTCCATCTAATGCAACTGTGAAATCACCAGAGCAATACGCAATAAATCTCTGCCTGTAATTCCTATATGCACACAGAGTCATGTTTTCACATTAGTCACAAAACGAAATTTCTTTGCCATTTTGAAAGCACACTTACTACTCTTTTTTTTGGCAAGTGATAAACACTTTTACAGACTGACACATTATGAATCCACTTTTCAGATTCTTAAAAAAGCACATGTCCAAACTGCTTTTTCAGACCAGCACCATGTGTAACCTGGTTGACTGCCTACACTCCAGCAAGGGCAACCAGCCTTAGTGATGCTGAATGTATTTGCATTACTGACTGAAACCTCAAACCCCACTCGCTTGTGAATACTGTGCATGATTCCACAGGGTAAGCAGCTGGGTGTGTGCTAAGAGTCTGCTTCTCCACCAAAAAATGGCTCCCCCTTTCCATCTAATGCAACTGTGAAATCACCAGAGCAATACGCAATAAATCTCTGCCTGTAATTCCTATATGCACACAGAGTCATGTTTTCACATTAGTCACAAAACGAAATTTCTTTGCCATTTTGAAAGCACACTTACTACTCTTTTTTTTGGCAAGTGATAAACACTTTTACAGACTGACACATTATGAATCCACTTTTCAGATTCTTAAAAAAGCACATGTCCAAACTGCTTTTTCAGACCAGCACCATGTGTAACCTGGTTGACTGCCTACACTCCAGCAAGGGCAACCAGCCTTAGTGATGCTGAATGTATTTGCATTACTGACTCAAACCTCAAACCCCACTCGCTTGTGAATACTGTGCATGATTCCACAGGGTAAGCAGCTGGGTGTGTGCTAAGAGTCTGCTTCTGCACCAAAAAATGGCTCCCCCTTTCCATCTAATGCAACTGTGAAATCACCAGAGCAATACGCAATAAATCTCTGCCTGTAATTCCTATTTGCACACAGAGTCATGTTTTCACATTAGTCACAAAACGAAATTTCTTTGCCAATTTGAAAGCACACTTACTACTCTTTATTTTGGCAAGTGATAAACACTTTTACAGACTGACACATTATGAATTCACTTTTCAGATTCTTAAAAAAGCACATGTCCAAACTGCTTTTTCAGACCAGCACCATGTGTAACCTGGGTGACTGCCTACACTCCAGCAAGGGCAACCAGCCTTAGTGATGCTGAATGTATTTGCATTACTGACTGAAACCTCAAACCCCACTCGCTTGTGAATACTGTGCATGATTCCACAGGGTAAGCAGCTGGGTGTGTGCTAAGAGTCTGCTTCTCCACCAAAAAATGGCTCCCCCTTTCCATCTAATGCAACTGTGAAATCACCAGAGCAATACGCAATAAATCTCTGCCTGTAATTCCTATTTGCACACAGAGTCATGTTTTCACATTAGTCACAAAACGAAATTTCTTTGCCAATTTGAAAGCACACTTACTACTCTTTTTTTTGGCAAGTGATAAACACTTTTACAGACTGACACATTATGAATCCACTTTTCAGATTCTTAAAAAAGCACATGTCCAAACTGCTTTTTCAGACCAGCACCATGTGTAACCTGGGTGACTTCCTACACTCCAGCAAGGGCAACCAGCCTTACTGATGCTGTATGTATTTGCATTACTGAGTCCAACCTTAAATCCTTAAAGTATTCTTTATTTTTACCAGTACACCTTAATTTATCGTGAAAACATAGTCCATATTATTTTACATGTTCCTCACATTTAAATTTCTCCCAAAACAGAAAATAATAAACACAACTTCAACAAAAGGAATTCCATTTCTATTATTCATTTCTTAATTTACCATATACATCCCCTCTCAAACTCTAAACTCACCTTTAAAATTAGTTAGCTGTGAAAGAAATGTGGCACTCAAACAGCAGATTATCAGAGCCAGGATCTCTGTTCTTTACACCTCTCTCCTCTCAGCAGAACCAGATAATGGCAAACTTTCCCTCTCTTTTTCCACACATATACATGTTAATTTCAAATCTCAGTGCTTCCCCCTTTTTTCAAATGTAATCACACATTTCTATTGGTTGAAAACCAACCCTTTTCCAAAAGTACCCTTCCCCCAACTTGACTTCTGCCTAGTACCCTTCCCCCAACTTGACTTCTGCCTGCTACCATAGCAACAGCTCATGGAACACTGCTGTGTGGAGTTAGGTCAGAAGTTCACCAAACAATGTTTCAATTCCACAGAGCAAGAGTGCTTGACTTTTCAAACCTAACAGCAAATCCATAGTACTGTTCTTTGGTAACACATTTTTCTGTACCAATACAAAACATGCTTCTATTAATTTACACATACAGCCTAGTTTTTATTCTAGAATGGTATGAAACAGCCAATCAGTTCTTTTTTTTATGAAAAAAATATGTATGCCTCCATTTCCAAACTGTCTTTCATTTCTTTTTACCATTCTACTGAATTACACCTCCTGAGTGCATCCAGTTCTCCTTTGAAGATGTTCACAGTGTGGATTGTAGGGCACAGCTATGTCTTCTGGAGTGAAAAGTATGCAGAGAAAACAGGTATGGTGAGAGACCTTGCTTTGCCAAATGTAGACATTAAATGGATTGGTCAGAGAGGGTTAAAGTGGCACCAATTGATGCCATTGGTGAAATCCTTCATGCAAATCCAACACCCTGACCTCATAATAGTGCACTGTGGTGGCAATGACCTAGGCACTTTGACTGGGGTAGGTCTGGAAATGCTTATGAAGGACACCTTTGCACAACTGTTTTCACTTTTCCCTAAAACTGCCTTTGTGTTTTCTAACATATGCCAAAGGCAAAAATGGAACTGGTCCAATCATTTCTGTCCGCAGATTGACAAAGCAAGAAAGCACGTCAACAAATCTGTTTCTGCTTTCCTCCGTGACTATGGTATGGGTTCCATTTACCACAACAACTTGCGTTACGACATGCAAGACATTTATAGAGGAGATGGTGTGCACTTCAATGATGAAGGGAACAGAGTCTTCCTCTTGAACCTTAGACTCTGCATCGGTACTTACTTGTAGGTACCACTAAAAAATCACTTCATAAACACAACAGCTCTTTTTAGAGCCCCCTAATATCTAAACACTTAAATCTGCATTTCAATTCATTTTTTATTTTTTTTTTCTACCGTACGCGTACGGTAAGCTTACCGTACGCGTACTCCGCGATTTTTTTTAAAATCAATAAATGTTTTCTTTGTACTTTTCTGTCCTTCTTTGACCCCCTTACAAATGTTAGGGGGTCTGTAACTCTCCTCCTTGCCCCCTTTTCAAGATATCACTCTTTTTTTTTCTGAGTGAAACACACGAAATGGCGGCCGCCGCTTCCTGGTTTCGACCGATTCGAATGTTTACTAAGATCTAAGAGCCAATCAGAATCGCGCTCGCGCACGCCACCGTACGCGTACGGTAAGCGTACCGTAAGCGCACCGTAAGCTGGCTCAGATATATATATTGATTTAAAGGCTATTTTCTCAGAATCTACTGAACAGATTTACACCAAACCTACAAAAGGCACTTCCTTGACCTGAGGACTACCTCTCTGCCAAATTTCTAGTAATTCTGTTCATCCGTTCGGGCTGTAGCTGTGTCTAAAGGTCCTATGGAAAAATGCATGGGAAAAACGCGTTTTGGGACCCCCCTTTTATCTCAGCCCCCACTTGACGAATCCCCCCGAGACTTTCAGGGTAGGAGCGGAGCGTAGCGCCCCACCTATTTTGAAAAATTCGCGAGGATTCGTCAGCCGGTGCAAAACTTATTCCAAATAGAATGTTGCGGATTTCCTATGGAAACGTGGTCCTAACTATAACTACCTACTGGCAACCGCCAGTAGGTAATATAGATATATATATATATATATATATATATATATATATATATATATATATATATATAACACCAAGGTATGTATATGTGAAGCTACATATTGAAAATCTATTCAAACTTACTTTTTTGATATGTGGTCCCTCGATATTTTTCTCACAATATTCTGTTCTGTTTATATTCTGCCTGTGACATTCACAACCTATATAAACCCTTGGTTCCAGATTGTCCCCTAAAACAGTTGATTGCCCGCTCAGGAATTGTGCACATTTTCACAACAAAACTGCTCACACAAGATTCTGTCCAAATCACTTTTGTTTAGTCCCTAGCACAGATGTGCTAAGGTAAAGGGGTGTGTGGAAGATAAGACCTCACCACCCTTGTCTTGGCATCAGACGCAGGCATGAGTGCGGAACTTAACATCGCTCAAAAATGTTCAAATAACAATAAAACAATTCAAAACCGTAAAAAGTTGTGAAGATAAAATTATACATCAATATAGTTCATAGGAAGTGTTGTGCAGGGAAAACTTATAAAGCATGTGTCTTCTGTCAAAATATGCTGTTATCAGAACTGAAAAAAAGTCCTAACCACTTATCATTGTGATTACAATTGTGTCTTGAACCACTGTCTGCATTATTCCACAATCCAATCCAGCCTCTATTTTGCCTTAGTTACTTTTTAGGTCTCGTCTGAGCCAGCGCATGCGCTGCGAGACATTTAGTAGTGGGCTTTGAAAAGTCCCACCACATGCTTTTTGCAGGCATGGAGCGTGCGGTTACGCGCACATGCACAAGTGAAGGCGTCATCGGGCACGCACCACTCGCGTCCTTTCTTATTCTTTTAGCGCGCGCGGGATCACACAACTCCCGCTTCTCCTCTTCCCCCACCACATATCGCATCTCGCAGCCGCTCGAGCGCGCGCGGCTAGTGCTAGTTTTGTTTTCCGTTCCTCCTCAGATACTGCTTGCACACTCCAACACGAGATTCAGACATACCCATACACAGGTCTAGGTTTCACACAATATGGAATGTTTTCTTGTTTTCTCTGACTGCAGAGATTTTAAATGTAGAGAGCGCAATAATTACGGGTCGTGAACAGAACAAATTAGATACTGTCGTGGGACAAGCGTTGTTTCTCAGCCTTGAATGCCACTTGGCTCGGGAGGCGAACGTGCCCAGCTTGGCTAGGGTGGCACCCATCGAAGTACCGCTCCCATCTGAAAGAATAGACGTCGTGTTCCCAGAGACCTGTCTCTTTGCCTTGCTCGTCGTGTGCCGCTTCTCATGAATTCTAAGTGCCATCGAATGAATTGTCCAGATGCGAGGGAGGGCACCGCGCCAGCGCCTCGAGCTTCCTGACACCCAAGAAAGAGGGCACAGCTCTACGCCTGGCATGAGGGCCTGGCAACGCGGCTTCGTCACAGAAGCTGCCACGTCTGGCCTGGCATATATTTGATTTAATGGCTTGCCAGTTCTTATATTGGGTGTGAAATTTTGCAACACTCTATTATTTATGCATGGCTTTCTATTCTATTATGCCACATTCAGTGCCCCAGGGGCACGACAAACATGCGCCAATAAAGCAATAGAGAAATAAAAAAAATACTATCCGACATGGCACGCAATGTTATACTGGTCTGATTGTGCATTGATGTTCTAATATGGAAATGCCCTGATTACTTACTGGTAATCCTCATTGCTTCAACTCCCACCTTCTTCATCCCAGTCCTTACCAGTGAGGTTAAATACTTGTTTCTAGCACGTTTTTTACTCCACCCACCCCGCCGTTCCCATTTACACCACCTTGCAAGAGGCCGGCCTTGCTCCAGTGAATGACAAACCAGCTCAATCCCATGGGCACCTGACCATCCTAGGCTTGAGTGAGGGAGTTGAAGGACCGTGACAAGTCAGAGTAATGAGGATTACCAGTAAGTAATTGGGCATTCCTTTTCATCCTTAGTGTCTCCCATTGTCACTGTTTTCCATCTTTCCCTTGCTCTTTCTTATCCTCTTTTGTGTTTTTCTCTCTCTTAAGTCTCAAAGTCTGTTAAGGGTATTGGTCCCCAAAAATAAGTGCCGGTGGACCCCACCTGCAACCCCAGCTTGAATTCAGCACTGGAGAGAGAGCTCCCAACCCTCCAAGCCGTTTTGCTAAAGTTAAAGCGAATAGAACTACTATCTTAAGAGGAAATGGCTTTAAAGAAAGCAACTCTAAAGATTCAAAAAGAGCAGGACATAAAGGCCTCAATTCCAAAGGCAACTCCTACGCATGTAGAGCAGGTCATAAGAGGGGCTCAAACAGAAGTAAGGTAAAACAAGAATTTGCAATGCAATAGGTCTCGCATTTAATTATCATGGCATCGTAAATAACAACCCCTTATATTTGTGTTTTGAAAACCTGCAAGCGGCGCGTAAACACGCACTTTGTACTTATAGTCCTTGCTTGCGAGAAGCAAGGCTGGCAGTAATGGCGCCTCTTTTACTGTCAGCCTTGCTTCTCTTAAGCAAGGACTATAAGTACAAAGTACGTGTTTATACACCACTTGCAGGTTTTCAAAACACATAAATAAAAGGCATTGTCATTTACACTGCAAATAGCTCAAACTCTTCAAATGCGAGACCCATTGCATTGTAAATGCTTGTTAGTTTATGAGTGTAGGAAGGTGGAATCTGACTGCATGGTTATCCCCACTTTTTTCATGGTGTTTTGCTGGTTTTTGACTAGTCTGACTGGGGTCCTGCTAATCAGGACCCCAGTTTATCTGCTTTCTCCCTAAATTGGTTGTGCATGTACTTTAGGTACACTCTAGATTGGATTCTGGGGTAC
Source organism: Triturus cristatus (assembly GCF_964204655.1). Classification (NCBI taxonomy): domain Eukaryota; kingdom Metazoa; phylum Chordata; class Amphibia; order Caudata; family Salamandridae; genus Triturus; species Triturus cristatus. The sequence goes on from NC_140595.1 coordinate 62,894,416, forward strand.
CCTTATCAGTCCCTAGTATATGGTACACCACGTACCCAGGGCATAGGTACCCCAGAGGCCTCCCAGGGGCTGAAGCATGTATTGTGCCACCCCTGAGAGGCCATTCAAACTGACACCACAGGTCTGCCACTGCAGCCTGTGTAAGGAGGTGCATGCACCCCTTACTTAGGTATAGGTTCCCTATATCTATTCTAAATCACTACACACATAAACCTATCAGTCACCTCTATGGCAGGCCTTAACAATCCTGAAGGCAGGGTGCTGGGTTTTGTGTGAGAGGGTGCCCCTGCATGAGTAGGGCCCCTCTGCAGCCTTCGGAACCTATTCTCCGGGGTTGTCTGTGATGCAGCCAACCATATATACTTAAGTGCATTATAACCTTGCGGTAAATGCTAACTTTAAAACGGCTGCTTAGAAACATGTTGTGTTTGGTGTCAAACACCTTGGAATCATACCTCCCCGTCAGTTATTGTCGGGGTAGGTAGGATTCCACCCTCCCCAGAGGGACCTATGTGGATCACCGGTATACCCGGTACCAGTAGTAGTAGTAGTAGATTAGCTTTATTCGATTTTTGTTACATAAAATCATAAAAGCAACAATTCATATATATACATATCAATACAAATCATTACAATAAATAACATTTAATTAAAACAGTATTAAATCAATTAAAACGAGTTCGCTAATCTCCAAGTTCCGTTTTCTAAGAACACTTTTTAAAAACCGGACATAACCATAGTACAGGTAGCATTTCCCAATTGCTGCAAACTAAGGAACGCAGGACGGCATTGACGACAAGCCCCTTGCTTTAAGTACTGTTTGATCCACCTATTACGCTCACTCCCATATAATTTACAGAACAATACTACATGGAAGGTGGATTGTGCAGAAATACTATCACAAGGGCAAGGAGCCAGGGCTCTAGACCAGTCATTTTTGGTTGGATATGTAACTAACCGATGAAATAGGTTAAACCTAAATCTTGTGAAAATGAATCGGTCGAAGCCCAGATTACACATGGTTAGATATGGCTGGATTGTGTAGGTGGTCAGTGACAATTGATGTTCACTCACTGTTTTCTTTGTTATTTCTCCTACACACCTGAGAAGTTCAAAATGGGCCATACATAACCTCTTTAATTCTGGTTTTGAAATATTCAAAATTGAAGCTGAGATGCTGAAAAACTCCGGCCTTTGGATATCAGTAAATATTTTCCTGATATACTCAAGCCAGGGTATACTCTTGGCGTTATCTAGGCCCATGACATCTTTTATTATTTCCTGATTTAAACCAAGGGCCACTGAGACCCATACTCTGCGCCAGAGTAGGACAGGTTGCAGTTTAATCAGGTCGGATATGTAATCCATCCCCAATTCCTGATGGCAATTAAAGACTGAGGTACCTTTCGGTAGAGCTAATAAGTATCTGAAAAAATTATTTTCTTCAACTTGTATCGCCGATGTATCCTGGTACCCCCAGATCCCTGCCCCATATAACGCAACACTTCTGCATTTAGATTTATAAATCTTTAGCATGATCTCAGGGGGTCTTTTGCCAAGCTTAGCAGCGAAGTTCTTTAATGCTCCTATGGTGCGTTTAAAGGATAGGGTCCTATTCTTGACCTAAGGAGCCGGAACCCTCAATTATAACCCCGAGGTATGGAAAAGTTTTATTATGCTCTATTACAAGCCCGACGCTCTAAGATTTTTACAGCTTGGACGAGCCTTACCACACTGCATCACATATGATTTTTTAGCATTTATCATAAGGCCCCTTTCTTCCATAAATTCAAGATATTTTGTAAGGGCTTTCTTTGCTCCGACCTTCGTTCTCGCCATTAGTACCGCGTCGTCCGCGTACAGAAGCGATACAATTGACTTGTTGCCGTACTTTGGGGAGTCTATTTTACAAGCGCCCAGTTCCTCCTCAAGTTCATTCGTATAAAGGGTAAAAAGAAAGGGGGCCAATACACACCCTTGTCTTACCCCTTTTTCTTTCCTGAAGGGGCCAGTGCACTCCCCTCTCAGCCCAAATCTAACTTTGGCCGTTGCCCCTGAATAAAGTTGCCTTAGAAAGAGTACAATGGCAGGATCGACTTCCATTTCCTCAAGAATTTGCCACATCTTGGCATGTATCACGCAATCAAAGGCGGCAGAGAGGTCAACAAAAATGGCGTATAATTGTCCTTCCTTAGCCCAGGTGTATTTGGCTTGTAACAAAACAAAATTTAGGACCTGCTCTACCGTGCCCATCCCTTCACGAAAGCCATACTGTACAGGGCTCAAAATATCATGTTCCTCGGCCCACAGTTGCAATTTATTTAAGACCACCCTCCCCGCCATTTTCATGAGGGAGTCTAATAAAGAAATAGGTCTATAATTAGATGGACAGTCCCTGTCCCTCTTATTGTATATTGGTATTATGACCGATTCCGACCAGGTACAGATAAAACCTATGGCACAACAAGCCTGTAGGACCCGGGTACAAAGTGGGGCCCACAAATCTATATTTAATTTATAAATATCATTAGGGATCCCATCCGGTCCCGGGGCTTTGTTACTTTTACTAGCTTGTAGTGCCAGCTCTACTTCCTGTAGGGTAATCTCCATGTTAATTGGGTAAAAATCACTCCCTCTCAATGAACACCCTATCAATTTGTCCTCTTTCATGGGAGACCCCTCGACATTTTTATATACCTTTGAGAAGAAATCAATCCAAGTTTTTTCATCAATAGCGATGTCCAACCTTTCTGCCTCCTTCTTGGTAAAAAAGGGTGCGTTGACTGCCTCCCAGAAGGCCCTGGCGTCTTTGCTCTGTGAGGCAGTCAGCAAGTTCTGCCATGCTACTTCTTTGATTTCCTTTTTCCGCAGGCACCTTGCCTGGGTATACACCTTCCTACAGTATCTAATTGCCTTGAGGTCCCTTGGTTTAAAGCTCAAGGCAGCCTTAAGGGCAGTATACGCCTTGGTACACCTGGAGTCAAACCAGCCCACCCCTTTATTGAGTTTGTTCCTCTGTACCCTGGTTAGATTATCCTGGATCACCCTAGTAATTCTACCAAAGGCCTCCAAGGTTTGTTCTTCTGAGGTACTCTCATCCAAACATGACAATATATCTGTTAGAGCCCGAGTGAATATTTCTTTAAATTTATTGACCGAGTCTACGGTGCTCCACTTAAGTGTCATCCCATTATAGCGAGCTATGGCGATATTTTGTGTCCAAGTGAGTGACTCGATAGTAGTAATACTACTTAGCTCTCCTGTGGTTATGGTCATGCTAAGAGGGAGGTGGTCACTTAGGCCAATTGCTGTAATCACAAAGTTTTCTACACAATGTGAAAAACTATTTGACACAATCACAAAATCAATAACGGAGTGACACCCTCTAGCTAGAAATGTGGCACTAAATTCCACCTTAGGTGTACACATTAGGTTTGCAAAGCCAAGGTCCAAATTGGCCATAATAATATTTAGTACCTCTCCTTTTACTGAATGCGTAAAGTGACACCTGCTCACATTTTCCCCCCTGGCATATTCCTAAAATCCACAGCTTTCTTGGTAACAAATGTTCAAATTAGAATCCCCTACCCATACCAACATTTTGTTTTCCCCCCCTCAACAAATTCTGAGCATTTAATTCCCCTTGCAGGCTACCTAGAACCTCTGCAAAAACCCCATGTTTTATGTTTTTATAGAAGTTAACTAAAATCTCGACCCACTGGTTTAAGATAACTGAGACCATCTGGTAGTAATGTGTATTACTTCTTCTTACGATTTTATCAACTTTTAGCAGATTAGAGACATAAATACAAATCCCTCCTTTATGTCTTCCACACAGGGAACGAACTGCTGGAGTATGAAAAGTTTTAAAACCAGGAAGATGTATCTCATTAATAAGCCAGGTTTCTTGTACACATAGGAAGTCAATGTTTTGGACAAAATCTCCCCAGATAGTATCGAGCACTTTACTCTCTAACCCACATACATTCCAGGAGACAATCCTCACTAGACCACCCTGCTCCCTGAATTTATTCTGTTTTGGCAACAATTTCTCCTTGTCGGTGTTCACCCCAGGCAAATCCGGCATGAGGACCAGGCCGACATCTTCTTGATCATGCTTTAATTCTCTGTTATCAGTCAACATTAGGTCAGTTTCCCTCCCACCCCCAATATTGACTAACATCCCAGAAGGGTTCTCGTGGAGAGATTTTTTAATGAGTCCAAGTTCCTGTACGTTGGGATTTATTTTCTTGTGCAATTTCCCTGTTACACTTTCCCCGTGGATTATATGATCGTGTGGGATATGTAGTACAGGAGACTTCCCTCCTTGAGAAGTATCCATGAGTATCAATGTGACTTTATCTTTTCCACCGCCCAGTCAGTCACACTCATTTAAACCGGAAAGGGCTATAAACCGATTTGGTCCTACCAAAGAAGGTGTGTATCCCAGATTTCCCCTTTGTGTTCGGAGTGGGTGACATAATTGTCTCTTCCTAGGATATTCCCAGGGCTGACTTAATTGTGGGTATGGTAACCTATCATCCTGATTTAGAAATGGGGACCTAAAACGGTCATTTTGTTGTTGAAATTGGGGCCTGATGCAATCATCCTGGCGTTGGACCGAGTGCCTAGAACGAACATCCTGATATTGAAATGGGGGTCTAAAACGATCGTTCTGTTGTTGGAATAAGGGCCAAATGCCATCATCATGATGTTGGGAAGGGGGCCTAGAGCAATCAACCTGATAATGAGAGGGGGGTCTAAAACAATCATTCTGTTTTTGAAATAGAGGCCTGATGACATCATCCTGATGTTGAAAGGGGGGCCTAAAGCAATCATCCCGGCGTTGAAATAAGGGCTTGAAATTAGTTACAGGAGCCAATAGGGTTCTAGGGTAAAAATAGGGCAATTCACGTGGAGTGATTACATTACCACCATTTTGAGGGAAACAGTTTAAGATGTATCTAACTGCTCTATCATCTCTAAAATTAACAATGATGATATCCCCTGATGTGTCCTTTATTCTATGTCCCAACCAAGGAAGACACCTAACGTGTAATATCTCGCCGTTAATATTTGGAGGAAGTGGTCTATTTTGCCTAAGCCAAAATATAACTTTATTTTTAAGCTGGTAATAATCTTCTCTCTTATTATCCTCTAAAGCGGGCACTCCAGTGAGAACTACCACAAACGGAACTGCTTCCGGAGGCAGTTCTACATTGTTTTCTTTGGGGACAATAACCCTATCGGGGTAATCACGGCCACTTAGTTTTTGCGTATTTTCTGGGTTATTAGGTATTACGCCTACTGCAGGGACTTTATCACTAATTCCAGCATTTTGCCGTGTTGTTTTAGAGGACATTGATTTCAAGGGTTTCGGTTTATCCTGATTAATGGTTTTTACTCCCTTTTGAGGAGTATTGTTTAAAGATGGTTCTATAGTTGTAGGCACTATTGGAAGCTTTAGCACATCCTTCATTACCCCTTTAATTTCCCCAATTGTCTGCTCTACGTTCCCTAGCTGTTGAGCTAATCTTATTCATCTCTCTATTAATGGCAATATGAGGGATCGGATTAATTGTTCAATGCCTCCCATTAAATCAGTACAAGATGTTTCTTTTAATGGGAGGTGTGGTGGGATAGCTGTGGCAGATATTAAGGGTGCATTGGGCGAAGGGCTCTTAGAGTTACAAGAGTCAATTTGAATGATCTTATTTTTCTGTTGTCCACTCCCCCTCTTTCTCCTTTTTTTTGGCGGGGATCCTTGACGTCTCCTTTTTTTTGGTGGTGGACCTTGGGGTCTGGAAATTTTTAAAGATTTATTAGATTTTTGGGCAGTCTCTACAGTTCGTAATGGGATATCTACCAGGAGTTCTACCTCTAGTATTGAATTACAAAAAGATGCAGAATCGATTGTATTCAAATCATTGCTTCCATCTGGTAGAAATTATCCATCCTGCAAAAGCAATGGGATGCTGTCATTAAGAGATACCTCAAGTCCCTCAGCGTCGGGTGGTATACTTGTGTGCGTACTGACAAGCGGTGAAATAGCTAAGTCTAACGGGCCCAGAGAAGAACGCCTGTTCTTAATAAGTTCAACTGAACGGCGTCTCTCGGCGCGTCGCTCCGCAAGAGCAATGTCCCTATCAAAACCTGTAGTAGTCCTAATGACATAATTGTCTAGCGTTCCTCTATTTCCCCCCCCTGACAATGAAGATTTTTCTTTAGTGGGAGTCATAATGCGTACATACACAATAGGGGACGAAATCAACCACTCTGGCCTCTAGGAATAACACCAATAGTTTTAGCAGACATACGTTAATCAGACATAGTTGTCGGTAAAGTCATATGCAATGTTAATACAGTGTCTGCTTACTTGGGTGTTGGCCGAAAGTCCTCTCCGAAATTCAACATGTCAAGGGGTGACCCGGCCCAGCCCAGCCTCCTCTGGCCTCCTCTGGCCTTTGAGGGCCTAGGAGAGCCCACACTTGGCCCGGGGCTTCTCCCCGCGCGCTCCCGCAACGCGGGGAGTAACGCCGGTTTTAAACCCCTTCCTGTCGAATAACTCTGGTATGTGGCTTCCGCCCGCCCGCTATGCCCGCTGGAGCCTGTAGTTCTTGTAGTTACTTGTGAGCCCCCAGAGCACTCCCCCACTCAGCGGCCACGCTATAATCGAAATGTGCAGCGGCGGGAGGAGAGCGAGAGCACCTTACGCCGCACCGAGCAATGTGTCCAGGGAAAACGTTCAGCGTCGTGAACCCGGGAAAGTTACAATACAATACACCAGCCCCAGCACGGTGAGTCCCAAACAGCAAAGACCTTCACACTCCGTCACACACTCCGTCGGGAGCAACGCCGGTTCCAAACCCCCTCCTGTCGGGTGATTCCGGTAAGTGACTTCTGCCCGCTATGCCTGCTGCTGGGTGAAGAATGGCGAAGAATGGTGTCGGTGATCTCCTGGCTTTCCCGACAGGTTAAGGCAAACTTTGATGGAAGGCAACTGTTATCGAAGTTTCAAGACAATCCCCGCCGGTGCCGAGGCCCGCTGCACCTCAAGACACCGACGCCGCTCTGTGCAGGCCTCCTCAAGGGTAAAGCAAGAGCTTTCTCGACCTGGGTATCACAAAATGGATGCTGCCAGCCACAGAGACAAGTCTGCCCTCCTGCTGCTGAGCCAAGCTCGAGCAGAGGAAGGCCTGACAATAGGTTTCCTGTCACAAGGAGGTGTGACCACCTCCCAGACAGGCTTTAATGTATTGCGGCTGGGTGGGTGCACTCTGAGAGTGCCAGAAAGTCTGCACTGGGGGCACATTTGGTGTCCCCATGCATAGTCCAGCTCAAACCAGTTCCAGGAGCTATTTGCTCCTGCTCTGGCACAAAACTAGACAAAGGACATGGGTGTAGTCACCCCTCTGTCCTGCCCCTCCCCTAGGAGGGTCCACAGAGTCAGTTCAACCCCTTTCCTGGGTATAAAGTGGGAAACCTGATTACAGGACTTTGGATTTTACCTGGTCTAAACTCTGTAACAAGAAACCAAGTTCTTTGACGGCCTACAATTCGCTGGACGACAGAAGAATCTCCCTTGGAGTAAAGGAGTTACTCCCCTGCAGCAGCAGGCACCTAAATGCATCTGACCGGTTTGCATCTCCCGAGCTCCAGAGGACTCCGAAGATTTCTGCAGCACAGGAGGAGGGTTCCTGAGCGTCCCTGAGGTTGACCTGCTTTCTCAGCAATCCTGAGACCAGTATCCCTCGTGGGGATCATGCATCCCGAACCCCTGTGCAGCGTGTACTTTTGCAGCAGCATATGCTTTTTTGCAATCCCTGAGGCTGTGCTGAGCAGCATTTCCACCGAAGATCTCCGGCCTCCACTCCACGAGTTCTCTGTGGGCTGGTGCTTTGTGAATTCGCTCGAGGTCCCCTCGCGATCCCTGGTCCGTTGGCCTGTGGTTCTTGGCAAGGGTCACTTTGATCTTCCTTGGGCTTCACTGGTTGCTCCAGATGTGCCCCGACTCCCCATAGCTTGAAGAGTCCCCTGGACCTTGCTGGTCCACACCGTAACCTGTTTCCTCTGCCTGCGTTGGTTGCTTTGGCCAAGGCTTGTTGGGGTTCAATCCAGACACTGACCCCTCAGCATTCATCATCCTTCGTGGGGCAGCTCACCTCTAGACTTTGGTTGTCGTCAACATCTCCTGGTCCCCGTGGCTACAGAGTCAAGCATCCTATCTTCACACCTGAAGCACCCGAGATCGGTGGGCATTCACCTATCGAGCCCCTGGTCACCCTGAAGTGACCCAGACTCTGTCCCCTCTGCTTTCAGGTTCTTCTCACCTCGGATCCAGGTTTGGATTCCACCAGACACTTTTCATCTTCCCGGCAGCAGCACTTCTTCGCATCACGCCTTTAAAAACAACAAGGGTTTCCGATAGGTAACATGGGTACCTCTGTACTCGCAAGGGTGCTGGCCTTAGAACCTTCTGTGTTCCAAAGGGTGTGCTTGAAGTCCTCTCCGAAGTGTCCTTAAACTATAATTTTCCAACCGCGACTTTCCCATAGAGTTGTACGGAACACGTGTCTGTGTTCCCACACTGCACCCATCCTCCGTGGGCTCCCTGTGTCACTCCTTTGGGTGGTTCCTTGGGGTCCCAGTGATTCTACATGCTCTAGGCTCTGTGTCTATTGAAGTTGTTGTTGTTATACAATTGTTTTGGTATATGGTTCGTTCTCCCCCTGGAGCCCGCTGTATATTGTGCTATTTACTGAAGTTCTATTGATTAAGTATTGTGTGCTTTATGTTCTAATCTCGTATAGGGATTAGTAGAGAGTGTTTAGTAATAAATGCATATTTTTTTTATAACACTTGTGTGGCTCTCCTTTCATTTGATTACTCAGGAGGTTCTACTCTGGTAAAACAAGCTGCTTTACATTCCTTCAAGGCTTAGCCTGAAGGCTGCTCTCCACAGCTACCACTAGGATAACTTTCTATAAAGGTTATCTTTGACCTAATCACCATAAGGGTCGTATGGACTGGTGCAAGGTGCCCACTTTAATTAGTGGACATCATACACCAGGCCAACTTCTCACAATGAGTTCTTAACATTTATGATTATAACCCTACAACTATGGTTTGTTGTCCAGATAAAGGTTTTAAATGCTATCCACGGCACTGTTTATAACAATCTGGTTTATAACATTCTATTATTATGAAGTATTCTAAATATATTTATTTTAACATGACCATTAATTATTCTAAATTCCAAGTACAGTATTTATTCATAAATCAATGGGAGATTTTCATTCTGAATTGAGATGTGGACCCTTTGCGTGTTCCTGTAAAGACAGACTTGGTCTTTCATGTCAAATGGGTCAAAGCATCCTTCCATTATTGGGTACGATCAGCTTAGTATATGTCTGGCATGACCAAGGGATCGATTTACTGTTCTTGAAATTTTGAGTGCACATAAGAATTCTTTAAAGATCATGTACCTTATCTTAAGTTGTTCCTGTTAACTTTGTAGCAGAATGTCCAGGGATGAGTCGTTTTTAGATGTTTGGCCTCCTCGACTCACGTAATCCCTGTTCACGTTTTGAAGATACCCCAAACGAGTATGTAGAAGGTTAATTTACACATAATCAACGCATCCAGAATGCCTCGGCACACCTAATCCTTGACATCCCTCGCCGCAGCCACATCACACCACACCTGAGAGACCTGCACTGGCTCCCTGTCAACAAGAGGATAACCTTCAAGCTCCTCACCCACGCACACAAGGCACTCCACAACACCGGACCAGCGAACCTCAACAGACGACTCAGCTTCTACACCCCCACCAGCTCAGCTCCGCTCCGCAGACCTCGCCCTCGCCACAGTCCCCCGCATCCGAAGAACGACTTCAGGTGGCAGATCGTTCTCCCACCTCGCCGCCAAGACCTGGAACACCCTCCCCATCCACCTACGGCAGACCTAAGACCTGCTGACCTTCAGAAGACTCCTCAAGACCCGGCTTTTCGAGCAGTAGCAGCACCCCCCACCCCCCATCCCCCAGCGCCTTGAGACCCTCACGGGTATGTATCGCGCTTTATAAATAACATGATTGATTGATTGATTGATAATGAATCGCTGTAGAATTTATTTTCATACTTGTAAGTCATTCAGAAAACGTAACTGGATTGTACTGTTTGGTGTGCTCTGGAGCCTTGCCCTAAGCTAAGAAGTACATCTCTTTCTTCTGAGGCATTGTTGGCAAATCCTGGCAATCAAAGTGTTAGAAATGGGATTTCTGGTTGGCTAAGGCTTGCGCCAAAGCCAGGCAGAAACCACCACTCTAGTCGGGGCAAGGAAGTTACACGCCAAAGATAACCCCTGCTCACCCCCTTGGTAGCTTGGCACGAGCAGTCAAGCTTATCCCGGAGGCAATGTGTAAAGCGTTTGCGCGCGCACACAGCAACAACACCCGAGGCCCACCACAAAAGAAACTCCACACAAGGTTATATATAAAAATAGCCTTTGTATTATAATAAGCACATTAGATAATAATCACACAATTTACACTGTGCCAACCGGGACCAGGCAGAATTTACAGGGGATTATGTACACATGACAGGGCCACATGGACCACTGTCAGAACCATCACAAAGCGAACTTAGTAAAAGTACATCAGATCATAAACATACAACCTGCAACCACTGGGAATCACTGTTCTTAGCATCAGCTTGTAAGAAACTACATTATGCACAGTATCACATTAGGCGCCAAACGCCTTGTATGCCAACCTCGTCAACATAACCACATTATGCAATTCTCTGACAGGTCTAAACACATTAGACCCTGACCTCCTAAGTATAACTACATTAGGGAATAACTCTCACTAGCATAAACCATTATATGTGAACCAACCTCATAATCATAACGCACATTTAGAGATATCAACACAGGTGTGTAAATTATTATACATACATTACATTTCCTAGCACCACACTCACATTAGAAGTCTAACGCATTAGACACTAACGTCCTAATCATAACTCACAGTAGGCATAATCACCTGAACATCAATCACATTAGGGCCTGACGCCCTACACAACTCACAGTCCCCCCCTGGCCAACTGGCCTCTCTCAATAGCTCAAAAAGGCCCTATGTCCTGCAAATGTCAGGGCTGGCTGCACAAGCAGCGACCACAAAGTGCGCAATGAATTGGCCTAAACGTTGCAGCTGCCCACTAATTGCTGGGCAGCTGTAGAAATGATCATGGGCATCAGCGTGCCCTCTGAGCCCCTCTCTGGGACTCTGACACGGAATGGGCCCAAGGGTTGCAGCTGCCTGCGCAACGTTGCAGCTGCCCTCTATCACGCGGGGCAGCTGGGGAAATTAGGCAGACAAAACAAGCTGTGGCACTACAGTGCCTCTGGTACCACCAATAACGCCTCACCAGCAACGGGCACGGGGCACCTGGGAGTCCCACTCTGGGACTAACACTCGCTATGCCCAAACGGAGTCAGTACAGCAGGAGGGGGGCGGGCACCGGCAATGTGCCCCAACGCCCCCTCTCACAACCAGGGACCAAGGAGCCTGGCTCACCGGCTCTCCTCTTTTATGCACCCAGCCTTCCCACGAATCAATCTCCAGCCCTACTCACCGACGCCTCAGACGCGCCGACTCCGTCTCCTCCGCTCTGCTCCGCTCTGCTCTTATCCCTGATGTCGGCTTCCCCTGAGACCGGGCAGCAGCGTCGCGCTGCCTCACTCTCCTCACCGGTGGCTTTTGGGGGCGTCTGCCAGAGCGGGATAGGCTCCCGCCTGGCTTCTCTGTGGCTGCGGGGCTCACCCTCCAATTCCTGAGAGCCCCGCTCAGGCAGGCATTACTTCCGGGTGTCCTCAGGCCCCACCTGCAACAAGGCTGCTCTAAGCACTTCCGGGGCGCCGCTGGGCAGCGCAGCGTCCCTCAGCGTTTCTTGTGGCGGCGGCCTCCCTCGGGGGCTAGAACCGGCAGGGTGGGCTCCCGCTTCGGTTTAAAACAGGTAGATACGCGGGGTGGGCACCCGTAGGTAAAAATAAAGTAAAGCGGGCAATGAGGGGTAGGCTCCCTCTGAAAATTTAAAAGACAGAGCGGGGTGGGCATCCGCTCGAGAGGCACAAATGCGGGGTGGGCTCCTGCTAGGAAACACACGAGCAGTGGGGTGGGCACCCACTGCAAATTTTGCATAAGTGCGGGGTGGGCACCCGCTCGAAATGCACAATTGCGGGGTGGGCTCCCGCTAGGAAAGCAGCAAAAAGCAGGGGAATCCCTACGTCGGGATTCCCTCGGAAATTATTGTAGTCCAGCGCTGTTTCCAAAAATGAAGGCGCTCCCCGGGACAGTCAAGCGCTCTTCAGACAATCAAAATAAAGCACTCCTGGGTAAGGGAAGACAAGGCGCTCCTCCCAATAAGGCAAGGTTCAGGGAAAGTCTTGGGATGAAGGGGGGCAAAGGCTGGGCCCAGGCAGGCCAGCTCACAGGGCCCTGCAGCAGGGAGGCAGTCCCTAGTGGCGGTTCCTCCTTATGCCCAGCAGCAGCAGCAGGACCCCCTTAAGTCAGGAGCAACAGAGAACAACATACATGGGGTCACAGCCCCTTCTTATACACACATTTCCTTTGTGAACAACTGTAGGGCATGGGGAGAACCAGTTACAACTGGTTCTGGAGCATTTTGTTTTGCTCAACCCCTCCACCTATTCACAGGACAGGCTAGGGACATCAGACGCACAACAGGAGGTGGAGCCAGCATTGTTTAGGGAAGGCACAGCCATATTCAGGTCCCAGGTGCAACTCCTCCCTCCCATCTACATGCAGATCTCTCCATTCACCACCGGGCAGACTCACCCTGGCTCCTGGAATTCCCCAGCCCTCCCAGCTCCTGTCAATCACAAGCCAGACATGCACTCCACATCAGGCAGGCAGACACACAGCACACAGAAGTGCCAACTTCTAGAAGTGGCACTTCTCCTATAGTTATAATAAATCCGCGCACATCATTGCACAGCATTTATTCTTACGAGTTCGCACATACTAACCTTGACCCTGTACTTCTCTCACATCAGGAATTACCATGGACACACATTTCCCCATGCATTCCTGAGGGAGGGCAGGCCAGTCTCACTAAATGTAACACAGACCGCACGCACTTTACACTGGGACACAGTGCTAAAGTGCCTAGAGGCCTAAAACCACTAACACTACATAGGGACCAAGGCTAAGATAAATGCAAAAAGTTTAGGGGTGAACCTGCCAAAAGGGCCAGGTCCAACACAAAGTAACATGCAAAATGAATGATGTGCAAAAATATCTTCAGTCAATAAGACATTGGAAACAAACAAATGTAAATGCTTAAAGATGTTCTTAAATAGTTAACTTGTTTTTACATTTTGAATCAATGGACGTTTATTATAATTCTTTTTTTTTTTTTAAGATGACACTGTGGTAAGTCACTTTTTCTTAGTTTAATAGAGGTCTGCTGATTAAATATTCTTTTATTTACATGATTTCCATGTCTTGTGGGATTTTTTTTTAAACTGGATAGAATGGAAGTGCTGGCCAAACCTCCAGATTAGGAACTGCACTGCATAGTAAAACAACTGTTTTCATTTCTTTTTCTATACTCACAAATGTAAGAATTTCAGCTGCACAGTTGCATATTTTCAGTATTTTAAAAAGTATAAGTATGTTTTTAACCTTTGTTAACTATTCTGTATCTGATCAAGAGATATTCCAATGCACATACGTCCATCGTGCTTCTGAGATGCTTTTTCTAATCTGTACCATTCATAGTGTTGTTTTTGCTTGCAGTATATTTCATATACGTATATTTAATTGTATGTACACTCATAAATGCCACTCCTCATTGAGGGTAAACTTGGAAACTAATTATTCATGTCTGCATGCATTTTTGACTTCAAATAAATTGTTTTGAATTGTGCATTAGACGTGTTTAGTGTCTATTAAAATCCAATCATTTTACACCAAATACACTTTATTCTAATTTTTGGATCATGAAAATGTTTTGTAGGGTTTCAATTTAGTCTTGTTACATATTAATTTGGCGACAGAACAAAAAAAAGACATAGGCTTCTAAATGACCCAACGTTTAATCGCAGATTTTCCCGAACCCATCCCTGCAGCTGTGAGATCATGAACAAATTGCACCTGTTTCCCCAATCGTTCATAGTAAGCCACATGTTGGTGTTCCTGGTGCACCCTTCTTCACTCCTGTTTGCATACATACTGCAGAGAAGGAAAATTGTGCCCTAGGGAGAAGAAAAAGCAGAAGAGCATAAAAACATATCACGAGTGGTAACAGGATAGCAACAACGAGAAAACCAATAAGAAAATTCTTCGCAAAATCGAGAGAGAGACAGAGAAAGAGAGAGAGTTAGTAGGGCTATTACCTTTCCAAAAGAAAAATCCTGGTCATTTGTTGTAGTTTTAAGAATGATATGAATATAAACAAAATCAAATGTATACATTTGTAACATGACTTTTCTGTCTGTATTTAATTTATTAGTCAGGGATCTTTAGCACAGCTCTAGAACACAATTAATAGTGTTTTTAATTTATATTTGCTGTTTGAAGTGAGTACAGATAGGGGATAAAAATACCGTCTCTGGGTGATTTCGCTTGTTTTTGTACCGGCTGGGACATTAAAATACCAGTGGTGCTGGGAGAAAGACAATCCTAACGGTAGTAGGCCTCTCTGTTGTGTCAGTATGAGGACTAGGGCCACTGGGATATATTTTCGATGCCTCTGGTTTAGCATGGCACAAAATCACAAAATGGAGGATGGACATAACTTCAACAGACAGTGGAAGTGTACTACATGCTGCATATAGGATAAAAATAAAAGTTAAAACGTTATAGAATATAAAATACACTGCAGAAAAACCTTTGCTGTGAATGCAGAAAGGGAGAAGCTTGTTCTACCAGGAAAGCTGAATTATGTATGAAAAACACAATACAAACCAGCAAAAATACTGGTCACCAGCAGAGGGCGGTGTACACTCACAAACAAAGAATCACATCTTGGGGACATTCAGAAAGCTTCCCTAGTAATGCATTCTGCCCGTTGCTTACCATTGGCTATGTGGTTTGTAACTCACATTTGCTGACTTTCTTTTTGCTGACTTTATTGCTTTAGGCTGTCCAGGGAGTGTTCAACCCTCCCAAGGAGCAAAGCCGTTTCAAACTAACTCCCCATCTATTCTTCAATTCGTGCTACTTTCTGTAAGCAGGCTGTAAATCTTGTTCTTATCGTCTCTGACCTGAAGTGACCCGGCCTGCTATAAGCCCGGGGACAGCCATGCCCTGGCTCTTATGTAACTTGTCTGGCTACCTCTTACCAAAATAACCTTTTCCTTTGGGGTAAAAGTCCACGATTAAGCAGATGGCATTCTGCTTCACCTCAAAATCCTTCCTCTGTTGATGATGGACGGTAAAACCTTTTCAGAGTCTCCAGAATAATTTTTTTTTAAAAAGGTGCCAGGGCCATTCAGGGGTGTTCACTGCAGCTTGCCCCTGGCAGCGCTGCCAATGCTAGTACCAACACAATTACCAACTATCACACTCCTACAAGTGTGACAATTTGGACTAATCCAGATCACTCAAAGCTATAAGAATGACACGGGTGTCAGGTATTGGGCATTTTTAATGTATTTTGCATTATTAAACATTCTGTCGTTATGCTCAGCTCATAATTAGACAAACAGCGCCACCATGTGGTAGACAGTCGTAAGTGTCAGCATTGAGGATTAACTGTGGGTGCCGAGCACCAGCCCTAATCATCCAGTGAGTCTCATGGGTATGTATGGTCACTTGAAAGAACTGGAACAGTTAGGTGCTGAGCACCTTCAAGGGTCAGATTCTGGTGATTGGTGAATCATCGCTATTTGAGGTTTAGCACCAGAGCTGGGAATATCTACGACCCACCAAGTTTCGCAGAGTTACAAATCTGGTCTTTTCTATCTCTATTCCCTGAAATGCATCACTGGTATCTGCAATTTCCTCAGCAGTCCAAGCACAGATTCTAACACACCTTGATTATGCAAATAAGACTTTCAAAATATTTGACACACAACTTTTAAATTCCACAAAATGTGGCAGTCCAACGTATTCTTTTTTGGTCCCAGAAATAATATTTCCCTGTTACAACATTTGCTACAGTGGCGACCAGGTCAAGAAATGGACACGTGTAAATTTGTGCATACATCTACAGGGCTTTGAATGGTCTTTGCTATAAATCCTTGACACCAAACAAAATCAGCAGGGAAGATAACTACGCTTGGTCATCCTGAGGCATCTTACTCTCCCCAGTTTTAAGAGAAAATAATTTGTGGATAAGGCGTCTCAGTATAGGCAGCTCAGTTGCGGAACTCTGTCCCTCATTCTAAAATGAATCGACGATCACTTGGCTTCTAAGGGTGCTTAGAAAAGATTCTGTTATCACTCTTGCAGAGTAACCAGTAGCGTATGAAAAGTTTTGGCATCCCTGTAGACCAGCTCCAAGAGGCACTGGTCTGCTGGGGGTCCAGGGGTTCTTCACATGGGTTTCATCGGTTGCTTACCAATGCCTTCCTGTGTTCGGATTCTGGAGCCCATGGGCAGACTCTGTACAGACGTATTTTTCATCATAAGACTTTGAAAGATAAGTGCAAAAAGAAAGAGAAAGTGAAAGCTAGGAAAACAAACAGTCACAAATGGAGAAAGTGTGGATAAAAAAACTGTAAGAGTGAGATAAAGAGACAGGAAGTGTAGGGTGGTGGAAGAAAGAAGCATGAGGTGGAATAAAGACAAAGCAGCCTTGGTATTTGGCAATCCCCAGTATTCATCGTTACCGGATGCGGACTCCTAAGAAAAGCTTTGTTTCTCTGCACTTATTATTTAATAGATGAAGCACTGGCTACTCTTTTCTGGTTGCTTAATTGTGCTTCAAGAGAGATACAGTAAATTTCTGGGCAGATTATGTGTGCTCCTCTTTGGCGCATCAACAGTGTGTCCAGGCTGTTAGGCCTGGCTTCTGTCACATCTCGGTAACTCCATAGAGATGAGTAATGGGTTGATTAACGTGCAAAGTATAGTAAACATGCGCATGTGTGTAGGAAAGTGGGTTTCTGTTGCAGTAAGCACCCCACTTTTTGCCAGACTACTGATGCACTATTACTTGGTGTGCCCTGGGTCCCTGCCAATCAGGTTCCCAGGGCCTGTGTTCTTTCCCCAAAACAAACCCAATTGGCATCTCTCGCCACAGGTCAGCCCCAAGTAACTGGTACTACAGGTACCCAGGGCACTGTGACCAGAGAAGGCCTCTAAGGGCTGCAGCACTTATTGTGCCACCCTTAGAGGTCATGTACCACTACACACACACACACTGCCTTCACAGGCTGCATGTTTTGGTGCAGAACAAAGTGACAAGTCGACATGGCACACATCCCTGTGTGCCATGCCTGCAAAGCACTACCCTGGCATAGATCAGTCACCCCTCCAGCTGGGTGCACTATGCCAGTGGTGAGGGCCCAAGGGCATGAGCCCTGTGCCCCTACAATGCCCAAGTCCATTCTTGGGCATTGGAAGTGCAGTGTTGCCATTAAGAGTATATGGTGCTGGGAGTTTGTCATTACGAACTCCACAGCACCATAATGGCTACACTAAAAACTGGGACGTTTGGTATCAAACTTCTCCGCACATTAAACCCACACTGATGCCAGTGTGGGATTGATGTAAAATGCACACAGAGGGCATCTCAGAGATGCCCTCTGAAAACTAAACCAACTCTAGTGTCCCGACTGAGTGGCTGCTTAGGCTGCCATCACAGACATGCTTCTGGACCCCTGGGTTGAGAGCCTGCTGCTCTCGGGGGCCTGAAACAATGCACATCCTGGGACGAGGTGCCAAGCCTCCTCCCCCAGGATGGGCAGGGTTCACGAAGGGGAAGCTTCAAAGGCATGTCACCTTTGTGAGCTTCCCCAGACCATTTGCTGCGTTCAGCAACTGGTCCCCACTGGTTCTACCCCCCATTTTGGGCGGGAGAACCTGCGGGAAAAACAAGTGAGGAAGAGAGGTAAACAAGTGAGGAAGAGAGGTGTGCCCACCTCTGCCAACTCCACCCCTCAGGTGGGGGAGGCGAGGTGAAGCACAACCTCGAGTCCCCGTCATCTTGAGGATGGGGGACCCAGCCAACCAGGGACAGGCTCCTGTCCCCCTCCCACTGGAGAGTGGCACAATATTGGGGAGAGGGACCCATTGGTCCCTGTCCTCTACCTGCCTGTAACACCCCTAAATCTAGTATTTAGGGGGCACCCTGAACCTTGCTTCCTCAGATTCAGAAACGACAAGAAGAAAAGAAGAAGAAGGACTGAACAGCTGTGCAGCCAGCTAACAAGAGGAAGACACCCACTGACTTGGCACCAGCCCTACCGGCCTGTCTCCCCTCGAACCTGCTCCTGCGAAAACCCAGTGTGTCCTGCAGCCAGCAACCTCAAAAACCCCGGAGGACCTACCTGCCTTCACTTCCAAAGACTGCTTCTCCCGTGAACACTGGATTTGTTCAACAGCAATCTCTGGCAGCAGCCAGAGACTGCGAAGCCAGCCCACTCTGCACCCGCCGTACCTGGCCCGAGCTCGAGTGGAAAAACACCACGAGGAGGTCACCCTGGCAATCCTGACCCGAGATCCGGCAACCCCTGACCTGCCTCAAGACTCCAGCCGACGCCTGCAGTCTAAATCCAGAAGGCCCTCTAACCGAGACCAGGAGCTGGTAAGAAGATCCGACCCCAAAAAGCACCACTGCACCCAACGCCCCACGGCCTTGTGTGCCCAAACCGATGGTGCATAACCAACCCTTAACTTCCCAACTTACCTCTCCAAGTGGTGGTCACACCCAGAAGTCCTTCATTACCCTGCCTACAGTGCTTTTGCAAATTGGAGGATCTCCATAGAAAACAAGAGGGCGCCCGAAGTCGAAACAGCACTCTGCACCCAGCTGCCCCAGTGCCGCTGAGGGTGTACCTTTTGTGCTACTTTGTTTCCCCATTTGCCATGACCTTAACCCTAGGAGCTTTGCTCCCACAGCCCAGTGGCTTGCTTGCCAGCAGCCACCAACCGGAGGCCCCCTATCCTCTATAGGATAACATTGGGCCTCAACACTCTGCACCCGGCTGCCCTAGGGCCGCTGAGGGTGAAACAAAAGTGCCTCACTGACCCTGGGGACCCCTGAGTCTAACGCCAGATCCTTAACTCCCACAGTCGATTACTTACCTGTGAACCGTTAACCTGTTTTTCTTCCATAGGATAACATTGACAATTTTCTTCCAAAAAGTTTTTCAAGTGTGGAGAAGTGTGGCTCAATGATTAGAGCGGCAGACCCTGATCCAGAGGTCTAGCCCGGGACCAGGGTTCAATTCCCCGCCTCGGCGGGTCTTGGGCTAAAAAATTCCACGGACCTGATAATTCTCGCATCGGTGCCAATCCAATCATGGAGTCCCACTCTGCAACTTTGGGCAATAGCTTGCTTAATCTCCACAACGGCCCCCACAACGCTAAGGATGCCTGGCCTCCACCTTGGGGGTGCCCAGGAGTGGACGCCTCACAGGGAAAGCCAGGATGGGTTCCACAGCGATATTCGTACAAGCGCCTTGAGACTCTTGCGGGTGAGTAGTGCGCTATACAAGTATCAATTTACATTTACAAGTGTGGAGTTTTGAAATCTAAAAATATTCTTTAAAAATCGCACAAATAACCAAAACGTATTTACTCACCTGTTTACAGGAAATGTCCCAGTGCTGAATTCAGGTATCCAGAACTGAGTAAGAAAAGTAACATACAAAGTAACTTACCTGTAATTTACTGAAAAAGCCCATTCATTTCAATGTACTGTATTTGCTAAGTGTTGCAACCTGCTGCATCCCCTGTAAATAAAACAAGGTACAAGTTCTATTGCATTTTTTTAGACTGTCTTATATCCAGTAACTTATTACTGAAAAGTATTTAATGCTTACCTGTGCCAGGCTTGCTTGGTTCTAAAAATAAAACAACAGTATATATTTTTATACAAACACAATTGGCCTAGAGTTCAGTTATTGAGTGTGTGAATTCATTTGATGACTGAGTGTGTGCATCAGATGCTTAACACTGTCCTCTGATACTGCTCGACCACTATACCACAAATAGAGAGTAAGGTTCTATCTAACTTTAACCTCTGCCTACCTCTGGGATCACCTGGACTCTATACACACTATACCTCATTTTGGTGTAGTATATATAGAGCCAGTTTCCTACAATGTGTGACTGCATCTATTCCGACACTCTCTCCCACAGTTCACGCTAAAGTGCAGAGATGCACATGGCCTTCTCAGGTCTGGGTTAGGCAAGAACATTTGATTTGACTAACATTATATGTATATTATCATTACTTACAGGGGTTTCAGCCAGTTGTCTTCAACCGTTGGTTTTTTATTGTGTCTGTCACAATTTTCTCCCACCCACTACGCAACCAGCATGGGTCAGTGGACCCGCCCATGACAGCCATTGGCCAACTTCACTGTGAGTGATGGCGTTCCGCCCCTTTAACAAGCCGCACCACCGCGCACAAAGGAGTTCTATTAAGTGCAAGGGCCGCCATGGCACTGTGTGCTTTTTGAGGCCCAAAAATATTTTTCGTTTGAGCCATTTCTTTTTGTATTGGTGATGGCCCTGCAGCTCCCACAAAATAAAGTTTTCCTAAAACCATGACACGACAAAACATTGTCAAAGCCAAAAGGCCGGCAGCCAACGCTACACGTGCTCACTTTGCCAATGCTTGTTCACCAGGCACTCTGAAAAGTCAGAGGCTTTGCGACACCATCAAAAGACCGAAGCACCATATATGTGCAACAATACGACAAACGCAATTGAAAGCGCGACCCTGCATTGCCAAGGTTGTAGCACTGTGCCAGGGAGGCTTGTGCAAAAAAAACACTTTTAATCCCCCAGGCTGGACGCTCACCTTTCCCTCTCCCTTTCAGAGACGGTTTCAGAGTCTGTGAGACACATGGCATCCATGAGGGTTAACCCAATTACGCGGCTTTGTGTGTGTTTTCCTCAGGCCTCCTGTCCCCACGCCGTCCATGCCCATCTTCAAAGGGACTTCAAATGAATGAAAAACAGGTGTCGGGCACACAGACCAGAAGAGGGCGATCCACGTCAGCCGCTCAATCTTTAATAAGTGTGGGCAGGGACTGGGCGATTATAGGGCACACGCGTGGGCATCCCACAGGGCAGCCACGGGCTCGGCTCCTTCTGGTGGTGCCAAAAACTAGGCACCCTCGGTCAGCTCTATGTGAAATCTGAACTCTCCTCGGGCCTCTTGGTGGAAGGAAACATAGCTCAGAGGGCTGGGCGCCTGCTGCGCAGATCACTTCGTAGCATGCAGATGACCACATTTCCCAGTGATATATTTTCCTGACTGGTATAATGAGAGAGAGAGAGAGTGACAGACAGATAGGAACAGAAATAGATACAGAGAGAGAGAGAGAGAGTGTGAGAGAGAGAGCGAGAGAAAGAGAGAGAGAGATGCAGTCAGAGAGAAAGAGAAAAAACGCGACAAGATAGCTCAGTGGGTTGGTGTATTTAAAGCAGAGAAAGGAGCGTAATATGTGTGCACTTTTTTAAGTCAGCCAGTGAGACAGTTAAGTGGATTAATATACTAGGTGCGATGTGTGCGTGTGTGCAAATCACACGTTGCTTATGAGTTCAGTGATACAGTGAGATACACCAGCGGGTTAATGTTCCTGCAAGAGAGATAAGTTTGTAACCTTACAATAGTAAACAATCTGGTGCACCCGCATATAAGTTGCAGAATATATTTAAATATCAGTGATGCACCTCAGAGGTGAGCCAGAGCTGCAAACCTGACTCAAAGTTTCCTCCTCCCCACAACACCACAATGAGTAACTTTGAGTTCAGCTGTTCTAACAGCACCCTTTACTGTAGAGTCAGGAAAGATCAGGTTGGAGCTGGTTACCACATGCATTTTTAATTATTACGTTTAACTGCCTGAATATCCCACAGCCTGACACGGGCCTATTGTTTACAGTGAAACAGAGAGCTTTACAGACATGCCTGGTGCCTCTGGATGTGTTGTGGGGCTGGGGCAGAGTGAGTCACATAGCTCAGTCGGTTGTCAGCTTGCTGCTAGGACATCTTCATACTCCAGCCTTGGATGTGTGAACCCCAGCGGGGTCTAGTCAGGATTTCATCACTGCGAGTTTAATAAAATGAGTTCCACTGAATTGGGCAATAAAAAGGTCAGTAATTTAAGCGCCAAAAAGCAACAATATCCGAGGCAGTAAGCGCTACACAAGAAATTACTCAAAGGGCTGTAGAATAAATACACTTGTGAAATTCTTTTTAACAAGAAAGCCATAACGTCAATTTGTTGTGGGGTGCGGATTCTAGGGGTCACTTGCAGAACAATGTGTGTGGTGAGGACAGGAGGCGGCTTCAGGGCATTTCCCCCAAAAGCAAACAATGAATGGTGATTGTAGCGCTGCGAGGCCATCTAGTGGTGTAATCTGTACTATATAAACATTTCTATCATATGATAAATGGTAGCGTCAAAGGGCTCTTGACAAAGGTGCAGTGTTCATCTGTTTTTTGGGAAAGGGGGGGGTTATGGTAATGCTTTCTTGGTAAGGAAGAGGTAGTGGTAATTGGGTTGTTGATAAAGGGGTAGTGGCATGTATTAAGTGTGGAATCAGTGATTGTCACATGTATTTATTGATTTTCATTATTTGGGATATCGATTTTGTCTGCCTCACTACTCAGACGCATCCCTCTTTCTTGTCGCATCCACTAACCACGCCCCTCGCACCACTTTTGATGCACCCTTTGAACATAACTTTAATTCTAGATCAGTGGTTCTTAACCCTTAGACTGCTGTGGACCCCCCTGAGTCATTACTGGAATCCAGGGACCCCCACTGAGTTATTATTGGAACCCGGGGACCCCCTGAGTCATTGCTGGAATCCAGGGACCCCCACTGAGTTCTTATTGGAACCCGGGGACCCCCTGAGTCATACTGGAATCCAGGGACCCCCACTGAGTTATTATTGGAACCCGGGGACCCCCTGAGTCATTACTGGAATCCAGGGACCCCCACTGAGTTATTATTGGAAGCCGGGGACCCCCTGAGTCATTACTGGAATCCGGGTACCCCCACTGAGTTATTATTGGAAGCCGGGGACCCCCTGAGTCATTACTGGAATCCAGGGACCCCCACTGAGTTATTATTGGAAGCCGGGGACCCCCTGAGTCATTACTGGAATCCAGGGACCCCCACTGAGTTATTATTGGAAGCCGGGGAACCCCAGCATAAGCAATTGCTATGATTTGAACCTCAAAACAATACACAAAAATACAAAAACATGTGTACACCAAACAAATGCCCAATTATTGGAATATTTAGTTTAATTCACAATCAAATTTGGAAAACGTTTAAAATTTTCAACTTTGTGTCTTGATTTGTATATACTTTATTCATTTTGATATAATTTAATTTGGTGAAGCGGTTGTGGACACCCAGAAGAGGCTCCGTGGATCCCTAGGGGTCTGTGGCGAACAGGTTAAGAACCACTGTCATAGATGCTTGCCAAATAAATGAAAACACATGACAAATGCAAACTCAGAATATTATTGTGCTTAGCCTTTCCATTTCACAAACAGCTGCTTGTTCAACAGAGTTGTAAAACTACTTCCTGTTGGGCAGGGGTCTTCAAAGTTTTTAATGGTCACCCCGCCCGCCTACAGAAAGATCATTGTGGCCCCCCCAGAATGACAAACATATTTTTTCACAATTAACCAATACAATTGCCATCTCGAAACATATTTAATAATACAAACACTGCAGTTATTTTCAATTATCTCTTTTACAAAAACAAACGCATACATGACCGTCAACATGCCATGGACAGCCTGATTCCCCAAAGTGTAAAGTATGTGCAGTGTGATCCTTTATCAGAAATCGTGGAGCTTTGAGGGTTAATTAGAACCCCCTCACTCTTTGATACCTAGTCCCAGCCTGTAAATGAGTGACAAAATATGGAACTTTTCGCCTGTTACAGAGCGGCTCGCCACCACATGGTTTTTTTTGTCACTAAAAACAAAGCACTATTTTCAGCACGCTGCTCCTCTTGACCTGCACCTGCCCTGTTTTTGATGACCTTTGCCATGGGAAGTCCCACCCTGCTTGGATGAAAGGCACGCTGGGAAAACATGCATTATTGTTGCGTGCTGCTGAAACCATATTGTCGCGCGTTGATGAAGCTACAGGTATCCTCCAGTAGGCAGGGCAGGACTGGCCGTAGCGGGCAACAGGCGTTTTCCCGGTGGGCCGGAAGGGCGGGGGCCAGTTTTGGACCGGTGGGGGCCGGTTTTAGGTCAAGCATTCAAGACCTCTTGTATATACTTTAGTATATACTTATATGGATATGTACTTTTTGGGCTCTGGAAATCAGCCCTAGGACTTGTCTGCTTCTGCTTAGTGACTTTTTTCTGTTCATCTGCCTCTATTTAACTGTTTTGATATTAAACGACCAGCAGAGGACAGTAAAATACCAAAATTGCTTTCTGCTGAGGAACTTTCTTTTATTTTTCTGGCAACTGCCTCTATTTAACTTTCTTAATAGAAAACGACCAACAGAGGTGAGTAAAATTCCAGAAACACTTTAGCATTCTCTAGATTCCAGTCCATAAAAATTGTCTTTCACGAGCACCCGTAGACAATAATATTTTTTTCAAATCTTGTATTTTCAGTGATATGACCACCGAAGGCCCTGATTTTATATTAAAAACAGAGCTTTGGACTATACCATTTCCCGCTGAAAGGCAATATTTCTCTCCATGTGTTCCAATACCTTGCATGTCACGCAGTTTGGTGCTTACTTTCCCTCCATGTTAAAGAACAGTAGATGTTTCAGCATCCAGGTTAATGTGCTGCATAGCTAAATACATATAAGGTCCCAAAGGCGAGACCGACTGCATTGCAAATGCTTGTTATTACTTGTGGCCTATTTTACAGATTTACTGCAAAAACAGCCTCCTGCAACAAAAGCGCACCAGCAGTGTTTCCCACCAGCACCCCCCCTCCTATACCCCCCTGATCCCCCACCCCACCCAGGGCCGGTCTGACATAATTGCTGGGGTTGGTTTGAGTTCCCTGCCAGTAGGGACACACGGGCCTGTGCGGATATACAGTAGTAATTCCAAGCTGTGGTGGAAAACATCCTGTAAATGAAAGACCGCTTAGGAGGAGCAGGAGGCTGAAAATATACCCCCTGGTATTCATGTTTTACCCGGCACACTGCTTTAGTGGAAGTAGCCGATCCTCAAATAAATTCCCAACAAACCTCACATCTGGCTCTGATATCCGCAGATAAGTCATCAGCCTCAGCTACAAGCAGAATTTGATTAGGGGCAGCCCAGATCAGTAGTTCTTAACTCCTTCCGTGCTCATGACGGAACCACGCCGTCATGAGCCACGGTTGCCGTGTGCTCATGACGGAGTGGTTCCGTCATGCTGCAGCCGTTGGTGGCCGCGCCGCCCACGCGGCGCTAATTCCCCGCCTGTGCGGGCGATTAGCGCTGTGGGCGGAGTCATGACGGAACCACTCCGTCATGAGCACAGCCCAACCGTGGCTCATGACGGAGTGGCTCCGTCATGAGCACCGCGCCACCGCGCTGCCCCCCCGCACCCCCCAGCGCTGCGGTGGAATTTCCGCCGCAGCGAAGGGGTTAATTTAGGATCAGCAGATCCCTGGGAGTCTGTGACACCTACTCATGGAGTCCACTACTGTTTAGAAAATGAAACAGCTTTAGCAGACTTACAAAGAATGTATGCATAAAAGGCAAAATTAACATTTTGAAATGGTCTGCAATTGTGTATAAAGCATGCTTTTGTGGTTTTTATTCACCGGATAAAGTATTTCCGACTGACAGAGTGTATACATTTGAAATTCGAGGCTAAAATTAAGTTGGTATCCATAGCATGATTTATTGTAGCAGCACAATTACAGAAAACAGAATCAAATAAGGGCAACAGGTGGCCTCACTGTGATATGCTGACAAAAAGAAATCATGCATTAAGAGCAAAAAAGACAAAGTGATATGGTACAGTCTAGTATATAATTTCTTCTTTTAGAAATAAAATAAAGAATTGAAAAGCTCAAACCTTCTCACTAAAATTAAAAGTTCAATTTGTGTAATTATTGTCGTTTGTGAATAAAATCAAATAATTTCTAATTTGTGTATTTGTTTCATGTGCACTTTGTTCCTGTATTTTTGTATATTGATTTGGGCCCAAATCATAGCAATTGCTTGGGTGAGAGTCCCCAGCTTCCACTAGTCATTCACTGCGGGTCCACAGAACTCAAAAGGTTAACAACCACTGTAGTAGAGCATTAGTCTTGTGTTCATATGTTCATAACCCTTTCTTTTCTGCCTCTTTAGATGAGCAGGCAATGTGCAAGACACTTAACTCATTTTCCCTGGGACTTTTGAGGTCATATTTACAATGTTAAAAGTAAAATTACTATCCCAGGATGCAAACAACTTCAGGCTACAAAAAAACACAGTAATGGCTGCCGTTGTCACATGCGACATGGGGGATCTTGGTAGCTTGGGCGGCATTCAACATGGAGTCAGTGCTGCCACACTTGTGCATGGATGTTGAGCTGTAAAACTCAGTCAGTGCACTACTCGCAAGGAGTAGCATCAAGAATTGTACCTCACTCTCTCACTGCTTCTGATGGGCAGAAACGAATAAGCAATACATTCACGGAGAAGTTGTGCGTAGTCCTGCGAGACGCCTTTTGGTCACCTCAGTGCACTAAATAGGGTCAATAGAGATTTCCTGATGTTTGTCACTGTCCACTTCCTCCCTCATAATCGTTAAAAGGGGTTGATTGTGCTGAACAACACCAAACAAAAACAAAAGGCGAAGATCTTATATCTAATGGTACGATTTGCAAAGGTCTAAGGTCAAAGCACACCAAAAAAGAACATATGATACAATTTATATATATGCAGTTAAAAGCATATGTTGATACTTAATAAAAATTGAAGAATTTATTTAAAGGGACCTGGGCCCTTCTTTGACACCATTAGGAAACTGGTTGGCTCAGCCAATCACGTGCTTAAGGAGCTGCAGAAAGCGCTTCGCAGAGCTCAGCGCTGCAGGATCTAACATGTCTCCGAGTGACCCCCAGCTACCAGGTGAAGTCATTCTGTGTGGTTTCTGGGGCGCATCCATGGTCCAAAAGCCCAGCTGTGCCTTCATGCCCCTTTCCACATGTGTGCCCTACTTCATCCGTATTTCTCTCCTGACCTCATTATCCTCTACAGCTATAGAGGAGATCGGCTTTGGTTCACCCCTCAGCTGTCACCTACTCAGCCGGACATTCGGCACTGTTCTCCACGTCTCTCCGTTGTGTCTCCCTTCCTCTCCCACCCTCCGACCGCGTAACAATGTCTTTTATATGTCGTTCTACTGTGTAACCCTGTAACTGATGTAACTTGTATCTCACTTGTCCTCATGTAAATTGTAACTCACCTGTTCATATGTAAAGCGCTCTGATACCTCCGGGTCTAGCCAGCGCTATATAAAACTCTTCAAATAAATCACTGCAGATGCTTTATTCCTTCTTGTATAGCTCCTCCAGAAGTGTACTAGACTTTGCCAGATTGGGGGTCTCCTCAGAGGTTACCTCCACCCATAGACTAGGATGATTGCTGCCACCTCGCACCGCCTTCTGGAGGCTAAGGATTGGTGCCAGAATCTGGGCAGGGGCACTGGCATTTCCACTGTACCCTAAAGAGGGGTGTTGGTAAATGCCATCCTGCCCCATAGCTGAAGGTCATTGCCTTCCACCGATAGTGTGCAGTGTGAGTGCACCTTAGCTTGGAGTGCAATCTCACTGTACTCCCAGCAGAATTTACCCATACTTTGCGGGGTTATCCTGTTTATTTTGCTTTTTCAGTCTTCTCATTTATTATATGACTGGTGTTTGTCTGGCCTGTTCAGGCGTATGCGCCATGTTTTCCGCCAGGTTTTGAATTCTGATGGTCAATCACATCTTTTTCTGTTGCGAACAGATGTCAAAAACCTAACTTTGGCACCAAAAATGTTGCGAACGACATATTTATGTGCGTGGACAATATTTGGGCGAGACACACATAATACTTATAGTTCTCAGTTAAATATAAATAGTGGGATTTGCCCAGCACTATAGTACTCTCAGCATTTGGAGTGGACAGGACAAAGGAACAGAGAATGTTGAATGTATGAGGGATTAGTTGGTAAATTGGAAAGATTGCTCTGGTCTTTCGCTATTTTGAGTCATGTGTCACGGATTAGCCATGGTGTTATACAATATTTGGTTTATCAAGGGCTGAGTTTGTGCCATTGGTTGCAGATGTTGGACACATCACTCATTTTTGGGGACCAGGACTCATTTTCAGACTTTGTCCCAAAGCAAGAGAGGGAAAGGCACATAAGAGAAAAAAGAGGCAGAAAAAAAGATAGGAATGCAGCAACAGAGGGGAGAGAGTAGGGGTGAAAATGAATCTGCAAGAGTGAGAAAAAGAAACAGAAGCGTATGGGTGAGAATTTGTGAGGTAAGGACCAGAGCTGCCAACTTTGGAACTGGTGAACCAGGTTTGAGTCTTGGCTCAACTCGACTCCACATCCTGTACTTCTGGGCAAATCACTTAACATCCCTGTGCCTCCCAAAAATGAATGTGTCCTTGTGTAATGTAGCCGGTGCTCATGTAAAGTGCCCCAATCCCTACCGGTTGTCAAGAATTCCTGTCATACAAGGGAAACACGCCCTTATGTAAACAGGAGAGCTGTTACATAACTCAAGGGAAACACGCCCTTATGTAAACAGGAGAGCTGTTACATAACTCAAGGGAAACACGCCCTTATGTAAACAGGAGAGCTGTTACATAACTCAAGGGAAACACGCCCTTATGTAAACAGGAGAGCTGTTACATAACTCAAGGAAAACACGCCCTATAAAGGGAGGAACCGGGAGGTACAAGGCTGTCGGATATTGTGTTTACACCGACGTACCTGCTTCGTGAAGAGCAGTGTTCCGGAGTGGTGCTCCAGTAAGGCAAGAACGGAGGTAGGTCGAGTCGTTACTCCCTGGGCCGTGTCTTGCCCCATCGTCACCTGTGAAGGACCCGGAAGCTCTACCGGCCAACCATTGAGCTTCGCTTTTTGACTCGGCTGAGTCCAAGCGCAGTGGCGCTTTTGCTGGTTGGAGTCGTAACTCCCAGCCCGACCAGAGACACAGGGACTGCCAGCTGTAACGCACACCAGGAGGTGTTTGCCGCGTTACAGACTCGGAAGTCCACAGGATCGATCGAGCGGCTGCTCTCGGTTCAGTCTTCTTGCTTGTGATTGGGGTATCGGTGACGCATCACCAGGAGGTGACTCCGCGTCCCGGTGCAGTCTGAGGAAGAGGTTGAGCGGCTGCTCCCTTCAGGTAGAGACCCCGGCTGGGTGTTTCCCTGACTCCTCGATTCTCCCCAACACTCTTCGTGCCCCTCACAGCCTACCGATTGGCATTGTCGGCCATTTCATTTCTGCCCTCTGTTGGCATACGCCGGGATCGGCGTATATGCAGAGGACGGTTAGGACCATCCGTGCTGTGGGCTGGTAACGTACTTAGCCTGGAGGATTCCAGTGACTATAACTTTTGTTTGTTCTTTGTATTTTATTTGCCTTCATTAAAAGAACCAACCCTTCACAAGTGGTTGCGTCCTCATTGTCGTGTCTGTTAAACGATCCTGAGACGTTCAGGGCGTTACAAAATATCCGACCTTAATAACACTAACTGTCTCCCGGTCGATAACAGACATGGCAACACTTGATGATGTGCTGGCTGCTTTAGCGGCCATGCAAGTTGAAGTGGCTGCCTCTAGGCAAGAAACAGCCGATGTAAAAGCCAGACTGGATGCTATCCAATTGGACCCGCTCACGCCCAGCACCTCCCTCACGAACCAGACCCCTGCGGTAGTAGTGGAAATGCCGGTAGCCATCCCCTTGGCAACACCAGAGAGGTACAGTGGGGATCCTAACACTGTGCAGGTATTCCTCACACAAGTGGCGCTACATTTATCGTGCAAACCAAAGGCGTTCCCCACGAGTCAGGCTCGTGTGGCTTTCCTTATATCCTATTTGGCTGGAAACGCGGCACAATGGGCCGTACCTCTGGTGAGCAGGGACGACCCCCTCTTATGTGATTGGGGTGCTTTTCGCGAGGAATTCCTGAAGGTATTCGACAGAAGGGCTGACTCGTACATGGCGGACCGTGAAATGCTTGAGCTGAGACAGGGATCCAACGACCTGGTGCAGTATCTCAACGCGTTCCGAAGGCTGGTTGCGGAAACCAAGTGGCCTGTTGCTAAACAGACGGCGCTCTTCCATCAAGGGCTGTGCGATGAGCTCAAGGACGCCGTGGCTCATATTGACCCTCAACCCAAGACATGTGAGGGCCTTATCAACCTGGTATTACGGCTGGAACATAGGCTAAGTGAAAGAAAGGGGCATACCATCTGGTGCGCATGAGGGACGGAGACGAGTGGAAGACCGCCTTTAAGACCAGGTTCGGCCTTTTTGAGTACCTCGTCATGCCGTTCGGTCTGTGCAACGCCCCGGCAGCCTTTCAGTACTTTTTGAATGAGGTATTCAGAGAGGAGTTGGATATCTACGTGGTCGTATATATCGACGACATCCTCATCTATTCATCCAGTGTGGAGGAGCACGTACACCACGTCAAAGCTGTGCTCCAAAAGCTGAGGGAAAACATGCTGTTTTGTAAACTCAGCAAGTGTGACTTCCACGTCACATCCGTGGAATTCCTCGGAGTGATGCTGAGTCCAGAGGGACAGGAGATGGCAGAACGAAAGATCAAGGCGGTGAAAGAATGGCCGGTGCTCCTCAGTCTCAGAGAATGGCAGCTGAAGGACGGGATACCCCTGAAGGGCAGGTGCCTATTGATACCCACGCCTAGGCTAAGGAAACAAGCATTCATCTGGTGCCATGACTCTCCATGCGCAGGTCATTTGGGCTTTGAAAAAACGGTGGCTAGCATGGGACGGCATTTCTGGTGGCCAACCATGAGAGTGGATGTCAGGAGGTGGGGACAGGAGTGTCCTACGTGTGCTACCATGAAGGCCGACCATGGCCGAACCCAAGGGCTCTTACATCCACTTCCGACCCCGGATAGACCATGGGATAGCATATCACTGGACTTCGTGGTGGGCCTACCGGTAGACCAGGGGATGACGGCAATACTGGTGGTGGTGGATTACTTGACGAAAATGGGGCACTTCATCCCCTGCAAGAGAGTCCCTACGGCCGGGGAATTGGCGTCACTACTCCTAAAGAATGTGGTACGACTGCATGGATTACCTGGGGTGATCGTGTCGGACCGGGGGTCGCAGTTTACTGCGCAATTCTGGAAGACTTGGTGCACTGCGCTGCATGTTAAGACCGCCCTGTCCACCAGCTACCACCCTCAAACGGACGGCCAAACCGAGCGCCTGAACCAAACGCTCAAACAGTATCTGCGATGTTTTGTGGACCAGGGCAGGGAAGAATGGGTCGACTTGCTATGGGTTGCAGAGATAGCCTATAACAACGCCACTCACAGCTCCACACAGTCATCTCCGTTCTATAGCAACTATGGCCAACATCCCAGGTTCTTGCCATTTCTACATCCGTTCAGAGAGGACAGGATTCCCGCCACAGCGGACAGGGTGGCACACATAAAAGACACGTTGATGCGCTCAAGGGCTGTCCTAATAGAGGCCAAGAGAAGATACAAGGCTGCGGCAGATAGGAAGAGAAGGCCCGGGCCACTGTACCGCACTGGAGACTACGTCTGGATATCCACAAGAAACATGAGGTTTCGAAAGAACAGTGTGTTCCATCCCAAGTACATGGGCCCCTATCGAATTACCAAGTGTATGGGTCCCGTGAACGTGAAGGTGTGCTTGCCCCAGTCATTGCGGATACACCCTGTCTTTCATGTATCATTGCTCAAACCAGCACCCTCCAAGCCGTCTGGGACACCTAGGCCGGTATGCGTGGAGTCGGAGGTGGAGTATGAAGTGTCGGGCATACGGGCGTCCAAATGGCGCAGGGGGAAGCTGTGGTACCTGGTTGCGTGGAAAGGCTATGGCCCGGAGGAGCATTCATGGGAACCGGCTGAAGGGGTTCATGCTCCGCGCTTGGTCTCCTTGTTCCATCGGCGTTTTCCTGCCAGCGCTGGACCCGTGGGGAGCCGCTGAGAGGGAGGATGTACTGTCAAGAATTCCTGTCATACGAGGGGAGGAAAACGGTAACCAGCGAAAACGGACTACATCTCCCAGGATGCTTAGCGGTTGAGAGGTTATGTAAACAGGAGAGCTGTTACATAACTCAAGGGAAACACGCCCTTATGTAAACAGGAGAGCTGTTACATAACTCAAGGGAAACACGCCCTTATGTAAACAGGAGAGCTGTTACATAACTCAAGGGAAACACGCCCTTATGTAAACAGGAGAGCTGTTACATAACTCAAGGAAAACACGCCCTATAAAGGGAGGAACCGGGAGGTACAAGGCTGTCGGATATTGTGTTTACACCGACGTACCTGCTTCGTGAAGAGCAGTGTTCCGGAGTGGTGCTCCAGTAAGGCAAGAACGGAGGTAGGTCGAGTCGTTACTCCCTGGGCCGTGTCTTGCCCCATCGTCACCTGTGAAGGACCCGGAAGCTCTACCGGTCAACCATTGAGCTTCGCTTTTTGACTCGGCTGAGTCCAAGCGCAGTGGCGCTTTTGCTGGTTGGAGTCGTAACTCCCAGCCCGACCAGAGACACAGGGACTGCCAGCTGTAACGCACACCAGGAGGTGTTTGCCGCGTTACAGACTCGGAAGTCCACAGGATCGATCGAGCGGCTGCTCTCGGTTCTGTCTTCTTGCTTGTGATTGGGGTATCGGTGACGCATCACCAGGAGGTGACTCCGCGTCCCGGTGCAGTCTGAGGAAGAGGTTGAGCGGCTGCTCCCTTCAGGTAGAGACCCCGGCTGGGTGTTTCCCTGACTCCTCGATTCTCCCCAACACTCTTCGTGCCCCTCACAGCCTACCGATTGGCATTGTCGGCCATTTCATTTCTGCCCTCTGTTGGCATACGCCGGGATCGGCGTATATGCAGAGGACGGTTAGGACCATCCGTGCTGTGGGCTGGTAACGTACTTAGCCTGGAGGATTCCAGTGACTATAACTTTTGTTTGTTCTTTGTATTTTATTTGCCTTCATTAAAAGAACTAACCCTTCACAAGTGGTTGCGTCCTCATTGTCGTGTCTGTTAAACGATCCTGAGACGTTCAGGGCGTTACACTCGTACACGGCGGACCGTGAAATGCTTGAGTTGAGACAGGGATCCAACGACCTGGTGCAGTATCTCAACGCGTTCCGAAGGCTGGTTGCGGAAACCAAGTGGCCTGTTGCTAAACAGACGGCGCTCTTCCATCAAGGGCTGTGCGATGAGCTCAAGGACGCCGTGGCTCATATTGACCCTCAACCCAAGACATGTGAGGGCCTTATCAACCTGGTATTACGGCTGGAACATAGGCTAAGTGAAAGAAAGGGGGATCATGGGAGAAAAGGAAAATCCCTTCCATCCTATGTGACGGTGGGAAGTCCTGAAACTTCCACCGCATTCAAGGGAGAACCCATGGACATCAGCGCAATACGAGCGAGCCTCACAGCCACGGAGAAAGAGTCACGCCGTAAACAAGGATTGTGCCTATATTGTGGCAAAAAAGGCCACTACGTACGTGAATGCCCTGCCAAACCGAAGACGTCACGTTATCGGGCCAACCGGTCGGTAACAGCCGTGGTGGACATACCGGCGGAAAACTAGAGGACTCCAAGACCAGAGAAGGGGCATCTCGGAGTCACTCATCCATCCCTTCACTTTCCAACTCGGTCACTAAGGGACAACGACACCTGTTTATCACGGTGCACGTGGGAGTGCATGACCAGTGGATACCCGTTGTGGCCATGGTGGATTCAGGGGCCACTGGCATGTTTATGGACCACAACGAGGCATGCAGGCTAGGGCTAGTGCTTCTTCCCAAAGCAGTACCCGAAGACGTCTATGCGGTAGACGGAAGGCGATTGGTCACGGGGCCCATCGGACAGCACACGGGGGTCCTTCCGATGAGATATGGGAGGAACCATTTGGAACAAATCGATTTTAACATCATCCGAGCACCCCAATATGGCGTCATATTGGGATTGCCGTGGCTACAGAAACACAACCCCTTTGTGGATTGGCCAACACATCGCATCGAAATGACGTCACCGTATTGCATCCTGCATTGTGGAATAAGAACGGAATCCCTTGACGCAGATGAGAGCGGGAGTCAGACGGTGGCTACAGCGGCAGAAAAAGATGTGGCTCTCCCCCAGGCTTATCACAGTTTTGAGGATGTATTTGATGAGGTGAAGGCGGAAGTGCTACCACCACATAGACAGTTTGACTGCCAGATCGACCTGGTGCCAGGGGCCAGCGTTCCCAGCGGCAGGCTGTATGCCCTGACGGAGCCTGAAAACGTGCATCTCCGGGGGTACCTGGATAAACTCCTCAAGCTAGGATTCATCCGCCCGTCCAAGTCTCCGGCCGCCTCGCCACTCTTCTTCATCCCGAAGGCTAATGGGGAGCTGAGAGCCTGTGTGGACTTTAGGGCATTGAATGCGATAACCATAAAAAATCGGTACCCCTTGCCTCTCATCAGTGTACTTCTGGAACAGGTCAAGAAAGCTCGTATCTACACCAAGTTGGATTTGAAAGGGGCATACCATCTGGTGCGCATGAGGGACGGAGACGAGTGGAAGACCGCCTTTAAGACCAGGTTCGGCCTTTTTGAGTACCTCGTCATGCCGTTCGGTCTGTGCAACGCCCCGGCAGCCTTTCAGTACTTTTTGAATGAGGTATTCAGAGAGGAGTTGGATATCTACGTGGTCGTATATATCGACGACATCCTCATCTATTCGTCCAGTGTGGAGGAGCACGTACACCACGTCAAAGCTGTGCTCCAAAAGCTGAGGGAAAACATGCTGTTTTGTAAACTCAGCAAGTGTGACTTCCACGTCACATCCGTGGAATTCCTCGGAGTGATGCTGAGTCCAGAGGGACAGGAGATGGCAGAACGAAAGATCAAGGCGGTGAAAGAATGGCCGGTGCCCCAAAGCGTGAAGGACGTCCAAAGTTTCATTGGCTTCGCCAACTTTTACAGGCGGTTTATAGATGGATATTCAGGAGTGGTGGCCCCAATCACACAGCTACTGAGGAAGTCCAAGGAGTTTGTCTGGTCCCCTGAAGCGAACAAAGCCTTTGAGGCCCTGAAAAGCGCCTTTGGTAAGGCGCCGGTGTTGGCTCACCCCGATCCGGATCTCCCCTACGTGGTGGAAGCGGACGCGTCGGATGTGGCGCTGGGGGCTATCTTGTCCCAACGCAATCACGACACAGGGGTGCTTCATCCCGTTGCGTACATGTCCCGCAAACTCAACGACGCCGAACGCAACTACCATATTGCGGAGAAGGAGCTTCTCGCAATCAAGGACGCCTTCACCGAATGGAGGCATTGGTTGATGGGGGCAAGACATGTGGTATCGGTGTACACGGACCATCGGAACCTACAGTTCATGACGGCCACTAGACACCTTTCTCCCAGGCAGCTGCGGTGGATGATCTTCTTTGCGGGGTTCAACTTCCGCATCACATATCGGCCGGGGACGGAAAACCGGAAGGCGGACGCCCTGTCCCGTCAATCTGCAGTTAAGGAACCATTGCCTGCAACCGAGCGTTCCATCATTTCCCCGAGGATGGTATTGGGGGTTATCCAACCGGATACTTTCCTGAGGGGAATAAAGAGAGGGATCAGGTCATTCGCATGGCGGAGGTGGCTCCTCAGTCACAGAGAATGGCAGCTGAAGGACGGGATACCCCTGAAGGGCAGGTGCCTATTGATACCCACGCCTAGGCTAAGGAAACAAGCATTCATCTGGTGCCATGACTCTCCATGCGCAGGTCATTTGGGCTTTGAAAAAACGGTGGCTAGCATGGGACGGCATTTCTGGTGGCCAACCATGAGAGTGGATGTCAGGAGGTGGGGACAGGAGTGTCCTACGTGTGCTACCATGAAGGCCGACCATGGCCGAACCCAAGGGCTCTTACATCCACTTCCGACCCCGGATAGACCATGGGATAGCATATCACTGGACTTCGTGGTGGGCCTACCGGTAGACCAGGGGATGACGGCAATACTGGTGGTGGTGGATTACTTGACGAAAATGGGGCACTTCATCCCCTGCAAGAGAGTCCCTACGGCCGGGGAATTGGCGTCACTACTCCTAAAGAATGTGGTACGACTGCATGGATTACCTGGGGTGATCGTGTCGGACCGGGGGTCGCAGTTTACTGCGCAATTCTGGAAGACTTGGTGCACTGCGCTGCATGTTAAGACCGCCCTGTCCACCAGCTACCACCCTCAAACGGACGGCCAAACCGAGCGCCTGAACCAAACGCTCAAACAGTATCTGCGATGTTTTGTGGACCAGGGCAGGGAAGAATGGGTCGACTTGCTATGGGTTGCAGAGATAGCCTATAACAACGCCACTCACAGCTCCACACAGTCATCTCCGTTCTATAGCAACTATGGCCAACATCCCAGGTTCTTGCCATTTCTACATCCGTTCAGAGAGGACAGGATTCCCGCCACAGCGGACAGGGTGGCACACATAAAGGACACGTTGATGCGCTCAAGGGCTGTCCTAATAGAGGCCAAGAGAAGATACAAGGCTGCGGCAGATAGGAAGAGAAGGCCCGGGCCACTGTACTGCACTGGAGACTACGTCTGGATATCCACAAGAAACATGAGGTTTCGAAAGAACAGTGTGTTCCATCCCAAGTACATGGGCCCCTATCGAATTACCAAGTGTATGGGTCCCGTGAACGTGAAGGTGTGCTTGCCCCAGTCATTGCGGATACACCCTGTCTTTCATGTATCATTGCTCAAACCAGCACCCTCCAAGCCGTCTGGGACACCTAGGCCGGTATGCGTGGAGTCGGAGGTGGAGTATGAAGTGTCGGGCATACGGGCGTCCAAATGGCGCAGGGGGAAGCTGTGGTACCTGGTTGCGTGGAAAGGCTATGGCCCGGAGGAGCATTCATGGGAACCGGCTGAAGGGGTTCATGCTCCGCGCTTGGTCTCCTTGTTCCATCGGCGTTTTCCTGCCAGCGCTGGACCCGTGGGGAGCCGCTGAGAGGGAGGATGTACTGTCAAGAATTCCTGTCATACAAGGGAAACACGCCCTTATGTAAACAGGAGAGCTGTTACATAACTCAAGGGAAACACGCCCTTATGTAAACAGGAGAGCTGTTACATAACTCAAGGGAAACACGCCCTTATGTAAACAGGAGAGCTGTTACATAACTCAAGGAAAACACGCCCTATAAAGGGAGGAACCGGGAGGTACAAGGCTGTCGGATATTGTGTTTACACCGACGTACCTGCTTCGTGAAGAGCAGTGTTCCGGAGTGGTGCTCCAGTAAGGCAAGAACGGAGGTAGGTCGAGTCGTTACTCCCTGGGCCGTGTCTTGCCCCATCGTCACCTGTGAAGGACCCGGAAGCTCTACCGGTCAACCTTTTTGACTCGGCTGAGTCCAAGCGCAGTGACGCTTTTGCTGGTTGGAGTCGTAACTCCCAGCCCGACCAGAGACACAGGGACTGCCAGCTGTAACGCACACCAGGAGGTGTTTGCCGCGTTACAGACTCGGAAGTCCACAGGATCGATCGAGCGGCTGCTCTCGGTTCAGTCTTCTTGCTTGTGATTGGGGTATCGGTGACGCATCACCAGGAGGTGACTCCGCGTCCCGGTGCAGTCTGAGGAAGAGGTTGAGCGGCTGCTCCCTTCAGGTAGAGACCCCGGCTGGGTGTTTCCCTGACTCCTCGATTCTCCCCAACACTCTTCGTGCCCCTCACAGCCTACCGATTGGCATTGTCGGCCATTTCATTTCTGCCCTCTGTTGGCAAAAGCCGGGATCGGCGTATATGCAGAGGACGGTTAGGACCATCCGTGCTGTGGGCTGGTAACGTACTTAGCCTGGAGGATTCCAGTGACTATAACTTTTGTTTGTTCTTTGTGTTTTATTTGCCTTCATTAAAAGAACCAACCCTTCACAAGTGGTTGCGTCCTCATTGTCGTGTCTGTTAAACGATCCTGAGACGTTCAGGGCGTTACACCGGTCGAGTTTGCGCTATATAAAACTGCAAAAAATACATATGGCGCTGAAGAAAGGCATAAGGAGGAATCGAGTTTACCAAAATAACCTCAGCATTCATAAACCTCAAGGCTTCAGTAGGCCAGTGGCGATCTCCTACGTAAAACTTTGGGTGCTTGCACAGATCTTTTTTACATTTTAAGCACTGTGTTGCCCATGATGAGGCCAAAAGAATCTAAGGAAAGGAGGAACAGCTTCTTCTAAATCGACAGCACCAGTCAAAAGCAGAAGATCAGAAGGGTCAAAGCAGACAGGATCCCAGAAGACATGAACCAAACAGCAAAATAGCCCTGAGAGACACAAAGGGGTCATTAGTATGGCGGGCGGACAAAGTCCGCCCGCCATACCCCTGGCAATCGGGGCTGCCCGCAATGCCAGCGGCGGTCCCGCACCCTCTATTAGGATGCGCCCGCCACACTGGCGGGCGCATCGCGCATTTGAAACATTGCGGCGGGCGGTGCTGAAAGCATCACCCGCCGCAATGCCACAAAGGCAGGTTGTGCCTTTCAATGCACAACGTGACAGGCACCGCGCGGTGCCTGCCACGTTGTACATTGAAATGCAGGGAGGTACAATAGGTACCACCATGTGCACCCCCAGAGTCCCTGGGGGCCCTCAACGGGCCCCCGCAAGTAATCTCCACATGCCTTTCCGTGGCGGCAATGCCGCCACGGGTAGGCATGTTTCCGCCCCCATTGTAATATGGCTGGCGGTGTCTAACAGACACCGCCACCATATTGAACCCTTTTCCGCCCGGTCGACTTGTCGTATGGGCGGAAAAGCGGCCGGTGGTCTTTCCGTCCACCGCGGACCCCCCAGCCATCGTAATATGCCGAGGGGTCTTTGCTGCATGGATGGCGGATGGATCGCCCCCGCCGGGCCGGCGGTGACTACTGCCGGCCCGGCGGGGGAAAGTATTGAAAGGCATTGGAGCCTTGGAGGCAAGATGGCCGCCGTGAGGTTGTGGTGAGCAGTCGCTCCAGACCTCTCTCCCAAGGATACCTGATGGTTGCGGCTTAAGGAATACATACCTCTCCATGGATTTGGCCATCTGGATACGCGAAAGTTTTACCAGGGTTCACATAAGATATCCGAGCCCCAAAGTTCAAATCACCCAGTTCTTCAAAAGGTGGGAGGCTCTGGCCCGGGTACATCTGTTGAGGATGCCGGCACGGCTAACGAAAACCAATAAAGAAAAGGAGAAAGATAAAGCAAAAGTGCCGCAGGATATACCGGCAAATCGACGAGAGTCGGGTGACAGAGGCACTCACGCTAACACCAAAGGAACTAGTAACGATCCACCCTCGGGATTGCAACAGCGGAGCCTTGGGACTGCACGGAAGATAATACCCGCGCAGAAGACAAAGAGACCCGAGAAATTGCCAAAACCAGAGGCAGTGGAGAACGCTGAGCTACGCTTAAATTCGGACTCAGTGGTAGCGGTAGTAGAAAGTATCGAGCGATCGCGCTCTGGATTAACTGCAGATCGTCCCACTAAAGGCACTGCTCCAGGAATAAATCAAGATGCACACAAAGGAAGAGAAGCGTTATTAAGGCAGCCTACCCTCAAGGAGGTCTTCATATCCAGGAAAAATCCTCAGCAGGACACGGAGCAACCCGGGAACCTGAACGGGAATCCGAACGTCCTCGAGGACGCAACAGTAGACGCTCCCGGTGAGGACGCTTCCGTCGCTAGGCAACGCCGTTTCTCCGTAGCGGTAGCCGCCAGTAGCCAGGGTGATGGTGGAATCGACGCAGAAGGTAACACAGGAGCTACAGCTACAGCGTCTGAGGTAAATCAGCCCTCATTACCTAATGTCAGTGGTTTTGAAATAGTAAAGGAGCCCAGCAAGAGTTTAAATCCGGAGAAAGTTGGGAGCCTACATACACCCGGGACAGGTGAATCCATGGGCATGATGGAAGCGCTTCTACAGTTAGAAGCCGAAATGAGTAGCAAAAGGGGGAAAGAAACAAAGGCCGATGTCGCCAGCCTTGATCCAGAAGGAAAACGCTACGCTCCGGTAACAGATAATAAGACTACCGGGTCGGGAAAGAGAGAGGGGGCCTCAGTTGATGGTGAATGCTTCTTTTCCCTCAACGAGGACACGGACATATCCCAGACAAGTAGCGACACCTCAGAGGAAGAGGGGGAGCTAGACGGTGAAACAAGCTCTGGATCCGACTCGTCTATGAAGGAGACTACGCAGAAAAACAGAAAGGTAAAGGGTAGAAGGCACGGTGAAAGATCGGACTCTCCTACAGTAGGGGGGAAGAAGCTAGACTGGGACTATTCTGCAACGTCACAGTCCTATCTGGAAGAAGGCAATATACAGCCCTTAGATAATACTCTCATTTCTGCACAGTACCTGGCCCCCTTTAATATGATTTGTACTACGCTCAAGCAGATGCAAGGGGAAGCAAGGGCAGAAAGTCGAAGGGCTAGGCAGGCCACAAAAAAACTACACAACACCCTTAAGAAGGTTAATAAACTTTATGAAGGGGTTGTTGAGAGGGTGTCTGAGGTGGAGGAGCGGACTGGTAAACTAGAGGATGAATTTGGAACATGGCAGAATTATAGACTGGAGCAGGAAAAACTCACGAACGATCTACAATGGAAGCTGGAGGAGTCCGAAAACCGTCAGAGGCGGAATAACATTCGCATTCTAGGCGTGGCAGAAGGAAAAGAGGGAAACGACATTATGCACTTTATTGTTAATTTACTGCGAGGCGCTTTCCCTGAATCGAAGTGGGACTGGGAAAAAGAGATTCAACGAGCTCACAGATTTCCCTTCTCTATTAGAAAAGTTCAAGGGCACGAGGGCCAGTCAGGCCAACAGGCATTTCCCAGAGCTATATTGATATATGTTGGGAACTATTTACTCAGAGAGGAAATCATTGATAAGGCTAGACCTGGCAGGAAAAGGTCCTTTGAGGGTAACACCTTTTTTGCCAGGCCAGATTTCTGCCACGTAACGGTAGAAAGAAGATGGAGACTCAGACAGCTTATTAAACCTTTCCAGGCTCTTGGGTCTGAGGCGTTTCTCTTATTTCCTGCAAGGCTTAAGGTAGTTACAAAGGGCAGAACGATCGTCTTTTTCTCTGAGATTAAGGCCCAACAGTTCCTCGCTGAGATTAAATCGCAGAAAGAGGCTGTGTAACCAGGGGGGCTGAGAACTTAGAGGAAATGTTTCATTCTTAAGGGCTTGGACCATGGCGAAAATGGGTGTATACACTGACTGAGGAAACCTATACATATAGGTGCACCACCGGGGCGAAGGGTTGTTTAGGGGGTAATTCACATAGAAAAAGAATTGGTTAAGATAAAGGCACTATGGAGGGGTATGAATGTTGTATGGGAAGATTAGGTGTAGGTATTGGAGGGAGAGGGAGAGGAGGAGCGAACCAACCACCGCGTACGCTCTGCGGCTACACATAGGTCCTACGGACCTATTTGCCAGTAAAGGGGGGGAGGGGGGTGATGGACAGAGGGTGGGGCGGGGGGGGGTGAGGGGATCAGGGGGGTTAGGGGGAGGAAAGAGGGGCAAAAAGGGGGGTAAAAAAGGTGGGGTAGGTCTTAAGAAGCAGCACAGGAGGGCACAGTTTTTCGCACAGGGAGTTCATAGTATACAATGCGCATTTGACAGAAAGAAGAAGACAAGCGAAATGTATCAGGTATATCTTCACAGTAAAGGGATAGCGCAAGTAAGGTATGCAGAGTTGGACAAAGTCTATGATGTATTTTAATGTCCTGTAGGATTGCTACTATTAACATCTGTGGGCTTAACGATTCGGGTAAAAGACTCAGGGTGGCAGAATTACTTAGGACATTTAAGTTGGACCTGGTTTGCCTCCAATAAACACACGTTGAGGCTTCTAAGGGATATCTCCTGGATCACCTAGGGTTTGCTGTATTAGCAAACACGAGGCAAGGGACGAAACACAGAGGGGTGGCTGTACTAGGAAGATCCTCCGATGTGGAGGTGATAAGGAAAATGGAAGATCAATGGGGAAGGTGGGTAATAGTGGAAATAAACCTAAAGGGTGAAAAATGTACTATAGTTTCAGTATATGGATCAACAGAGGACGACCCCGAATAATTTCAATTTTTAGATACCGAGTTGGCATTATGGCCCGAACCAATTATATGCTGCGGGGACTTTAATATTCACGATCCCACTAGCTCATTTGCTCAGCCTCGGAAGACCTATGCAGGGAGGAAAAGGAGAGTGCACAGGGCATTGTCAGATATGGTGGCAAATAATTCCTTGGTCGATCCATGGATTAAGTTGAACCCTGGTATGGATGGTAGTACTTTTTATTCGGCCCCCCATAAGGTTCTTGTAAGACTGGACTACTTTTTGATTTTAATTCCCCTGTTGGCAGAGGCTCAAATAGAAAAACAACCTCGTATCGTTTCAGACCATAGCCCTTTGATTTTAACTATTAGAATGGGTCAGACACGGCAGAAAGACATGCAGTGGACTTTTGATAGAGCCCTATTGAAGGATGATGGATATAGGGCCTGTATGACTGAGTGGATCAGGTCCTACTGGGAAATTAATAAAGGTACGGCTCCCCTGGGAGTAGTGTGGGATGCCTTTAATGCCGGGGTCAGGGGTGAGACGATGAGCTACGTGTTTTCATTCCAGAAAAAGGCAAGACTTAAAATTAGGGAGGTTTATCAAAAGCTGGTGAAGACAGAGGAGGAACTGGCCCGGGCTATAAGTGATAAGGCACCAGTAGATGATCTCTTATTGAAAATAGTGGCTCTTAGGGTGGAGGCGACAGAATGCATCTCAAAAAAAGCAGTAGAGAATTATTTAACAAAAAAGGAAGCGGCCTACGAACTAAGTGAGAAGGTAGGCCATTTACTAGCAGTACGCACCAGACAGAGGCTAGCAGCATCAGATATTGTAGAGATTATGGATCAGAATGGAATTAGGGTTACGGAAAAGACTGAAGTAAGAGAAGCGTTCAGGCAGTTTTATGAAGAGCTATATACCAGGGGTGGGGGAGGATCTATGAGTGAGGTTCAAAATTATCTTAGCGCTATCACCCCTCCGGGTATATCTACGGAAGAAAAGGATAGGCTGGACTCCACCTTTAGCTTCGAGGAATTTTTCATGGCATTAACTAGGCTACCAGCAGGTAAAGCAGACGGCCCAGACCAGCTCCCAGTGGAGTTTTACAAAGTGTTCTACCAGGCCATGGGATTGGACATGTTTAATGTCATGATTGAAGCACAGAAGGGGGTCAAGATTCCAGAAACATGGGGGGAAGCGGATATTATTGTTATTTAAAAAAAAGGGAAAAATCCGATACTCCCAGGGTCATACAGGCCTATTACACTGATGAACGCAGACACGAAGATCTACTCTAAGATGCTAGCAACAAGACTCGCAGAGGTAATAGAGGGATTAGTAAGCCACACTCAACATGGGTTCATTCCAGGCAAAAGTACTACGCAACACGTTAGGCAGGTGATTACAGCATTTGATGCGGCTGGAGTCCTGGGGGACCCTATAGCGGCGCTTTTCTTGGACGCCGAGAAGGCGTTCGATAGGGTCTCTTGGGAATACCTATGGCATACACTGAAGTGGAACGGACTGGGGGACAGTTTTATAACTGCAATGCAGACTCTATATAAGAACCCGACAGCGAGGATTAGAGTCAATAGGGGTAAATCCGCAGCAGTTAATATTGGGAGAGGGACTAGACAGGGTTGTCCATCTTCCCCTTTACTATTTGCTCTCTATCTGGATCCACTAATAAGGAAAATAGAGGGTAACGTAATGATTCCTCCAATGAGGCTGAATGGATGTGAGATAAAGTCCCTAGCTTATGCTGACGATGTAGCCATACTGACACCCAACCCCAGTATGGCTATAGGTGAAATCGAAACTGAAGCTCAGAGATTTGGACAAATATCGGGGTATAGCCTAAATAGTTCTAAAACGCAAATAATATCTAATCAATATACTGTGATCAATGATCACAGAGTCACCGATTCAGCGACGTATCTGGGGGTTGCAATCACGGCGGATTTAGATTCATTAGTACAGAAGAACCTGGCGCCCCTGATGGTAAAAGTTAAGGCAGATTTGGATCGTATGAATAATTTGCATTTGTCTCTCGTGGGCTGTACCAATGTTATAAAAATGTTAATATTACCAAAGTTTCTGTATTTCTATAGGACAATACCATTATGGTTTGAGGTAAAATGGTTTAAAGACCTCGACAATATTCTGAACAGATTTATTTGGGCCCATGGTAAGACTCGTAGGGCATATCGCTTTATGTCACTGCCTAGAGAGAGAGGAGGTTGGGGAGCCCCAGATTTCAGACTGTATTAT
This sequence comes from Triturus cristatus, assembly GCF_964204655.1. Lineage (NCBI taxonomy): Eukaryota > Metazoa > Chordata > Amphibia > Caudata > Salamandridae > Triturus > Triturus cristatus. The sequence goes on from NC_140595.1 coordinate 62,939,164, forward strand.
TGGGCATCTGCACTGCAATATATGTGTGGGCTGCTAGGCGGGGGTGGTCTGGACGATATAACGCTAAAGGATTCATCTACAATATACTCTATTGTGTTGGGACCAGAAGCGGAGAATTCTTTTCTTAATTGTATTGATTTTGTGTATTACAAAAGAACCAGGTTTAAGACGGTCCAAGCCGCAGTTAAGATATGGAATGCAGTGAGGAAAAAAATAGGTTTGGGCCGGTATCACAGATATACTAGGTTGTATAAAAACGTCTCCCTACCAAGGCAGATTTTTGGGGATAACACTATGGCGGGCTGGATGGAGAAGGGGGTAGTACAGATGGGAGACTTGAGGAACACGGAGGAGGTGTTTCAATTTACGGATTTAGCGAACAGGTTTGGCTTAGATAGGAAGGATTTTTTTAAATTCTTGCAGCTAAGAAGTTTTCTGGGGAATAAGCAGGGAGGGAGTATCGGGTTTGGTAAGGTAGAAATACTGGAGAAAATAAGATTAGGGGGGGATTGCTCTATTAGGAGCTTTTATGCAAACCTGACAGCAGGGAAACCTGATGATATGGAGAAGTTTAGTGAAAAGTGGGCAGCTAAGCTGAGAGGTGAGGCTAGTTGGTTTAAAGAGTCACTGGATTTAGGGCGTACACTCCTCTGCTCAGCGCCACTGTAATCACAGCAGTATAAAACCCTTTACTCGCTGTATTACACCCCAGCAAAGATAGCAAAATGGGGGGGTACGGCAGGTATCACTTGCCCAAGATGTAGTTCCCCCGATGCAGACCTAATACATATATTTGCGGTTTGTCCGCAAATTGCTACAGTATTAAAAGATATAGAGAGGTTCCTGTATGTCTCCCTGAACATTCAGATTAGCTTAAATCCTCCTGAAATATTGTTAGGGATAGTCACAGATTCTAACATTGTCCAGAAAGAGTTTATTTTTGTCGCTATGGCAGTTTTTAGACTTTGTATAGCCAGGGCATGGCTGGATAAAAATCCCCCAGGAATTCAAAGTTGGCTCGCTAATCTGTTATCTACATATAATTTGGAAAAAAATATATATGCTCGGAAAGGCAAAACAGGGAGAAAACTGGGGGTAAGGATATGGGAGCCCATCATAAAATGGAGAGAGGGCCTGGGCCTCAGAGGATAATATCAGGAAAGTTGAGATGAATTTGAGTTAACAGAGTTGTAACAATGTATTGATATATGAAGGATGTTTTTGAAATGCTATGATATGTATTGGTTTATTAGAATTTAAATTTATTAATGGAGACTGTGCGAAGATATGTGCTAACTGTGCAATGGTGTAATCAATAAAAATATATTATAAAAAAAAAAAAAAAAAAATCGACAGCACCAGTCAAAAGCAGAAGATCAGAAGGGTCAAAGCAGACAGGATCCCAGAAGACATGAACCAAACAGCAAAATAGCCCTGAGAGACACAAAGGGGTCATTAGTATGGCGGGCGGACAAAGTCCGCCCGCCATACCCCTGGCAATCGGGGCCGCCCGCAATGCCAGCGGCGGTCCCGCACCCTCTATTAGGATGCGCCCGCCACACTGGCGGGCGCATCGCGCATTTGAAACATTGCGGCGGGCGGTGCTGAAAGCATCACCCGCCGCAATGCCACAAAGGCAGGTTGTGCCTTTCAATGCACAAAGTGACAGGCACCGCGCGGTGCCTGCCACATTGTACATTGAAATGCAGGGAGGTACAATAGGTACCACCATGTGCACCCCCCACCCCCCAGAGTCCCTGGGGGCCCTCAACGGGCCCCCGCAAGTAATCTCCACATGCCTTTCCGTGGCGGCAATGCCGCCACGGGTAGGCATGTTTCCGCCCCCATTGTAATATGGCTGGCGGTGTCTAACAGACACCGCCACCATATTGAACCCTTTTCCGCCCGGTCGACTTGTCGTATGGGCGGAAAAGCGGCCGGCGGTCTTTCCGTCCACCGCGGACCCCCCAGCCATCGTAATATGCCGAGGGGTCTTTGCTGCATGGATGGCGGACGGATCGCCCCTGCCGGGCCGGCGTGACTACTGCCGGCCCGGCGGGGGAAAGTATTGAAAGGCATTGAAGGTGCAGCTTTTATAAATCAGGCCCCACGTCAGTTCTTCATGAGTTGGGAAATGTAATTTGTGTCTCTGCTGCCTGTCTGTGTATGTGGGGACTGATGCTGTTACTATGGTGGCCACAAGAAAAAAATACTGTGAAGGCAGGTATATATGGAGAACTATAGGTTTACTATTCTTAACATCTTACATTGTGTGGTATCTAGGTATCAGCCTTCGAAGGTCCTTGGGTGTCCACGACTACAGGGAGCCAACCAGGATTGTGTTACTCGGCATCCCCTAATGACTCCTTTTCTTGCAGGGGCGGCTTCTCCGTTGGAGCGGCGGAGCATCGATCCACTTAAATTACCCCCAAAGATGAAAAATAAAATGGCAATTAATTACCATTTTATGTTTCATCCTCCCGTCCTGAACTGAGTGTCAGGAACGGGGCTGGGCAGCTGTGGAATGACAGCAGCAGGGAGGGGGATGGGCTGTTTACGCACCTTTCAAAGCTCGAATGTGCCTTTGGTCGACGTTCTCACGACGGCCATCCAGACACGCGCAGTTTGAAACCTCTAACCCACCTGTCTTAAGACAGGCCTCCAGGGTGCTGGGGAGCACCGAGTGGGGCCGCTCCCTCCAATCAGGGCGCTGCTCTTACAGCATCCAGTTCTTCAGAAGAGGTCCAGAGCCCAGGACATCGCTTCAGGTAAGTTTTCTTTTTCATATGAATATTTACGTGTGCTTGCCCACCCCTCCCCTTCGATGCCAGCCGCCACTGTCTTCTTGAAGTCCTTACTAGCCATAGTACCTCTTTCTGGATCTGTGTATGCTTTTCAGGTTGAATAGAGGGTTTTTAGGTTTAGAGGGCAAGCGCGCATTAGCATGGGCACATGCTCTCTTCGCTTCTTGGTCATGATGACTGTTGTCTTACTCTCTCAACAGCTAACGACACACGCTTAACTTGTGCTCGGAAACCGGAATTCACACCCCAACCACACACCATCCAGGGAGAGCCACATCAAAGGGCCAATATTTGAGACAGACTCCCTTTGCTGCAAGCCCTTTCATACTGAGCGACTTCTCACGTTTTACATCTAACTTCGCCTCCCCCCTATCCCCGGTGAGGACAGGATGTCGTTGCGCCATATCTTTCGAGCAAGTTGTGTTTTGTAAGAGATTATTTCATCATTGAGTCGGTGAACAGTTTCGGAGGAGCTGTGTTTGACTCTCCATTGCTGCATTACAAGTATAATGCAAACACGTATGGGAGAGAACTAACCGATTTACTGTTAAAGGAATTTATTATTTAATTATTTAATCATTAAGTGTTTTGTAAAGTGCGAGCTCGTGACACAAGGCACTTCGTTGCACTATTATCGGTTGGACAGAGAATTAATTCAACAGCCCTATCACTCAACCCCACAGTGATGAGACCCGGTTGGTGATTGGTCAGGATCGACTAAAGTTACTCAGCTGCGGATTTTCTTGTAGGAACTTTGAGCTCTTTGCGGCTCTGGTTCTTGTGGCAGGTATGGGCTTATCCCAAGTGTTTCAGTCTCTAAATAGATGTGCTTTGAGATTTTTTTAAATAAAGTCAGTTGGGACAGTTCCGTGGGCTGGTGGCAACGACTTCCAGAGTGGAGCACCCAGCACATCGATCAAGCGCCCTCCTTGTTTCTTCCGCATGCAGCTGGTTAGTGTCATCAGGCTTGTCTTGCTTGATCTAAGGACACAGTTGGGCAAGTGGTATGGAAACAAGGCCTGAAAGTATTTGGGAGACCCTGGTGGGCTTACAAGAGAGTACAACAAGGTTTGAATTTAACTCCCTGCGCAACTGAGACCCATAGAAGATTTGTTTGGGCTGGAGAAATGGGTTCTTATTTCTTTAATTGAAGGCAGAGTGTGGCTTCTTCATTTTGTAGGTTCTGTACCTCTGTGATCTCTTGGTACTCCAACACAGATGATGTTACAATAGTCAAGGCTCTTCTTTAAAAGTGCAATGGTAATTGGATTAGTGGCAAGATCAGCACCTACTCAACAGCCGCAGATATAAGTTGGTATTTTTTTAATAAAACAATTTACTGGCATGTTGCATGAATATAACAGCGTCTGCAACGCCTTCTGTACCCTCTCGAACCCTTAGGTTCACATTCGTCTGTTATGGAATGCTTTACACTATACATTCTCGGTATGTGGGTGATTTGGGGCCATTCTCTAATATGCAATTATCTCAGGTCTTTCTTGGAGTGGACCCATGCTCCTCCCAATATTTGTGTTCCTCTCTGGACATCCACAGCTTCATAGATGGGTTTCTACAGGATCTTACAATGATCTAGTCCTGCCTGGCTCAGATCTCTCCATCCACTGGTTTCCTATTACTAGACTATGGTCCTCAGACAAGCGCATGCGCCTATTAATGTTACGGCATCTAGGATGTTCAACAGGGCTCTCCACGGCGGTCAGAACCAATGGGCTTCCCACCATTGCTGAAAAAGCCCTCTCAGATTTCCCACAAAAAGTCTGAATAACTCTACAGCCCCATACGTTGCGTTGGAAGTCTCATTCTTCAGTATGGATCTAAGGCAAGTGGGGGAGGGGTCTCTCTGATGGGTTCATCATCTGCTGGTGATTTAGTCACAGTGCAAGTAATGGAACTCTATGAGTCTGAAACATGTGGCAATAGCCTGGGCCACTGGAAGTTTGGGATTTTGCAGCCACTGCTTTTTCGGCATAGTTATGGATTTGCCACATTTGCCACATAACCCATCATTTTCCGACTAGTCTGCAGATTTTCAGCTGAAAAATTGTTTCTAGCTCAGACGGGTACAAATTTCCTAAAAAGGCTCAGATAGTGTGTTAACGCGCAGTGGAACACTCTTCTCAAAGTTTTACTGGTCACCTTTCTGTTGCTTATTGCTGTCTTTGGGTGTCAAACTAGTAGTAATGAGGTTAAACCTTTGCCCTGATAGTGTAAATGTGTAAAAATGACAAAATGAGGTAAAACTAACCCAATATGTTCCAATTTATGCTGCATGATGTACATTTTCCTGCCTCATAATTTAGTCAATCCTGACGCATAATTTAGTCCTCCCCTGCCTCATTATTCCACTGTCCCTGGAGATATCTATTTTCCTGGGGCTCTAACTGCCGCCGACCACAATACATTTCTACCCCTATTCTGAAGAACGCGTCTGGTGTCGCTGGTGTGTTAATAACCAAAGTTTTGTAGTTTCTGGAGGCTCTTTTATCTAGTAGTTGTGAAAGGGTCAACTCTGCTCCCAGCAGACTGAAGTCCTGCAGGAATGTGACTGTGGTCAGGCGTGGCTCCAATGTGTGTCCACACTAGAGATAACTGTACCCAATTCAGGAGGGGGGTGTTGTCGCAGTTACAACAACTTGAGGTAAGAAAGAACCGATCACACATGACTAGCACTGGTGATTGCCACATGGTTTAAGTTTTTAACGGTTTTAATATTAAAAAAGAACTATTTGACTTTTTAGGTAAATTTTAGTAGGCACAACATTCATAGTGGTGCAAGTTCTCTACTTAAACATAGCCAATATTTTCCTGAGGGCACAAGTGGCTGAGGCAACTGTATTAAAGTTAGAAGTGATCTTTGCAGATATGACATATGAAGGTCCTCTTTTTAATTTAAAACATATATATATATATATATTAACGTATTGCCCAACAATAGGTCTTTCATACACAATAAAAATAGATTTGAACAGAATAAAATCATTTTCCATTATACTTTTATCACCAAATGATGTTCAATAAACTGAGCAATGTCTCTGATTCGTGTACAAATGTGCAAATATGTAAAAGTGCAAACCAAACCCACAGGTAAGGTGCCAAAACAGACAATCAACATATATGTACCATTTTGATGGTAAATTCTCATAAAATAACTGGATGTACGTTTGTTGCAAACAACATTATTTTATTTTTTAATTATATTTTTAAAACATTAGGCAAACACAAATGGCAAACATAAATACACCTCCATCTTGTTAACTATACATCCAGCATGAGTTATTTCACATCAATCAATATTCCTCTTGTTCCCTAATTAGTACATACTTATCATATATCATATGTTAGGGGTAGTAATCCCTGGCCCTTCTCTATCTTTATAAAATAACTATATTTAAACAGCGATGCTATCATTTACCTTTCCTACTGATTTCTCTTCCACTTGGTCTGTGGCATCCTTACCCGAAGAAATCTCGCGATTTTCCCTTTCTCACCCTCATTTTATCGATCACAGCCTTTGATGCCAAGATTGGTAAAGCACAATTGAGCTCACCAATTTACTTTGTAAGTACATTGTGAGTTTTCCTAAAATCAATAATATATTCTACAGTGAAAGTGATAACGTATATGCAGGGCTTTGCATCTGCACCGTTTTCTGCATAATTATGGATTTCCCGGCTTTGCCGCATAATCCATCATCTGCTGCATATTTTGCTGCAGAATTGAACAAAACAAATCAATAGTTGCTGAAAACGCAGCAAAAATTGTTGCTGCTCAGTTGGAAGACTCTTCGCAAAGGTTAGCTGGTCATCTTTCTAATCCTTAATGGTGTATTTGGGTACCAAGACAGGTACTATCACAAAATGTGCCTCAGTGTGCCACATAAATTGCCTTTTCTTGCTGCATAAATGTAATAAACCCTACCGCATAATCCGATCATCCACTACCGCATAATTTCTGTAGCCCTGCGAATATGACTAGAGAGAGGAAACTCATCTAGACCATATGTTTCCTCAGCCAATTCTGTCATTCTCCTGTACTCTTCCACTGCCTGTCCTTGCATCACACAGCAAACATCTATGCACGACTCCACAGGAAAATAACATTTCATCACTCAACCGGTCTCTTCCTGTTTTTTTAAAGGAACCATTTGTTTCAATCTGGCGCCCTCTTGCGGTAATTTATGATAACGCCAAAATGTAGCTACCAGCAGTTGCCTTAATGAACCACAAACTGCCTCCACTAGGGCCAATGACAGGCTGACTGAGCACAGTGCAAGCAACATTGCTTCTGGCTGGACTAGACACTCCTCCCTGTCTTCAGCTGTTGCTTTTAGTCTTTTGTAAGTAACTTTGTGCCAATATTGGACGCACGCACCAGATGAAGAATTCTTTATCGAATTCAGAAAACGACAGTAATTTGGCTGCTTCTTGAGCACCCAAATAATCGAAGGCCTGCTCACAGTCGTCTTTCTAATTTGCAAGTCTTTAATTTGTCTCTGAGGCCTGGGTACCAAGTGGCTTTGCTAGCTCATCATACTGATTCAAAAATTATTGCTAAAAGCTGGTGGTGCCAGAGAACCACCTGGCGTACAACTCTGTGTGGCTTACCTTCTCATCCAATAATGACCTTCCAAGCAATCTCTGCCCACCTGATGGACAACGTAGGCGATGAACCCCATTCCTATATGGCACTTGCTGGCCTTGATAGTCAGGCTCAAGAGTCAGAAACTCTTTCTCTAAGGGCCTTGCACAGTTGGAGCTGACGGCAGCTATACTGACTCCATAAGCAATATATTATTTGCCCACTCCAGACAGCCATTTGAAATCTCCTGGCATAGTATATGCAGAGCTCTTCTTAGACACCGGGCAGTAACCTATCTCTCAATGTGCCTCTTGGTTCTGAGGAAAGGTTGGTTACAATTTAGCAGTGCTTAATTTCCGCAGGTGGTTGCTGGTGGTGGTGAAGACCAGCACTATTTTTTGTGTGAAAATTGGCTTTTTTTAATCACAAAACTTTCCCCTACAACAAGAAAGAGAAAGGCAGTAAAAGAGAAAGAAAGGAGATAGTAGAGAAAGGTAGGGAAGCAGTCACAAAGAAAGAAAGAGACGCGAAAAAAATCTGCAAGAGACAAAGAGACTGGAGGTTTAGAGTGATGGGAGAAAGAGGCCTGAGGTGAAATCAAGGCACAACAGCCTTGTTAATCGACAACCTTGGCATTCAGCAGTGCTCAGTAGATTCATAATGAAAATGTTGGGCCCTCCACAGGTATGTCTTTTTTACTAATTAAGTTCTCCATGCTGGTGACAGACTTGAGATCAAAGCCATATAGTCTCAACCTTGTGTGCCAGCACCACAGGACTGAACCAATGGTTTCAGAATTCCTCAAAAACCCTCTGATACAAGCAACGAGTTCACCTCACTTCGTAGTTTCCTATTACTCCTTCATCCTCGCACTAGTGGTGCTGCTTGCTTCTCTCAACACTGCTACCACCAGCAGTGTCTACCTCTTGCACACTTAGGGCCTGGTTACGATTTGCTCATAATATTCCGACCCAAGTGTTAACTTGTTTACGCATTGGTCGGAATTATGAGTTTGAAGGTATTTAATGTGTCCAATATTTATTGGATACGTTAAGTAATTCATCCTTCATTAAATTTCGGCAGGTCAAACTTGCTGAATTTTGACAAAGGAAAGCATATGGTATTTATTGTATCAAGTGGATTTTGGTGCGTTAAACACAAAATCTGCATGTTATTCCCCATAAACTCGTAATAGGTGTTATTTATCACAACCGACAAATACTGTACACCATGGTATAGTTATTTATTAGACATGACAAATAACACCTCAACTCGTATATCAGGCCCTAAGAGGTGCCAGATTTGGTGTCAAGTAGAATAGGCCAGAGGAAGTCTGCACCTCCTGCCATCAGGCAGAGAGATGGTCAGCAGTCAGATTGGATTATAGGTTCACTTCCTATAGGGAGCCATCCTTCTTGGTTCCTCTAAGCAAACACAATTTTGCCCATACCTCTTCTGCAGACTCCAGGACCATACCTGTGAGAAGCTGACTTGGTATATGGTGTACACTTATGTAAGTGGGCACCCTGCGCCAATCCAGATAACCCTTATGGTGATTTTAGTGGTCTTAGACAACCTTAGAAAGCTCTCTAAGTGGTAGCTGTGGAGAGCAGCCTTCAGGCTTAGTCCAAAAGGAGTGTAAAGCAGCTTGTTTTACCAGAATGTAATCTTATAGGTATAGATTAAGTGAAAAAGAACCACACAGTGTATTTATAAAAATATGTATTTATTATGAAACATTCACTAACACATTCAGATATCCCCTAGCCGGAGCTATACACAATGCACACAATACTTTTCAATAGAAACAGGTAAGTAGCACAAAATACACAGTGGTCGCCAGGCGGAGACCCAACCATATACTAAAATAGTGGTAGATGAACCACGGCCCGAGTCAAGACTATACCCAGTAGACGTAGAAGTGCCGGAGACCCCAGCACCCACCCGAGGTAAGTAACCAGGAAACCCACGGAGGCAGTGTGCAGAGTGGGAACATGACCGCAGACTCACTACAAGTCAATGGGTAAGTCGCGGTTGCAATTTTAAAGAAGATGGACCCTTCCCAGTGGATACTGAAGAAACCCAGTTGAAGACAGAAAGTTGGAGAGCCACCCCACACGCGGATACCCTAGGAACCAGGATACCTACGCCAGGGAAGCCGGGTTCATAGGTGTGAAGTGGCGTCGGAAACTGCAGTCGAACCCAATGGAGGACTGATGACGCTGCTGGAGGTGAAAGTGCCCAGTGGAACCCAAAGGTGGATTCAAGATGAGAGGTACCTGCTATCAGAGGGGACAGGGTCAATACCACTCAGGAGTGACCAGGAGGCATGGAAGACAAATGCCCACTGATGTTGGGTGCTGCAGGAGAGTTGACAGTGACCATAGAGCTGCAGCTGTGCAGACCAGGCATCGCTGTGGGAGACCAGGAGCCATTCACAAGCTGTCCCACGTCGGATGTCGAGAGTTGAGGGGTCAGTGTCCGTTGGGAGCACCAACAAGCTTTAGCAACTGCAAACAACGTGGAAAGCGAAGAAGGTGCAGGGTAGGGACCAGCAAGGTCCAGATGACTCACCACATGCAGGGTACTCAGAGCAGGCCCGAGCAATCAGGGGAGCCCACTGAAATCAAAAGACGGAGGCACTGGAGTCGCAAGAGGACCTCGAGCAGCTCACCAAAGATTCAAGTCCATGATGCAAGTGATGTGGCGAGGACAAAGATCTTGGTCACTGGACCTGCTTGAGGTTGGGGCTACTTGGAGCCCAAAGATCTTGGTGGAAGGAAGCCAACAAGCCTTTGCAACATCAAGTTGATGTGGAGCACAGGGGTTTTGGTTCCTGCGGCTCCTACGAGGGATACTGGTCTCAAACTTGGTGAGAGGACAGGGCAGGCTTCGAGGGAGGTGAAGAACTACCACCTGTGTTGCTGAGCCTTTTGGAGTCTGTGGGAGCACAGGATCAGCAGACCAGTCAGCTTAGTTGTGGTGCATGCAGATGCAAGGAAGTGTCTCCTTCACTTCAAAGGAGATTCCTTCAGGTGTCTTGGATGTCCACAGGCCTTGGAAGGTTCCTGTATGGAGCACAGGCACGGACATTGCAGCAGACGAGCAGGGCGACGAGACCAGGAGTAGCAGGAGTCTTCCCAGTTGCAGTCTTGATGTCCAGAGCAAAGTCCAACAAAGTCCAGAAGGCCGAGATGGTCGAAGATGAAGTGGTGTCTTGAAATTAATCTTGTCCTACAATGAATCTAGGGACCCACCCACAGGTAAGCCCTTAAGTGCCCTAAGGGCAGGGTTGGGACGATTCAAGGTTCCCTCCGAGGGGAGGGGGTCGAACAGTGGGGAGAATACTCCCATGTCCTATGTCCAGTTTCGCGCCAAAGTGGGAGCCAACGGCTCCCTGAGCTGGTTTGAACAGGACTATGCAAGGAGGGCATCGAATGTGCCCTTCAAGTAGACTGAGTGGCACTGGCCAGTGCCCACACCCTGCCCCAATACACTAAACCCTGTCTGGGAGGTGGTCACACCTCCCTGTGACAGGATACCTATGCAGCCATGTTGTGCTATCCGGATCTGGAAGACTGGTACCAGGAGCACTAAGGGCCTCCCAGAGGAGCCTTACAGTGCATGGAATCATACCTCCCACACCCTTTACGGTGTGGGTATGATTCCAACATGTTTGATACCAAACATGATGGGGTTTGTTACAGCCAGTTTAGAGATGGCCATTGCGTAATAATGCATGGCCACTCTAAGTATCATAATGGCAGATGCACTTACAACCCAGGAGAATGGACTCCGAAGGTTGTAGGGGTGCCCTGTTCATGCAGGGGCGCCCTCACTCTTAGAACCGAGCACCCTGCTTGCAGGATTGAAGGGCCTGCTTTAGGGGTGAATTATAGGTTTTAAGTGCAGTGACATTAGATATAGGGAAACCTATGTCTTTCGTAAGTGGTGCTAGCACTAGCTTACACAGGCTGCAATGGCAGGCCTGTGGTTACGGTTTGAGAGGTCTCCCATGGGTGGCATAATACATGCTTCAGCCCATGGGGGACCCCAGGTGTACCTATGCCCTGGGTACCATGGTACCTTAGTACAATATACTAGGGACTGATACGGTCACACCAGTAGCCAATCTGGGATGTTCCTAAGTACTTACCATAACCAATTTAGGGGAGAAAGCACAGAGACTGGGATCCTGATTAGCAGGATCCCAGTCAGACTAGTCAGAAACAGCATAGTACCAGGCAAAAAGTGAGGGTAACCATCCTACAATACCACATTGCCAAAGTCCTGGGGCCCTTTAACTGGTGTGCATAGAACACCCTGTGGCGTTGCCTGGGTGCTCTCTCCCACATGTGCGGTTCCCCCAAGCCTTGTATTGCTATTCCTTTGTGTGCTTCAGTTCCAGTCCTCCCCCGGCTTCATTTTCAATGTATATCCCCTGTACTCCCTGTTATATACATCCAGCGTGCTCTCCTCCCTGCTCTTCTCTTGCCCTCCCTCACCCGCAGATCTTTATAAAAGAAATTATATATATATATATATATATATATATATATATATATATATATATATATATATATATATATATATATATATATATATATATATATATATATATATATATATATATATATATATATATATATAATCTACTGGCGGTCGCCAGTAGATAGTTATAGTTAGGACCGAGTTTCCATAGGAAATCTGAAAATTCTATTTTTAATAACTTTGGCGCCGGTTGACGAATCCTCGCGAAATTTTCAAAACTAATAGGGCACTCTGCTCAGCTCCTACCCTCAAAGTCTCAGGGTGATTCGTCAAGCGGGGGCTGAGAAAAAAGGGGGGTCCCAAAACGAGTTTTCCCCATGCATTTTCCCATAGGACCTTTAGTCGAAAGTACAGCCCGAACGGCTGAACAGAATTACTTGAAATTTGGCAAAGAGGTAGTCCTCAGGTCAGGCATGTGCCTTTTGCATATATGGTGTCAATCTGTTCAGTAGTTCCTGAGAAAATTGCATTTAAAAGTACATAAATATCTATAGGCGCGCACCGTGCGCGCACCCTAACGTGCGCGAGCGCAATTCTGATTGGTGGTTACATGTCAGTCAACATTCGAATCGGTCGAAATCAGGAAGTGTCGGCCGCCATTTTATGTGTTTGGTGTGTGACAGTGAAAAAGAAAGGTGGAGAACGTGAAAAGGGGGCAGGGTAGAGAGTTCCTGACCCCCTAGCCTTTGTCAGGGGGTCCCTGAAGGACCCCGAAGGGTGAAAAAAACATTTTATTTTTTTTGCGCGCACGGTGTAAAACCTTAAAAAAAAAAATCAAAAAATCAAAAACAAATTTAAACGAGCCATTCCATATTACAGGATACAGTCAATCTATAACTATATACATAGGTAGTTTATTGTAAAATAAATATATAAAAAATATAATAATACATACATAACTTAGCATTTAAAAAAACCTTACAAATAAATTCACTTAAAAAACCATAGGTTTCACACACGTTATAGTTAGGAATTCGCATTTAAAAAACCTTGCAAATTCACTTAAAAAACCATAGGTTTCACACATGTTATAGTTAGCTGGACATTTCACTCGTAAAAAAACAATGAAATTCCCCCGTTATAGTTAGTTCAGATAACTATAACTCGCGCGACCGCCACTCTATCACAAGGATGATGTCATCAGTGATGTCATGAGTGATGCCACTGACCATGTCATGAGTGATGTAATATGTGACGTCATGAGCAGTGGATTGCGAGCGTGCGAGTTATAGTTATCTGAACTAACTATAACGGGGGAATTTCATTGGATTTTTATGAGTGACATGTCCAGCTAACTATAACATGTGTGAAGCCTATGGTTTTTTAAGTGAATATATATATATATATATATATATATATTCACTGAAAAAACCATAGGTTTCACACACGTTATAGTTAGGAATTAGCATTTAAAAAACCTTGCAAATTCACTGAAAAAACCATAGGTTTCACACATGTTATAGTTAGCGGAAATTTTACTGATAAAAAACCAATGAAATTGCCCCGTTATAGTTAGTGCTGGCAACTATAACTCACGCGACCGCAATCCTCTGCTGATGCTAATACTGTATTTAGACACTTATTTGCCCATGTCTTCTTCCATACATTTTTAGCTATACATATATTACAAATATTTTTTTTTCATAAAGACACATATGTCATCAGCAGAAGATTGCGGTCGCGTGAGTTATAGTTGCCAGCACTAACTATAACGGGGCAATTTCATTGGTTTTTTATCAGTAAAATTTCCGCTAACTATAACATGTGTGAAACCTATGGTTTTTTCAGTGAATTTGCAAGGTTTTTTAAATGCTAATTCCTAACTATAACGTGTGTGAAACCTATGGTTTTTTCAGTGAATTTGTACGGTTTTTTAAATGCTAAGTGACTTTACGCCATTCGTGGCGTGCGCGCCCACTTAACGCAGTTCGTTCCGTGCGCGCACGGTGCGCTTCGCGCACCGTGCGCGCACAGTGAGCACGCGGTGCGCTTCGCGCACCGCGCACCCACTTTACGCAGTTAGTGCCGTGCCCACGTTACGCTAGATGGGCCATGTACGCACGATGCGCTTCGCGCACCGTGCGCACATGGAGGACATATTATGCGCTTCCTTGTGATAGGTAATCTGTTGAAATTTTTTGGGAAAATTTTCTGTGCTCTGATAAGCCATGCACAAATGGTGGCCTTCGGCCACCATTTGCACAAGGGGTGGAGAAAGTGTGGATAGTGTTTTTTTTATTTTTATTTTTTTACCGTACGCTTACGGTAAGCGTACGGTAAGCGTACCCCGCGAAATTGCCGAAAAAAAAATAATGCCGTTTTTGCTCTTGGGGGATGTTTGGGGACTCCCTCAACATGACTATGTGAGAGGGAGTTGTCAAAACATCCCCGTAACATGTTTTTGGCCATCATGTTTGATACATAACACTCAGTGCGGTAGACAAAATGGCGGACGCCGCTTCCTGGTTTCTGCCGATTCGAATGTTTACTAAGATCTAAGAGCCAATCAGAATCGCGCTCGCGCACGCCGCCGTACGCTTACCGTAAGCGTACGGTAAGCGTACCGTAAGCGGGCTCAGATATATATATTGATTTAAAGGCTATTTTCTCAGAATCTACTGAACAGATTTACACCAAACCTACAAAAGGCACTTCCTTGACCTAGGGACTACCTCTCTGCCAAATTTCTAGTAATTCTGTTCAGCCGTTCGGGCTGTAGCTCGTTCTAAAGGTCCTATGGAAAAATGCATGGGAAAAACGCGTTTTGGGACCCCCCTTTTATCTCAGCCCCCGCTTGACGAATCCCCCCGAGACTTTCAGGGTAGGAGCGGAGCGTAGCGCCCCACCTATTTTGAGAAATTCGCGAGGATTCGTCGACCGGCGCCAAAGTTATTCAAAATAGAATGTTGAGGTTTTCCTATGGAAACGTGGTCCTAACTATAACTACCTACTGGCGACCGCCAGTAGGTAATATATATATATATATATATATATATATATATATATATATATATATATATATGAACACAAAGTTTGTAGCTGTTCCCAAGCCTCTGGTTCGGCGGGCTCACGGCTGGGGTAGCTACCCCCAAAATTCTCACACGTACAGTCCGGTGCAATCCTTCCCAAGTAGATCAAAGGAATCACACAGGAGCCGTGGCCTCTATTTCAGTGCAGATTTATTGCAGACACAAACGTCCTACGCGTTTCGGAGTGGAACACTCCTTCGTCACGGGCGTGACGAAGGATATATATATATATATTACCTGGCGGTCGCCAGTAGGTAGTTATAGTTAGGACCACGTTTCCATAGGAAATCCTCAACATTCTATTTTGAATAACTTTGGCGCCGGTTGACGAATCCTCGCAAATTTTTCAAAATAGGTGGGGCGCTACGCTCCGCTCCTACCCTGAAAGTCTCGGGGGGATTCGTCAAGCGGGGGCTGAGATAAAAGGGGGGTCCCAAAACGCGTTTTTCCCATGCATTTTTCCATAGGACCTTTAGACACAGCTACAGCCCGAACGGCTGAACAGAATTACTTGAAATTTGGCAGAGAGGTAGTCCTCAGGTCAAGGAAGTGCTTTTTGTTGGTTTGGTGTAAATCTGTTCAGTAGATTCTGAGAAAATAGCCTTTAAATCAATATATATATCTGAGCCAGCTTACGGTGCGCTTACGGTACGCTTACCGTATGCGTACGGTGACGTGCGCGAGCGCGATTCTGATTGGCTGTTACATCTAAGTAAACATTCGAATCGGTCGAAACCAGGAAGCGGCGGCCGCCATTTTCTCTCTCGCACTGTGAGGGAGGGGCTGTAAACAAAGGCAAAAAACATATAAAGGGGCTGTTTAGACAGCGCCCATGCACATAGCCATGTTAGTTGAGTCCTCAAAGATCCCCCAAGGCCAAAAACGGTAAATTTTTATTTTTTGAAAATTTCGCCGATTACGCTTACCGTACGCGTACCGTGCGCTTACGCTAAAAAATATTAAAAAAAAAAAAACACACTCTCTGTGCATGGCATATTATTGTCATCACTTACAAATTAAATTTAACAGATTACCTATCACAAGGAAGCGCATAATATGTCCTCCATGTGCGCACGGTGCGTAACGTGCCCACCTTGCGTGTACGGCACTAACTGCGTAAAGTGGGCGCGCGGTGCGCGAAGCGCACCGCGTGCTCACTGTGCGCGCACGGAACGAACTGCGTTAAGTGGGTGCGCACGCCACGAATGGCGTAAAGTAACTTAGCATTTAAAAAACCGTACAAATTCACTGAAAAAAACATAGGTTTCACACACGTTATAGTTAGGAATTAGCATTTAAAAAACCTTGCTAATTCACTGAAAAAACCATAGGTTTCACACATGTTATAGTTAGCTGGAAATTTTACTGATAAAAAACCAATGAAATTCCCCCGTTATAGTTACTGTAGGCAACTATAACTCACGCGACCGTAATCCTCTGCTGATGACATATGTGTCTTTATGAAAAAAAAATATTTGTAATATATGTATAGCTAAAATTTAATGGAAGAAGACATGGGCAAATAAGTGTCTAAATACAGTATTAGCATCAGCAGAGGATTACGGTCGCGTGAGTTATAGTTGCCTACAGTAACTATAACGGGGGAATTTCATTGGTTTTTTATCAGTAAAATTTCCAGCTAACTATAACATGTGTGAAACCTATGGTTTTTTCAGTGAATATATATATATATATATATATTGCAAACAATCACTCCATCAGGAACGACACGAACTCCTCTTGGTGGCAAAGTAAAGTTTTTTATTTTAGTTCTCTCTGCTACTTGTCATGACGCGTTTCGGCCGAAACGTCGGCCTTGCTCACATACACTCGCCATAACGGGAGAATTCATTTTAAAATGTTTTTTCAGCACCCAGTGTCACGTGATCAAAGAACATGGAGAACAGACTGCGGCATTCTAAGTAATACATATAGAAAGCAGACTGCATAATGGCTCCCAATGGGGACTCAAAACTAACTGTTGGGCATATATATAATTATATCTTTAAAAACACCTGAATGAAGGCAGAATTATTTCAAATGCATCTTCATGAATAAATAAATAAATATACATTTAAATATATTTTTACATATAGATGAATGAATAAATAAATAAATATATCACAGTATGAATACAATAAAATGCACATTCTAGTGTTCCTAAAATATCAGCATGAATGCGACAGGTAACTTTGGTGTAATTAAATCTTATATATATGGTCACAACCTAGACCAAGATGTCCAACAAAAACCGTCTGGATATATAAAAAGAAGTGCCGCAGAAAGAACTCTACTCCATGGCTAAAATATCCCCTAAAATAATATAATAGTGTGTAGGATGACAACCCCCTCAAATGTGCAAAATTGCAAAGACCATATTATGGTTATCATAATAATATGGTAGATGTGATACACTACTAGTATTAAAAAATACATATTAGTACGTATAGTAAAGTGCAAAAAGAATGTGCAAAAATTGTCTATATGAATTAAAAAAAGATATTTAGGGAAATAAGGAAGATATGCAATGACCAAGAAAAAATTAAATTAAATGGAAATTGCAAAAAACAGAGGGGGGAGTTCTCAAACATGATGTATACAATATCCAAATGTAGATCAACATAGATAATGTGGATCCTACTCTTAACTATGTGAATACACAAATACACAAAGTGGGCAAGCACCAACATTGTATCAGAAATGAGGAGCGGAACATCTAAGAGGCTGTAATTGAATAGACAAGGAATTTCATAGATAAGTGTACATGTCCTCAGTGGTATTTAAACCAAAAGGGGCTTTAGTGTCAAGTTCTAATATTAGGCGACTTTCTAATTGCCTAAGTAGCCTCTCCCTATTGCCTCCCCTGCGTAATTTGGGGATGGCATCAATTACAAAGTAACTGAGACATTTGAGGTCATTGTTGTGTTTATCTTTAAAATGACGAGCCACGGGATAGGTAGTGTCATTATTAACAATTGCTCTCAAATGCTGAAGAATACGGGTATGTACTTGAAGTTTAGTGCTACCTATGTATGATAAATCACAGGTACAAGTGAGGACATAAACAGCATATTCAGTACGGCATGTGAAGTGCCCTTCAATTGGTGTTGCCTTAGAGCTGAAAGGGGTATTGTAAGTGGTACGGTTAGTACCAAATTTGCACGCTCTACAAGATGTACATTTGTAGAAGCCTTTCTTTGGTTGTAGCCAGGTGTTACTAGATATAATCTATGGGCTACTTTTAACTAACTGGCTTCTCATGGAAACAGCACGTCTATAAGTAATAGACGGTTTATCTGATAAAAAGGGCGCCAACACTCCATCTGTTTTCAAAATGGGCCAATTTTTGTTAATAATAGCCCTCAGTTGTCTATGTTGCCTGTTGAAAGTCATTATAAGACGCGGAGCATTATCCTCATCTCCTTTAAGTCTTATATCACAGGACCTGTTGACTTTGCACAATAGTGACTCTCTAGTTTTTAAAGCGACCTTGTCACTGGCTTGTTTAAGTATGGAATCACTATAGCCTCTTACTTTTAATCTGGCTAGTGCCTCTTGGGTACATTTGGTTAACTCCATTTCCGTGCTGCAAATTCTTTTAAGTCTTAGAAGTTCTCCATAGGGTATACTTCTAATAAGGTGGTCAGGATGGGAACTAGACGCGTGTAAAGTGGAATTGCCAGCGGTGGGTTTCCTGAATAATGTGGATTCTAACTTGTTGCCTGATACATAGATAGTGGTATCTAAAAAGGAAACTTGTGTTTGGCTAATATGGGATGTAAATTTAAGATTCAAATTGTTGTTGTTGAGTTCATTGATGAATAGTAAAGCACTGTTTGTGTCCCCCTTCCATAACAGGACGCCGTCATCAATGTACCTTAGCCAATGTGCCACTTTGCTATCATATATGGGACCCAACGAGCCCCTGAGAACCTGCTCCTCCCACCAGCCTACGTGTAGACACACATAACTGGGAGAGAAGCAGGCTCCCATAGCCACGCCTCGTTTTTGGCAGAATAGCTTGTTGTCAAACATAAAAAAGTTATTATATAGGCACCATTTAATCATTTGAATAAGCATCTCATTGTGATTGTGAAAAATAAGAGATCTAGTGTCTAGATAGTGTTTGACAGCATTCAGACCTATTTCATGATTTATACTTGTGTATGACGATTCGATGTCCATGGTAATAAGCGAAAAGTTCTCCTCCCATACTATATGTGTAATTTTTTCAAGGAAGTCACTAGTATCCCTAACATACGATGGGAGAGTTTGCACATGCATTTGTAAAAAATAGTCAACATATTGTGAAATCTGTTCGCTCATACCACCTATTGCAGAGATAATATGTCTACCAGGTATTGGACAAGTTCCCTTGTGAATTTTTGGAATAAGGTATAGTGTAGGGATTATTGGGAATTCATTCATCATGAATTTAAACTCTTGGTTGGATATCAGTCCTTTTCTTTTCCAGTTCATTAGATCTTTTTTCAAACTTTCCTTTGCCTTGTTATATTCCACTATGTTGCTGATGAAATAACAGTCCGGGTCAGATAGTTGTTTGTAAGCCTCCTCAATATACTCTTTACGCGGCCAGATGACAACATTTCCGCCCTTATCGGATTTATTGATGACAATATCCTTGTTTTTGCTCAGTTTTTTAATGAGATTCTCATATTCAATATCTCTGTATTTGAATCTTGTTTTGCTGTGATTAGTTTTGTAGTACAGTTTTTTTATTTCATCAGTGATTCTCTCGTGGAATATGTCGATAGCATCTTTAGCCATCATGGGAAAAAATAATGATTTGGTTTTAAAAGGGCTGATACCTGCACTGGGTTGCACTAGATTCAGAGCTGTCAGTTTATCTTGAGTAGATGCAAGGTTTGTAAAATCCGCCACTAATGGACAGTTTTCAGCATTCAGTTCATGTAGAGCAAGCAAAGTAGTGGCATCAGATGCAGAAAGATTAGAACTGCTGGTCGCTTCTTCAGTTATATTGTCCGTGGATTTGGCGCTGTTTTTTATCCTGAAAAATTTCTTCAACTTCAACTTTCTGATATATTTATAGATGTCTATTCGAGTTTTGCCGTAGTTGAAGTTACTTTCCGGACAATATGATAATCCAAGAGCTAGCAGTTGGGTTTCGGCCTCATTAAGGACTACATTGGATAAATTGACGATGGTTTTTGGGTAGTTTTCTATCGCCTGCGCCATTGTTGTCTTTTTGCTCTCCCTCTTCCTGAGCTTGCGCCTTTCTCTACGGCGCTGGTTTAGTCTTTGCCGGGTGTTTTCGCTGCATTCCCGGTCCGTGGTCTTAGGGTCTGCAAGCGATCTGTTACTAAAAAAGTAAGCTCTTCTGAGGGGCTGAGTACATTGGTCATATCGGGATTGATGGTTCTTAAATTCCCGTCTTCTGATTCATTGTCGCTGGTCAATGAACCTGTTTCAGAGCCTGACGCTTCAGTCATAGGTCCACTTGCCATGGTTTCTTTTTCTTTCTCTTGGGTTTTTGTATTGTGTGTAACATTGCCTGAGCGATTTTTCTTAGCTTGGTCATATTTCCGAGAAAATGTAAAAACCTGGCCCAGCTCATAATCTGCCTTATCTCGTGCATATTTAAAAGCCTTGCGTATTTTAATTTTCTCCTCATGTTTTTTCATTCTGGCGTCAATGTCTTTTTTGAATTTATATATATATATGTTTTTGGGGGGGTCTTTCCTCCACAAAAGCACTTTTGCGCACATCATTTATTGACTGATCTAAGATCTAAGTGGTGCCCGCCTACTTAGATTGATCAACAATAAAGAAAATGGCACTTGCATCCTTATAGGTGAACACACGCATAGGGACATGCATGGTGACATGCAACTGTGCCTAGAGAATGATGCATCAAGCCTTTTTCCCTCCTAGTTCTGAACACCATTAGCAAAAAGCATCGTGCCTTTTTTGTGATAACATGCAGAATTGTCAGAAAGCATTGGAAAAACCAGTAGGTTCCGGAGGCAAGACCTATTGGGTTTGCCAATGCTTGCTTAATAGTTTGTCTCCACTACCGTACACTATAATCAAAGCTTCTAGTTTAATGGTATTTGTTTTTTAAATAGTAACATTTGCAATGATCCATAACCATTTTCTGATATGTTTTGTCTATATTTAGCCATATTTATTTTGTGTTTTGTGAAAATAAACCTGAAACTACTATTGTTCCACATGTATCCAACCTCTAGAGGTACATTTGCAGTTGGATACCTGTTGGGGTGTAGTGCTATTAAAATACATTAAAAATGCATCACTCATGTTCAATACAGTCTAGCATTTTAGTACAACACGTGCACATCTGCAACTGCTTGAAGATTGTCTAGGGAAACGTGTCCCATTTTTGAGGTCGAAGCTTACAAGGCAGCACAGCTTTCTGGTGGCAAAGACCTACTGGGGACATGCCGAAAGCTGACCTTTGTATTCCGCCAATGGCTTACCAATGGCTTTTTGTTTTGTGACACACAGTTGCTTTTTTTTTTTTTTTGATGGCTCTATTAATTATAGTCCATCCAGTGTGTGTTTGTCCCTCCTGTGAAGCATAGCCTCTTTACAACCTCTCTGATTGGCTTCTTTGTGTCTTCCATCAGTGCTTGCTTTTCAGGAACTCTTTTTTTCTTTTCCTTGTAGCTCTCCACGAGAGTGCTTGTGTTCCGGCGTGGGATGGCTGCGGAGAATCACGACTCCGCGTAGCCACTGGTGATCCTTGCCCCGCCCCCAGCAATGGTGAATCGTTCTTGGCATGCTGGTGTTCGGCAGGTTGGCATCCTCGCTCCTGTGAGCCCTGGGGAGTGATTGCGGCTTGTGGCTGTGCCTGGGATCAATGGCGGAGCGGAGCGCTCCTTTGCTGCTTTGGTGCTGTTTTCTTCTGTTTATCCGTCTGAGCATTTCTCGACGGAAGAGCTTATGCTCCCCTGACGGGACGGAGCATGCAGCGGGTGTGGAGAGAGAGGCTGCAGGCTGTGGCCACTATGATCCCTGAGGCTGAGGATAGATAAGGGAAGAAGGCGCAAGATGACGGTTAGTGAAAGTGCTATACGCTGAACACGAAAAGCGGCGAGGGGTGATCGGCAGTTTAAATGGCAAACTGGTGCAAAACGGCAGAAAAGGCAGCAGAGGCATAAGCGGCAGCAGTTTTCCCTGAAGTGCTTTAGACACCGCTATCTGCCTAAGGGGGACGGGAAGCTGCTCACGTCTGCCCGCAAAGAGCGAGGGAGAGTTCCGTCATTACGCATTTAACAGTAAAGACTCTGTGAGACTAGACGACGAAAAATAAAGAGGCGCTTTGTAATTAAAATGGGGACAATCGAAAATGTGCTCTGAGTAACCGACGTCCTCTAGCAGCGTTTTCTAGCGCTTTTGTTTCACAAGGCCTCGGGTTTAATCTCCACTTGCTTAACTTTGTGGCGGCAAGAAGAAGAGCTCTGAATCTCTGCAGCCTCGGCAAGCAGCTTTCTCAAGCACTGCAGACGCACTGAGAGCTGCGAGTACAGCAGTAACAATAACAGCAGTTCTACACGGCAAAGCGGTGGAAAATACTTCCATCTTTTTGTGAGGATTGATTAGTGTTTTTCTAGTATTCTTGGCCCCCCTCTCCTTCTTAATTACGCTGAGCCTTGAAGCACCATAAACCATAAACGCCACAGACGCCATCACTAGCTTCTTATGGGATTTGGCTTCTGTTTAAAACCTAAC
Organism: Triturus cristatus; assembly: GCF_964204655.1. NCBI lineage: Eukaryota > Metazoa > Chordata > Amphibia > Caudata > Salamandridae > Triturus > Triturus cristatus. The sequence continues at coordinate 62,961,881 of NC_140595.1, forward strand.
AGGGAGAAGGTGTTAAAGGTGTTAGAGTGGCAAAGGCGGAAACTGCAGAGAACAACAAAAGTGGCTAGTGAGGGGGAGGAGCCTAGCGCGCAACCAAGATGGCCGCGTAGGTGCGAGGCTCCCGAGGACCTCCGCGACCTCCTATGACTATCCTGAGCATATCCTGTCCCAGATGAGGGGACTGTGTTGGTGAGCCTGAGCTGAGGTGGCGCCCGTTTTCCGCTTCCAAATCGGACCTCGGACACCGACTTTAGCACCGATTGAGGTTTGCGGCCTTCTCCTAGCCGAACCCCGGATTTGCGTTGTGGGGCGATCCACTGACGAAGTGAATAACAGCGGCGGGCAGGGCTTGGTGGCTCGCGTAACCCGCACTTTCACTTTCGCTTTCGCACCCTCCTTGCTGTCTATGCGAGGTTGGGTCGCGGGGCTTTGTGTGTTGGTGTGGCCTCGCCGGGGGACCCTGCCTGCCCGCCGGCTGTGATCCGCCCCGCAGATCTGGGGTGGCACCCCCCCGGAGCCCGTGGACCGGCTTGCCCGCCCTTCACGACGTGGCTGGTGCGACCGGGAGACTGGGACCATGGCCACGAAACAAGATGGTGATCGGGCAAAGGTAAAATCGACCCGGCGTGGCGCAGCCCATCAGTCCAACAGCATGGATCGCTATACCCTCCAGAAGGGATCTCCCGAGGTGCCACGCAGGTCCCCTGAGGGCCCTACTGATGCCCCCGATCTGCCCACGGACCTGACTCTGCGGGATGTCATGGGCGCCATCGCCGAGATGAAGGCCTCTGTGGGCCAGCGTTTTGATACACTGGCGCAGAAGATCGACTCGGTCCTCGTGGATGTTGGCCTGGTAAGGGCCGATCTCTCCAAGACCAACGACCGAGTCGATTCTTTGGCCCACACCGCATCGGGCCTTACGACAGATGTGGCGGCCCTACAAACGGAGGTGCGCCGGCTTGCTCGGGCGAGTGCGCTGATGGATCGCCGCCTGGAGGACTCCGAGAGTCGGGCCCGGAGGAACAACATCCGTATCATAGGGGTGCCTGAGGGACGTGAGGAGGCGGCGGCGGACCTTTTCGTGGAAGACCTGATTGTTACCCATCTCCAGCCACGGGGGCTGAGTAAATTCTTTGCTGTAGAGAGGGCCCACAGGGTTCCCGGGGGAAGGCCTAAGGTCGGAGCCGCTCCGAGACCTCTCATTGCCCGGATTTTTAATTTTCGGGACAGAGACGCTATCCTGCAATCCTCCAGACTACAGGGACCGATTAGACTTGACAATATGGACATTAATTTCTATCCTGATTTCACCCCTGCGGTCCAGAAGCAGAGACTGAGCTTCCTTGGTGTCAAGCGCCGTCTTCGGGACCTAAATCTCAAATACGCCATGCTTTTCCCAGCTAAGCTGCGAGTGGAGGTGGATGGTCGCACACACTTTTTTGATCGTCCCGAAGCGGCCGGGGACTGGCTGGATACTCTGTCTCGGGATCGGGATCGGGGTGGCGGGGGGGGAGCGGCCGGGGGAGAGGGCTCGCCGGATCAAGACTGAGGGACTAATATTAGGCCTCGCTCGGGACAAACATGATGCCACTTTTGACCATACGTCGGATTGCTTAAGTTCCCCTCCTATGGAGGTTGTGTGGGGTCTCTTGGGGGTTCTCCCTCCTCCTCTGGGGGTTTAGTTAGTCTAACTATCTATGGGGCGACAGGCACACTGCACGTTGGGGGGGCTGTCTGGGCTCATGCAGGGGTGCAGGGAGGGGGGAGTTCTGTTGGGGTGGGTGGGCAGGGATGGGGTGTTGTTCGTTATTATCACAAGGCAACCCTTTTTTTGTGTTGGTTCTACTGTGCTCTCGGGGGGACGAATGATGGTTTCTGTGTATGATGGGGGGTAGGGAATTAACTTTGTTGTCTTGGAACGTTAATGGTCTGGGGGACAGGATCAAACGAGGTGTGGTCCTACAGTATCTGAAGCGACTCTCGCCCGATGTAGTTTTCCTGCAGGAGACACACCTTATTGGTAATTCCTTTTGCGCCATGAATCGGCGTGGCTACCGCCTCGTGGCCCACTCGGGCTTCACGTCAGGCTCGAGGGGTGTGGGTATCATGGTAAAGAACTCGCTCCCGTTAGAAATTGATGAGGTGCTCCACGACGACAGGGGACGTTACACTGTCTTGGTGGGGAGAATGGAGGGCAAAGTGGTTGTTTTTGTGTCAGTGTACGTCCCACCGGGGTTGCAGTCGACCACCTTTGCAGACCTGGGGCGCCTCCTCCTTGGCCTTCCGGGGGGGCTTCTGGTGGTGGGGGGGGATTTCAACGCGGTGGTTTCTGGGACTGTGGATCGTCACCCCCCTAGGGACCTCCCCCGGGCACAGGCGTGGCTATCCGGCCTCTTGGACACACTGGGATTGGTGGACTGCTGGCGCTTAAAACATCCCACGCAGCTGCAATACACCTTCCACTCGGGGGCCCATGGTAGTCTCTCACGGCTTGATTATGTCCTTGTCCCGGCGGCCTATGTCGGGAGGGTGGGGGAGGTGCGCCATTTGGCACGGGGTATCTCGGACCACTCCCCGCTTCTGCTGCATTTCGATGTCTTTCCGAGGGGTGAGAGCAGGGTGGTCCCAATCAATTCCTGGTACCTGCGTGACCCCACCATTCGCGCTGACTTGATTAAATCCCTCCAGCGCTATTTTGATGAGAATGTGGGGTCAGTGCCTTCAGCTATCTCCCTGTGGGAGGCCTTCAAAACAGTACTTAGAGGGGAGGCCCTATCCCTTATTTCCCACGCCCGGAGGCGCGAGCGGGAGGAGGTGACCCGGGTGGAGGCTGAAATAGCTGAGCTGGAGGGTAATCTAGAAGATGGGGTGACGGATGCTGCACTACATGTCCTCCAGCTCAAACAAGCGGCTTATAGGGCCCTCGTTACGGAGGCGGCCAGGGGCCTTAGTAGAGAGCAACAGGGGCGACTGTATGATGTGGGTGATAAGGCTGGTAAACTGATAGCGTGGTTGGATAAAAAGGAGAGAGCGAATCGTGTGGTCCCGCTGATTGAGAAAACGAATGGTGTGTGTGTAACTGAGCCAGAAGAAATTGTCTCCTGTTTCGCGGATTATTTCCGCGAGGTGTATTCCCCGGTCTCTTCTTGCTCGGAAGAGGATTCCCGTGCCCTGCTTAGGGATATCGCGCTGCCTTCCCTTTCCGGGGAGGACAGGGTGTCGATGGACGCCGCTCCCACCTCCGACGAAATCGCCCTCGCCATACGCTTGGTCGCTTCTGGCAAGGCCATGGGCCCGAATGGTATCCCTATCGAGTTGTATAAGCTGCGACCGGATACATTGGCGCCTCACCTCCGCGCAATGTTCCTCGCGGCCCACTCGCTGGGCTCCCTCCCGCTTGACCAGCGTCTGGCTACAATCGTGGTGATTCACAAGGAAGGGAGACCTCGGGATCGGGTTACTTCTTATCGGCCTATCTCACTACTGAATGCGGAGCCCAAAATTCTCGCCAAGGTACTCGCCAATCGGCTGGTCGGTGTAGTGGGAGATCTGGTTCATCAGGACCAGTCTGGCTTTATTCCCCATCGCAACACAGCCCTTAACCTGCGGCGTTTGCATGGGGTGCTCGCGCGCCTCCCATTTATACGGGAACCGGCCATTTTGGCGTCCTTAGACGCCACCATGGCGTTTGACACGCTTGAGTGGCCATACATCTGGGCGATGCTTGCGAAGTTCGGATTTGGCCCGGGATTCATCAGTTGGGTCAAATTGTTGTATGCGAGCCCCTTGGCGCAGGTGGTCGTGAACGGAAGAGTATCAGCCCCGTTTGAGCTGGGCCGGGGCACGCGACAGGGCTGTCCCTTGTCGCCGCTTCTTTTTGCGCTTGCCTTGGAGCCCCTGGCGGAGTGGCTGCGGTGGGAGCCTTCCATCCGTGGTCTCCGTTGGACCCCCGAGTATGAGGACTGCGTATCCCTATACGCTGATGACATCCTTCTGTACCTAGCCTCCCCACGTAAATCACTTATAGTGCTAGTTGATGTTTTACAATCGTTTGGTCGTAACTCCGGTCTCGTCATCAACTGGGCCAAATCGTGTGTGTATGTTCTCTCTGGGGAGGCTCCTATTCTCCCGCGGGGCTGTCCGATTCAGATCGCCCCGCAGGGATTTCGGTACCTGGGTGTCTTCATTACTCTGGACCCGGAGGCCCGGTATGAACGTAATCTGCTTCCCCCCCTCCAGCGTCTGCGGGTAGATGTCGCACGCTGGCGGCGCCTGCCGCTTTCGCCGCTCGGCCGGGCGGCATTGTTCAAGATGATGTCTCTGCCGCGTTTCCTGTACGCTTTGCAGAACACTATGGACTTAGTCCCGGCGCGCTACTTCCGTGAGGTGGAGAGTCTGCAACGCCGCCTGTTCTGGGACGGGAGGCCGCGCATTGCCCTGGCGAAGCTGACGCTCCCATGGTTTGACGGGGGGATTGCCCTCCCGGATATTAAACGGTACTATTGGGCCTCCCAGCTCGCTGCCATTAACCATGGCCTATACGGGCCCGCCTTAAACCCGGCATTTGAAATGGACAAGATGCTCCTGCCAGGTGGCGACTACAATCGAGCGCTCTACTCTGGCGCGCCCGATGCTCGTCTGACGGGCCCCACGCGTGTCATGGTGCAAGTCTGGCACGCGGCCAATGCAGCTATGGGGTGGAAGGACCGCTTGACCCAGGCGTCACCACTATACGCGTCTGAGCGGTTAGGCTCCCTGTGGACCTCTAAGGGCTTTGAGAAGTGGGACATAATAGGTATCAGTACAGTGGGGGATCTCTGGACGAGGGGAGGATTTAAAACGTTCGATATGTTGCAGACGGAATTTCAGTTGCAGGGCAGTGAATACTTTCGGTATTTGCAGGTCCGTCATGCGCTGGGCTCCGTCTTCTCGGACGTTGCCTCCATCCCAGAATATTCCCCCCTGGAGGATAGAGTGCTGGATGGACACGTCCCGGACAGCACGATCTCACTGATCTACAAAAAGCTGATAAACGACAGCTCGGGCCTGCTGACTGCCCTTCGTGCGGCTTGGGTTGCCGACGGGCTGGAGTTGGACGACGAGGACTGGACCTCCGCGGTGGCCTCCCCGAAGGAGGTGGCCATACCGGCTCGCCTTCGCTTCGTCCAGCTCAAGATACTCCACCGGGTTTACATGACGGGGCCAAAGCTTCTGCGTATGGGCTATGCTCGAGATGGGTTGTGTAAGCGTGGGTGTGGTGCTTTGGGGACCTTTCTGCATATTTTGTGGGAGTGCCCGGAGGTGGAAGGGTTCTGGCGTGGTGTACATGAGGTGCTGCGACTGGTTACGCATGTGGCGCTGTTGCCTGAAGCGAGAAGATGCCTGTTGAATGTGTGGGAACCGACTGATTACTCGGCGCCGCAGACGTGGTGGGTGACTCTGGGATACATGATAGCCAAGCGTGATATTGCTCAACTGTGGGGGTCCCAGAGGCCCCCGACGGTCTCGGCCTGGAAAGAACACATGGACTGGTGCATGTTTCGAGAAAAGGTGGTGTATGTGGCGAGGGGTAAGCCTGGGACATGGGTGAAAGTATGGGGCCCCTGGAACGCCTACCGAGGGGGTATCTGTGCACCACCGCTGCTGCCTGATGCCTCGCCAGCCCCGTCCCCTTAGCCGACTCATTCCCCCGCTGCCGGGCATTGGGTTCCCCCAGTCCTCGCTCTGTTCTCTTCCCCCTCTTTATACTTCTGTGTATAGTTGGGATCCCCCCTCTAGGGGAGCACGTGCTGCTATTTTCGATTGTGGGTTGCCTTGTGGGTGTGGTTTTAATTTTTGTTGTTCTTAATTTAAAATGAAACCGCATAATGGGGTCTGGATGATGTGGCCTTTGACATTGTTACCTACTGAGAAATGCTCATCCGTAATACCACGTGTTCCATAAATGTATGTCGTATGTTCCTACCATTGCTAGCGGCCGGCCGGAAGGTTGTGGGCCCATACTTGTATACTTTTAAGACCTGTAATAAACGGTTTAAAAAAAAAAAAAAAAAAAAGTGGCTAGTGGTATACTGATCGGCTCACCTGATACACTTTGTTATAGCGCTGTCAGCAACTCACAGCACCGGCACAGCTTGCATAGCCTGTTGTCATTAGGAGGTTGTCATCAGGAGAGCTGGACTCTGTCCTCCATCTACACAAGGTGTCTCCCCCATGCTTCCTTTGTGTGTGCTATTAATTTCACGCTTCACCGCTTTATAGCTTCTTTGGCTCAGCTATACTTTCAAGGGAGAGATTTTATAAAAGAACTATAATTGAAGCACAATTTATAAGTACTATCAGATCACACCGGGAAGCTGTAAGGGGGTGCAGAGGTGCAGCGGTCAGAAAGGGAAAGCTGCTCAATGCCCGCCTAAAGGTTAAAACTCGCCGAGCTCAGGCAAAAGAAGCTAAAGAGCTAGCCCGACTGGCTAGTAAGGAGAATGCCCCCAACTTGCTCGGATTGGATACTGCACTTGAGAGCTCAGAAGAGGAGGAGCTATCCTTCGTCGCACCCTCAGAACGGGCGGGTACGATGGGAATGGCAGATAAGAATGCAGCTGCAGCTTTGCCAGAAACATCCTTACAGGTTAATGCGGGGGACGAAGGGCCCAAAAAGGTGAAAGAGACAAAAGAAGCAAAACAATTTGCATTATTTCTGAAAAAAGCGACGCTGCAACCCCCCTCTCCTGACTCCAGCTTCAGCCCAGCCATGAAATCCTTTAAGGAACCTTCAGGAGTCATAGTGCCGTCGGCTCTAGCACCTGTAGCAAATTTGGACCTTGCCTCTATCAGTCAGGAAAGTTTGCAAGGTAATCCAAAATCTGATCTTCATATAATTAGGGGGACATCCCCGGGACAAACTCCCTACCAGGAAGAGTTGACCTCCTCAACTTCGGCGACTGTTCAAATTGGGAAACAAGTGGGGCAACTAGAAACTTCAGAAACACCTGTTCAGGTTGTTGTTGCCTCCAGTCCCTCCGGTTCACTGATAACTCCTCAAGCTTTGACACCGATACACCCCCGGGTCTCTCTGCAAGAATTGGCACCTTGCACTGGCTTGATGTCTCCTGAGGGGACAAAGGTGGGGAGCTTTTCTTCTTCCACTGTTGATCCTCCTCATGTCATTTCTAGTCTTAATATGGAGTCAGCGGACGAACTTCAGATTAGTGTCAAAGACATGCTTAACTTAATCTTGGAAGAAGTCCGTGAGTTGAAGAGAACCCAGAAAGTAGAACTTGCCTCTCTTCATCAACGATTAATGAAAATTGAAGAGACAATGTCAAGTTTCCCAATTAAACTTCAGGAGGCAGAAGCCAAGATCTCAGTTCTAGAGGAACAGATGACCATTGTAATGGGAGAAGCCAAAGCAGCTGCCAAGAGCAAGCATGCTCTCGAGAACAAATTGGAGGAGCTAGAAAATCATTCTCGGAGGTCCAATCTCCGCATAGTTGGAATTCCGGAAGGAATTGAGGGCTCCCAAACCCTGCAGTGGGTCAACTCATTTATTAAACAAAGGGTTATCCCAGAGTTCGAGGGCGATCTTACCATCACCAGGGCTCATCGTGTTCCTGCTCGCCCGTTTCCTAATTCCACGATTCCACAGACAATATTATTAAACTTTGCAGACTATCGTGTGAAAGAGAGAATACTGTCTAAAGCAATCCAACAGAGACAGTTTGTAGTGAACGAAACTGTAAAATGTCGCATTTTCTTCGATATGACTGCTGTGGCGGCACGTAGGAGAAAGGAATTTGTTAAGTATATCCATCTATTTAAAGCAAATGGGGCGCAAGCATCTATCGCCCAACAGTCTAAATTGAGGGTCTTGGTTAAAGGCAAATTTTTCATGTTTTCCGACCTGGATGAAGCCCAGGAATTATTATAAGAGATCTCGCAGGGTTCCAGGCTTTTGATGGAAATGCTTGTTTTATCATAACGGCCATGGTCATCAGATTGGGGGGTCAGGTGGGGTAATTCTCGCTTGCCTCTTGCTTCTCTCATTGGAAGGTCTAATCAGGATTGAGTTGTTTGTCAGGCTGCCACTTGTCCATAGTGGGGCCCTACTTTTTACAGTGCATGCCTGCTTGCATGTTTAATTAATAGACGGCCTTTTCAGCATTGCTGGGGGGGTTGGGGGTAAGATCACTTGGGTGTAATTACATGACACCCAGGTTAAATGGGGGGTGTAATGTGGTTAGTGTGGTTTTGGGGGGTTTCCCACATTTCGGGGGGGTGGAGTTACAAGGGGTGTGATGGGAGCATTAGGGGAAAAAATGAAGTCCTTTTTTTGCAAACTTATTCAGGTTTTATACATCCATTTGTTAGCTTGACTCTGGGTAAGATGTTTAGGGGTTTAAGCTTTGGTTAGGTCCTAATTATGGCCAGTGAGGGACTGCTGAAAGTGGTTTCTTTTAATGTTAACGGTCTCAATAATAAAAAAAAAAATGCGGGCAATTGAATCATGGATTAAAACAGAAAATCCGGCAGTGATTCTTTTACAAGAGACACATATACCAGCTATAAAACTGTCTGATTTCTCTATGGTTAGGTCCTGGGCAGCTTATAGGGGATTCTCTATATCCTCCGCCTCCCAATATTTTTAAGTAAAAAACTTCCGGCGGAGGTTGTTAATTTTGATAAAGATCAATATGGCCGTTGGTGTTGGGTTACCTGCATCATCAGACAGAGACAGAGACCGATAACTTTTGTCAGTATGTATGCCCCAGTTGAGGATAACCCCAAGGTCTATGAGGATCTGTTTCAGTCCCTAATTCGGGTACTCGGTGAGCTGATTCTGGGGGGCGATTTTAATGTCCTAATGAATCCTAAAATAGACTCTTCAGTGCGGGCTAAAAAGCAGCTGAAACCTAAAGTCTTAAAAACCTTGCAACAGTATGGAGTAACTCTGGACCTACAGGATCCATGGCGTGCGGCCTTTCCAACCAAAATTGCGTATACTTGTTGGTCAGGTAGATTCCGTACTTAGTCACGCATTGATTTTTTTTTTGGTTTCTCAGAGACTGTGCTTCAGCCAGCAGAGATTCCTATATAACGGATTATCTGATCATGCTATGTTGGTGCTTGAGGTACAATTAGGAAATTGCGTTAGGTCCCCTAAAAGATGGTCGTTGAACAGACAATATTTTAATGAAGAGGACTGGGTGGGCTTTATTGGAACAGAGATTAAGGAATTTTTATTAAGAAATAGTGAGTCTGCACCCCCTAAACGTGGTCTGGGACACACTTAAAGCCTTTGTCCAGGGGTTAATTATTGGAAAAGACGCAGAAATTGTAAAAAAAATTAGGGAAGATAAGAGAATCTTGGAACAGAAGGTCCAAGTGTCCTTTTCTGCTTTTCTTAATAACCCCTCTGTGTTTAACCAGCGCCAGCTGGATCAGGCTAACCGTGAACTCAGTGTCAATTATTATACTCAGAGTAAAACCTCCTTTCAACAATACCGCCAAAAAACATATGAGGAAAGTAATTTTACGGGCAGGTTTTTAGCTTGGCAGGCTAGGGAACAGGCCGCTTTAAATCAGATTAATGCATTAAAATGCCCCTTAACCGCCTCGCATACAGACGACCCAGTTAAAATTGGGGAAATAATGCTTCAGCATTATGAGTCCATTTACGGCCAACAACAGATTGTGGATAGGACCGTGTTAGCAGAATTTTTGCAGAATAACGGATTACCGATACTCTCGGAAATGGAAAAACTTGCTATGGTCAGCCCCTTCACTATGGAAGAGCTGGAGGGGGTCATTAAAATTTGCCAAATGGCAAGGCCTGTGGCCTGGATGGGTTTCCGCCTGAATTTTTTTAAGTCTTTTTTAGTTCAGTTGCAGCTTTTTTTCTTCGTTTAGTAAACTCTATGCTGGAGGGGAGGGAAATACCAGAGTCTTTTAGACAAGGCAACATAGTTAGTTTCCTGAAAAAAGGTAAGAACAGCGTGGATCCGAACTCCTATCGTCCGATAACGTTGTTAAACTCAGACTATAAAATTGTCACCAAATTTTATCACTTCGGTTTAGTCAACACGCGTCGCAATTGATCCATTCTGAGCAGAATGGTTTTATTGCTGGTAGGCAGTTAGCCACCAATACACATTATATAACTGAGGCGTTGGACTATTTCGACACACAGAGGATACCTGCATTAGTCCTTCTACTAGACGCCGAGAAGGCTTTTGACCTTGTTGTGTGGGAGACATTTTTTATGATTTTAGGTCACTTTGGTATTTCCTCAAAGATCACGGCCCTGATCCATAATCTATATATCAACGCTGAAGCCAAGGTAATTATCAATATGTCGGTGGCCGGGATGGTCAAAGTAAAAAGGGGCACAAGGCAAGGGTGCCCTTTATCGCCTGTCTTATTTGCTTTTTTTATCGAACCGTTGGCGATAGCAATAAGGAACTGTGCTGATATTCGTCCCCCAATTCCATCTAAGGCAAAACTGAAATTATACGCCGACGATATCATGCTTATTATCAAGCCTGATATAGAGGTTCAGGCTAAAGTTTTTCAGGTCTTTGAGGATTTTGAGGCTTTAGGCGGGTATCGCATTAATAAAAGGAAAACCCAAGTTTTACAATGTGGAGGAGCAAGTTTGGATCTGCATCCCGATATTCTTTCTTGCGTTAACACCAAACCTAAGAGATACCTTGGGGTATATTTTTCTGAAAGTGTTGGCGACCTATATCACCTGAATTTTACACCACTTCTTCGAAAAACTCAGGCCTTGTTTTCACTTTGGAACTCTCTCCCTTTATCCATCCTGGGTCGGGTGGCCTTGATTAAAATGTCTATTCTTCCTTTGTTTAATTTTCTGTTTTCAACCATCCCATGTATTTTATCGGGTTCCTTTTTTACCCAAGTAGAGTCAATGTTTACAGCCTTTCTTTGGGCAAAAAAATCATCACGTATCGCACTTAGCACTTTATATGAAGAATTGGAAAAGGGAGGCCTAGCTCTCCCTAATCTCAGGGATTATTATTATGCTTACTTTGCACGGGTATCTATCTAGATTCAAACCTCAATTACAGTCAAACCTTTTTATTAATAGTTTTATGGATTTAATGTGTAAGGAAAGCCAGATCCATTCCCCTCTGTTAATTTTCAAATCCCCTAAACTGGTTCGTTATAAGTGTCTTCATTGGCTTTTTAAAAAACGACAGGCGCTCTATAAAAGATATTCCATCCCTGTAATTAATTCAGCCACGTTACTATCTGGCATTTTACCATTAGCAGGGATTACACTATCCTCAGAACTCATTTTAAAATGGGCCTCAGTAGGATTCCGAAAAGTCTCAGATTTTCTGAGAAATGGAAGATGGCTGACTATGACCGAAATGTCGCAATTGATTGTTAATGATTTTATTCTTTTGGGGTCATATAACATCTTCCACAAATTTCTTGCCGAACTAGATGTTTCTCAAATAGCCGATCAACACCAGCTAGTTAATGAACTTCTAGAAGATGCATCCGGCAGGAAACCTGGGGTATGGAAAAAGCGTTTAGCTTTAGTTAGGGGCCTGGATCTTGGACAGAAGGCAATCAAAAAATGGATGGATCATGAAGACCTTGAAATTTCTGCCAACTCGTGGTCAGTTATTAATAAACTTAATTTCAGCACGCTAAGAGGTGCGAATTGGCGAAGGATGCTGCTTTTTTAGTAAGTGGCAACTTTATAGAACCCCTTTTTCTATTTCGAAAATGTATGCCAATCCTTCAGCACACTGCTTTTGCTGTATTAACCATCTTTCAGCAAATTGGTCACATATTAAGTTGCATTGCCCTAGGATTCAGAAGTTCTGGGAGGACATTTTCTCTTATTTGGAAACTGAATGTTGTATTCAATTAGTAGTGAATGATTTGTTAATTATTATTGATTTTGATCCAGATCTTCTCCTTCCTGACCAATTGGTTAAAATATTATACATTGCAATGGCTGTAGCTAGATCACTTTTATTGCAAAGGTGGCGTACCGATTTGATTCCTTCAGTCCTAGAGTGGGCCCATAAGATGAAAGCGGTTAAAAGAAGTGAACGCACTTATGCACTACGTGTGGGGGGCGTCTTAGGAGGTTCAAAAAAATCTGGGCTACTTATTTTGATTAAGATCAAGAGGGGCCACTGTCTTATGTATGTGGTTCAAAAGTTATTTTGTCTATTGTTTTGTTTTATATCTGTCGCTGATTTTCTAGTGCGCTATGTATTATTTATTAACATTTGGAAACTTAATATTATGCCTAAAGGTATTCTCTTTTTATGGATGTATTGGCTTTTATTGGCCTTAATGTATTTAATATATTTCAATTTTTGGGGGACTTCAATAAAAATTAAAAAAAATTAAAAAAGAGAGTGCTTGTGTTTTCGAGTTGTCTCCCTTTTTTAGCTTCTTTTCCCTTCCCTGTACCTCACTCTTGTCCTGGACTTTCTCTCCCCTCTACCCCTGCCTTGCTTTCGGTCGTCCATTTGCTCCACGCTCCGTGTTGCATTTCCTCTTAATTACAATTTACCTAAATTACAATTCTGTAGTGTTGTGTGCACACATGCTTTGCAGATGTTGCACAAATATTCGTACAAACTATACTGTGAGTGCAACAATTGTCTGTGAAGCTATGGTTTCCAGTGGATGCGCAGAAACTCCACCGTGTTTACTAGAGAAGTTTATTTCCACAGCAGTCGGGTAGGGGGTGAGGAACACCCAGGCACAACACATGCTTATTTTGAAGCGTCTGAGGTTTTTGGAAAAAGCTGATGTTGAATGTGATCGCCTTACCTCCTTTCTCTTATCAGCAGTTCCAGATTACCAAACAGGCAAAGTAGGGTCCGGCCTACGGGCCCCACTCCTTTTAAGCCCCCCGCGACACTGGATCAAAATAATATTGATTTGTTCTTTAAAGAAAATTACAATCAAGCTTTCCTAAATGGTTTCCAAATAATTTTTGTTTGATAACATTAATAATTGTTAATGTTTAGTTTTGTTTAATAAAATTGGTATAATAAAATTGTTGGTTGGTAAAATGAAAAATGTATTTGGAGATCATTTGCAAGGGAGCCCCCAAACTTTTGCCTGCCTAGGGACCTCTACAGGGTTTAATCCTGCGCTGCTTAGCAGTTCTCTCTAAACCCCTTACCTCCTCACCCAACCTGGCTCCCAAGAGACTGCGGGTGCAGGGTCCTTGCCCTGTTTGCCAATACTGCATTTCACCCAGTTAAACTGATCCTAAAGAATGTGACTTGGGGGGGGCGTGGCTTGCCAGCTGAAGATGGCGGACACGTGAGCGAAGAGCTCCACACCGGCCTGCCATTTATCCACCCAATACCAGAGTAATCTCCAACCCGGCGGTTCTGAAGGGGTTGTGACGACTCCAGAGAGACACCTCAGAGGTGAATCCCGTGACTCGTGGAGCCGTACAAACGGCAAAGCCGAGGGTGTGATTGGAGGAACCGATCGGCTCCGGTCTCACACTCTGCGGGCCTGGCATGGGGGGCATCCCTCAGAAAAGAGCACCAGCATGTGGCCCTTCCCAGCTGACGCCCAGAAGCGCGACAGCAGAACCGAGCTACCCGCCCAGACCTGCAACCGAGAAGGGCTGGGCGAAGCCTGTGGGACCCGCGGTGGCGGCCCTGCACTGCCAAACCCCGCCATAGCTACCACCGGGTCTGAGAGAGACATGCAGTGTGGCTGAGCCTGGGGCGTGGGGACTGGAACAAGCCCTGCGGAGGATGGTGTGTTGAGGTGGCAACGAACAGATGAAGGCGAGCGGCACACTCTCGGGCCCAGACTGGGGCCCGGCGAACGTCTTGCGGGGTGGATACTGCGGCCCTGGGTCTGTAAGGCGAGCCAGACTGTGTGGGCGGTGCGCTCTCGGGGCCTAGGTCGGGGCCCGGTGAACCTCCTCCACGGCAGGGAGATGTCACTGGTCCCCTGCTCCTGGTGGATCCTGCGGCCTGGGGATCAGAAATTATGGTGAAGCCACCCCTACAGTTGGGGGAGCTTGACCGATCCCAGGCCATAGCTTTGGAGGCCTGGTATGACGGCCGATCCCTCGGGGGACGGCCCTAAGTGGCTGGGCCTCTGGAGTGTGGCGCAGCAGAAGCGGAGCCACCCCGGACCAGCGGCGCCATCCCCGCAGCGGGCCGGGACAAGCGTGGGAGAATACCCGGACCGGCTGGGGAACGCGGCCCACAGAGAAGCTGCCATGGTGGGGCCTGTGTGAGAGTCATGTGATGGCTGGGCTTGTGGCACAGGCCCAGACTGAACTCTAACTGGCGAAGAACTCTGGCCTAATAGGAAGCAGGGGGGCTACCATCACGAGCCTTTGGGACCTAAGTCGGGGCCAGGTGACAGCCCTGAGAAACTGTGAGAAGTGACTGAGCGCCCATACATCATCACCCCCACGAAGCCTGCACTGCGGGAGAGGTCATGGTCACTGTGGGAGTGAGGCGCGCCCGAAGTGCTGGCTGACCCAACGGCGGACCGAGTGCCTGCACCAAGGGTGTGAACCCCGGGGCAGCCCGTCTGGCGGCTGTGACCCACATGGTTACGCCTTGAGAGGCCCCCGTCCCACCCCTGGGACAGAAGAGGCACCAAGAAGAGAAGAGGTGGTGCGAGGGGCAGAGAACCGATTGGACCTGAGAAGCCTGGTTGCGTGTAGTGGTAGTTGATGATTCTCCTTTGTCACTCGCCCAGAATTGGTTGGTGGGATACATACTTTGGTGCTGCGGACTCTTGGGCCGGAGAGCACCATGGGGGCCTGATCCCAATATTGGTCCCCGGCAGGTGCCTGCCCCCCTGGAGGCACACACTGGAGCTAAGTGCCGGCAGAGTCCACACCTGGACTTAATTGAACACACTTGAACGACATTACTCCAATGCCCTCACGGATCTCCACGGACTGGGTTTTGTGGAAATCTCAGAGATTAGCAAAACTAGGGGGAAACAAACGGGGGCTGCCCCAGAACAAAATGATGACCCACGAGAACAAGAACAGGACAGTCTGGAGTTGCAATCAAGGGCAGACCCCATCCAACAACAACTCTCCAAGATCCAGGAGGCCATTTCGGATACCAAGGTGAGTTTGCACCGAGACATTAGCACAGTGTTGGTGAGCCTGGGGCTCTTTCGCGCAGAACATCAGAAGTTGAATGAGAGGTTGAAGGTGGTGGAATTGGGCCTTGAGGAGTTGACCCCGGCGCAGAAGGCCTTGGCCCAACAGGTGGCAGAACTTACCGACAAGGTCCGGACCTTGGAATGCACCCCACGACACGGGTTAGGACGGGCAAGAATATCTCCCCACAGTACATGATAACACACGGCACCCGCCAAGGATGAGCCCTGTCCCCGCTTCTATTTGCACTGGTGATTAAGCCCCTAGCTGCACTCTTCCGCCTGGGGGGTGGACGGACCGGGTCTGACTATATGAGGCGGAACCCATATCATCTCGGTATATGCGGACGACCTATTGATTTACCTAAGCAATGCGAAGGAAGGAGCAGAGACAGCTCTCAGGCTCTTCAGCGCTTTTGGGACTTTGTTGGGCTTGCGGGTCAATAAACGCAGAATGTACCCGTTTCCTGTGGCCGGACCCCTGCCTAGGTCTCAAGAGCTCCCTGTCAACCTTAACTGGGCCTCTGACACATTTAAATACCTGGGTATTGGGGGAGGAGCCTAGCGCGCAACCAAGAGGGCCGCGTAGGTGCGAGGCTCCCGAGGACCTCCGCAACCTCCTACGATTATCCTGAAATTATCCTGCCCTGGATGAGGGGACTATGTTGGTGAACCTGAGCTGAGGTGGCACCCGTTTCCCGCTTCCAAATCGGATCTCGGACACCGGAGTGAGCACCGATTGAGGTTTGCGGCTTTCCCCTCGCCGGACCCCGGATTTGCGCTGTGGGGTGATCCAGTGACAAAGTGAACAACAGCGGCAGGCAGGGCCTGGCGACTCGCGTACCCCGCACTTTCGCTTTCGCTTTCACACCCCCTTGTCGTCTCTGCGAGGTTGGGTCGCGGAGCCCTTGGTGTTGGTGTGGCCTTGCTGGGAGACCCTGCCTGCCTGCAGGCTGTGATCCACCCGCTGCTCTGAGGGGGCCCCCCCAGAGCTCGTGGCCCTGCTTTCCTGCCCTACACGACGTGGCTGGTGCTGGGAGACTGGTGGCCATGGCCACGAAACAAGATGGAGACCGGGCAAAGACCAAATCGACCCGGCGTGGCGCCGTCCCTCAGGCCAACAGTATGGACCGCTATACCCTCCAGAAGGGATCTCCCGATGGACCGCGCAAGTCCCCTGAGAGCCCTCCTGATGCCCCAGACCTGCCCGCAGATCTGACTCTGCGAGATGTCATGGGCGCCATTGCCGAGATGAAGGCCTCGGTGGGCCAGCGGTTTGATACACTGGCGCAGAAGATCGACTCGGTCCTCGTGGATGTTGGCCTGGTGAGGGCCGATCTTTCCAAAACCAACGACCGAGTAGATTCTTTGGCCCACACCGCATCGGGCCTAACGACGGATGTGGCGGCCTTGCAAACAGAGGTGCGCCGGCTTAGTCAGGCGAGTGCGCTTATGGATCGACGCCTGGAGGACTCCGAGAGTCGGGCACGGAGGAACAACATCCGCATTATCGGGGTGCCCGAGGGACGCGAGGAGGCGGCGGCGGATCTCTTTGTGGAGGACCTGATTGCTACCCATCTCCAGCCACGGGGGCTGAGCAAACTCTTCGCTGTGGAGAGGGCCCACAGGGTTCCCGGGGGAAGGCCGAAGGTCGGAGCCCCTCCGAGACCTCTCATCGCCCGGATTTTCAATTTTCGGGACAGAGACGCTATCCTGCAAACCTCCAGACTGCATGGACCGGTCAAGCTTGACAATATGGAGGTACATTTTTATCCTGATTTCACCCCAGCGGTCCAGAAGTAGAGACTGAGCTTCCTAGGCGTCAAACGCCGTCTTCGGGACCTAAACCTCAAATACGCCATGCTCTTCCCAGCCAAGCTGCGAGTGGAGGTGGATGGTCGCACGCACTTCTTTGATCGTCCCGAAGCGGCCGGGGACTGGCTCGATACTCTGCCCGGGGATCGTGATCGGGGGGGCGGTGGGGGGAGACGGCACGCTGGATCAGGACTGAGGGTTTAATATTGGGCCTCACTCTGGACGAAAATGATGCCACTTTCGATTCTGCGTCAGTTTTTGTAAGTTCCCCTCCTATGGAGGTTGTGTTGGGTCTATTGGGGGTTCTCCCTCCTCCTCTAGGGGGTCTAGTTAGTTTAACTATATATGGGGCGACAGGCACACTGCACGTTGGGGGGGCTGTTCGGGCTCATGCAGGGGTGCAGGGAGGGGGGAGTTCTGTTGGGGTGGGTGGGTAGGGATGGGGTGTTGTTCGTTTTTATCACAAGGCAAACGTATTTTTGTGTTAGTTCTAAAGTGCTCTCCGGGGGACGAATGATGGCTTCTGTATATGATGGGGGGTAGGGAATTAACTTTGTTGTCTTGGAATGTGAATGGACTGGGGGACAGGATCAAACGAGGTGTGGTCCTGCAGTTTTTGAAGCGAATCTCGCCCGATGTAGTCTTTCTGCAGGAGACACACCTCATTGGCAACTCCTTCTGCGCCATGAATCGGCGTGGCTATCGCCTAGTGGCTCACTCGGGCTTCACGTCTGGCTCAAGGGGTGTGGGCATCATGGTGAAGAACTCGCTCCCGTTGGAGGTTGATGAGGTGCTCCACGATGACAGGGGACGGTACACGGTCTTGGTGGGAAGACTGGAGGGCAAAGTGGTTGTCTTTGTGTCAGTATACATCCCACCGGGAGTGCAGTCGACCACCTTTGCGGACCTGGGGCGCCTTCTCCTTGGCCTTCCGGGGGGGCTTTTAGTTGTGGGGGGGGATTTTAATGCGGTGGTATCTGGGACTGTGGATCGTCACCCCCCTAGGGACCTCCCCCGGGCACAGGCGTGGCTACCCGGCCTCTTGGATACATTTGGATTAGTGGACTGCTGGCGTTTAAAACACCCCACGCAGCTCCAGTACACTTTCCACTCGGGAGCCCATGGTAGCCTCTCACGATTAGACTATGTCCTTGTCCCGGCGGCCTATGTGGGGAGGGTGGGAGAGGTGCGCCATTTGCCACGGGGTATTTCGGACCACTCCCCGCTCCTACTGCACTTTGATGTCTTTCCGAGGGGTGAGGGTAGGGTGGTCCCAATCAATCCTTGGTACCTGCGCGACCCCACCATTCGCGCTGAATTGAGTAAATCCCTTCAGCGATATTTTGATGAGAATGTGGGGTCCGTGCCTTCGGCTGTACCGCTATGGGAGGCCTTCAAGACAGTACTCCGAGGGGAGGCCCTATCCCTTATTTCCTACGCCCGGAGGCGCGAGCGGGAGGAGGTGACCCGGATGGAGGCTGAAATAGCCGAGTTGGAGGGTAATTTAGAAGGTGGAGTGACGGATGCCGCATTACATGTCCTCCAACTCAAGCAAGCGGCCTATAGGGCCCTCGTCACGGAGGCGGCCAGGGGCCTCAGTAGAGAGCAACAGGGGCGACTGTATGATGTGGGTGATAAGGCTGGTAAACTTATAGCGTGGTTGGACAAAAAAGAGAGAGCGAATCGTGTGGTCCCGCTGATTGAGAAAACGGATGGTGTGTGTGTAACTGAGCCAGAAGAAATCGTCTCCTGTTTCGCGGATTATTTCCGTGGGGTGTATTCCCCGGTGTCTCCCTGCTCGGAAGAGAATTCCCGTGCCCTGCTCAGTGATATCGCGCTGCCGTCCCTTTCCGGGGATGACAGGGTGTCGCTGGACGCCGCTCCCACCTCCGACGAGATCGCCCTCGCCATACGCTCGGTCGCTTCCGGCAAGGCCATGGGTCCGAATGGTCTCCCTATCGAGTTGTACAAGCTGCGACCGGATACGCTGGCACCCCACCTCCGGGCTATGTTCCTGGCGGCACACTCGGTGGGCTCCCTCCCGCTGGACCAGCGTCTGGCTACAATCGTGGTCATCCACAAGGAGGGGAGACCTCGGGACCGGGTTACATCCTATCGGCCCATTTCGCTACTGAATGCGGAGCCCAAGATTCTCGCCAAGGTACTGGCCAATCGGCTGGTCGGCGTGGTGGGCGATTTGGTTCATCAGGACCAGTCTGGCTTTATCCCCCATCGCAACACAGCCCTTAATCTGCGGCGTTTGCACGGTGTGCTCGCACGTGCCCCGTTCATACGGGAGCCGGCCATTTTGGCGTCCTTAGACGCCACCATGGCGTTTGACACGCTTGAATGGCCATATATCTGGGCGATGCTTGCGAAGTTTGGATTTGGCCCAGGGTTCATCAGTTGGGTCAAATTGCTGTATTCGGGCCCATTGGCGCAGGTGGTGGTGAACGGAAGAGTATCGGCTCCGTTCGAGCTGGGCCGGGGCACACGACAGGGCTGCCCCTTATCGCCACTCCTCTTTGCACTTGCCTTGGAGCCCCTGGCGGAGTGGCTGCGGTGGGAGCCTTCCATCCGTGGTCTCCGCTGGACCCCTGAGTATGAGGACCGCGTATCCCTATACGCTGATGACATCCTCTTGTACCTAGCTTCCCCACGTAAATCACTCATAGTACTGGTTGATGTTCTGCATTCATTCGGTCGTAACTCCGGTCTGGTCATCAACTGGGCTAAATCGTGTGTGTATGTTCTCTCCGGGGAGGCTCCTATCCTCCCGCGGGGCTGTCCGATCCAGGTCGCCCCGCAGGGATTTAGGTACCTGGGTGTCTTCATTACTCTGGACCCGGAGGCTCGGTATGATCGGAACTTGCTTCCTTCCCTCCAGCGTCTGAAAGAGGATGTCGCGCGCTGGCGGCGTTTGCCGCTTTCGCCGCTCGGCCGGGCGGCATTGTTTATTATGATGTCGCTGCCGCGTTTCCTGTACGCGTTGCAGAACACTATGGACCTCGTCCCAGCGCGCTACTTCCGCGAAGTGGAGAGTTTGCAGCGCCGCCTGTTCTGGGACGGGAGGCCACGTATTGCCCTGGCTAAGCTGACGCTCCCATGGTATGACGGGGGGATTGCCCTCCCGGATATTAAACGGTACTATTGGGCCTCCCAGCTAGCTGCGATTAATCAGGGCCTATATGGGCCCGCCTTAAACCCGGCGTTTGAAATGGATAGGATGCTACTTCCAGGTGGTGACCATAATCGAGCGCTCTACTCTAGCGTGCCCGACGCTCGCCTAACGGGCCCCACGCGTGTCATGGTGCGAGTGTGGCACGCGGCCAATGCAGCTATGGGGTGGAAGGACCGTTTGACCCGGGCGTCACCACTATACGCGTCTGAGCGGTTGGGCTCCTTGTGGACCTCGAAGGGCTTTGAGAAGTGGGACTTAATAGGCATCAGCAAAGTGGGGGATCTCTGGACGAGGGGAGGATTTAAAACGTTCGAGATGCTGCAGACGGAATTTCAGTTGCAGGGCAGCGAGTACTTTCGGTATTTGCAGGTCCGGCATGCGCTGGGCTCCGTCTTTCCGGACGTTGCCTCCATCCCGGAGTGTTCCCCCCTGGAGGATAGAGTGCTGGATGGACACGTCCCTGACAGCACGATCTCACTGATCTACAAAGAACTGATCAACGACCACTCAGACTTGTTGACTGCCCTTCGTGAGGCTTGGGTAGCCGATGGGCTGGAGCTGGACGACGAGGACTGGATCTCCGCGGTGGCCTCCCCGAAAGAGGTGGCCATACCGGCTCGCCTTCGTTTCGTCCAGCTCAAGATACTCCATAGGGTCTACATGACGGGGCCAAAGCTCCTGCGTATGGGCTATGCTGAGGACGGTTTGTGTAAGCGTGGGTGTGGTGCGTTGGGGACTCTTCTGCATATCTTGTGGGAGTGCCCGGAGGTGGAGGGGTTCTGGCGTGGTGTGCATGAGGTGCTGCGAGTGGTTACGCATGTGGCGCTGTTGCCCGAAGCGAGGAGATGCCTGTTGAATGTGTGGGAGCCTACCGATTACTCGGTGCCGCAAACGTGGTGGGTGACTCTGGGGTATATGGTTGCCAAGCGTGACATTGCCCAACTGTGGGGATCCCAGAGGCCCCCGACTGTCTCGGCCTGGAAGGAACATATGGATTGGTGCATGTTTCGGGAAAAGGTGGTGTATGTGGCGAGAGGTAAGCCTGGGACATGGGTGAAAGTATGGGGCCCCTGGAACGCCTACCGCGGGGGAATCTGTGCTCCACCGTTATTGCCTGATCCGTCGCCGGCCCCGTCCCCTTAGCCAACTCATTCCCCCGGTACCTGGGCATTAGGTGTACCCAGCCCTAGTTCTGATCTCTCCCCCCTCTTGAGATTCCTATGGATGGCTAGGATCCCCCCTCTGGGGGAGCACGTGTTGCTATTTCCGATTGAGGATTGCCTTGTGGGTTTGTTTGTATTTGTCGTTCTTTAAGTTTAAAATGGAACCGTATAGTGGGGTCTGGATAGTGTGGCTCACAACGATGTTAACTCCTGTGCATGCTCAGCCGCAGCACCATGTGTTTTATAAATGTATATCGTATGCTCCTTTCATTGCTAGCGGCCGGCCGGAAGGTTGTAGGCCCATATTTGTATATTTTTGAGTCTTGTAATAAACGGTTTAAAAAAAAAAAAAAAAAAATACCTGGGTATTAGAGTCTTCCACTCACTGGATGACCTGGAAGAGGGTAACTTGAATAGGGCAATTTGATCCCTTCGGACCAACATAGCCTTTTGGGGCACCCTGCGGCTCCGCATAATGGCCAGGGTCTCCTTGGTCAAGATGGTCATGCTGCCCTGCCTCTCGTATATCTTTGCTAACCTACCAGTACACATGCCCTCTGCTTGGTTTCACCCACTAAATGCCTTGGTGCGTGACCTTATCTAGGCAGACGGGAGACAGAGAGTGTCGCTACAAATTCTGCGGCGCCCCATGTGTGAGGGGGGACTGGGTGTGCCGGACTTCGAGTTTTACCAACTGGCTGCACAGCTGCAATGGGAAGCTAAATGGCTAGAGAGTGTGAACCAGGAGGGGACCTTCCTTATGGAGCCAAATCAACATCCACACCTTCTGCTGGCAAAGCTCCTGAATCGGACAACTAAAGTCCCTTACAACACGACGCTGCAGACCTCAGCTCTGCAGTGCTGGACACGTTGTATATCCAGACTGCTGGACGTCCCGTGATACTCCCTGGCACTGCCGGTTTGTGGGGCTGCCATATGGGGATCCGCATTCGATTCTTACGGCCGAGCAACTAACAGCCTGGACGGAGGCTGGGATCGAAACTGTAGGGGACTGCTACCAGGACAAAATCCTACTCCCAGTTACAGAACTGGTTGATTGGTGTGGCTTCCCACCGGGACAGTTCCTTACGTATGAGGTGCTGGTGCAGACTTTTGGGCGGTTTTGGGGTGTGGCCAGGGAAGAACCAGAAACCCGTGTGGTGCTTCACTCTCTGTTCACCCTGGGAACAGCGGGCCACCAAACTAAATGGTTTTACAAATCGCTACTCGAGGCTTCCCTGTTCTCATTTTTAAAGCTGAGGGGCAAATGGGAGAGGCTCCTAGACAGTGATTTCACTGTCGCAGAGTGGAGTAGCGTGTTGGAGCCCCCCAAGAAAATCTCACGTAATACTCAACTAAAATATCTCCAATTTAACTTTCTCCAAATGTCATACATGACTACCCACTTTCTTTTTGCTGCCTCTGGGGTGGAGCCAAGAGGCTGCCCAAGATGTGGCTAGTTGGATGTAGACTTCCTGCATATGACCTGGAGCTGTGGAAAGCTGCACGTCTTCTGGCAGGCAGTGCTGTCTAAGATTAACACTGCACTAGGGCGTGCTCTTGAACTAACAACAGAGGTATGCCTACTTTGATTGTGTCCTCGCCCACCCAAACGCAAAGTGGGAAATCAGTTTATGGACCTGGCCTTTGCACTGGCCAGGAGACGAATAGCGGTGCCATGGAAATAGACTTTGGGGCCACAGATTAACACTTGAACTCAAGAAGTGACTAAATGGGCTGGTTCCGAGGGTATTGCACTGTATAGAGAAGAATTAAAGGGCTTGCGCCAACACCCGATTGCAGATCTCTGGAAGGATGCCTTATTTATTTGAGAGCACCCGAGCTATCTCAAAAGCACCGATGAGGATAGTGAAACCCCCATGAACTGACTCACTGGGGTAAATGGAGATGGACTGGGATGGGCCTTAGAGGGGCTGGGAGGCGATTGCGGCCCCCCTCACACCCTCCCCCTCCAGCCCCTTCCTCCCCTTTATTCTTCGAACCCCCTCCCCAGGAAAACACATCATGGAATCACACGACTACACTAGGCGCGCTCATTAGACGGGCTCGCCTGGACACACATTATACTGTCCATCACCCACAAACGCCTCTCGACCCCCTTTAATACCCCCAACCTGTGGTACCTTAATTTTTTTGGGTTCACGTACTATTGGTTCTCAGAACGTTATAATTAGGGCTCCTGGTTTTATGGTATTTATGTTTTTTAACATTTCCATCTGTATTTGTCCATATTTATTTTTGGGTCATTTTATCTGTATTTATCCATATTTATTTTGTGTTCTGCGTATTAATGACGTTGGAAAACTGTACATTTCGATTTTTGTTTAACTGATAGATGCACACTCATACATTGATGTCTGTCGTGTTTTAGCTATATAAGCTGCCAAATATTACGTAACAATACCTTCACTGGATAATACTAGCATTATACCATAAATGTATGTTGACATATGCCGTTATTTAAAGAATTATCATCCTATGTTTTTATTTTCCACGCTGTCCATCTGCTCAGCTGCTGCCCTATAATTCATGAGACAGCATGGAGAGTCACTGAAAAGAACTACAATTTTCTGTATTTATCCACTTTTAAAAATAAATGCAGACAGAAAACACATTGTTTTCTGATTGTATTTATCTGTAAAAATCTGTAAAAACGGAAAACGGGGAGCCTTAGTTATAATATTAGTATATGACCATTGTGTGGCAGTACAACACTTCCTACCCGATCGCAATGACCCCCAGTAGGGGAAGGCACATTACTTCACGTGGAGACACACCATTGAGGGTACATGTCCTGGCATAACTATGAATGCCACCGAACTAATTGGGAAGAAGTCACCATATATCAGGTGGAATTTTTATATATACTCATTGATGGAGGACGATATGTATAAACATTGTCGGTTAATGTCCTCATAAGTTACGATTCAAGTGTGAACCGAAGGGATAATAATGGAAAATACTGTAACGCCCTGAACGTCTCAGGATCGTTTAACAGACACGACAATGAGGACGCAACCACTTGTGAAGGGTTAGTTCTTTTAATGAAGGCAAATAGAATACAAAGAACAAACAAAAGTTATAGTCACTGGAATCCTCCAGGCTAAGTACGTTACCAGCCCACAGCACGGATGGTCCTAACCGTCCTCTGCATATACGCCGATCCCGGCGTATGCCAACAGAGGGCAGAAATGAAATGGCCGACAATGCCAATCGGTAGGCTGTGAGGGGCACGAAGAGTGTTGGGGAGAATCGAGGAGTCAGGGAAACACCCAGCCGGGGTCTCTACCTGAAGGGAGCAGCCGCTCAACCTCTTCCTCAGACTGCACCGGGACGCGGAGTCACCTCCTGGTGATGCGTCACCGATACCCCAATCACAAGCAAGAAGACTGAACCGAGAGCAGCCGCTCGATCGATCCTGTGGACTTCCGAGTCTGTAACGCGGCAAACACCTCCTGGTGTGCGTTACAGCTGGCAGTCCCTGTGTCTCTGGTCGGGCTGGGAGTTACGACTCCAACCAGCAAAAGCGCCACTGCGCTTGGACTCAGCCGAGTCAAAAAGCGAAGCTCAATGGTTGACCGGTAGAGCTTCCGGGTCCTTCACAGGTGACGATGGGGCAAGACACGGCCCAGGGAGTAACGACTCGACCTACCTCCGTTCTTGCCTTACTGGAGCACCACTCCGGAACACTGCTCTTCACGAAGCAGGTACGTCGGTGTAAACACAATATCCGACAGCGTTGTACCTCCCGGTTCCTCCCTTTATAGGGCGTGTTTTCCTTGAGTTATGTAACAGCTCTCCTGTTTACATAACCTCTCAACCGCTAAGCATCCTGGGAGATGTAGTCCGTTTTCGCTGGTTACCGTTTTCCTCCCCTCGTATGACAGGAATTCTTGACAGTACATCCTCCCTCTCAGCGGCTCCCCACGGGTCCAGCGCTGGCAGGAAAACGCCGATGGAACAAGGAGACCAAGCGCGGAGCATGAACCCCTTCAGCCGGTTCCCATGAATGCTCCTCCGGGCCATAGCCTTTCCATGCAACCAGGTACCACAGCTTCCCCCTGCGCCATTTGGACGCCCGTATGCCCGACACTTCATACTCCACCTCCGACTCCACGCATACCGGCCTAGGTGTCCCAGACGGCTTGGAGGGTGCTGGTTTGAGCAATGATACATGAAAGACAGGGTGTATCCGCAATGACTGGGGCAAGCACACCTTCACGTTCACAGGACCCATACACTTGGTAATTCGATAGGGGCCCATGTACTTGGGATGGAACACACTGTTCTTTCGAAACCTCATGTTTCTTGTGGATATCCAGACGTAGTCTCCAGTGCGGTACAGTGGCCCGGGCCTTCTCTTCCTATCTGCCGCAGCCTTGTATCTTCTCTTGGCCTCTATTAGGACAGCCCTTGAGCGCATCAACGTGTCTTTTATGTGTGCCACCCTGTCCGCTGTGGCGGGAATCCTGTCCTCTCTGAACGGATGTAGAAATGGCAAGAACCTGGGATGTTGGCCATAGTTGCTATAGAACGGAGATGACTGTGTGGAGCTGTGAGTGGCGTTGTTATAGGCTACCTCTGCAACCCATAGCAAGTCGACCCATTCTTCCCTGCCCTGGTCCACAAAACATCGCAGATACTGTTTGAGCGTTTGGTTCAGGCGCTCGGTTTGGCCGTCCGTTTGAGGGTGGTAGCTGGTGGACAGGGCGGTCTTAACATGCAGCGCAGTGCACCAAGTCTTCCAGAATTGCGCAGTAAACTGCGACCCCCGGTCCGACACGATCACCCCAGGTAATCCATGCAGTCGTACCACATTCTTTAGGAGTAGTGACGCCAATTCCCCGGCCGTAGGGACTCTCTTGCAGGGGATGAAGTGCCCCATTTTCGTCAAGTAATCCACCACCACCAGTATTGCCGTCATCCCCTGGTCTACCGGTAGGCCCACCACGAAGTCCAGTGATATGCTATCCCATGGTCTATCCGGGGTCGGAAGTGGATGTAAGAGCCCTTGGGTTCGGCCATGGCCGGCCTTCATGGTAGCACACGTAGGACACTCCTGTCCCCACCTCCTGACATCCACTCTCATGGTTGGCCACCAGAAATGCCGTCCCATGCTAGCCACCGTTTTTTCAAAGCCCAAATGACCTGCGCATGGAGAGTCATGGCACCAGATGAATGCTTGTTTCCTTAGCCTAGGCGTGGGTATCAATAGGCACCTGCCCTTCAGGGGTATCCCGTCCTTCAGCTGCCATTCTCTGTGACTGAGGAGCCACCTCCGCCATGCGAATGACCTGATCCCTCTCTTTATTCCCCTCAGGAAAGTATCCGGTTGGATAACCCCCAATACCATCCTCGGGGAAATGATGGAATGCTCGGTCGCAGGCAATGGTTCCTCCCATATCTCATCGGAAGGACCCCCGTGTGCTGTCCGATGGGCCCCGTCACCAATCGCCTTCCGTCTACCGCATAGACGTCTTCGGGTACTGCTTTGGGAAGAAGCACTAGCCCTAGCCTGCATGCCTCGTTGTGGTCCATAAACATGCCAGTGGCCCCTGAATCCACCATGGCCACAACGGGTATCCACTGGTCATGCACTCCCACGTGCACCGTGATAAACAGGTGTCGTTGTCCCTTAGTGACCGAGTTGGAAAGTGAAGGGATGGATGAGTGACTCCGAGATGCCCCTTCTCTGGTCTTGGAGTCCTCTAGTTTTCCGCCGGTATGTCCACCACGGCTGTTACCGACCGGTTGGCCCGATAACGTGACGTCTTCGGTTTGGCAGGGCATTCACGTACGTAGTGGCCTTTTTTGCCACAATATAGGCACAATCCTTGTTTACGGCGTGACTCTTTCTCCGTGGCTGTGAGGCTCGCTCGTATTGCGCTGATGTCCATGGGTTCTCCCTTGGATGCGGTGGAAGTTTCAGGACTTCCCACCGTCACATAGGATGGAAGGGATTTTCCTTTTCTCCCATGATCCCCCTTTCTTTCACTTAGCCTATGTTCCAGCCGTAATACCAGGTTGATAAGGCCCTCACATGTCTTGGGTTGAGGGTCAATATGAGCCACGGCATCCTTGAGCTCATCGCACAGCCCTTGATGGAAGAGCGCCGTCTGTTTAGCAACAGGCCACTTGGTTTCCGCAACCAGCCTTCGGAACGCGTTGAGATACTGCACCAGGTCGTTGGATCCCTGTCTCAACTCAAGCATTTCACGGTCCGCCGTGTACGAGTCAGCCCTTCTGTCGAATACCTTCAGGAATTCCTCGCGAAAAGCACCCCAATCACATAAGAGGGGGTCGTCCCTGCTCACCAGAGGTACGGCCCATTGTGCCGCGTTTCCAGCCAAATAGGATATAAGGAAAGCCACACGAGCCTGACTCGTGGGGAACGCCTTTGGTTTGCACGATAAATGTAGCGCCACTTGTGTGAGGAATACCTGCACTGTGTTAGGATCCCCACTGTACCTCTCTGGTGTTGCCAAGGGGATGGCTACCGGCATTTCCACTACTACCGCAGGGGTCTGGTTCGTGAGGGAGGTGCTGGGCGTGAGCGGGTCCAATTGGATAGCATCCAGTCTGGCTTTTACATCGGCTGTTTCTTGCCTAGAGGCAGCCACTTCAACTTGCATGGCCGCTAAAGCAGCCAGCACATCATCAAGTGTTGCCATGTCTGTTATCGACCGGGAGACAGTTAGTGTTATTAAGGTCGGATATTTTGTAACGCCCTGAACGTCTCAGGATCGTTTAACAGACACGACAATGAGGACGCAACCACTTGTGAAGGGTTAGTTCTTTTAATGAAGGCAAATAAAATACAAAGAACAAACAAAAGTTATAGTCACTGGAATCCTCCAGGCTAAGTACGTTACCAGCCCACAGCACGGATGGTCCTAACCGTCCTCTGCATATACGCCGATCCCGGCGTATGCCAACAGAGGGCAGAAATGAAATGGCCGACAATGCCAATCGGTAGGCTGTGAGGGGCACGAAGAGTGTTGGGGAGAATCGAGGAGTCAGGGAAACACCCAGCCGGGGTCTCTACCTGAAGGGAGCAGCCGCTCAACCTCTTCCTCAGACTGCACCGGGACGCGGAGTCACCTCCTGGTGATGCGTCACCGATACCCCAATCACAAGCAAGAAGACTGAACCGAGAGCAGCCGCTCGATCGATCCTGTGGACTTCCGAGTCTGTAACGCGGCAAACACCTCCTGGTGTGCGTTACAGCTGGCAGTCCCTGTGTCTCTGGTCGGGCTGGGAGTTACGACTCCAACCAGCAAAAGCGCCACTGCGCTTGGACTCAGCCGAGTCAAAAAGCAAAGCTCAATGGTTGACCGGTAGAGCTTCCGGGTCCTTCACAGGTGACGATGGGGCAAGACACGGCCCAGGGAGTAACGACTCGACCTACCTCCGTTCTTGCCTTACTGGAGCACCACTCCGGAACACTGCTCTTCACGAAGCAGGTACGTCGGTGTAAACACAATATCCGACAGCGTTGTACCTCCCGGTTCCTCCCTTTATAGGGCGTGTTTTCCTTGAGTTATGTAACAGCTCTCCTGTTTACATAACCTCTCAACCGCTAAGCATCCTGGGAGATGTAGTCCGTTTTCGCTGGTTACCGTTTTCCTCCCCTCGTATGACAGGAATTCTTGACAAATACTCACTCTGTAATGTAAAACATGTTAACAAAATGCCAATAAACGTATTTAAAAAAAAAAAAGAATGTGACTTTCACATCTATAAATCAGCAGCAGAAGGAAGCAAAACAACCTCTGTGGTGGAATTAATGGAGCAAAGCAAACACAACCACTTCTGCAAGGTAACAACCAACTGCATTAAAACACATATAAAAGAAAGAAAGGATTTATTGGATATTTGTGAATTTCTTTTTGCCGCACTGTTAACTTTTCCACATTCTATAAGCAAAATATACCATATGTTAGGCTGGCATGGGAAGTAGTTGAAAACAAATCTTGGCAATGCCGATTTGTTGAGACAGACTTTTATGCTTTTGATTGTATTTAATATTCATTTCATCATTACTTTTACTACTAGATAAGCATACAAATTTTGAATAATTATCATCAGTACCTCTCTCTCCCTCAGTGACACCGCTACCCTTACTGCAATAAACAAAAAAAACATGCTGACGAGCGAGCTCTGGCTGCTTTATGGCACTTAATTTTTTTACACTTTCAACTGGGGAGTGGAGTTGGCCTAACGGCTAGGGCTGTCGACCTCAAATCTGGGGAACCGAGTTGGAGTCTCGGCAATGACGCTGAACATCCTGTGATTCTGGGCAAATCACTTAATCTCCCCGTGCCTAAAAATGAATGTGTCCTCCAGTGCTTAATTTGTGCCGGTGCTTTCCGGTGCTCAGCACCGGCACTTAAATCACAGGGCCGGGTCTATGCGGTCTTTCTCCTCCTGCAGAGGACCCGGTAATTATTAATAATGAATTCCTGTTCATTCCTCTGTTGCTGCCTGGTATGTCCTCTTCGTGAGGCCCACCCCGGTCCAGGCATGGTAAAAGATCGACAACATGACGTTCATCACGTTAGTGATGTCACGTCAGCAGATCGTGGCTGCCTCCCACAAAGAACATGCTTTCATTTCCGTTGGGGAACTGCCGAGGGCGGGCTTTTGGCTGAACGCACGGCAGGCTGGAATTGTGTAGTACTGCAGGTCAAATGTTTAACAATAACGTAAAACTTCCAGTAGAAGTGAATTTAAACGAGCGCCCACGATAAAAGCAGCAGGTATGAGTTTCATAGATTCTATTTACTTGCTTCATAAGTAGAGAGGTAACGTGGTGCAGTCGCTATTGTGCTTCTCAGAATCCTGTGAATTAATTGTTGTTTTGTGAAACCGGGCGTGAAGTGCCTTATGTTACATGCATTCCCGATATTTTTCCCTGACACCCTCATTGCGATTTAGTTGGACCGCTTATTTCCTGCTTAATGTAATCTATTCGTTTGGGCCTTTTCACGTAGTTTAGCAGTATCATGATTCTAGAATTGCTTTTGTTTGCTTTTTTTACACGTGCTTTGAATCGCTCCTTGTAAGAGAAAGTTTTATAGTGTCAGTTATGAATACCTTCGTACACATGGACGCGTACTTGGTGCAACTCACGGTTGCCTCAGAGTGTTTGGCATTTGTGTCAGTCAACCATGGTTGTAAAGAGTGGCTACTCACTCGTGAGAGCCGGGGAAGGGAGTGTATTATCTCATTATTTTGTAATTTTTTAACGTTGACACTGTCTGGGAAAAGGTTTCACCTCCGCCCCAGTTTGGCACCCAAATACAGCAAATGACCGGAAAAGTGACAAATTAGCCTTAGTGAAGTGCCTTCCAAAATAACTTGACTAAAATCATTGTTGGCGCTTGTTGCGATGAAACTTGGGTGCACGATTTGTCGACCATCCTGAATCGCACCCCGCTCACTAACATGAGACAACTACTGGCAGAAAGAGCTCTTTGAAGCAGATAACTTATTTATCTGAATTCTGATAGGTTCACGCAGAAACTTCAGTGTGGAATATCGTAATATCTCATAGAATGAATGCTGCACGTCCTAAAAAGCTGTTCTTCCCAGTGTGGCTGAAGATCCTGGTGCGTTGTTGTGCACAGCTGTCTTAAGTGAGACCTCAGATTTTCCTGCCTCTCCAGTCTGAGTGCACTGTGGCAGAAGAGGGTGTGCTAGGAAGCCCTTTCCTGTGTGTTTTTGTATACATTATTGTTAACATCCTGCTTTAACAACTAAGCAAACGTAATTCAGTCCTATCCAAAGACAGGAGAAAGAGCATAAACGAGTGCATGCAAAGCCATTTTGCTATCAAAATGGATGGCTATTCTAGCTTCCTGCAGCTAATCATAACATCTTATATCTTGTTTCAATAATGTTGCTTCTAGGTAGGTTTATTACTACAGAAGCCCTGTTCCGAACCCTGGGCTATCATTCTGAACAGTTTGGACAGCAAAGTACATTTCCAGTAAGTTTAAAATGTAAGGGATTTTGAGGCGAATGCTTTTCTGGGCTTCATTCACATTGAGCAGCTGAATCTGGCCGAGTGACAGTTCTGACACTTCTGAATGTTGCCCATGTCCACTTTAGTTCTTTCTGGTCTTTCGGGCCCATTTAAGACTACCCATGCCTTACTCCTGGCCCATGTTAGAGGTAGGCCTATGCAAGTATTGTTTATCGTGGGCCTTTTAGTTTTCCTTACGTTTCAGTTTTCTGCGCTGCCTCCACTTTCAAGCGCACATTACAGGAAAGGTCTCTCCTGTGCTGTGACACATTTTCTACATTTGTGGTGGCTACCAATATGTTTTCTTCCGGTTAAATTGTGAAATAGTTCTTGTCTTATCAAATTTGTTGCCATGCATGTTGCCCATTCTTGATTGAATGAACTGCAGTTGTCTAAAGTTGAATCTAGCAAGACAAAGTAAATGGTTGCAGGTGTATTGGAGGACCATAGCTCTTTTCTATACTGGCCACGAGAGTTAATGCTTGCCCAAACCTTTAATGCTGATATGCGGCTTAGGATTCCATTTGACTACACTCTTTCTGGCACCCCAGGGAAGAGTGTTGATGTACGTACCTTTTCGAGATGAGAACTCTGAAGTAGTTTCTCGCCAAAAAAAACCAAAAAACGCTTGAACACCCCATCAGGGATAACCAGTGCTTTATAAATGAAAACCTTTTCTCTCTTCTATCCCTCCGCTATGCTTCTCAATCAAAATAACTGATTAATATCCACCACTCAAATTACTTTCATATTTTACTATACTAACTCAACACTAATCCTTTATGGGTTCCGGAGTAGCGTGCTACTCACCGAAAAAGCGCTTTGACGCCTCGTCAGGAGTAGTATGCGCTATATAAATGCAAATACAATACATTAAAAGCAACAAGAGCCGCACAAAAAAAAATACATATCCGGCATTAAGGCACATTATTAATCTCACGTCTTTCATGCTGAGGGCCTGCGCTTCAGATTTATTGCCATGTAAAATCCGACCGATGGTTGCCAGAAACTGTGCTTGAGTCACATAGTTTGGGTTTGATAGCCTGATGCTATGAAATCCTCTGTAGATTTATTTTGCTGCCCTGCCTTTCTGAAATTAAAAAAGAGTGCATACTCTAGCATACATTTTTATCAGCACGGACCTGGAGAGCTGTCTGTAATTCTGCTTTCGAACTTAGTACTCATGGCCCAAGACTAACTACAGTGTGCACGTGCTGCTCTGCACTTAGTAACTGCCAGCACTCTAATTGCGTGGCACAGGACCAGGCAGCATTACGAGGAGCAGCCGGGCAGCAGGCATAGCAGGACATTCTGAGCCCAGTCAGCACAAGGTGACGCAAAAAAATGTGACTAGCCCATCATCCCTCAAAGATCAGGTAACTGGGGCAAATCATTTTTGGCGCTGGGAGGGCCATTGCTGATTTTGTCATTTGTGTGTTTGCCTTGAAAATGAGGACTCTGTGCATTTTTGTAGTGTTTTCATTGCGACAGATAGTTTGTACTAGCTCAGCTGTGGGATATAAGTTCACTTTTGTTAAAAGAAATAGCAGATAGCTGAAAAGAAAGCAGTTTCTAATCTACAAGTTGCTTTTGACTTTACCAAATATAAAAGACTGGCTATAGAGAACCCTAAACAAAGAACGCTTTTAGAAAAGGATACTCTCATCCAGAATCACAAGTGTATGCACTTTGTGATTTAAAATGTGGTTAGCAGTGGGCTGAAGCAGGTTAGGTAATAGCAGGAAAGTATTTGTATGTTTGAATTTTGCATACTTGCTGCATTGTCTCTGCAAGTGTGTCCTTTCATTTCATTTCCACTAAATTCAATTACTAGATGAATGAACACAACAGATGAAACTGATTGATCCAAACATACATGCCAGTTGATTTAAAGTGCCCAAAAACAAAATGAGCAATAGTATGCTGCAGAAACCACTGTCCGGAAACCATTGTCAGTCTCCTTAATTATAATCCACTTATGGTAAAATGCTCCCTTGACCCACTACACTGTATGTAATTGGCTTATTATGAGATGGAAAGGGTTAACTGTTTTGAAAAAAGATTTATCATTTAGGAGCTAAATTGAAAAAGTCATATATGACTTTTTCATTCTTCCACCACTGCTGCCTCTCAAGGACTAAGGAGTCATTCATGTTGTGCAAATGATTCGGTGCACACTTGTTAAAATGTAGAATGTTTAGGATACACTACACAGACAGACCTGTGCAAACATGCCTGAAGTGGACAAATTGTAAAAGGAAGCCGTAATTTAAAAATATGACATTGTTTCTATCTTCACATGGAGTTAATTTGTGATTAATTTTTCAATACTCTAGTCAATGTAAGTGGGTGAATTAATGAATTTCTAAGTGAACGTGTTGGCAGTGCCCGCTTTAGCACTCCTGGCACCTGATGCAACAATCTCTTTTGGCAGCGCGTACACCAAGCTTGAGGAGGTGGGGATGACCGCCATGTTCACATAAACTCTGAAAGAACGAGTCCTTAAAACTAACAATGGCACAAGCTTTCACAGTGCATGCACAAATGGTGTGCCCCCAAGCTTTGCACTTAGTGATATGGTGTCCTTAATCGCTATTGTGTGTCTTGGAGAGCACAGCTATGCATTGATGAGACAGGTCAAGAATGATATAGCCCTGTCAACCCTCAACTTTACATAATTAATTACTGTATATTTAATAAAGCAGAGGTGTTCTCTTTTCTTGCTTTTCCTCAGTATTTTTCTTTTCTTCCTACCCTTCACACCTTACTCCTTCCCTTCTCTCCATTCTTCTTTCACTTTCTGCCCTATGTCCACGTTTCTTCTTAATCGCCACCTCCCATCATTAACTGCTTTTCATTTTTCACCTTCTCATCTTTCCCTTCCACTCTCTTTTCATGCACTCCCCACAGTCTGCTCTTCTTCCCTTTCTCTTCTTTCCTTTTTTCATTCTCATCCTGCTCCACTCCAATCTCTGCTTTCTTCACTTCTCTTCACATTTTTTGTCTACTTATCTATCTTTGCCTTCAGACCTCTCCTCCTTCCTCACTCCCCCTTTTTATGTTTTTCCTTCTTGCACATTTTTTATATCCACTCCAAGAATCTGTGTTTGTTCTCAGGGTCATACATTTAAATCTTGGTGTGGCAACTCAGTCTTTCATCTTTTTGAGGTTGATAAAATTTGTGCAGTTGAGCTGGATCACAACATTTTAAATTCATTGTCAAGTCTTCTTTTGGTGAATGTGTGCTTTACAAACATACATGGTATGTTAAGGACACAAATGTATTTTAATCTTTTTTTTTCTTTCAATTTCTTTGCAATATTGCACTGTCATTATTCTCTCTGTACCTCCTGGACCTAGTACCTTTCATACTCGTATCCGTTCCCCCAGACCTTTCTTTCCTTCGTCCCATCTTTTTTTCTTTTCCTTTTTTCTCTCCCTCAGCACCTCCAGCCATGCCTTCTTTCCCCTCTTGTTTCTTGCTTCCTTACACCCTCATTCATTCCCCATCCTTCCTCCCTTGGTGCATTTAATCCTTCTTCCTCCATTCATTTTGTACTTTCTTTTTTCCTGCTCCTTCCTTCATCCCTTCTTTAATTTCTTCCTTTCTTATCCCCAACCCTTCCTTCTGCGTTTCTTCCTCCTTTCCTTTCTTCTTTCTATTCATCTATCACGCATCATTGATTTCCTTTCTCCTTCTATCCCTTAATTTCTTCTTTTCACATTATTTTCTTATTTCTTCCTTCTTTCATCCATTACTTATTTATTTCCTCACTCCATTACCCCCTTCCACCCTGCATTTGATGCTGCCTTCTATAATGAATTCCTTCCATCCCTTCCTTTCTTTTAAACCGCACAGTACAAGCACATTCTCTTTAGTTTGCAAAATTGCCTCAAGTCCTCTGTTGACTTTTCCTAAAGCTGCATTTTCAGATTTGCACACATTCTCTTATTTGAGATAACTTTTAAGTTGTCATAGGCTTCCCATATGTTACATTATGTTATGTTTACATTATGTTATGTTGCAGTATTGATTTGTATAGCGCACTAATCACCCAAGAGGGTATCCAGGCACTTGGGCAGGTGTGTAGGTGGGAGGTCCTCAAAGTGCTTATGTGGAGAGCAATGTCTTCAGCTTCTTGCGGAACTCAAGATGTGAGGAGGTGGCTATGATGTGTTGAGGCTTGATGATGTGGGCGGAACCAATAAAGGAAGCGGGTGGGGCCTCTGGAGGAAGTGCGCAGAGCTGGACAAGTGGGCGTGGCCTCCCCAAAAAATTTGAGCACCTGCACTTCATATTTTACAAATTAAGCACTGGTGTCCTCATGTAACGCAACTGGTGCTATGTAAAGCACTCTGATACCTGATACCGGGTCAAGTTTGCGCTATATAAAACTCTGTAAAAAAACAAAGAACTATGATTTCCCCTGACTATGGTGCAGAAAAGTGGGTGTTTGCAGTCTGCACTGGCAGCAAAAAGACCAAAGGGTGGGATTCCCAAATATGGAATAGCTCCCCTGCGACAAACGCTGCTTAACCATGCATGGCAGATGTCAACAGTTTGCTATCTCAGTCCACACAATGCCCGTCCTGGCCAGATGGGCAGCTGCGTCAGTATTACCATATTCAAGGCATTACCAGGGCCACTGGAATTATGCGGCAGGAGAGGGCCAAATTATGCGGCAGTGTTGAGTAAATTATGTGACCAGAAAAGCCCAATTATGCGCCACAATGTGGCACATTTTGTAATACTTTTACTTACTATTTCGCTATTTTTAAACTTGGTAGCACTCTCTGGGCATTGTTTGCACCTCATTCGTACCAGTTTGACAGGCAAATATATCAATAAGCATCATAAAGGTGACCAGTCCAGCTTTGGAAAGGACCTTCCACTGCGCGACAACGTGTTGTCACATTTTTTGTAACTTTTGAACCGTTTGAGCTCGAGACAAAAAAAAATTGTTACAATCTGTAGATTATGCGGCAGATGATGGATTATGTGGCAAATGCTGCAAATATATATTGATGTGAAAATCGCCGTGGCCGCACAATCGCATAATTCCAGTTGCCCTTGGTATTATCAATGTCAAGGACCCGCAAACACTGCATGAATGGCTTTGCACCAAAGAGCCCTGGAGCTGCGGCCTACGCCGTATCTTGTTACCAGTGCCTCGTATGAATCCGTTGTGCCTGTAAACCCATCAAGGCTCTAAAGCATTATAGGTATTGCTTTGCTTCTGTCGGTAGCTGCATCCTGTAGCCATGATGGGCATCCTACAATCCATTAGATAAGTATCAGTAAGTTTAAAAAACCGCCAGAGCAACTCCGCTTTTGATCCGTTTGGGAACGTACTGAGTTGTTTTGCCGCTTGCCCCCTCCACCCACATCCTTTGTCGATTGTTGCCTGGCCCACCTCTGCGTTGTTTTTTTAAAATAAATCAGTAAGTTTTCAACCTTACAATGAGACTACATGATGTAAATGTCCACTATTTGTAAAGCGTGAACAATTACCCGAGAGTGTCAAGGTGCTGGGGGCCATAAGGAAGATTAAGCGAGCTATTGGCCAGAGTCACATGGCGCTGGGCTGATCTGCCGCCGGTGCCAGGGATCGAACCATGAGCCCTCGGGTTCCAGAGTCAGTCGCCCTGGCCGCTGCACCACACCTCTTCCCTCTGATGTTCATAGAGAATTTGTTTTTTCAAACGTTAATAGGTGGAGCTGTTCGCGAGGTATAAAAATTGAGTGGGGGCTCCTGTGAGCTGAGCAGTGTTGGTGCAGCTTGTTTTACGTGCCTCGTTTGTTTACTGCAATCCCTTCACAAAAATGAATTCTTGGCCTCCTTCCAGCCTCTTGGTATAATTGCTGCCTTCAGGGCTCTCTGCTCTGCATTAGGTCTTAAAAGTGCTCCGCGTCCTGCTCCGACCTCATTTCATCTCTTAAAAACATTAAAAGTGCAAATGGCCAGGGACTTGTCTTAGTGGGATGTACATTGTATGGTTCTAAGGACCAGATGAATCAAAGGGTTTTGCCCATTCTGTGTCTATGGGAAAATGTGTTCATGCATATGGCCCTAAAATACTACAGAGTAGCGGTAGCCAATTAAAACATTTGATGTAATGTGCAGCAATGAGGGGTGTGTGGAGCCGGCAGGCAGATGGTTTTGTGATGCCAAAGGGAGACAATACATTATTCTGAAAAATAATAATTATGGCTATTGCTAATATATCGAGCCATGCTTTACACTTTCGGTAATTACAGGAGACAGTCAGACTTTGGTGTTACTGGAAGCACTAGTCGGTACCACTAGTTAATAACCTTCATTCATCACATGGGCCCAAGCCTCAGCAAGTGTGCATAAGGAGAGAAATGCACAATAACCAATGTTATTATCTAATTCTTCACATCAAACCCAAAGGAACTTGCCCCTAAGAGAAGGCTCGGACATCGGTGGATTTGCACAAACATTCTGTGTTATTCCAGGGCGCATGGGAGTGCCATACGGCATTACTTGTAATCATGAGGTAATGCTGCATCCTGGAATTAGCAATCTGTAATTCTGGGTGCGAAATTACTACATCACAATTACTAATGCTGCTGTAATGGGGGTTTAACTATTTTAAAATGAAAAAATAATGGAATTTACCAGTTACAATACATCTGTTGTTCTCGCTATCAAACTTCATCCACTGGGGGAGAGGATGTGGCCTAACGGCTAGCGCAGTCGATCCCAAAGCTGGGAAACCGGGTTTGAGTCTCAGCAGGGGATGCTCAACATCCTGTGATTCTGGGCAAACCACTTAATCTCCCCATGCCTAACAAAAATGAATGTGTCTGTCTGTAACGCAACTGGTGCTCATGTAAATCTCTCATACCTTCGGGTCAAGTTTGCGTTATATAAAAATGTTTTAAAATATATTCCACGAAGTAGATTAACAGTACCCCTTGGTTGTGTTGTGCACCACACTGACATACCTCTGTTGACATTAGTAGGTCTTTCATAATGCACATATATGCTAATCTGCAACATACACAGGCATTCCACCACTGAGACGCCCACAGAGCTCTCACAATGCACTTCCACTCTGACATGCATCGGGCACTAAATTCGGGCCATGAGTCTTCCACAGGACTTTTATGACGCACCTCTGCTGACTGGTACCATAGCGGTACAAAAGGGGGTGGTGATGGACGGAGCATCAGAACCAATCAAACACTCACACCCAGTCAACAGATCTGGGTTTGATCCATCACCGTTCTTTAGCCCACTCTGCCATCCCAGTTCAGACATGGCCATATGCAAATCAGTCTGACCCTGTGCCTCATGGGAACAGTCCATAGAGCTCTCACAGTGCACATCCATCCTGATTTACAGAATACATAGGCATCCCAGTACGGACACATTAACAGTGCTCTCAGAAATCAACTCTGTTTAAGTTACAGGATGTTTTATAATCTAATTATTTTTTTAACACTCAGGTTCACAACTTCAAATAACCGCCAGAGCAACTCTGCTTTTTATCCGTTTGGGGACGTATTGAGTTGTTTTGCGGCTTGCCCCCTCCACCCACATGCCGTGCCGGTTGTTGCCTGGCCCACCTCTCCATTGTTTTTTGCTCGCCCAGTCCTACATTGTTGCTTGTCCTGACCCACTCTCTCGCTCATCTCGCCAGCAAGAAAAGACGCTATGACACGGCCACTGCTGCCTGCATCATATGGCTTATTTTTTTTAACTTTCAGCCAGGCTGCTGTACAGCATGGCTAAAACACATTGGCAGTATAGCATGGCTAAAACACATTACATTGGCAGTGCAGCATGGCTAAAAACACATTGGCAATGCAGCATGGCTAAAACACATTGGCAATGCAGCATGGCTAAAACACATTGGCAATGCAGCATGGCTAAAACACATTGACAGTGCAGCATGGCTAAAACACATTGGCAAAGTCGATAGCTCTCCTATGCTTTTGCCAGTATGAGAGCTATTGGCTTTGCCAATGCTTCTTTAAACTCCCACGGACGTCACTCTGAAGAGATATTGGCCTAGCAGTTGTGAATGAAAGCATCAAATATCCCTCAGAAGAAGACCTATTTTCCATTTTCATCCATATTTAAAAATAAAGAGGAATAAAAAAAAACACGACGCCGACGCTTTCGTCTCCCACCAATCAAGGGGGTGATGGCGCCGCAGACGGCAGACCTCGGGACCCCTGGCCGCCGGATCGTGGAGAAGGCATAATTGGATTTCCCTTTATAGCCGCTCCAGTTCGCAACGCGCGGGCCTGGAGGCGTGCGTTTGCTTTAAATAGAACTGAAGTCAAGCGCGCATCACCGGCAGGGCACACCACACAAAAAAATAGAAGGAAAAAAAATGGGAGTGCGTGAGGACAGGAGGTGACGCATGGTCTGTGCTCATCCTCTGAGGGAGCTCCGTTCAGTGAAGCGCCTCTTAGTATGCGAAGATGGCGCCTGCCCTTTCTGTCAGTGAGTCACGCTGTCACAGGAGGAAGAGAGGCGTGGGAGGCTACGGGGGCGGAAGTGGATGCGGGGGCGTCAGGGGGCGAGAGAAGCAGAGAGAGGGATGTGTGTATGAAGAGGGTGAGCTACTAATGGCGCAGCAGGTGCAGTGGCACCGGGAGGCACAGGCATACATGCTAGGGTGGCCCAAATTTTAAAGCAAAAAACAGGGACATTTCCCCAAAATAGAAGAAGGAGTGCAATTTTACTTCAACACAGTGCACAGAATGACAGTGCTCCTTAGAAGAAAATTACAGAAAAGGCAGAAAGAAAATACATAAAATGCCATTTTAAAGCCATGCCTGTTAACTAAATTGCTCTCCTATAACAGCTGCTAACTATCCCTGCTTTGAGAAACGTAAAAAAATACCTCCGACCCTTTTCAGCCGACCCTCTCAAAAAACCGGGACATGAGCTTAATTTTCTGCCCACAAACAGGAACTGTCTGGGCAAATCTGGGACGCCTGGTCACCCTAATACATGCTAACTTTCCAAAATTGGGAGATTTAATTAAAAAACAAAAAAAAACAGGGGAATATATTTTCCCCTTGGGCTTATCTTGGAACAAGGTCCTTTTGAGGCAGGAGACACCTAAAACATGGCCAATTTTGGCTTCAGAAATCGGGAGTTTCCAGCCTGAATCGAGGCTGTTGGCATGTATGCACAGATGACCTGTTTCTTCTATGACAAGATTAGGTTATCCGAAACTCTTTTGCGACTCACCTACCTGTAGTAGGAGAGGACAGAGATCTGCCCTGTCCTAGCAGTTGTGACATTGGCCCGCTCTTATTCAGTCCCCCCCCCCATATCACTGGATAAATCCTTGGCACTGATGAAAGCCCTCAAATCTGGTTCACCCTCCGACCCCTGTCCGGACAAAATTCTGGCCGCCATTGCGGAGGTAATTAATCCGGCAGTTAATGTAGTTTGGAATACTGCCCTCCAGGCGGGAGAAATGCCGAAGAAGTGGGAAAATGCCAAAATCCTTCCTCTTTTAAAAAAACCTACGGCTGATCCCTCGGTGGCCAGTAAATATAGGCCGATATCTTTATGACCATATTTCTCTAAAGCTCTGGAGAGCTATGTAAATTCGGTGACCACGGACTATGTTGAGGCCAACCATCTCCTTCACCCAAACCAGTCTGGCTTTAGAGCAAATTTCAGCACAGAGACTGCCCTCCTGGAAGTTGTGGAAACTATTAAAATCACTTTGGACAAGGGGGGGCAGGGTAGCTCTGGTGCTGCTGGATCTCTCCGCGGCCTTCGACACCGTGCCCCGCAGTGGACTTTTACAAAGGCTCCAAGAGGGCGGGATCGGAGGCACGGTGTTGAGATGGTTTAATTCCTTTCTGAACAACCGCCAGCAAACCATTTGGTGCCCGCCTTTCTCGGCACCCATTTCCCCTATGAATGTGGGGGACTCTCAGGGCTCAATTCTTAGCACCACATTGTTCAATGTTTATATGGCGCCTCTAGCGCGCCTCACAGAGAACTATGGGGCTAAGATAGTGTCATATGCTGATGACACACAACTGCTGTTTACCTGCGAGAAGAGCTCAGAATTTAACAGTAAGGAAATAAACACATGCTTTTCAGAGGTTTTCCACTGGCTCAGGAAAAACCAACTGAAGTGCAACTCTGAGAAGTCAGAGATGATGTTCTTCAGCTCTCGGTCCTGTGATCTACGGCATCATTGGTGGCCGCAAGACATGTCTCCTCCCACCGCAGCCGTTCAGACTGTAAAAAATCTAGGCGTCAAATTTGATGATTCTCTCTCTATGAAGGCCCAAATTCAATCAGTGGCTGGGACCTGTTTCGGGATGCTGCGGATGTTGAGGAACTTTCTGCCTCTTCTCCGGAAGACGATAGTGCAAGCTCTGGTGGTGTCGAGATTGGACTATGCAAATGCCCTGTATCTTGGCCTTCCTGAATTTTTACTAGGCCGCCTCCAGGTGATCCAAAATGTGGTGGCCAGGGCTATTCTCTTGGCAGGGCCGAGAACTCATTCTACACCCCTCCTGGCCTTCCTGCACTGGCTACCTATTAGGAAATGGATCGCCTTTAAATCACTAGTGCTGGTTGTGAGAAGTTGGCCTGATATATGATGTCACTAATTCTAGTGTACACCTTGTATCAGTCCAAACAACCCTTATGGTGATTGGTTGTAAAGTCAACCTTATCGACCAGCTATCCTAGTGGTAGCATGGACAAGAGCAGTCTTAGGCTAAACTCTGAATGGCATGTGAAGCCAGCTGTTATACCATTTGTAACCCCTTGAATACCAAATGAAAGGACACCACAACAGATATATATATATAAAATAAAGTGTATTTATTCTAGTCAAACCCTCAGCACTCTTTATGAGATTAGAGGTAAGTACAACACAGTCTTATTCAAGCATACATTAAGTCACACAGGTAAGTAATACAGTTAGGCCCTAGGGGCCACGCAAACCATATACTAAGTAAGTGGTATAAGGACCACTGTCACGGAAATAGGATAGGCCT
Source organism: Triturus cristatus (assembly GCF_964204655.1). Taxonomy (NCBI): domain Eukaryota; kingdom Metazoa; phylum Chordata; class Amphibia; order Caudata; family Salamandridae; genus Triturus; species Triturus cristatus. The sequence continues at coordinate 63,004,270 of NC_140595.1, forward strand.
AGGCCTAGGGAATCGCTGGGGCTACACTATACTACCCAGGGTTAGGAAGTGGGAGGCCCACGGGATTCAGGTGCAGAGTGGAAACACTCACGCGTAATGCGTATAATCGATAGAAATAGTACAGTTCAGAATTAATAAGATTTTGGACACTTCTGGAGTAGCTAGGAAGTCGAGACTTGAGAACTAGACACTAGGATAGTCAATACCCTGATGAGCACCGGAGTACCCAAGTTACCTAGCCCACGGGCTGCGGGTGCATAGGTGTGAACTTGCGTCGGGTTTCGTCGTCGACTCCTATGGATGCCTGAAGGAAAGATGCTGACAGGCAGTCAGTGAAGAGTGTCCAGTGGATCCCAAGGCCGGGATCAAGAAGGAAGGATACCTGCAAGCAGAAGGGACAGAGTCTGGGTCACTAGCCAGTGACCACGTGGAACCAGGAAGGAACCAGGCGATGTCGGGAGATTGCAGGTGAAGAGGTGAAGCTTGTCGCAGCAGCCATGGGTACCAGGAGACTTCGAGGACAACCAGGACCAGGAAGCGAGCTGTCCCACAAAGGCTCGTGCTGTCGGCGGTGTCGAAGTTGAACTAGGACTCACCAAGCCTTGGCAAGTGGAACCCACGAAGAATGGAGGACTTGCTTCTGGTGCAGAGCAGGAAGGTCTGGGGTGCTTCTCTTTTACAGAGGAGCAGGAGCCAGTCTGGCGGAGCCAAACCAGCAGTGGAGAATTGAAGGTGTGTCGTCGCAAAGGTTACTAGCCAACGTCAAGCTATCCTGGCTGATGACGGCTGATAGCCAGAAATCGGTCCTAGGATGCTTGATTCCGGTCCAGGGAAGACATGGCTTGGCAGTTCGGGCTGGACTGTTCCCATGAGGCACAGGGTCAAGACTGATTTGCATATGGCCATGTCTAAACTGGGGTGGCGTAGTGGGCAAAAGAACGATGGATTTAACCCAGATCTCTTGACTGGGGGAGAATGTCTGCATTGTCAGCATTCCGTCCATCATTTGTTTGTTGTAACGCTTTTCGCCCTAAGTGGGATGGGTATTCCCAGACGTGGGACCCGTGCTCACTACGCCACTGGAGTCAAGCTATCCTGGCTGATGACGGCTGATAGCCAGAAACCGGTCCTAGGATGCTTGATTCCGGTCCAGGGAAGACATGGCTTGGCAGTTCGGGCTGGACTGTTCCCATGAGGCACAGGGTCAAGACTGATTTGCATATGGCCATGTCTAAACTGGGGTGGCGTAGTGGGCAAAAGAACGATGGATTTAACCCAGATCTCTTGACTGGGGGAGAATGTCTGCATTGTCAGCATTCCGTCCATCATTTGTTTGTTGTAACACTAGCCAACGGGCAAGCAACCGGACAGACGCGGCAAGCAGGAAAATGCAGAAGGGCCCCACGCAGGACTCGTGGAGTGTGGGGGGCTGCTCTTCGGTGCAGATGGTGCTTGGGGTTGGGGCTTCTCAATCCCCGGTGCACAACTTCGAGGGTGCCTCAGAAGCTGCGCTGGAAGATACTCGCCACTTTTCCCAGGTAGCCGGTCCCACGTCTCTCGTCGCCTCCACGGATCTCAGCTCGGCTGTGGATGTGGATCAGGGTCGGAGAAGTCTGGAAGTCAAGGCTCTGGTCGGGCTCTGCAGTCGGTCCCTCGTAGAACTTCAGCAAAGCAAAGGGTAAGTCTCTTGATGGTGCCTGTTCGTACAGGGTGACCACTCCTGGGCCACAAGGGAGATTCTTCAGTCTTCTTCTTTTGTCGAATGTCGAAGGTCCAGAGTTTCTGTTCAAGTTGCAGTTTCAGGATAATCTAATTTAGCAGGGCCCAACTAGCTACTAATATACTGGGCTAGTGGGCTGGGCTACCTGCAAGGTCCCTCCTATGGGTGGGACCAGGAAGGGGAGTGGCTACACCCCCTTTCCTTTGTCCAGTTTCGCGCCAGAGCTGGGGCTGGAGTGCCCCAGCACCGGTTTGAACTGGACTATGCATGGAGCACCTTGTGTGCCCCAGGCATGTCTCATTCCTTTCAGCCCTCCCTGCCCCAATACACTAAAGTCTGTCTGGGGAAGTGCTAGCACCTCCCCAAGCAGGAAACCTATTGTCCAGGCCTCCCTGGCTGGGAGGGCTCCCAGCAGCAGGAGGTCAGACTCGTGTCTGTGGCAGCAGCATCCATTTTGTGATGCTGAGGCTTTGGTGAGAGTTAAACAGCAAAGTAGGATTTTAACATGTCTCTCCCTCTAGAAGGGAGGAATAATATCCTCATTACCAGAAATGGTATGGGGGTATTATTCCAAAGTGTTAGACACCTTACACGACATGTTTTGATAAAGCCAAACCATAGTTACCATAACCGTTTAAGATTATAAGGCACTTTAAGAGTATATGGTAGGCTATATCATAGAACAGCTATAAGGACATGGTTCCGAAAGCTGCAGACAGGCTCAGCTCATGCTAGAGCACCATCTCACATGTTACCAAGCACTCTGCCTCCAGGATTGTTAAGGCCTGCCATAGGAGTGGCTGACAGGTACACATGTGTCTATATATAAGGGTAGATATAGGTATACTATATCTAAGCAAGGGGTGATTACACGACCTTGCCCCAGCTGAGTGATCAGCCAGTTGTGTCTGATTGGAAGGCCAGACCAGGGGTGGCATAATACATGCTGCAGCCCCTGGGAGGCCTAGGGTACACCTATGCCCTGGGTACCTAGGGTACACTGTACAGGGTCCAATAAGGTGATCCTTACTAATTGGGTATGCACCTAGGGTACATGGAGTCCAATTTAAAGAGAGAGCAGACAGCCTGAGACCCTGAATGGCAGGATCTCAGGCCAACTAAGTCGAAAAACCAGCTAGACACTAGGCAAAAAGTTGGGGGTAACCATAGTCAGATATCCACCTTCCTACACAACCCCCCCCCCCCCAAACGAAAGGAGATAAGGCTGTCCTTGACAAGGTAAGCCTCTATTGCCTAAGTGGCCATATAAGGAAGAACCAGCACTGGCATGGTTACCCCTGTCTCATGGTCCACTAAGCAATCCCTCACCCTAAAGGTATCATAGGGTCTCCACCATAGGGAATCTCTGCCTTTGGTGTGTCTTTGCAAAGTAAAAGGCTGGTGTTGAGATGGAGTACTGAAGTGAGTGTCCTCAAAGTGAGGCCTCAGCTTCCTCCAATCATCCTCCACCATGGATGCCTTTCTGTCTTTAACTGAGTTGCACTGTGCTCTCAGGGTCAGCCTCTGGCTACCTAAAGCTGGAGGCTGGGTCCCTTTTGTGGGCTTACTGGAGGGACAGGTCAGGTTTGGGGCCCTAAGGTCCCATGTTTGCCTGTGCCCAACAGAATCCCTCTGGGGAGGTCCCTAACTACCTGTAAAGGGGATCCCTCAGGAATGTTTTTAACCATCACCTGGCTAGGGATACTAGCCAGGCAATCCTCATTCTTTTGATGGGGAGGTTCTTGTGGACAGGGGCCCTCTTGGGGTCCACTGGCCTCCGTGACCTCTGCAGCCCTGGGCTGACTGAGGCAGGGTAGAGAGAGGCAGGCTACCTGCACCAGACTGGGACCCACCTTGGAAGGGGCCACTGACATCAGAGGCTCTGCCAGGCCAGGCCTGGCTACCTCTGGGGCAGTTCCTTCACAAGGGGTGAGGTCAGATCCCTGAGGAGGCTGACCTTTTCCTAATGTCTGGGGAGAGGGAGACTTTTCTTCCTCCCCACTACTCTCTGTTTGTGTGGAGTGATCCATAGTTTCAGGCTTCACTACACCTATGTCAGTCTGAGTATGGACTGTGACCATTACAGTCCTGCCAACCTTTTCAGGGGGGCACTCAGTTTGGGTTTGAGCTGTGACCCCTTCGGTTGGTGCTCTGAATAGGACGACACGGATTAACTCAAGTAATCTGTGCTCTGTAGCATCATTCTTCGAAAGGTAGAGGTAAATTAACATTACCCATAGAGACACTGGACCGGACTGCAGCTGGTTCTGTTGTCATAAACACCTTACCAATGAGTATGGTCTGTAATTTATTAATTTTTGTTCCACGAGCAGAGTGATAATATTGAGAGGTCCTGATGAATGCCGCGAACAAGTAGTCACCTGGCAGAAACATGTCGACCACCAATAACTAGGATATTATTTCAATCCTAGATCACCTCATTTTAACTCTAGCTGATGGGAACTATCATTAAATTAAATTTTGTTACCCTGTAGCTAGTTTTATTTACTCACATTTTGTTTAAATTCACACTCTGCCCCTTACTCCCCCTGCCAACTTTGGTATCCCCATTAAAACACCTCATGCTCCTCTCTTATTCTTTTTTGAGAGTTGTAGCCCACACTGTATACCTTGCGGTTGCAGTGTGCAAGAGGGGACCCAATGATGAAGCATGTCACCCTCGGGTGAGTGAGGGTTCTCGTCTTTAAAAGAAAAGATTTCTTTTTCCTCCCTTGTTTACACACACTGACTTTGTCTTTTAGGACAGTAGCATTTCATCACTTTTAGTGAGATACATTCATTTGGAGTTAGTGATGCCTGATGCTTTGTTTTACTCCACCGTTCGAACCCCTTAGTGTGATACATACACTGTCACAGCTCTGCCAGTCTCTACAGGGAAGTCTGTCTTTGCCTGGGCTGTGGCTACCACTGCCCTTCCAACCTTTTCAGGGAGGACATCTACTTGGACAGGGGTTGTGGCTGGCACAACCCCACTACCCTTTTTTGAAAGGCCTACCATTTTGGAATGGGTGTCTTGTTCAACTCCAGCCCAAGCTGAGAGTTCTAAGTCATTCCCCAGTAAGCAGTCTACAGGCAAGGTTGGGGACACTGCCACCCTTTTAGGGCCAGTGACACCTCCCCAGCTGAGACATTCCTCTGCCATGGGATGACTGTTCTGTTTGCCATCAATGTTAGTTACCTGGTATGAGAAACCAGGCAAAAGCTGCTCAGAGGGAACTAGCCTATGGGCCACCATAGTGATGCTAGCTCCAGTGTCTCTGTAGGCCTCAGCTTTTCTACCATTGATGTAGGGCTCCTGTCTGTACCTACCCAAAGTGTTGGGACAGGCAGTGAAGTTGGCAAACCCCATGCCACCATCACAGACAAGAGTAGCTGCTGTAGGGGAATTGGCTAAGCCAGGGTCCCCCTGTGTTCCCCAAGAAAACCCAACCAAATTTTTGGGGGCACTCCCACCACCTGGGGGATTACTGCTGACAGTAATAGGTGGTGTGACAGGAGTAATTGGAGGAACAGTTTTGTTTTTAGCCTTTGGGCAACTGCTGTCAGTTTTCCAATGCCCAGGAGTTTTACACTCATTGCAGTAAGGCATTTTAACTGTGGTAGAGGAGGGAGCTTGGGACCCACCACCCTGTGTGGAGATTTGGGGCCCTGAGGAAGATTTCTCTTTTGTTTTATCCCCACCCTTCTCTTGAGGCTTGGTGGTATCTTTCTTTTGGTCATCACCCTGATTTTTAGGCCTAATCCTGGTCCTGGCCCATTTATCTGCCCTCTTTCCCAATTCTTGGGGAGAGGTCAAATCTGAGTCTACCAGGTGTTGATGGAGAAGCTGGGTTTGACAATTATTAAGGTTCTGCTCCCTCATAATCAAGTTGTACAATCCTGTATAGTCCTGCACCTTGCTGCCAGTTAACCAACCTTCCAAAGCCTTAGTGGCACAATCCACAAAATTAGACCAGTCCTGTGTCTGTGTCTTCTGGGTGTCTCTGAACAACAACCTATATTGCTCAGTGGTTAAGCCAAACCCATCTATCAGAGCACTCTTCAGGACTTTGTAATTGTCAGCATCCTCATCACTAACTGTGAGGAGCTTGTCTCTACCTTTGTCAGAAAAGGAGAGCCACAAGATAGCTGCCCACTGACTCTGGGGTACCTGCTGTACTTTGCAGGCCCTCTCCAAAGCAGTCATCCACTTGTGGATGTCATCCCCATTCTTGTATGGGGGGACTAGCTTGCTTAGGTTTCTATGGTCATAAGACCTATCCCTATCTCTAGGAATGTTGCTGCCACCAGTGGGTTCTGACCCACACAATTTTTGCTCTCTAGCCAGAGCAAGCTTCTCTTTGGCAAGGGCAAGTTCTTCCCTTTCAATCCTCAGATTGGCTTTCCTCATTCTGGCCTGATGCTCTCTCATCTGGGGGGAAGTCATCCCCCTGTGGGATGAAGCATTGGAGCTCCTTGAGTGATAGGAGTGGAGAGAGTCCCCTGAGGGAGATCTACCCCTTCTATCTCTCTTTTTAAGATTACTTGGGGGCCTGTAATGGAAGCTCCCATGCAAGCTCCCATGCAAGCTTAAGTTAGCCTGAACAAGTCTTCTGACTGGGGTCTTGCTACCTCCCTCTTCCTCTGAGGTCTCTTCTAACTCATCTGTATCAGTTAAGTCAGGGGTCTCTTCTGTGGAGGGGAGGCCCTTATCTACAGCTATGGCACCATACTTGGCAGCTCTTTCAGCATCATAGGCCTCCAGAAGCTCCACTAGCTGTCTAAGGGTAGGGTTGGAACCCTGTTTTAATCTCCTGGAGGTACACAGTTGTCTCATCTCCTGGAAAGTGAATGCATCATATCTAGAGGGAATCTGTCCAGGATCCTCCTCTCCTGAGGGAGTATCAGTGTGATCTCCATTCAGGGACATGATTCTAGTGAGGGTGTGGTGTGTGCACCTACCTACACTAGTTGTATCTACTAAACCTCTCTAGTAGTTGTAGTCAGGGTGTGCTAGGCCCTTCAACCTACAACAACTATGTCCAGTAGGACTTAAGTATTTATAATCTATGTTATATGTACCTAAACAATATCTTATGTGATCTTTCAATTTAGTATCTCAAGACTACAATGGTATTACAACAGCAAGTTCAGATCCCAACCGCTGCTCACCAATGTGAGAAGTTGGCCTGATATATGATGTCACTAATTCTAGTGTACACCTTGTATCAGTCCAAACAACCCTTATGGTGATTGGTTGTAAAGTCAACCTTATAGACCAGCTATCCTAGTGGTAGCATGGACAAGAGCAGTCTTAGGCTAAACTCTGAATGGCATGTGAAGCCAGCTGTTATACCATTTGTAACCCCTTGAATACCAAATGAAAGGACACCACAACAGATATATATATAAAATAAAGTGTATTTATTCTAGTCAAACCCTCAGCACTCTTTATGAGATTCGAGGTAAGTACAACACAGTCTTATTCAAGCATACATTAAGTCACACAGGTAAGTAATACAGTTAGGCCCTAGGGGCCACGCAAACCATATACTAAGTAAGTGGTATAAGGACCACTGTCACGGAAATAGGATAGGCCTAGGCCTAGGGAATCGCTGGGGCTACACTATACTACCCAGGGTTAGGAAGTGGGAGGCCCACGGGATTCAGGTGCAGAGTGGAAACACTCACGCGTAATGCGTATAATCGATAGAAATAGTACAGTTCAGAATGAATAAGATTTAGGACACTTCTGGAGTAGCTAGGAAGTCGAGACTTGAGAACTAGACACTAGGATAGTCAATACTCTGATGAGCACCGGAGTACCCAAGTTACCTAGCCCACGGGCTGCGGGTGCATAGGTGTGAACTTGCGTCGGGTTTCGTCGTCGACTCCTATGGATGCCTGAAGGAAAGATGCTGACAGGCAGTCAGTGAAGAGTGTCCGGTGGATCCCAAGGCCGGGATCAAGAAGGAAGGATACCTGCAAGCAGAAGAGACAGAGTCTGGGTCACTAGCCTGTGACCACGTGGAACCAGGAAGGAACCAGGCGATGTCGAGAGATTGCAGGTGAAGAGGTGAAGCTTGTCACAGCAGCCACGGGTACCAGGAGACGTCGAGGACGACCAGAACCAGGAGGCGAGCTGTCCCATGAAGGCTCGTGCTGTCGGCGGCGTCGAAGTTGAACTAGGACTCACCAAGCCTTGGCAAGCGGAAACGACGAAGAATGGAGGACTTGCTTCTGGTGCAGACCAGGAAGGTCTGGGGTGCTTCTCTTTTACAGAGGAGCTGGAGCCAGTCTGGCGGAGCCAAACCAGCAGTGGAAAATTGAAGGTGTGTCGTCGCAAAGGTTACTAGCCAACGGGCAAGCAACCGGACAGACGCGGCAAGCAGGAAAATGCGGAAGGGCCCCACGCAGGACTCGTGGAGTGTGGGGGGCTGATCTTCGGTGCAGATGGTGCTTGGGGTTGGGGCTTCTCAATCCCCGGTGCACAACTTCGAGGGTGCCTCAGAAGCTGCGCTGGAAGATACTTGCCACTTTTCCCAGGTAGCCGGTCCCACGTCTCTCGTCGCCTCCACGGATCTCAGCTCGGCTGTGGATGTGGATCAGGGTCGGAGAAGTCTGGAAGTCAAGGCTCTGGTCGAGCTCTGCAGTCGGTCCCTCGTAGAACTTCAGCAAAGCAAAGGGTAAGTCTCTTGATGGTGCCTGTTCGCACAGGGTGACCACTCCTTGGCCACAAGGGAGATTCTTCAGTCTTCTTTTTTTGTCGAATGTCGAAGGTCCAGAGTTTCTGTTCAAGTTGCAGGTTCAGGATAATCTAATTTAGCAGGGCCCAACTAGCTACTAATATACTGGGCTAGTGGGCTGGGCTACCTGCAAGGTCCCTCCTATGGGTGGGACCAGGAAGGGGAGTGGCTACACTCCCTTTCCTTTGTCCAGTTTCGCGCCAGAGCTGGTTTGAACTGGACTATGCATGGAGCACCTTGTGTGCCCCAGGCATGTCTCATTCCTTTCAGCCCTCCCTGCCCCAATACACTAAAGTCTGTCTGAGAAGGTGCTAGCACCTCCCCAAGCAGGAAACCTATTGTCCAGGACTCCCTGGCTGGGAGGGCTCCCAGCAGCAGGAGGTCAGACTCGTGTCTGTGGCAGCAGCATCCATTTTGTGATGCTGAGGCTTTGGTGAGAGTTAAACAGCAAAGTAGGATTTTAACATGTCTCTCCCTCTAGAAGGGAGGAATAATATCCTCATTACCAGAAATGGTATGGGGGTATTATTCCAAAGTGTTAGACACCTTACACGACATGTTTTGATAAAGCCAAACCATAGTTACCATAACCGTTTAAGATTATAAGGCACTTTAAGAGTATATGGTAGGCTATATCATAGAACAGCTATAAGGACATGGTTCCGAAAGCTGCAGACAGGCTCAGCTCATGCTAGAGCACCATCTCACATGTTACCAAGCACTCTGCCTCCAGGATTGTTAAGGCCTGCCATAGGAGTGGCTGATAGGTACACATGTGTCTATATATAAGGGTAGATATAGGTATACTATATCTAAGCAAGGGGTGATTACACGACCTTGCCCCAGCTGAGTGATCAGCCAGTTGTGTCTGATTGGAAGGCCAGACCAGGGGTGGCATAATACATGCTGCAGCCCCTGGGAGGCCTAGGGTACACCTATGCCCTGGGTACCTAGGGTACACTGTACAGGGTCCAATAAGGTGATCCTTACCAATTGGGTATGCACCTAGGGTACATGGAGTCCATTTTAAAGAGAGAGCAGACAGCCTGAGACCCTGAATGGCAGGATCTCAGGCCAACTAAGTCGAAAAACCAGCTAGACACTAGGCAAAAAGTTGGGGGTAACCATAGTCAGATATCCACCTTCCTACACTGGTCTTTAAGGCCTTTCATAAAATAGGTGCCCCATATCTTGGGGATAGACTGCAACACTATATTCTGTGCCGAACTCTGAGGTCATCCGCCCAGTCACTGATCATTACCTCACGAATCCTGCTCTCTCGGAGGGGTGGCAGATCTTTCCAAGTGGTGGCTTCTCGCCTCTGGAATGGCCTGCCACTCGAGTTGAGGAAATCCCAGGATCTCCTCACTTTCAGAAGGAAATAAAAAAACTTGGTTATTCCAACAGCAGCCTTAAACTGGAGTACTTTGGCTCAGTGTTACGGGTCTTTTGTCTTGAGCGCCGGGACACTCCCGGGAGTAGCCGTGCGCTTAATAAATACCTGTTAACATAACATAACATATCCATGAAGTATTGGAGCAGGCTAGACATCGATTCACCAAAATGCCAGAGGTAGCTTTTGACCCCCCCCCAGTGACATCACAGGGTTTACCCCTTTCACACACACTTTGCTGCTCAACAGGCTGCTATATGATGCTGCTGAGGGACAAAACTAAGAGAGCTCAGTTGTAGCCTGAATGACCACTGAGACCAGGGATAGCACATGCAAGCCCTAGAGTAAATACAAGGGATTCAGCAAATTGCATTAGGACAGCAAATACCAATAGCAGTGCTAAAGGTATGAGAGAGAAAGCCAAAGGTAGGAACTACTACCCCTGGCTACATCTAAGTGAGAACCGTCAAAGGCATGGTGAGTCTCGCATATCAAGTGGAAGTCGTGACTCAAGGCCTGTAAGACTGAATATAGTCAGACACAAAACGCCTGATTTACAGAAGGGCAGTGCCAGGTCCGCCACCAAAGATTGTACAAGTTAAAGATTTGGCAATACTATCAGGGCTGGACTGGCCGTAGCGGGCACCGGTCATTTCCCCGGTGGGCCGCCAGGGTGGGGGCCGGTTTTGGGCCCCTGGGGGGCTGTTTTTGTTACTATGGCCCCCTGTAACAAAATCAGCCAAAACCGACCCTTGCAAACAGCTCGGCCACACCCCCTCCCCCTCTTCCTGGGGGCGGGATGAGCAGTTTGCCAGTGCTGTGGTCGGTTCCCAGTCCGCCCCTGAATACTATCAGTAGACATCGTGAAAGTTGTCATTGTTTTCAATGTTAGTCGCGGATATGATACAACTGAATTCTGTACATTTCATTTCCATCGTCATAGGCAAACATTGTGATAGCTAGGATTATGTAATTATTAGAACATTGCACTGTTGGAAGCTCCATTGAAAACAATGGAGTGCTCCGGGCTTCTAATGGCTGGTATAAGCCCGGAGCTCCAACATTCCAATGTTTCTTTGTTCATAGCGGCAGCCTATAAAAACTGATATAGGCCTGCTGCTCTAAACATTTCAATGTTCTGATACACAGCCTTTGCCTATACTGCACTTGGCCTAAGACAGCTGAGCTACCACTCACGTCCGGCAGAACACTCACTTGCTCGACCAACAGATATCTTGCTAAGTGCAGAGGGCAAAGCTATCCCTCACCTGTCCCAGACCGCAGAGCTCCCACTCTCCTATTGCCAATAGAAGAGGTTTAGCAGAGGCCGCTCCCGAAGGAGTTCTCGAGGGCCGGAGCCATAATGGCCACCAGAGCCCGACATGGAACCGGTTTGCGTCGCCAATAGGCGCCCGAGTCAGAGAGGGGAGTGCTACCCGCACGGCAAACTCGCGCTTGAGAGGCACCAGCTCACCAGGCCAATGGGGGGGCCAGGAGATGGTTCACATAAACCAATCAGGGGAACCCCCCCAATGGAAAAGGGGGGTGTGAGAAGTTGGCCTGGCATATGCTGGTCACTAGTTATAGTGGCCACCTTGCACCAGTCCAATTCGACTCTTATGGTAGATAGGTTTAAGACAACCTTTTAAAGAAAGCTATCCTAGTGGTAGCTGTGGAGAGCAGCCTTCAGGCTAAGTCTCAGAGGAATTTAAAGCAGCTTGTTTTACCTGAAAATCTCTTGAATTACCAAATGAAAGGATACCACACAGGTATATATATCAAATATATATGTATTTATTACTAGACACACTCTACTAATCTCTTTATGAGATTAGAAGACAGGAACACATTCAAATATCAACGTTTCACAATAAGTTAAGCACAAATATAGCTGGGGCCCTAGGGGCGTACCAGACCATATACTAAAAAAATGGGTTAGGAAAGTCGACTTGCAAAATGACAAGGCCTAGGGCCTGTAGAATCGCTGGAGCTTCACTACTGCAGTGAAAGCAGGTAAGTAACAGACCCACGGGAGACGCATGCAGTGTGTGAACACAGCCGCGGGTTCCCTATTGATTATAATGGAGTAAGTCGCGGTTTGATTTTTAAGGTTTTAGGGTACTTCGAGGAAGTCTAGAAGCAAGCCACTTACAAGGTAAGTAATTTGAGGGCCAACACACACGAGGGCACCGGAGTGCATGAGTTACCTCACCCAGGAAAGCCGGGTGTATAGGTGTCTTTTGGTGTCGGGTCGCGTCGCTGGTTTCTATGGAGACCAAAGAAGGCTTGCTGCTTGCGTCGACTGAAGAAGTGTCCGGTGGAATCCAAGGGTGGATTCGAGATGCAGATGACCTGAAAATTGAAGGGACAGTATTCACAGTCACTTGCCAGTGAAGCTGGTTGCCCACGGAAGTCGGGTGATCAAGGGTATTTTGACTCTTCGTTCACGAGGTCCAGGAAAGATCGACGATGACCAGCAGCTGGATTCGGAGTGTCCCACAACGTCTGCAGCTTACTGAGGTGTTGGCAACCGAAATGGAGCCAACAAGCCTTGGCAACAGCAAGTCTCGTGGAAATCGAAGAAGGTCAGCATTGCAGACCAGCAAGGTCTGAGGGACTCACCCAGTGAGGGTGAGTGAGGGCAGGCCTGGAGCAACCAGAGGAGCCCTTTGGTTCGATAAGAAAGTCTTTGGGGGACCCACAAGCCATCGGGCAAGGGATCGCGAAGACGCCTCTTGAGAAAATGCTTCACAGGAGCCCACGGTCACTCGGGATGGGGTAGGCCTCTGATTTTCGCTGCAAAACCTGCTGGAGGTTTGGGCCACAAATGGGCCACTGCACATGTTCGTGGAACGTCTTGAAGGGGTTGCACTCGACAATAGTGCACGGTACCCGGGTATTGCTGTTCCTCGTCACTCGTGGGGTCCACTCACCTCAACTCTGCTGGGGACTCACAATGGCTGTCGAGAAGTCAGGCAATCCACTTCCGGGGCTGCAGGGACTTCTAACTCCAGCGGGAGCGGGAAAGTTTGCGACCGTTGATTAAGGTTTTTGGTGCCTGCCAAGCAGGGGAGTCACTCCTTGACTCCAAGGGAGATTCTTCTGTCTTCCAAAAGGTAGTGGAACGTCGAAGGGCCAGGATTCTTCTTTGTAGAGCGTCGTCCAGGGTTATCTGTTTTGCAATGGCAAAGTTTGCTATCTTATACTGAAGATAGGGGAGGGACTAGCTCTATGACCACTCCTCTGGGAGGGTCAGGGTAGGGGGTGGTTACACCCACTTCCCTTTGTCCAGTTTCATGCCAGAGCAGGGACAGGTAGCCCCTGAACTGGTTTGAGCTGGCATATTCACAGAGGAGCCTACTGCTCCCCCAGTGCAGGACTTCAAAGCACTCTAGAAGTGCACCCACCCAGCCCCAATACACTAAATCCTGTCTGGAAGGTGGTGACACCTCCCTGTGACAGGATGCCTATCGTTGGGCTTCCTCCACTGCGAGTTTCAGTCAGCAGCAGGGGGGCAGCCCAGTGTCTGTGTTGGTGGCATCCATTTTGTGATGCCAGGGCTCTTTCAGATTTCTACCGTGTTACCACAGTAGGTACATGTCGTCCCCTCTAGAAGGGTGGGATCATGATCATGCTCCCACATCATGGACTGATGTGGGGGTATGATTCCAAGATGTTTGACACCAAACACGACATGTTTTGATGCAATCATTCCAAAGTTAGCATTATAATGCACTTAAGAGTATATGGTTTAACCGCATCCACAAACAGCCATAGAGAATAGACTCTGGTAGCTTCAGAGGGGTCCTGCTCAGGCAGAGGCACCCCCTCACATTGTAAACCAAGCAGGATTGATAGGGCCTGCCATAGGGGTGGCTGATAGGTTTATATGTGTGTGTATGGCGAGATATAGAAACCTATACGTCAGTGAGGAGTGCTAACACTACCTCACACAGGCTGCAGTAGCAGGCCTGTGGTGTCAGATTGAGTCTGCTTCCCAGGGGTGGCATAATACATGCTTCAGCCCCTGTTAGGCCTGTGAAGTGCCTATGCCCTAGGTACCTAAGGTACCATATACTAGGGGCTCATAAGGTACCACAGTATCCAATCACTAGTGCATCTAATATGCACACCAAGTCGTTTAAAGAGAACAGAGAGACGGGGGCCCTGATTAGCAGGGACCCAGCTAGACTATAGCCAGAAACCAGTGTATACATCAGAAAAAAAGTGGGGGCAACATAAGTGCAGATCCTACTCTCCTACAGGGCGTGTAAGGTAATGCTCCCCATATTGCAGCTCACTACTGCATCGTGGTGCTGGCGAGCGGCACCAAAAGTTTCAAGACCCACCCACCCACACCGATGAAACAGTAGCATCATAGTGCTGGCAGAAACGAAGGGTACATTGGTTTGGTTATGGATGCACACCGACAGGACGATGTGTAGAAGGAGGGCCGCTTACTTTGGGATGCCTTACGGCAGGGTGTGTAGGCCTGACAAAAAGGGGGTCGCAAATGGAGACGGTGCTCGCAGCCCAGCCCCGCCAGATGACAGGGCACAAAAGAGACGGGCAAGGTAGCGAGTTGGGGCCTAACTCCGGGGAAAGGCTACCCCCCACACGCAAAGGGGGCGTGGAGAACAAGAACAGTCTACGAACTGTCAGGGGGATTTACGACCCTAGGATATGCAAATGAGCGATGACAAGCAAGTGATTTATGACCGACAAATGATTTATGGCTGATGATTTATGGTGATCATGCAGAATGATTTATGACAAAAAAATGATGATTGGTTGTGACATAATGATTTATGATACACCAATGATTTATGACCCATGATTTATGATGAGCAACTAACGATGTATGATACCCAATTTGCAATGGGTCATGATGATGACTTATGACCCTGGCCATGAAAAAGGGTGTCCAGGGGAATTTGCCTATGTATAGGTATGTAATAATAATAAACTGCGGCCAACAACGACCACAAAATACAACGGCTGTTGGCTGTGTTTGGTAATATAGATACACAAGAGTCCGTGACATCCTGGAATGGGCACAGTGTGGGCCTTATATTTACAGACAGCTGGACTATGCAATACTCTGCTGAGCAAGGTATAGCACCCTGCATAGGTGAATACCTGTCTGATGATCTGTCTACCTGTATGTTTGGTCTGCCTGAGAGAATCTTGGAAAAAGAGTTCTTGCATAAAGTGAACCTCAGAGGGGGTCCCAGTAGGATAGGGAAAAATAAGGAGACATGAGATAGGGGTAAAAGGAAATAGGGATGTGTGGTCTCTCACAGATGAGTGGCATTGGTTAAGGAAACATCAGCGATAACAGCACATTGAGGTTGCCCTCATGAATAATAACACCAGTGCAAAATAGTGACAGCTCAGAGTTCCAGCTTACAAGTGTCAGGAACCCAAGAATCTCAAGTTGCATTTTTAGGTTGAACCCTACCAGACAGCGAAGCTGTCTGGTTTTGAAGACATATTGGGGACATGTTAAAATCTTACCTAGGAATGCATTCTGCCCATTGCTTCCCATTGGCATGGTGTTTTGCCACTCACATTTACTTGCTTTCTATTCACTGGCTTTATTTGGTATTACCTCCTCCATTATGTCTTTGTCCCTCCCGTGGGGCATAGCCTCTTTACCACTTCTCTGATTTACTCCTTCTTTTCTTCCACACTGCTCCCTTTTTTTAAACTCCTTTTTGTGTTTAGATAAGCAGTCCATGAGAGTGTGTGTTTTACAGTGGTCTCTCTTCTTTGCTTCTCTGCTCACTGCCCTTTGTGTTCCCTCAAGCACTGTGCGCTTCTCTGCACCTCAGCGCTCCACGTTACTGTTTGCCTACTATGTTGCCTCTAACTACACCTCAACCGCGTCTGCATTGCTCTTTCTTTCCTGTGTGTTTCTATGTGCCCCACCGCTCTCTGTGTTCATGTGTCATCTGTGTGCTTCTCCCCACTGGCCACGTTGATTCAATCACTCCCGCGACAACCTTCCCTTTTAAAGCTTGGTTAAAACATTTTTTTTTTATAAACTGATCCATCTCAAATCAGCAAATTAAAAAAAAGAATGGGTGTGATGAGGCGCGCATTTGATGATGGCATAACTAAGACAAGAAGTCTTAAGTTAAGGCGTGACCTGTTGACTTTGCCAATGCTTGTTTTTCTGTTACAATCCAGATGAGCAGTCCATGCAGAATATCTCCCAAACCTAAGAGCCCAAACTGTATAACGATAACCTGCCTGGTCCAGTAAGTATTGTTTAGTGTGGGCTGGGAGTGCGTGGCATGAAAGCTCTAGATGTATCAGGCGGATGTATGTCGTTACAACGCACACTTTTACAACGCATGCACTTACAACGCATTTTTTACAACGCACAATCCATTACAACGCATGACATTACAACGCAGGACACTACAACGCATTTTTAAAAACTACCTTTACAACGCATTTCCATTACAACGCATACTACCTTTACAACGCATACCATTACAACGCATAATATTAAATTGCATTTAAGTATTAGATAGTATAGGGGTAAAAATTACTATTCTAACTCCAGGGGGTGCAACAGTAGGGTAAGTGTTGGATAGTATAGGGGTAAAAACTACTATTCTAACTCCAGGGGGTGCAATAGTAGGGTAAGTGTTGGATAGTATAGGGGTAAAAATTACTATATTATGCGTTGTAATGGTATGCGTTGTAATGGTAGTATGTGTTGTAATGGAATGCGTTGTAAAGGTAGTTTTTAAAAATGCGTTGTAGTGTCATGCGTTGTAATGTCATGCGTTGTAATGGATTGTGCGTTGTAAAAAATGCGTTGTAAGTGTAGTGCGTTGTAAAAGTTGCGTTGTAAAGGTTGTTCCCCGTATCAGGCCAGGGTAATGAAATGTGTCAGGAAGATGGCATACAGCATGTGCTGCAGCAGCCTGGTTGATTTTGGGGGTGGTGGCACTTGCTTCCCAGTAATTACAATTAAAATTAGGCCTGGACGAGATTTTAATTACGCAAAAGTAATCGGAATAATTGTGGTAATTTCACTCTTTTGATGTGAAAATTACGAGATTACGCCCACTTGCGTAATTATGAGTAGGGCACTGGAATTATGCGTTGTGCGGCCGCTGTGATTTTCACATGACTATAGATTTGCTGCATTTGCCACATAATCAATCATCTGCGGCATTGTCTGCAGATTTTACCCTCAAAAAAGTTTCTAGTTCAAAAGGTTTAAAAGTTATCAAAAATGTGACGTGTTGCCGCGCAGTGGAAGGTCCTTTCCAAAGCTTCACTTTAATTTTGCTTATTGATATATGTGGGTGTTAAACTGGTGCTAATGACGACATAATGAAGTAGTACTAGTATAAATATGCCACATTATGTCACATAATTTGCATTTTCTTGTCCCATAATTTACACAACCATGCTGCATAATTTGGCCCTCCCCTGCTGCATAATTTCAGCTGCCCTGATTATGAGTAACTTGGCACAAAAATCTTACTGCAGGAGCACACCAACAATAAACTTACTGAGCACTGCTGCTGTTCCTGCTCTGTTGCATTGTGGGAGGGCAGGTCGGATAAACAGACGTGGAGGCCGTATATATGATGATAAGTGTCGAGTTTTATTTAAGGCTGCGCTTAAGGGTGTTGGAGATTCGGTAAAGTTCTCTGGGTCCTCTGTATTATCTGTCTTTTCTTCTTCCTTTCGGGTGTTTGGGTCAGTGAATCCCTTGCTTGCTGATTCCTCTTCTGGACGTATGGTGTTCCCCCGGAGGCTCATGAGCATAAAAAGAAAAAAATTAGCCGTCAGTTTGTTATGAACTTACACTTTCTGAGAGGATAGTTCCTTCACCAAACCCGGGAGTGACTGTGTGCTCCTTTCTGAAGGGGAAGTGCCGCTCGTGAGGGAGAAAAAACCGTAACAATATAGCAGGGGCCCGATATCCTATACACAGGGGTATCTTTTCCCTCCTCTCAATCGTTAGACTAGCGTGGTTGCTCTTGGTCACAGGGAAGGGTTAGTGCACAAGGGATAGGTAAATCACGCATGCCCTTCTTATCCTGGTATGTTATCCTTCTCCCCCCCTCCCTTTTCTATCTCTACCGCACCCCTGTCTCCCTTCTCCAGTCCCGCACCACTCACCGGCTCCGCCGCAACTCTTCTCCCGAGTTGCGGCCGCTCTCCAGCCTCCTCCTGAGGTGTCCACGAATCTTCACACCACCGCTCGTCTTCTACGTCCTCTTTGCCTTGGGTGTCTTCGGGTTCCTCGTCTTCTCCGTACTCCGTGGTTCCTGTTCTCGTCGTCTCGTTCTCCGTTTACTTCCTCCTTTCTCCGGCTTCCTCGTCGCGCCTTCTGTTTGGGGATTGGTCTCTTTTAATCTTGTTCTCGTAACTGCTTCCGGGTTCTCTCCTCTCTTCTCGCGGGACCTGGAGAAGCGGTTCCTGTAGGGGCGGCATACGGATGGGATTGTTTACCGCTCCAAGGATAGTTTGCCGTGTTTCCGGCCTCAGGGTCCTAATGCCGGTAGGTGGGAGTTCGGGGATGCGGAATACGGGCCAGGGGGAAGAGTCGCTCGGCTGTTCCTGACATGCATTTATTTCTATTATGTCTGAGCAAAGTGCATTCTCGAGTCCAATTTGAAAGAAAATAGCGGTAAATGCTGGGTTACCCTCCTCATCTAATTTTACGTAATCCTGCATAATTTTTCTGTAATTGTTTGTAATTATGCTTCAGCGAATTACACACGCGTTACACCCACCATGAATTAAAATGGTTCAACCATTTCCAAGAGATGTCGTTCTTCACTACATCAGAATCAACATTGTCGTGTGAGATGGCAACATGGACGGACTATTTAGTAAAATTCCAATTGTCGTGCACTCTTACCCCACCACCAATGCTCTTGTTTGCTCACCCGATCTCTCGAAGCCCATAAAACACATGGATATTCGCAAAAGTACTGGCATTTTTGTATACCATGCAATTAAAGTAGCTTTGCTTCTGCCTATTAAAACTGTGGGAATTATTCAGATAGGTATGTTTACGAGTTTGTTTCTTGCCCAGACCATCCCAACAAACCAACCTTGGAGTACCCTCTGATCCCCACGTCAAGCAGAAAAAGCTTCTCACTTCAGAATATTGCACTATGGCCAGAGCTGATGACTTGGGAACTGGGGAACCAGGTTTGAGTCTGGCTTTGTCTCAACAGCCTGTTATTCAGGGAAAATCATAACAGCCGCACCGCGCCAATCCCGGAACCATACCATACCTGTGTATCTGTATTACTACACATAGCCAACAGTCATTGTTTTTGTGGTGGTTGTTGGCCGCAGTTTTATTACTCATTACATACGTCACATTTGTACAACTCCCCTGAACACCTTTTCGTGTCGGGGTCATAAATCATTATCACAATTGGTTATCACTCGCATTTGGACGTCATAAATCATGGGTCATAAATCGTCGGGTATCATAAATCATTCTGTCACCAATCTTTCATCATTTTGTTGTCATAAATCGCTCTGTCTGATCATCATAAATCAGCCGCCATAAATCATGGTCATAAATCATCTGGATGTCATAAATCATGTTCACGAATCTGTCATCCTAAATCATTCTGCATGGGCACCATAAATCAGCCATAAATCATTGGCTGGCCATAAATCACTGGTTTGTCTTTTGCTCATTTGCATATCTGTGGACGGTTCGGACAGACGACTCAGGACACGGCGTCTAGTTAGAGAAGGTTTTATTTTTGGAAGTTTGATTTTGTGCTCTTTATCCAGTTTCTGGCGTCTCTTTCCCCCAGGGGTCGGCTTTCCCGGTCTTCTAGGCGTGGCGTGGCCAAGGGACGGGTCCCGGTGGTGGCGTCAGAGGACTCCCGATGTCGACCTCACCGATAGAGGGGAGACAAAACCAACAAAGACTCTGGTCAGTAGGGTGGTAAAGGTAAAGGACAAAACGGGGCCCAGGACGTGAAGGGTACACTCCGGTGCTCGTGTGTCGGTCTCCTACGCTCAGTACGACCGGGGTGCTCAGGAAAGGTAGTGCCAGTGAGGGGGGGGTAGAAAGGACCAAGTGCTTAAATATTTACAGGTGCGGCGGCGAGAGGCCTTTCGGTTCTTTTTCAGCCTTCTCCCTCCTCCCGACCCAGCCCGTAAAACGTTCACGCACCTGGGTCAGCCACGCTCCTCCGTGGGCGCGGCTCGGCGAAACGTGGGTGCGGAGTCCTCCCTGCTCCGACTTCTCCTTCGACGTAGGCTCTCGTCTCTCCGACGTCCCCGTCGCTGTAGACTCTCTCGTCTCCGACCTCTCCGTTGTGGTAGACTCTCTCAACTCCGTACTCCTTCGCTCTCCTGCTTCCGCTCCGGTGTAGCCACACACCACGGGTCCGTCAAGCTCCGATCTTATTGGATGTTCGACGACTACGTCACAGTTGTGGGCGTGCGCTCCGGGTAGCTGATCCCAGTTAAAGGGGAAGACCTCTGATGCGGTTTCTTCCTCGGCTGTCCCTCTCCACTCGTCTTCCTGTAAATCATAAACAACACTGTCCGTGACCTCCGGCACCTCCCACCAGTCCGCCCCCTGCAATCCGGTGTCCCGGCTCGCCTCGTGACACTCCTCCACCACCGGATTCTCCCGACCGGGGAGAGGGAAGGTCCGGGACAAGTAGTCTGCACTAGCGTTTTCCTTCCCCTTTCGATGTCTCAAAGTGAAGGTAAAGGGCTGGAGGGATAGAAACCAACGGAGAACCCTGGGATTGTTGGAGAGGTTCCGGCTCATCCACTGGAGGGGTGCGTGGTCAGAATAAAGGAGGAAGGGACGGCCCTCCAAGTAGTAACGCAACTTGTCGGTAGCCCACTTGATCGCCAGACATTCGCGTTCAATTGTGGGGTACCGAGCCTCCCTAGGGAATAGTTTTCGGCTGATAAAAACCACTGGGTGCTCCACCCCCTCCTCCGTTTCCTGAGACAACACTGCTCCCACGCCGTGATCCGACGCATCGGTGTGCAAAATAAAGGGGCGAGAGAAGTCAGGGGATGCTAACACGGGACTCGAGGTGATGGTCTGTTTCAGTGAGTCGAAGGCTTGTACCATCTGGGTGGAGGGTCGGTGGAAGACCTGGGGGTGTACATGTTTCTGCAGGGTATCTGTGAGAGGGCTAGCGACTTCGGCAAAGTTGGGTATAAAGCGCCGATAATACCCTATCAACCCCAGAAAGGCTCTCATCTCCTTTTTTGTGGAAGGGAAGGGGGTGTTTGTGATGGCTTTAACCTTCTCGCTTTGTGGGGCTATAAGGCCATGACCTAAGACGTACCCTAAATACTTCACTTTGTGGAACGCCATCCGGGACTTTCTGGCATTGATATGTAGACCGGCGTTTCGTAGTGCCACAAAGATGGTGTGTAGATGTTTAAGATGGGTGTTCCAGTCCGGGCTGAATATCACAATATCGTCCAGGTAGGCTGACGAAAAGGACTGGTAATCTTGCAGGACGGTATTCATGAGCCTCTGAAAGGTGGCCGGGGCGCCATGCAACCCGAAGGGTAGCACCGTAAACTCAAATAAGCCATCGGGTGTTGAGAACGCCGTTTTTTTCCGATCCTCCTCTCTTAAGGGTACTTGCCAGTACCCTTTCGTTAGGTCGATGGTCGAAATGTACCTGGCATTTCCGAGTTTCTCGATCAGCTCATCGATGCGTGGAATGGGATAGGCGTCGAATGAGGAGATATTGTTCAGTGCCCGGAAGTCCATGCAGAATCTTATGCTGCCATCGGGTTTAGGTACCATCACTATGGGTGAGGACCATTCACTCCTGGAAGGTCGTACCACACCCAATCGTAGCATCTCCTGAACTTCCTGTTGTACCGCTTGTCTTCTTGCCGCGGGGATCCTATAAGGACGTAGTTTGATGATCTTTCCCGGGGTGGTCTCTATTTTATGTTCAGCGAGATGGGTGCGACCCGGGAGGTCCGAAAAAATGGGAGCGTGTGTCTGTAGGACCTTCATGAGCTCCGTCTTCTCCTTTAGGTTTAATTCGTCACTGATGGGGAGCTGTTGTAAAGTATCCCCTTCTTTTCCCTGGGTGGGAAGGGATAGAGAGGCTGTCTTCGGAGGAGGTCCTATCCACTTCTTCAACATGTTCATGTGATACACCTGAGTCCGACTGGGTGACAGCTGCAGCTTGTAGGTTGTTTTCCCAATGGCTTCAACGACGCGGAATGGACCTTTCCATTCATTCTTCAATTTGTTCATGCTGTTGGGAAGTAAGACCAGGGCCCAATCGTTCACTGTCAAGGACCGCCACTTCTTCCCTCGGTTGTAATAGGTGACTTGTTTTTCTTGACTTTTGGCCAGGTTTGAATACGCCAAATCTCTGAGTTTCCCGAGTTTCGTTTTTAAGGTCTGGGTATACTCTAACATCTCTCTGGTATCCAGCATCTCCTCCTTTTCCCAGGCCTCCTTGGTCATCTCTAGGAGACTGCGAGGTCTGCGTCCGTACAACAGCTCGAAGGCAGAGCATCCGAGGCTACTCTGTACCTGGCTTCTGATGACGTATAAGGCCAAAGGTAATAGCCTGTCCCATTCTGGTCTTTCCACCTCTAGCATTTTCTTGAGCGTGTTTTTCAGAGTGCCGTTATACCGCTCGACGAGTCCGTCCGTCTGGGGGTGGTAAACAGACGTACGGATGTGGCGTAGATCTAGTATGCGACATACCTCGTTCATGAGTCGAGAGATGAAAGGGGTTCCCTGATCCGTCAATATTTCTTTTGGGAACCCCACTCTGGAAAACAGCTCCAAGAAACAGTCTGCGATGTTACGAGTGTTGGGGGTCCTTAAGGGAAAAGCCTCGGGGAAGCGAGTGGCGTAATCCACTATCACCAACACATATAGGTGGCCTTTTTTTGTCCGTGGTAAAGGGCCGATGAGATCCATCCCAACCCTCTCAAATGGAGTCCCTATTATGGGTAGGGGCTGTAAGGGGACACCCGGCGGCCTACGGGTGTTCCTTCTCTGGCAAATCTCACACGCCTGACAATGGTTTTTGACGTCCTGGTATATCCCTGGCCAGTAAAAATGACGAAGTATGGTTTGGGTTGTCTTTTCTGTCCCGGTGTGTCCGGCCAGAAGATGGGCATGGGAAAAAAACATTATCTGTTCCCTAAAGGGAATAGGCACTAGTAGCTGGTGGGAGTCTGTTGGAGATGGCTGTCTGTATAATAGTCCCGACTTAATGATGAATCTGGGGTACCCCGGAGGATCTATCTCTACTGAGCTGTGGGCCTGTTCCCATGCATTGTACAGAGTAGCGTCGTTTGCTTGGGCGAATTTAAAACTACGGTCCGTAAGCCATGGTTCGGGGGTTAATAAGGCTGATGATGGTGGGGACTGCCCTTCGCTTTTTAGTCTACCCTGCCCTGGGGTATGGAGGACCCGTCGGAACATCTCCAGAAAATCGGGGTTGTCGGTGCCTATAATGAGGTCTTCGGGAAGATTGTCCATAACCCCCACCCTTATGTGTGACTTCCACCCCTTCCCTGGATGTACGAGGGGGATAACAGCGACTGGGTAAGGCTTTACATCGCCATGCACACACCTAATGTGCACTGTTGCCTCGGGGACTAGTTGTTTAGGAGAAACCCATGTACCTTGGATTACTGATTGTTTACAGCCGGAATCTAGGAGGGCCTTTAGGGGGTTACCGTTTACCTGCACACTCACGTGGAATGCCGTCCCCAACTCCGCCGTATAGAGAATAGACTTGGGTATGTACCCCACCTCCATCGGTTCTTCCGTTGGTCTCTTTTTTTGGCACACCCGGGCTATGTGACCCCACTCCCCACACTCGAAGCATTGTGGACCCTTCAACCCGGGCATTTCGAGCCGTAGCTGTCGGTTCTTCGGCGGCTCCAGGGGTTTCGGTCTCCGTTCCATGCGGTAGGGACTACTACGAGTCTTTTCCCCTTCCGTTCCGAAACCCTTAGGTTGCGCTCTGGAGAAGGTGGTAGCCATTTCTACTGCCTGTTGTATGGTCAGGTGGCTATGTTGCTTCAGCCACCTTTGGGTGTGATAGGGTAGAGCCTCGAGATATTGTTCCAGGTAGATCTTTTCCATGATCTCCTCCTTAGAACTAACACTAGGTGTCAACCATTTATCGGCCGCCATTTTGAGCCGGAGGAAGAGAGTTTTGGGATTTTCCCCGGGAGCCCCTTTCTCCTTCCGGAATCGCACCCTATAGGCCTCTGCATCCAGTCCCAGATGGTCCAATATGATACCCTTAATGGTCCCATAAGGTGTATCCCCATTTGCGTTAGCCACCTGATAAGCCGCCTGGGCTTCCCCTATCAGGAGCGGAGCCAGGAAGAAAGGCCATTTTTCCAGGGGCCAACTACATGCCCGGGCCACCCTCTCGAAATTAGTGAGGAAGGCATCAGGGTCCTCGCCGGGAACGTATTTCTGTAGGGACAGCCCGGAAGGGGTAGAGTGGCTAGGACCCCGGGGTTCCCGTACAACACCTGCCTGAGGTTCGGTTATCGCTTTTTGTAGTCCTTCAATCTGGGCTGATATCGTGTTTTTGAACACTTCACGATCCGCATTGGCGGAGGTCATTTGTCGTTCCACCGCCCATTCTAACTTCTCTTGTCCTTTGATCATATGTTGAATTAAGGCGTCCATCTTCACCGTACAGATGGTCGGGTCAGTGCCCGCATTCTCCACCACTGTGGACGGTTCGGACAGACGACTCAGGACACGGCGTCTAATTAGAGAAGGTTTTATTTTTGGAAGTTTGATTTTGTGCTCTTTATCCAGTTTCTGGCGTCTCTTTCCCCAAGGGGTCGGCTTTCCCGGTCTTCTAGGCGTGGCGTGGCCAAGGGACGGGTCCCGGTGGTGGCGTCAGAGGACTCCCGATGTCGACCTCACCGATAGAGGGGAGACAAAACCAACAAAGACTCTGGTCAGTAGGGTGGTAAAGGTAAAGAACAAAACGGGGCCCAGGACGTGAAGGGTACACTCCGGTGCTCGTGTGTCGGTCTCCTACGCTCAGTACGACCGGGGTGCTCAGGAAAGGTAGTGCCAGTGAGGGGGGGGTAGAAAGGACCAAGTGCTTAAATATTTACAGGTGCGGCGGCGAGAGGCCTTTCGGTTCTTTTTCAGCCTTCTCCCTCCTCCCGACCCAGCCCGTAAAACGTTCACGCACCTGGGTCAGCCACGCTCCTCCGTGGGCGCGGCTCGGCGAAACGTGGGTGCGGAGTCCTCCCTGCTCCGACTTCTCCTTCGACGTAGGCTCTCGTCTCTCCGACGTCCCCGTCGCTGTAGACTCTCTCGTCTCCGACCTCTCCGTTGTGGTAGACTCTCTCAACTCCGTACTCCTTCGCTCTCCTGCTTCCGCTCCGGTGTAGCCACACACCACGGGTCCGTCAAGCTCCGATCTTATTGGATGTTCGACGACTACGTCACAGTTGTGGGCGTGCGCTCCGGGTAGCTGATCCCAGTTAAAGGGGAAGACCTCTGATGCGGTTTCTTCCTCGGCTGTCCCTCTCCACTCGTCTTCCTGTAAATCATAAACAACACTGTCCGTGACCTCCGGCACCTCCCACCAGTCCGCCCCCTGCAATCCGGTGTCCCGGCTCGCCTCGTGACAATATCCTAGGGTCGTAAATCACCCTGACAGCTTGTAGATTGTTCTTTGTTGTTTTCCACGCCCCTTTGCGTGTGGGGGGTAGCCTTTTCCCAGAGCCAGGCCACAACTCGCTACCTTGCTAGTCTCTCCTGCGCCCAGCTGTCTGGCGGGGGCTGGGCTGCGAGTGCCGTCTCCGTTTGCTACCCCGCTTTTTGTCAGGCGTACTCACCCAGCCGTAAGGCATCCCAGAGTGAGTGGCCCTCCTTCTACACACCGCCCTGTCGGTGTGTTTCGATAACCCAAACAATATATCTTCTGTTTCCGCCCCTTCTGGTTGGCTTTGCGCTCTCCTTGCGTTGTCCTCGTATGGGGATAGCCTCTTCCCCAGAGTTAGGCCTCAGCTCGCTACCATGTTGGACTCTTCTGTGCCCTGCCATCCGGCGGGGGCTGGGCTGCGAGTGCCGTCTCTGTTTGCTACCCCCTTTTGTTAGACCACTTCACTCAGCCGTGAGGCATCCCAAAGTGAGTGGTGCCACTTCACTTAGCCGTGAGGCATCCCAAAGTGACTGGCCTTGCTCCTACACCCGTCCGGTGTGTCTCCGTCATCAATCGTTGCACCCTTAGTTCTTTTGGTCCCTGTCAGCACTGCGACGCTGCTGTTGTCGGTGTGGGTGGGTAGGATTCAAAAACTGTGTGTGCCGCTCCCCCAGCTCCCTGAAGCAAAAGGTGAGCTGCCCCAGGGGAAGCGTCGCCTTATATCCCCCTCCCCCTTTCCTTCTACCCTTTGTTCTTGGGGAGGGGGAGGAGAGGGCCTCAGGCGCTTTTCGCCGCACGGCTATTCCCGGCGGCGCTAACCAGCGCAGACTGGATCCGTTCCTCGTGGCTCGGGCGGCCGTTATGGCTCCGGCCCTCGAGGCCCCCTTTGGGGGCGGCCTCTGCAATAACAGCCGCACCGCGCCAATCCCGGAACCATACCATACCTGTGTATCTGTATTACTACACATAGCCAACAGTCATTGTTTTTGTGGTGGTTGTTGGCCGCAGTTTTATTACTCATTACATACGTCACATTTGTACAACTCCCCTGAACACCTTTTCGTGTCGGGGTCATAAATCATTATCACAATTGGTTATCACTCGCATTTGGACGTCATAAATCATGGGTCATAAATCGTCGGGTATCATAAATCATTCTGTCACCAATCTGTCATCATTTTGTTGTCATAAATCGCTCTGTCTGATCATCATAAATCAGCCGCCATAAATCATGGTCATAAATCATCTGGATGTCATAAATCATGTTCACGAATCTGTCATCCTAAATCATTCTGCATGGGCACCATAAATCAGCCATAAATCATTGGCTGGCCATAAATCACTGGTTTGTCTTTTGCTCATTTGCATATCCTAGGGTCGTAAATCACCCTGACAGCTTGTAGATTGTTCTTTGTTGTTTTCCACGCCCCTTTGCGTGTGGGGGGTAGCCTTTTCCCAGAGCCAGGCCACAACTCGCTACCTTGCTAGTCTCTCCTGCGCCCAGCTGTCTGGCGGGGGCTGGGCTGCAGTGCCGTCTCCGTTTGCTACCCCGCTTTTTGTCAGGCGTACTCACCCAGCCGTAAGGCATCCCAGAGTGAGTGGCCCTCCTTCTACACACCGCCCTGTCGGTGTGTTTCGATAACCCAAACAATATATCTTCTGTTTCCGCCACGCCGCCAGGGAGGCTTCCGTCTTCCTGCGGCTCCCCCCAACTTTCTGTCATCCCTTTGCGCCTCCCGCTGCTCTTACTGTGGAGCCTGCCCATGCCGTTGCTCCGCTCGAGGATACCAACCTCCAGCTGTGTCTCCGGGAGGCTGACGTCTGGTAAGCTCTGACTGTAATCTTCCCCACAAACGCCATGGTGTGCTCCGCTCCGTCCTCGCCCGCGTGTAGTGGCACGCTTGTGTCCCTTTCGGAGTCTTATGGCATTGTATCCGCTCACCATGGGTCGGTCACACATGAAATTTGGGAGATAGTCAGATACCGCTTGTGGAGGTGTGATACAACATAACTCCTTAAATACCATCCTCTCCTTTGCTCTTGGCAGGCTCACCCCAGTCAGAACCCTGCGCAACTAGTACCCCGATTGCCCCCATGGACTTAATTGCGCATTTCCTTGTAGTACTTTTGTCATATTGGACCTTTTTCTTTATATACTACCCCCACACTTCTACTTGTTTTTATCTTGGAAGGATGAAATCCTGAGTTGGCACTGCCGGGGGTGCAGATAACATAACCTATGTGTTTGTGACGTGCACTTGCGCCCAAGGGGGTCCTAGCACTATTGTTACCCAACTCCATGGTACTGATTTTTATATTGCTGTATCAATTGAGCGTTTGACAAGACCTCGCGAAGGTCTTGCTTTCTCTTCCCTCCTGCCCATCTGAGCCTGTGTAATGGGCGCAATTCCATCTAATGGTGTTGATGCCCCAGATCACACTTTTACCCCTGTCCCTGACCAGGAAACTACCAGAAAGCTGCCTATGACCTGCTCTATTGGGTTGCAGTCAATCATTTCCATTTAGTAAACGTTGCATTGGCAAAATGTTTGCTTAAACTTTGTAGGGGCGCCCATTCCAAAGTAGTCTTGTAAGAATATTATTATTACTTTTTATTTATTTATTTTGATCATTTATTATTATTATTATTATTATTATTATTTTTTTTTAATACTTTTAAAATTGCATTTGTTCCTTCAAATACCTCCAACTTCTAATGTGTTTACCACCCATCTTCAGGGACAGTTATGTGTGTTTTTGAATCTTGAAACACTGCAGCAGTTCACTACTATTACTGCAAATACTCTCGGTGACACCCTTCCAATTCTCATAATTGGGACCCTGTTTTGACCCCAAAAGAAACCTTTTCTTGGGTGCTGCCTGAAACATTAACACAACATTTCTCTGCCAAGTGTCTAAGCTGGACTCCCCTAAACCTGACCTTAAAACTAAGCGAAAGGCCATTCGGGGGAACAACCTTTACAACGCAACTTTTACAACGCACTGCCATTACAACGAAACTGTTACAACGCGAGTGCATTGACAACGCAGGACATTACAACGCAAGTCTTTACATCGACTTGCACTAGATGGCGTGCTAACATTAAAAATAGTGTAGTTTACTATCCCAACACCTTCCCTACTGTTACGTGGACTGGAGTTGGAATAGTAAATTACACTTTTTTAATGTTAGCACGCCATCTAGTGCAAGTCGATGTAACGACTTGCGTTGTAATGTCCTGCGTTGTCAATGCACTCGCGTTGTAAAACGTTCGTTGTAACAGCATGCGTTGTAACAGCATGCGTTGTAACGTCATACATCCGGCCATTCGTATTTAGACAGACTGTTTTTAAGGACCTTTCCCTACTGCTCCTATTACCAGTACTGCCAAGCACCAGAAACGAAAGTGCTCTTGTAGCCTGAACAAAGGGATCATGAAGCTATGCCTGGGACTGCCGCATTGTGAATAAACCAGGTGTTTTGTTTGACAGCCATTAAACATACTCTGATGGGAGCCATTCCGCTCCAACTAGCGTACCAAATTTCAGCATCCAATTGCCTTGTAACCGGGCCTTCCGACTTTCATAGGTGTGTAAATCAGCGTATACAAAATGTTACCTTAGACACAGGGCAACAAGGGGTGAATTTGCATGTTGTCCATACAGGCAACCAGTGAGGTTGAAGAGTGCTTTGTCTGGACCAGCACAAACTCTGAATTTAAAATGTAACCCAACTGAACCTATTTTGCGACGTTAGAATAATGAAAGTCCGGGGGTCAACATACCTATGCTCTACTCCATGCCTTACAATCTGCATGTAGTTCCTTGACACCTAATAGCCTTGCCCATCACTGTATCATTTACAAATCGACTTCCTTGCTGTCTCGGCCCGCGCTTTTGACTCTGAAAGCAAAGCCAATGCACAGCTCTGGCTGTGACTTTCCAAGCTTGCCTACCTCTAGCTGACCCTCGCGTGTGGGAAAGGCAAGCACAACAAGTAGGCATGTTTTGAAATCAGCGTTTTTTAAAACCTGGGTTATACTGCTGGCTTTTAGAAGTGGGGAAAATTCTTCTGGTGAGTGTTATTAACAAAAGGTCTACATATCTAACTCGCCTCTTAGCAACTACATTGCCAGGTTTGTAAAGTGCCAGACTCTGCTCTCACCAGGAAGAACGTTTATTACCGTTCCCTGAAAATAGCTGGAGCACGGAAATGGCCGCCGGGCTTTTTATCACAATATAAAGCCAAGTCAGCACCCGGTGCGGTCGGACCGCTCTAGAGCCAGCCCTGAGCTGCGCAGCATGCGTGCAGCCTGGGCCTGTAAAGTCGCAATTTATAAAATAAAAAAAAAATTTAACTTTTGTTATTCACTTGGCCCGCAGGTACCAGAGCGCTTTACATGAGCCCCGGTTGTGTTTCATGCTGGGGTCATTCTTTGCTAGGCATGGGAATATAAAGTGATTTGCCCAGCTACTCGAGACCCGTTCCCCGATGAGGGATCCCCCGCCCTAGCCGTTAGGCCACTTCCCCACCCGTAGATGTTAACACTTGAGATGGACCCATTCTATAGTGAGACACGGGTACTAACGACTGCGTCCCCTTTTGTTTTCGAGTCGCGGCATTTTACGCTAAAGTACTGCGACTTAACTTGCGAAGCTGCGACACGATGGTGCGTAATTGCCTCTTTCTCCGGGATATGTATAGCGTGCACAACCGATTACGGGTTTTACTATTCTACCTTCTATCCTCGTGGCCATTCTCAGTCCCTCTCCAATTCTCAAAAACTTGAGCGCTACGTGTTTTGTGCTCCAGGGAGTTTAAACCCCTTTAAACTATTGTTTTTATATATCCCATTGTACTACCAGTAATTTTGCAAAGTTGTGAGCCCCTCACACTATTCAATAAATCGTGCACGTTTTCATTGATGTGGTCGCCAGCTCTGGCCGTAACACCCGATCCTCTTCCCATTAGTTCATTCTCAGCGGTGAGCGTTTACTCGCTGAGCTATCCTGCCAGCCACCTTCAAATGCAACTAAAACCCAAGCAGTTGCGATCTGCCAGCATTGCATAGTTCAGCGTTCATTCTTCGACTGGCCAGAACCTACAGCTGACCCCAGGCTATTCCCCGCCCCAAACGGACCATGCGCATCAGTTGCCTAGCGTAGATGGGCCTGACCCAAGCAGCCGCCCGACTCTACAGTACTTTCCAGGATTCCCTACCCCTGTCTGCGCCCGCTCCTGCCTTGTTGCAGCTAGCGCACAAACCCACCTTGCCACCGCTGCTGTCCAGCTTCGCCCGGTTCATAGCCGGAGCTGATATCCTCCTCTAACGATGTCTGGGAGAGCTCCGATGTC
Source organism: Triturus cristatus (assembly GCF_964204655.1). Taxonomy (NCBI): domain Eukaryota; kingdom Metazoa; phylum Chordata; class Amphibia; order Caudata; family Salamandridae; genus Triturus; species Triturus cristatus. The sequence continues at coordinate 63,035,156 of NC_140595.1, forward strand.
TGGGAGAGCTGGGGGGTCGGTAGTGCATCGGCCTCCGGTCCTGAGCTCCGATGTCTGGGCGAACTGGGGGTCATACATCGAGCCGCCAGCCCCCTTTTCGTCGTGGCCCTCCAATTTCCGGGTGTTCTGCCTCCTGGTAGCTAGTGGGGGTAACCACAGTGGGGGATGGCTCGATCCTTGGAGGCTGGGGAGTGCAGCGCCGTGGCGGACCGATGAACTCGCCAAAATTACTTTCTGCCACCACCGACACTCAAACTTGGTTCCATAGTTCACGTGGGCAGCGTTGGCCGCAATGCCACGCATTCAAAAACTGTCGGTGGCGCTCCCCCAGCTCCCTGAAGCAAAAGGTGAGCTGCCCCAGGGGGAGCGTCGCCTTATATCCCCCTCCCCCTTCCCTTCTACCCTTTGTTCTTGGGGAGGGGGAGGAGAGGGCCTCAGGCGCTTTACGCCGCGCGGCTATTCCCGCTGGCGCTAACCAGCGCAGACTGGATCCGTTCCTCGTGGCTCGGGCGGCCGTTATGGCGCCGGCCCTCGAGGCCCCCTTTGGGGGCGGCCTCTGCAAAAGAATTCCCCCTTGCCTTAAAAAAATGAATGCGTACTTGTGTAATGTAACTGGTGCTCATGTAAACCACTTCAATACCTTCGGTTCGAGTTTGCAGTATATAAAAAAACTGCAAAAAAAAAAATATGAAAGTGATTGGAAAGGGCAGTTTCGGCAAGGTAGGTGTTTTTTCTTTACCTCTTAATATGATGTCCTAATGAAATATTGCATAGGGGTAGGCCCTGCATACACATCATGTGGAATGCATGCATTTTTTCGTTTTGCATCGCATCACTAGATCAGTGGCTACGGGATTGCTATCTGGCAGCATGAAAGTGGATAAACCGGTGTAACAATGCACAGGATGGACTGTGAGGAGATGGTAGAGGTTCTGCAATGTTGTGCCCTATTCAAAAAACAAATGTCTTATTTTCTGATGATATATCTGTAATTCTTGAAATTATACCCAGCTGTAGGAAGGTAGGATCTAACTGAATGGTTACCCCCACTTTTTGCCTGGTGTTTTGCTGGTTTGTGACTAGTCTGACTGGGATCCTGCTAATCAGGACCCCAGTCTATCTTCTTTCTCCCTAAATTGGTTGTGACATGTACTTAGGTACACTCCAGATTGGATACTTATAAGTCCCTAGTATATGGTACACATGTACCCAGGGCATAGGTACCCCAGAGGCCGCCCCTGGGCTGAAGCATGTATTATGCCACCCACGAGAGGCCATGTAAAATGGAACTACAGGTCTGCGATTGCAGCCTGTGTAAGCTGGTGCTTGCACCAGTTACGTTAGATATAGGTTTACTATATCTATAGGTCACTGCACTTAAAACTTATAAGTCACCCCTATAGCAGGCCTTGACAATCCTGAAGGCAGGGTGCTGGGTTTTACATGAGAGGGTGCCCCTGCATGAGCAGAGCCCCTCTGCAGCCTTCGGAGACCATTCTCCCGGGTTGTCTGTGACACAGCCAGACATATAGGTAGAGGTGCATTATAATCTTGCGGTAAATGCTATCTCAAAAATAGCTGTAACAAAACATGTTGTGTTTGGTATCAAACACCTTGGAATCATACCTCCACACCGTTAACTGGTGTGGGAGGTATGATTCCACCCTTCTTAAGCGAGCTTCATGGGGTCACTTGTTTTCCTGGTACCAGCCTTCTCGACCTGGGCAGCACAAAATGGTTGCTGCTGACCGGAAACACATTTCTGCCCTCCTGCTGCTGAGACAAGCTCGAGCAGGGGAAGTCTGGACAATAGGCATCCTGTCACAGGGAGGTGTGACCACCTCCCAGACAGGATTTAGTGTATTGGGGCCGGGTGGGTGCACTTCCAAAATGCTTGAAAGTCTGCAAAAAGGGCACATTTGGTGTCCCTGTGCATATTCCAGCTCAAACCAGTCCTGGGAGCCGCTGGCTCCTGCTCTGGTGCGAAACTGGCCAAAGGACATGGGAATATTCTCCCCACTGTCCTGACCCACCCCTGGGAGGGTCCCTTGAATCTGTCCAACCCTCTCCAGTGGGTACAATTGTGCTTACCTGGCTGTAGGACCCTAGATTCGACGTGGACAAGATTCTGAACAAGAAACCACTGAACTTCGACCGTCTGGATACTCTGGACTTCGCTGGACTTCGACTGGGGCCGACTTCGTCTCCCTCTCCGTCCAAAGCATTGTCTGTGTCCGTGCACCATACAGGCTCCGTGCAGGACCTGTGGAGCATCAAGGACATCTGAAGTATCTCCCTTGGGGTAAAGGAGTCACACTCCCCTGCATTCACAGGCACCGTAATGCAACTGACCGGTCTGCTAATCCTGAGCTCCTGTAAACTCCAAAGGCAACACAGGAGATGGGTTCCTATGTTCCCTGAGGACAAGCTGCCCTCTCACTGAGTTTGAGGCCAGTATCCCTCGTGGGGACCACATAACCTGAACCCCTGTGCACCGCGTACATTTGCAAGTGCATATACTTGTTGGCGTTCCCCAACTTCATACATTGGGCTATCGATAGCCCCAACCTCTGAGCACATTTCGTACAAAGGACTCCGGCCTCCTCGCACTCTGTGCCCTGCAAGCTGATACTTTGTGAAACTTCTAGAGGTCCCCTCGCGACTTCTGTGCCTTTGGCCTGTGGGTCCATTTGAGGGACAACACTGATTTCCTTGGGCTCCCCTGGTTGCTCCAGGTCTGCCCTGACTCCCCTTGCTGTGGTGAGTCCTCTGGTCCTTGCTGGGCCAGACCATGACCTTCTTCGACCTTCTTCATGGGTTGCCATTGCCAAAGCTTGTTGGTGCTCCGGCCGGACACCGACCCCTCAGCAGTCGACATCCTTCATGGGACAGCTCGTATCCCGCTCCTGGTCGTCTTCAACGTCTCCTGGACCCTGTGGCTGCAGAGTCAAGGTCTCCTTCTTCACACCTGAAGCACCTGACATCTGTGGGCCTTCGTCTACCGAGCCCCTGATCACTCCTGAGTGACCCAGACTCAGTCCCCTCTGCTTTCAGGTTACTTCCCTCAAGAATCCACCTGTGGGTTCCACCGGACACTTTTCTTCTTTCTAACAGTGGCATTTCTTTGAAGACTCCCATTGAGAACGACGGCGGTTTCCAACGCCACTTCGACCCTCTGCACCCGGCTTCCCTGGAATAGGTAACTCTGGTACTTTGGTATCCACGGGTGGGGTGGCTCTCCAATCTTCTATGTTCCAAAGGGTTTCCTTGTTATCCACTAGGAAGGGTCCTTAAACACTAAAACTGCAACCCCGACTCTCCCATTGAATTGTACGTAGCACGCGGTCGTGTTCTCACACTGCACCCGTCCTCCGTGGGATCCCTACTTACTCACCTTGGGTGGTTCCTTGGGGTCCCAAAACAACAGCGGACCTGTTCTATAGGTGAATAAACTACTCAGTGCGTCCACCATACATTTAGAGTCACCCAACTTTGTGTGACAGGACAGTGGTTATATTTATACCGTCTATTCTAAGGGGACCTGAATCACCTGCTATTCTTTAAAATCAAATGTATCTGCGAGCTCTATCTCCCAAGGATTGTCCCACCCTATAGTGTGAGTGATCAACTAAAGAAGAAAAATAGTGAAGAAAGTTGGCAGTGCCTCCCGGGAGTAACACCATGGGAGTTTGCAGACTGGTTCTCGCCTGCATCCTCAGGTTCTCATCTTTAGCAACTGCCAACTCACAACCAAAATAGTGAGAAAGTGAGAAAAGAAAGACAAAGTACTAAGTGTGGTATGTGCGAACCCTATGAGCTGTGACGGTATCTGAACTAGAATCCCGCTACTCCTAATCTAAAAACGAGCTAGACAACTACTAGCTATATTACTTTATTCCTTGCTGTGTGTCTGCTCACTCAAAAACCAACATGTTTCATTGCCAATGGGACCTTACGGCAATTTCGTCAGGGCAAGGGTCAATTTTCCACACTGCACTAATTTTTGTCTGTTTTTTATACCTGTGGGAGACAGAGATAACACAACACACACTGTCAACAGTTGTCATCAAATATAAAGTGTAGTTTCATACATGTAGGAGCCACCTTCATATCGTTAGTATATTTACCGGGTGGTTGCCATTCATGGGCATACCTGCAACCCCCTTTAATTGCGAATGTGTTCCTTGGGGTCCCAGCAATTCTACACTCTCTAGACATTGTCTGGACTCGAGTCGTGGCTCTTATACCACTATTTTAGTATATGATTTGGTCTCCCCCCGGAGCCCACTGTGTATTAGTGCTACTTACATTTGTTTCTGTGCTACAGTATTGTGTGCTTTGTGTTTATCTGCGTGTAGCAGATACTGTGAGGTATTTAAAGTGTTATAATAATACATATATATTCTTATAACTACTGTGTGGTTCTCCTTTCATTTAACCAATACATTAAGGTTGCATTCTGGTAAAACAAGCTGCTTTACACTCCTTCAAGACTAAGCCTGAAGGCTGTTCTCCACAGCTACCACTTGGATAGCTTTCTAAGGTTATCTTTGACATCTTAAATCACCGTAAGGGTTGTTTTGGCCGGTGCAAGGTGCCCACTTTAATTAGTGGACAGCATATACCAGGCCAACTTCTCACACCAGCACAGCAAGGTTTAAAAAAAATATTTAAAAAAATATTCCTTGCTTTTATCCTTATCGTTTGAATATGGTTGATTGGTTGTTTCTTTTCATTTCTAATGCCCCTTTGTGCTTCTTTATGACGGTTCCTCGATCAAGGCACAATGGAGACGAACAGTTCTACATGGTTAAAGTCTTGCAAAAGACAGCTATCCTGAAGAAGAAAGAGGTGGCCTCTTTCCGCCATAATGTGAGATGCATTCTGTGAACTTAAAGCATTGTTTAATCTGTATTTTGCACAGTGAATACAACCATATTTTCTACTCCTGCTGCTGTTCTGCCATCTCCAGAGGGAACAACACACCCTGGAATGAAAGAGCTCATTTTTATGCTGCTGCATTTGCCAGTGCACTGGGCTATTTACGCTTACTGAACATAGTGTTCAGGGGAGCGGTAATCACCTGTTTATTCATGGCAAGCTGTTTCTAAAGGCCTTGTTTTTCATAGTACCCTCCACCTGCCACTGCACTGCTAATAAAACCTGAACACTTTATGGCATGACGTACACATTTGCCAAATGTATCCTCTCTGATCCTTTTTGTCAATACATTTCAGAGGACGTAAATGTTTTTTTCCCTATCTATTCTAAACATGGTTTAGAAAAGCATCGTGGTCGGTCTCTGGTCTAGTGCAGTGGTGCTACTTAACAGATTTTCAAGGACATCTAGCAATATGTTTTGCCCTTTTTCAATGGAACGATGGTCCCCATTCCTTATATCTATCCATAAAGAAAACTAAGGGATGGATATCCCGTCCGTGGTATCACAAATGCCATAGGATATATTGTACTTATACACCGGCGGACGGGAAAGCCGTCACGTTTGTGAGGCAGTAACCTGTTTGCTAAACTCTAAATCCAGCCCTAAATGTCAGCCTATATCTAACACCCTGTCTTCCCTCTGCACTTTCAGCTCATACAATTAAAACATTTTCTTATACTATTTTACACATATACATGTTGGATACCATTCAACCAATTTAACGATGGCAAGCTGTAATTCTTCCAGACACTTGAAGCCAGAGAACATACTGCTGGACTCTCAGGGATACATTAACTTGAATGACTTTGGACTTTGCAAGGAACACATAGAACAAAACACTACTTCTACTTTCTGCTGTACACCAGAGGTAAGCAAAGGTGGGATTTCACTTTATTGCTATCATCGGGCCATTGGCTGCCTTGCAACAGCAGTCATAATAACACCCTCGATTAATGCTCTGTTGCAGATATCTGTAGACTGCACTGGGACAATAAAATAGCTTTTCATTTTTAGGTCGAGCCTACCAGACAGTGCAACTTAGACGGTTTTGTGTTTTTTATTTATAGATTAATGAGCGGGCTGCCATCTTGGACCAGTAAAACAAATATTTAAGAAACAAATGGCGCCTATGTCAATCCATTGGCAGGCACATGCGTTCTGACATATATGACCCATATGTATCCACCACTCAAATTATTTTCATATTTCACTATACTAATTCAACACTAATCTTTTATGGGTTCCGGAGTAGCGTGCTCCTCACCGAAAAAGTGCTCGTCAGGGGTAGTAAGCGCGATATAAATGCAACTACAATACAATTACAATAAAATATGTCATGCATGTGTGCTCCACTGGAATGATGCGACCGTCAACAGTGATGTCGGATCATTGCACCCTTATTTATTTATTTTTAGGTTAAGCTTGGCCAGCACATGCGTTGCTCTGCGAGGCATGCTGTATTGAGGTAGGGACTTGAAGCTCCGCCCACATTTTTCATTGGCTTGTGTCATTGTCCACTGTAAACTGTGGCTTTTCATTGCTCAAAAGGCTTAGTAGTCCCTCCTTAGTACCGCCTTGTTTCATTTTGTAACTTCCCATGGTGACACGCCCTGTTATGTGTGTTGTTGCTTGGTAGGCTTTAATTACAGCCTCCGAGCTCTATTTTCTCAAATAGCGCTGTCCTGCCTGCTGCAGGCAGGATACTCTCTCTCCTAACGCTTTTTAAATTGTTTCATTGCACGCATTTGCAGGGCAATAGGTCTTGCATTTGTTAGAGTTTAAGCTATTGGCATTGTAAATGACAATGCCTTTTATTTATCTGTTTTAAAAAAAACACATACATAAAAGGCATTGTCATTTACAATTCCAATAGCTCAGACTCCCATAAATGTGAGACCTATTGCATTGCAAATATTTGTTTCACAATGCTGCACAGTGTCAGGGGATGGGGCAACGCCCAGCTCAATGGTACACTGCCAAAAACCATTGGTAAAGCCAAGAGGTCTTAAAGACCGGGCCTATTGGCTTTGCTAATGCTTATTCTAGTATAACCTAGATCAGGAACAGTAGAACCCAGATGAGAAACAGAAGCTCAACAAACATTGCAACTCTGACAGGCAATCTCATGGGTCACTGGAAAGAGAACATGAGCTAATTGTCCCTACAACCCATTACACACTCAGTCTTTACATGGGTTCACTAGAAAGTCAGAAAACGCACTCCCCTCTTTTAGAGCACACATTGCAAAGATAAACAAATCCAGCAAACTATCCACCAACACCAATTTAGTTTGGAAACAATTTCCAGCAACCAAGAACATGCACTGGCTAATTCACAACCCGGCCAATGTCTGCACAAAGCACCAAGAGGCTAATGATTGGCAAAAAATGTGTTATACACGTAAACATAACATAACACATCAAAAAGAAATTAACACTTTCGAGTAGCTCCTGGACGCTGCGCCTTCTGGACACAGAAAACATACATCACACCCAATGAAAACACCCTTTGTAAACATTTTACATCAAAAACATTTTCTTTCATACTGGGACCACATTCAAGTGTGCACTGTAAACAAGTTTCTGGTAACCCCAGAACTTCCAGGACACTGCATACAAGACCTCTACTGGCTGAAGTCAGGACCTGCGGCCTCTAATAGATGAGGTAAGGCAGCAGTCTTAGGGCAATACCAATAGGTGGCTTCAAATAACGACAGACGCTAAAACCACCTTTTTTCTTATTTGATTGGCTGTGCGCCAATGGTAAAATTCTATTTTGCTTCCAACACTTGCTGGATGTTGCGTTTGTGAGGTTGGATAAAGGGGCAATGGAAAAAGCCAATGAGTTTTAAAAGCAAAGGTTGAGGCTTCGAAGATGCTTAGCATGTTATAGGGTCAGCGAAATAGAACATAAGAATATTGGCCTAGATATTAAAGAAAAATTCTTGAACCAACACTTTTTTGTGCTATATACATCTCTGCGCTTTTATAGAATATATGAAACCAGGGCTACAGCCTGACCAGTCGGAATCAGGGTCGGAAATGCTAACTGTTGAAAATCTGTTCAGCCAATCGAGAAGCAGAGGTCAGGAAGTGGTGGTTTCCACCTGTGGTTCCTCCATCAAAATATTAACACAGTTCTGGTGCACTGGAAACCACAGGAGACCATGTAATGCAAGTTAGGCCTGTGACCTTTTAGCCACCAGCTCGCCACTGTTCCGGACAGCGTAAAGCGAGGGTGTCGATCACTTGATGGATTTCACTGCCAAAACAAGTTGATTTTTTTCTAGTCAAGTGATTGCGCTCAATGTTCTCTTTGCCTCAATCTGGGCCCAAATGGGCTCCAGTTGGTGTTAGCTGATCCTCCATGTGCTTCCCCTGTGCTTTAACCTATCAAACTACTGTCCTTTTAGATTATTTAGGGCCAGATGTAGGTGGCCAAATACCGAGCGGTAACGCAGAAATACGCAGAATTTCTGCATTACCGACCGGTATTTAGCTGGGAGCAATGTAGGTGAGTTTAAACCTACTTGCAAAATAAGGAATCGCAAAATTGCGATTCCTTATTTTGCTCTTGCATTTAAGGAATAGGAAATTGCGATTTACCACCAACTTCAAGTTGGTGGTAATTAGCGATTTCCTTTAAAAAAGCACTTTCTTGCTTTTTTTAAAAGTGCCATGTGGCACACATCCATGCCCTTAGGGCATGTATGTGCACCACATGTGCACATATGCACTTTTCAGGGGTGCAACAGGGTGTCCTTTTGACACCCCGGCACCCTTGAAATAGCTCCCGCTATTTGCGATTCTTTAATACCGAATCGCAAACAGTGAATATCTTCCCATTCATTCCTATGGGCCTCTTAGCCCATAGGAATGAATGGGTAGGTATTCCTTATTAACAAATCTCAATTTGCGATTCGTTATTAAGGAATATTAAGGAATCGCTAATATTTTAGCGATTCCCACCTACATTCAATTTAGCGAGTCCTTAATAGCGAATCAGTAAAATTCGCTATTAGGGACTCGCTAAATTGAATTTACCTACATCTGGCCCTTAGTTTCTATATTAGACCCTCCAGCATATTGAGATTTCGCGATTCGCAAAATAACCGCAAAATCAGCTGAGGAGCATGATGACTGAAATATTTATCTTTTGGGCTGCAAAACGCCGTACAGCCATAATAGCTGCCTGCTTCCTCCAGCCGCATTAGGAATTACAGAAGCGATCCTGTGTGTGGGCCCTGCGGGACATCACGTTCAGAGCTTGAATTCTATGGCGCGTGGATCCAGAGCTGTGTGCGCCTCACAGAACAAAGGGGAAAGCAATGCTGTTGAAAGAAAGACGAGAAAACGAAAGTAGTGCTTCACTGGCAAACTCTGTAAAGGGGTGCTAATGTGTTTGAGTGTGAAGAAAACCAATCTGGCCACTTGTATTATTTATTTATTTTGACGGATTTTGAAGCAAAAAAAGCCTTTCTTTTTTTTCTTCACCCGAGGCTGTACTTCAGAAGGGAAAAATGTCCTTAAAACACAACATTTTCAGCACTGTGTTTTTAGGTCTCGCCTGGCGTAGGCTGCGCGCATGCGCAGTCTCGCTGGCGAAATTAATGATATGGGTATTTTTCTGTAAGGGGGCATTAAGCCCCGCCCCGCTTTTCCATTGGCTGGCGTCACCGTTTATGCTAAACGGTGGCCAGCCATTGGAAAAGAGCTCCTTGTGACGTATTCGCTTGGCTTTTTCGGCCGTCCCATTTCACCTGCTTTGCGTTTGTCGCAAAAGGTTTCTTATCTTTATGGGGCCAAGCACATGGCCCCATAAAGACAAGAAACCTTTTAGCAGGCAAGAAAGCCGAGCAAATACGTCATGGCAAGCGCTTGTTTGCCGTTGTAGCTCCTCGCGTCTCCATTTCATGTTCCGCTCCCGTTCAAGCTGCTCGCCATATGGGCTCGATAGAACTCGTCGAAGTCGAAGATTGGTGGGACGACGACGACGACGTGCTCTGTCTTCTTGGGCATGGTAGAGCCATCCACCATCCCAGGAGGCTTCCCCGTCGCCCGCACGTCCTCTTGGCTTAGGGTTCCTCGGTCGTACTTCTTGTTTTGTTAAGCAGTGTAACAAGCTGCTGTTCCACAGCTGTAAGCACCTTCAGTGTGTAGCCTAATCTGTGCACGCAGCACGGCAGGGTCCGGTCTTGATTAAGAAGATTTTGTGAAGTGGCTCGGCCCGTGGCATGGGAGTAGTAGTACATTATAAAACAGATGCTTGGATGACACAGTAGCGGTTCGGACCAGGTGCCTTGCGCATTTATTGGCACCGAACTGGCCCTGCTCACTGCCTCCAGTAATAGTGAGCGGGGTGTTATCAAAAGTGATGCATAAGACCGAGAGAACAAGTGGGGTGTCAAAGAGGGAAGCGCTTCATCAGGCGCACTGCGTCTCATAGCGCCTCTCAACTCCACATTGTATTGGTACCTGCAACTTACAAAATAACTTCACTGTGTAAAGAGGGGGCGGGGCCTGGTGCCGAGAGCTCTCTAAGGGGCACACTGCCCCTCACCAAGCACCCCACCCCCTCCCAAAAAAACAAAAGGTCATCAAGGCAGTCGCCTGGATGTTTTCACCGCTTCTAATAGACACCGGCTGCTTAGTGCCTCCAGAACAAGCTTAAAATCCCCAGTTTGCGATGGTTTTCAGCTCCTTTCCACTGCCTCCCTTTGATTTTGCAGGGAGTCGAAAACGTGTGCTACATTGTGGCATCTTGTGAGCTGGTAGGTCTGTGTATTGTGTTGCAGCATTTACACACATCACTTCATACGCATGGGTCGTTGAAGCACATTTTCGACGGGTAGTATGCTACACTGCTGGGGCCTGCGTGGTTGACGGAGTATTGAATTCTCATTCAATGTGGGAAAATGTTGGTGTGTGTGTATCCAGAGAGGTGCAAGGTCTTACCTTGGGGCGTAGCGCCTAAAAGTGTGATGGGGGGAGGAGCTGAGGGAGAGAAGCTCACTATATAATTATTAGCTGGCAGTTATAATTTACTGTGCAGGTTGCGTGCTGCGTTTCATGGTTTGTATTATGCTGGAGGCCTGGGGAAGAGGGAGAGATTTAACCGGGTGGTCTGCATTCTAGGTAGTCCGGGTGGGGGCTGTAGTACTAAAACTGACAAGCAACAACATAGAACCATCCTAGCCGGAGGGGCAGGGTAGTGATGTGTGCATGTACAACATAAAAAGGTATCAATCAGAGAAGGCCCAGTGATCCACATGGCAATGAGGATGTGGTCCGTCGGCTACGCTGCCGACTTTGGTGCTGGAAACCAGAGTTCGAGCCTCGAGGCCGCGTCCACATCCTGTGATTCTGGGCAAATCACTTAATCTCCCCGTGCCTGAATGTGTAATGTAAATATGGTGCTATGTAAAGCGCTCCAATACCTTTGGGTCGAGTTTGCGCTATATAAATATGCACAAAAAAAAAAACATGCGCAAGGCAGAGATGCTGTCAAATGAGTAGTAAGATGCCAGTGGGAAACCCTGGGAATTGGTGACATGAGCAGCAACCACACATTCTTGAAGGCAGTAATACTGTCTACACTGCGTACATAGGCTTCACGGACAAAGAAAGAAGTGGAGGAGCGATGCAGGTTAGCAACCAGAGCTAAAACTATACCATTTTTAAAATGTCCACATTCCACCTACTTCTGCTAAGCCAAAATAAGCCAATATACAGAGAATGAGATTGTACCCCAAGCCTCTCTCATGTTCCAAAAGGTGGGAAAACACCATTCTGGCGAGCCTTAGCCCAGGTCGTGGCTCAGACCTTAGTAACACTTAGATTCTGCACATTACAGGGTGAGAAACAAAGCGCTTGGTAGGTTGCCTGTAAGACATGTTTGTTTGGGCCTTTAATAGGTAATGGATGTTTGTTACCGATCTCTGTGGTACTATTTATTGTCCTCAGTTTGATGAAAGGCTGAATAGATATGCTTGAATTGGAAGCTGTGACCATAGAGTCATACACAGATTCCTATAATGTACGCATTAAACCATTGAGACGCGTGTGAGATCTGAAAATGTGAACATTTTAAAAGGTGTCTATTTTGGGACCTTGGAAGGAGGATTGGGTGGGGTGTTGATTTTTTGTGCTATTATAGCGCTGCTCGATCTTTTCTATTTGCCAGTGAATATTTAATTGATGATGTTGCACTTCTTATTAAGGGCCTCATGTAGGTAAATAAATTTTACCGGTTCATAAATACCGAGCCGTACCGAATCGGTAAATTAGAACCGGTAAGTTATATGTAGGTAAAAATTCGGTAACAGTTACCGATTCGGTAACATTCGGTAAATACGAATCGGAAGTCACCGAATCGGTAAATACCGAGGTGGTATCCACCGAATCGGTAAATACCGAGGTGGTATTTAGCGAATCGGAAAATACCGAGGACACTACCACCTTCCCTTAACTAAGTAGCCAATATCACAATCATGTCATCATAGAAGGTCTCTCAGGCTTGAATAGGGGACCCCATACCTCAAAGATCAGCTTAGTGAAATCACATCACAGGAGCATCAGGAGTCTCCTCGCAGGAAGGCTCGTCTTCGGTCTGAATAATAAACATGACGTCTGAGATATGAAAAGCACCAACTGTCAGGTATGTGCAGCTGCGCGTGTGCCATGGCTAAATCGTGGGTCGAACAACCTAGAGTGGAAAACATGCATTGTGTAAAATTCCAGACTGTGTGTCACAGCATGTACAGACCAAGGTCGCTGCGCAGAGCTTGGGATGGGAACAACAGAATGCACTCGTCTGAAGGAAGTCTCGAGTCAGCAGTTTATTCAAGAAAGAACATGTAAACGCAGTGTCGTGTGCAAAGACACAAACATGGCTACATAACTTCAACGTGGTAATGCCAACTGAACAATGCATGTACGTATTCAGGGAGAACTCACTACACGCCCCCTTGAGCGAAGCAATATGTAATAGGCAAGAAAAGAGAGAACGCAGAGTTCAGTTTCGTCAGAGCAGAACAGGGCGTAACCAATGCAGCGCCAAAGTCCTACAGTCCAATTAATTGCAGCATACAATTCCAAAAACACAATGCAAGTATAGTAAAAAACTCAAGCAGACCATCAGGAAGAGAAAAACGAGAACTAAAAGAAATAAATGTTGCGCCAGGGTGCTGTCCAGTAGCACAGGCGCAATGGAGGACAATCCAGTTAATCCATGAATGTATAGGCAGCATATGTGGCCACGGCTTCCAACAAGCAATCGTTTTCAGGGCCACTAAAAGTCTCAGCCATCCAATTGAGTAAAGAAAAGGAACATACGTGTTCTCCAACCAACGGAGCCTCTAGCACAATCAGAGGGCACCCGGAATGTTCCTCCAAATAGCTCATGGACAAGAAGTCGTAGGCTGCCGCTGAGATGTCCCAATTACCCAGGATACCATGCGCCGCTCCACACGCCATGATCCGGACACCAGAACAGGACAACTCGTGAGACACTAAGGGCCTCATCAGTCGATCGAAATCCGGCACCGGAGACACCATGTTGGTCAAGCACAAATCCACAGGCCATTCAAAGGGACAATCCAGGCAGTGTAATACAGGTTGTACGCAGGTGAAGTAGGAATACCTGAAGGATAATCCATAAGCCAGGCTCAAAGTCGCCAATGGCAAAGTACCATAGAAGTCAAGCATCCTATCACGAAGAAGATGCAGACGGGACAGGTGCTCGTGTGGCACAGAAGGAGCAGCCATTCCGTAGTATGAAAAGTAAAAGCAGCACACCTGCCACCAGCGCCAGAAGCAGCGGAACACCTCCAAAGATGCTCGAGAACAGTGAATGAACAAATGCCGGAATTACACCACAAATTGTTTGGAAAGAGGTCACGAGACCCGAGCCCCACATGTTAGAAAAAATTGAGCCAGGCCGGTCGTGGACGAGGCATTGATAATACTTTGGATCAAAGAGCCGAAATGCAGGGGGAGGTCAGTATTCAGAGGCGCCTGTTCCTCAGTGCGCGTAGTAGCAACGTGAAGGACAAATATTTTAACGAGAGGAAGTCAAAGGCACCTCTTTGTGGGACAATGGCGCTCTATTCTGCTCAACTTGTTGGACTCTGCTTTCAAGGTTGGAATCGAAGGCCAGATGGAAACATCCCGCCGCCCATGCGGGGGTGGAAAAAGAACAGTATTGCAGCAGACAACTTCATGCGAGACAGTTATGTACGGGATTACCACTCACATCCCGCAGCAAACTTCATCAATCATTATTAAATGAATACCGTTTGCAAGCACAGTGAAAGAAGGTGTAATCACAGGCACTGGGATACCTCGTAGGACGCACGCCAAAATCGGGGCTTGTACATTGCATGCGCCGTGTACTTGCATGTGCCTATTGTCTCATGTATGAATCCTAGAAGTGAGAGTGCTAGAGCTAATATCTATATCGGCTTAGGCCTTCTCCATGTTTGCTTGGTCAATAGCTCTCAGTCTGGAAGCCGCCTCACTGTGCGACAACTTGCAGACCTCGTTGTAAATAGCATACGCGCACCTTTTGGTTCTGCCACCCACGGGACCATTCACAATATCATTCCATTCGGTATGCACATTGATGGAGTGGGTGGACTTCCTGATCCTGTAGATGTGCTCTGTGTCAGCTGGTGGACAGAGTGGGATGTGTGTCCCATCAATGCAGCCAATATAATGGGGGAAGTAATTCCTGAAGGAACGGGACAGGCAACTCTGGGATACACCACCCACCGCAGCTGTCACCACCTGAGAAATGCCGGATGCCAGCAGATGTGGGCTGCAGAGCACCTGCACATGTGGGGGTATGGCGTGCGCCCTTCTCATTGGCTGGTCCAGGAGTGGGTGCGGGTCCCTGATTGAGTCCATGATGGCATCGGGGTGTAGCCTGTACCTCTCATGTATCTCTGCATCAGTCAGCTGGAATAGTGTGATGCGCTGTCTGTGGATGCGTTCCTTCCGTCGCCAAACCCTCAGTCCTGCTGCCTGTAGACGTAGGCGCATTGCAATGACGTACATAGCTGCCAGGGTGTCCACGCTGTTGCATTTTGGGATTGCTTAGCTGCACTGTTGTTGGTTACCACCTGCTTTCAATCCGTGTTAATTACCGACTCTTATTTACCGATTTTCTTGGATTTCTTAATTACCGAGTGCTCCTACATGTCATTTTAACTTTTTACCACTTCATATTTACCACTTCATATTTACCGATTCGTTAATTATGTATTCGGTGAATATGAATCGGTATTTACCGCCTCATATTTACCGAAAAGTGGTTTTTGGTCTCCTACATCTCACTTGTCTGAATACCGGTCGGTAACGGAATATTTACCGAAATTGGGCCGTTACCTACATGAGGCCCTAAATCTGCTATTGTGTGTGGTGCAGTGTTGAGAAAAGGAAGTGTTTGACAGCTTCGAAGTGGGCTGTGCTTCTGCTGGATGGATTCTTGATGGCTAAATAATAATAGGTCATCTTGACCATGGCAGAGAGCTTGCTGCCAGTGGGTTCCTGGCTTTACCAGAGAGTAGAGGCTTTTGCTTGAGTCTGTACAGTTTCATGGGAGCACAAGTATAAATGTTGGGTGGCGTTATGCTTGGTTGGAACAGATTGTGCTGTGGCAGCATAATTTCTTTCAAATGCTTGGGTGCCTTGAATGAGTGATACTAATGTTTGATTCATTTGGGCTGTCTCTGGTGGATTAAAATCGACAATACAGCATGCTCATCTTACTCCAGGGTCAAATAGTGCCAGTTTTAATTGTATTCATGATGGTAAAGACATTGTCAAGTGTGTTACCTTTGAATTTAGTAGGCACTTTTTTTGTTTTGTTTCATAATTATGGTATTCAAGAGGTGTGAGGGATTTTTCTTTACCAACGAGCTTGGTAGAGACGTTTTACCAGATTGTGGAAGATGATGTTAGAGTGGTTGAGTGATAACGTTGTGATAAGGCTTTATTTCCTGATTTAAGGTTTTGTTGATTGGGATGGGGATTGGGGGGCAAGTGGAGGGTTGTGCATGTAGCTGAGAGAGGGAAGTGCTCTTTCAAGATAAAGGAAGGGGTTGTGTTCTGCGTGTGTGTAGGGGCAGGATGATTGGTGTAAAACTGCCAGAGCCACTAATCTTGTGGGTGTAATCTGTGGTGCTCTAAGCTGTATGTTGCGGCAATGGTGAACACTTTTACAGCTTTGAGATACATTGACTTGTGTCGGGATAATGTTTGTGATGCCTATGTTTTGACATATTGCAGAATGCGCATTGTTACACACGAGGTGTTATTTCTGTTGGGTTTGTGAACTGGGATTAATGAGGGAGTGGCATGTAAATGATTCTATTTGGGTTTGATGTGTGTAAATTTAGTGTTTGTGCTAGCAGTGGCTCTTCCTCTAAGAAGCGTTTACCACATGACATTGTTTTTGTACAGTAAACGCCCTAAAGCACGTATTGGAAGGCACTGTCATATGTGATAAAGACAAGCATTTGCAATGCAATAGGTCTCGCATTTGCGAGAGTTTAATCTATTGGCATTGTAAATAACAATGCCTATTATTTATATGTTTTGAAAACCTGCAAGCGGTGTGTAAACACGCACTTTGTACTTATAGTTGTTGCTTACAAGAAGCAAGGCTGGCAGTAACTGTGCCTCTTTTACTGCCAGCCGTGCTTCTCGTAAGCAAGGGCTATAAGTGCAAAGTGCATGTTTATGCACTGCTTGCAGGTTCTCAAAACACATAGACAAAAGGCATTGTCATTTACAATGCCAATAGCTCAATCTCTCGCAAATGCGAGACCTATTGCATTACAAATGCTTGTTTTTTTGGGGGGGGGTCCATTTCTCAGGGGAACAAATGAAGGAACGGACAGGAGAAAGAGAGTAACACCCGTTTCTTAAAGTGACGATTTTCAGCAAGTGAAGAGGAGCGAGATAGAGACTGAATGATGGGACAGATTTAGAGAGAGAGAGAGCTGCCAGTGGCCTCAGTGACACGTTTACAAATGCGAGCTGCAAGGGACTAGTATCACAGTAAGATGGCTTGGTTTTGTGTCAGGCCCAGCTGTCTTTAGGGACTTGTGGACTTTGTGGGGTTGGGGCTCATTTAAGATTTATTTGCATAAACGGGCCTCAGTCTGCCCTAAAATACACATGTGATACACGACCTTCCCGAGACGCCTCACCGCTCTGTGTGCATGTCTGTTGTCTTGTCACCTGAGAGCCCTGACTCCTCATAGTGGTACAAAGTTAAAAATCTGCATTTCGATGGAGCTGTTGTCTATTGCACCCTTCTGTTTCAATCTAAGTTTTCCAACTGAAAGTCTGTAGCAAAATCATTAGATGAACTAGGCAAACAACAGAGAAGCAACCTTTGTTTGTTCTCCAAATCATCGCAGTTGACAATTTGGATAAAAACGCAGGCAGCTAGCCTCTGCTGTTACTTGCATATTCCATTAATATTATCTAGGTTTTCTGAGGTCACACAGCAGCAACTCCCACTAAAAGCCCGCTTAGCTGCAGACGGTGAGCCGTACCTGCAGAACAAGAAACCTAAATTTTAGGCACTACAGAAAATGTATCTAACCACTTGACCTAAATAGAAATAGGATTATTAAAGGACCCTGAAACCTCCATCTGTTGAAATCATACTGATGTTGCCACATCATCGGAAGGTCATTGAATGGCACACTCCAGAATGAGTCTGGGAATCAGACGGGATATAATTGGAGCAGCATCATTTAGGCTCCATCATGGCACTTTTCAGCTTTTTGTGGTCTCTCATTTATATTGACCATCAGTGAGCCCACTAGGAGTGCTTCATGTTTTCCTTGACGCACATTTCCCAACAGAGCAACAGGCTCTACCTGCAAGGAGGAGGGTCCCAACTGTACCAGTAACCACAGATTAGGATGACTACGGCACTCGCCAATCACATTATATAAAGACCAGGGTCCGACTGGCACAGAAAATAGGCCAGGTCACCAAAATAAAAGTGGCCCCTATTAGTGCATCAGACAGCTACAAAAGTGGCCCACATCAGCAAATAGGGTCATTTTGAACTTTTGGAGACACGATATGTGTTTTGTAACATATGAATGCATTTGTGTTTGCTACAAGCAATGTTTGTGGTAATATCAATGAATTTAATAGTAAAAAGCTGCCCACCAGACCATAAAAGAGGCCCATAAACTTAAAACAAAAGTCCAACGACCTATCTTATCAGACCAGCCCCTTAGGCACTGCCTGATTGTCCTATAGACCAGTCCAACCCTAATGGATACTGATATTCAGTCGAATTTAAATTGATAGTTAAGAGCAAAAAACAATTTGTCTGCACCACTAGTGAGAAAAAAGGTCTACAGTCCCCTAAAGTCTGCGAAGCACCTCGTAAATGAGTTCCTTTATGTAACATCTTTATGTGTTGCATGTTTGGGTCTATGTCTGTATTCATGGTAACTGGGTGGTGAATGTCTTTTATGTCCTTCAAGGTTCTTGCATACAGCACACAATGGTGGTCTCATGTCAGTTATCCTGTCCCTGGAGCAGCTCCTGGGGTGCACCTTAGATACTCTGTTCCAATTTCATGTTTTCTGGTATTTTTATTTTATTACATTTAATTTTGTGTGACCCCTGCCGAATATCTCATGAAGAGCTAAACAGGAATTCTTATACAAAAAATAAAACATCAACAATACAGTGAAGATGCGAATTTAAAAAAACAAATAAAATCAATTACCTATCCTGGGAGCCCCAAACCCTTGGCAAACTACAAGTCAAATAAAGTAATGGGTCTATTTGTGAAATCTAACAAGTAGGAGGCAAGGTGAAGAAGAAGTGGAAGGGTAATTTAGATTTTTCACAGCCTGCTGGGCAGAAAATCTGGATTTTATTAAAGACACGGAGGCTAAGATTATGCAAATCTCCTTTATTGCGCAGCTCACAGCAGCAACAATGAAGAGATCTAGAACTTCAAAAACATTCCAATAGGATATATAATCCATGACAACGTAGACATCTCCCTTCTTTGTGCGGCGAACAAGATAGCTTCGACCAAGAAAATCTTTATAAACTCCTTGAAGTAACTTTAATGCAGTCAACCGGAAGTTCTCTGGAACATTCTAATCTGAAAAGACAGAAACAAATATATTATATTCCCATGGAGGGAACAGTAGAGGAGGGATAATCTTAGCCTCCGTGTCTTTAATAAAATCCAGATTTTCTGCCCAGCAGGCTGTGAAAAATCTAAATTTTATGGCATGACACGGAGGCCAATATTATGCAAGTTCAAAGTGAGTTCAAAACATTATCAATAACATTTGAAACAGGTTTAAAGTAACATCTTTTGAAAATGCATTCATTTGACCAATCGGCAGCCTTAAGGATATCTTGAAGGCCACCACCCAAGATAAAAGCTTTTGAAGCTGAGGCTCCTCTAAGGGAGTGAGCACCAAAAACAGAGATATCGATCCCAGCTTCTTTCATAACATCCTTAACCCATCTGGCTAGTGTGGGAGAGGAAACTGCTCTATGTGGAAACCTGTGAGATATCAATAATTGATCCGCACAACCCCTTAAACTTAAGGTTCTCTTTTCGTACTCCAACAAACACTTCACCACACATAACGCGCTAGCCCAGGCAGTGTTAGTATTGCTTTTACCCGCTTTTAACCTGTTGCTTTTTAAAACATTGCTTTTAAAATTGTATTATCTGTTGTGAATTTACAAGCAAACCTCCTGTGCTAATTAGTCCGCTACCTCCTCCCGCTTTCCCCACGAGTCTCGGGGGCCTCAGCTGCTGCTCAGCAGGGCTGATTGAGGGGAGGGGCCTGGGGGCATCGAGAAGCATAAAATATACACGCTGGAGCGGACGCGCAGCGATTGCAGAACGCGCTAGCCCAGGCAGTGTTAGTATTGCTTTTACCCGCTTTTAACCCGTTGCTTTTTAAAACATTGCTTTTAAAATTGGATTACCTGTTGTGAATTTACAAGCAAACCTCCTGTGCTAATTAGTCCGCTACCTCCTCCCCGCTTTCCCCACGAGTCTCGGGGGCCTCAGCTGCTGCTCAGCAGGGCTGATTGAGGGGAGGGGCCTAGGGGCATCGAGAAGCATAAAAAAGACGCGCTGGAGCGGACGCGCAGCGATTGCAGAACGCGCTAGCCCAGGCAGTGTTAGTATTGCTTTTACCCGCTTTTAACCTGTTGCTTTTTAAAACATTGCTTTTAAAATTGTATTACCTGTTGTGAATTTACAAGCAACCCTCCTGTGCTAATTAGTCCGCTACCTTCTCCCCGCTTTCCCCACGAGTCTCGGGGGCCTCAGCTGCTGCTCAGCAGGGCTGATTGAGGGGAGGGGCCTAGGGGCATCGAGAAGCATAAAAAAGACACGCTGGAGCGGACGCGCGCAGCGGACGCGCGCAGCTGGCGCCGAAGGCGCGCCTAAGGCAAGCCCGTCTGCGCCCGTCCGCGCCCGAAAGGGCCCAGGGACCAAAAACTCTGCCCTTGCTTACAAATACTCGCACAATGAGCTTCTAAGTCTAGGCGCCGACTTACATCCCCTAACATCAGAAACTTTGCTTGTCCTCCAGAGAGAAGGTATTCTCAACCCACAGGTGAAGGGGACAGACTGCGCCCCTCCTCCTCGCAATCCGGACCTCACCCATTCAAAGCATCATATCCCCATGAAACTCGTCTCCCTCAATACAAGATCACTCCATAAACACGCCCCAGAAATGTTCACCCTCCTACAAGAGGATGCCCCTGATGCCCTCGCCCTGACCGAAACTTGGCTCGATGAGGACTCAGAACCCACGCTAATTGCATCCCTACCTCCTGGCTATGATGCCTTTTGGCATAATAGGACAGCAGGGAAGCGTGTTGGTGGGGTTGCCCTTATCTTTAAAAATCACCTGATTATTGAGAAGTTGTCTGGGGAAAACTTCGAGGCAGCAGACATTCTGGTCACCAAGGTCTGCAACAGCACCTCTAACATAGTCATTGTGACTGTTTACCGTCCACCTAGCTGCTCACCCTCTTTTATCGACCTCTTCACCGATTGTATTACTAACCTCCGTTCACGCTTCCAACAAATGGTGATAGTAGGTGACTTCAACTACCACTGGGATCAGATACCCAGAGGGGCACAGGCTCTACTTATTGAGACAATGCTTACCTCCCTCGGATTCACCCAGTTGGTGTCAGGCCCCACTCATGAGAAAGGTCACACCCTTGACCTGGCATGGACTACTTCCCCCTCCGTGAACTTAATAAATATCATCCCCTGCGGGTGGTCTGACCACTACTCTATCAACCTTCTACTCCCCATGATCAAACATAACCCCAGTCCACCTCCTACCTGGAAGGTAGTTAGAAGCTGGAACAATATTTCAGGTCCTACCCTAGAGAGTACTCTTCGGAGTAACCCTGTCAAGAGGCCTACTACATTGGATTTGGAAAAATGGACAGATTCCATCAATAACCATCTTATATCCGCCATAAACACACTCGCCCCAATAAGAAAGAAAAAAACGGGAAATAAGGGCAAAGGCTCCCCTTGGTTTTCAAACGAACTTCGAGTCCTGAAAAGCACACTTCGCCAATATGAAAGACGCTGGCGCAAAGCCTATGAACCACAAGCTCATGTAGAATATAAGGCAAAACTCGTCGTCTACAAAAAGACCTTGTTGAGCTACAAGGCCAAACACTACGAGAACAAGATCCAGACGGCCACTAACAAACAAAAAGAAACATTTAATATCCTCAATGAACTAAGTCAAAAACAGGTGCCAGTCACCCCTTCTAGCAAGGAATTATGTAATACATTTTTATCCTTCTTCTCGGATAAAGTCCAAGATATCCTGACGGACATTAACAACTCCCCCTTTAAACTCCCCATTAATATGAGGGTGGAGTCAAAAGGAAAAGGAGCTGAGCTTTTATCCCGTTTCCAGCCCCTTGACTTGGAGACACTGCGAAACATTGTGACCAAAATAAAATCCGGCTCACCATTAGACCCTTGCCCTCCCAAGATTTTCAAACTGGCACTCCCAGCAATCGAGCATGAAATCCTGGCCCTGATGAACTCCTCACTGGATTCAGGAAGTGTCCCACCTCAATTCAAAGAAGCTAGAGTTATCCCCCTTCTTAAAAGGCCTGGGGCTGATGTCTCCAACTTGAAAAACTTCAGACCCATTTCTCAGTTGCCCTTCTTAGCTAAAACATTGGAGCAATACGTCCTTCAAACCCTCTCCAAATTCATGGAGTCCCACAACCTATTCGAGGACAGGCAAGCCGGCTTCAGGGCTCATCACAGCACTGAACTGGTGATGCTGTCTGTTCTAGATGAAATCAGGACCAAAGCAGACAACAAAAAACCCTGTGTCCTAATCCTTCTTGACCTGTCGGCAGCGTTCGACACGGTCTATCATGCACAACTCCTGGACAGAATTAGAGACACTGGCATCGGAGGGTCGATCCTCCGCTGGATTGAATCATTCTTGTCAGAGCGTACCCACAAAATACAGATGGGGGATCTGACGTCAGAGAGGGGATCCATTCCCTGTGGTGTTCCCCAAGGGTCAGCACTATCCCCCCTCTTGTTTAACATCTACCTGGGACGCTTGATCAGGAAGCTCGCCCTACTGGACTGTCAAGTCTTCAACTATGCGGACGACACACAAATCATTATCAAAATAGACAACAGCACGCAAGCACACGATAGGGTAAAAGATATCTTGAGATTTGTGGTCAGGTGGATGACCTCTAACTCACTTAATGTCAAGAATTCCTGTCATACAAGGGAAACACGCCCTTATGTAAACAGGAGAGCTGTTACATAACTCAAGGGAAACACGCCCTTATGTAAACAGGAGAGCTGTTACATAACTCAAGGGAAACACGCCCTTATGTAAACAGGAGAGCTGTTACATAACTCAAGGGAAACACGCCCTTATGTAAACAGGAGAGCTGTTACATAACTCAAGGAAAACACGCCCTATAAAAGGAGGAACCGGGAGGTACAAGGCTGTCGGATATTGTGTTTACACCGACGTACCTGCTTCGTGAAGAGCAGTGTTCCGGAGTGGTGCTCCAGTAAGGCAAGAACGGAGGTAGGTCGAGTCGTTACTCCCTGGGCCGTGTCTTGCCCCATCGTCACCTGTGAAGGACCCGGAAGCTCTACCGGTCAACCATTGAGCTTCGCTTTTTGACTCGGCTGAGTCCAAGCGCAGTGGCGCTTTTGCTGGTTGGAGTCGTAACTCCCAGCCCGACCAGAGACACAGGGACTGCCAGCTGTAACGCACACCAGGAGGTGTTTGCCGCGTTACAGACTCGGAAGTCCACAGGATCGATCGAGCGGCTGCTCTCGGTTCAGTCTTCTTGCTTGTGATTGGGGTATCGGTGACGCATCACCAGGAGGTGACTCCGCGTCCCGGTGCAGTCTGAGGAAGAGGTTGAGCAGCTGCTCCCTTCAGGTAGAGACCCCGGCTGGGTGTTTCCCTGACTCCTCGATTCTCCCCAACACTCTTCGTGCCCCTCACAGCCTACCGATTGGCATTGTCGGCCATTTCATTTCTGCCCTCTGTTGGCATACGCCGGGATCGGCGTATATGCAGAGGACGGTTAGGACCATCCGTGCTGTGGGCTGGTAACGTACTTAGCCTGGAGGATTCCAGTGACTATAACTTTTGTTTGTTCTTTGTATTTTATTTGCCTTCATTAAAAGAACTAACCCTTCACAAGTGGTTGCGTCCTCATTGTCGTGTCTGTTAAACGATCCTGAGACGTTCAGGGCGTTACACTTAAGATCAACCCCGATAAAACTGAGGTGTTAGCAATCACAAACAACAGCAACCCTTGGAACTCCCAGTTCTGGCCCGATGAACTGGGGGCAATCCCTGCACCAGCCACAATGGTAAAAAGTCTGGGAATTAAAATCGATGCGAATCTCTCCTTGTCAAATCAGATCACCTCCGTCTTCGGGACCTGTGTGAGCCTTCTCAGGCGATTAAGAAGACTCTCCCCCATCCTCTCTTTTTCATCAATGAGAACCGTAGTATCTGCCCTGATTTTGGCCCGGCTCGACTATGGCAATGCACTATATATCGGGCTTCCTTCCACTCTACTGCACAGACTGCAGGTGATTATGAACGATGCAGCCAGATTGATTTTTAAACTACCCAGACACATTCACGCCTCCCCCTTACTACAACAACTTCACTGGCTGCCCATCAAGCAGAGGGCCAAATTTAAAGGCCTCTGCATCACACACAAGGCCTTGTTTGGACAAGCCCCCAAATATATCAAGGACCGCGTGACAATCTATACCCCCGGTCGCACTCTCAGGTCCTCCACGGAGGGTCTACTAAAATGCCCACGCTTCCATTACTCCACAACAGGGGGCCGAGCCTTTTCCACTCTTATGCCTCAAATCTGGAACAAACTGCCAAGCGACCTGCGCTCTGAAAGTAGTCTCCTGCCCTTCAGGAGAAAACTAAAAACCCTCTTATTCACGGAAGCTTGGGCTTAATGCCCATGCTACAATACTCTCATTTCCTGGCACTTCCGTAAATTTGTTCGCAGCGCTTAGAGAACTGACGGTATTAAGCACTCTACAAACTCAAGTTAACATAACATAACATAACATAAACCTTCGTTCTGGGGAAAGAAGGGGTAGAAGACAGAAGAAGACATAGTTTTAGTTCGTCTTTTAAGGAAAAAACAAACTCCCTCAGGTTGATAAGCCCTTGAAGAGATATCCAAGGCTCTAACATCCGACGTACGCCTGAAGGAAACAAGGCAAAGTAAAACAGTAAGTTTATAGGATAGTTTCTTAAGGGAGAGGGTGGAGTTCTCACCCCAATCGGCAATTAATCTAAGGACATCCCTTACATCCCATAGCTTAGAATATTTGGGTAAAGGTGGATTTAAAACGCGCATGCTTCTCATAAGTTTTTTAGTTAGCAAGTTCTGACCCACCGAGGTACCATCTATCAAGCAGTGACCTGCTGCTATGGCCGATCTATAGACATTGACGGTTCGATAAGCCAGACCTGAGGCAAAGATTTCAGCCAAAAAATTGAGAACTTGAAATGGGATCGTAATTCCGTCAAAGGCACCAACAAACCCATTTACGCCAAGCCAATCTATAGGCTTTCCTTGTTCCAGGTGCCCAGGATTCAGACATGAGTCTGAAAGCGCTCTCCGAAAGTCCCGGGAGCTGCCATTGTCTCCTGAAATCTTCCATGCCATCAGAGACATGAGCCCCTGAAGAACAAGGGGGTGACACGCGCCCTGAGGATCTGTGATTATTTCGTCGAAGGTAGGAATGAGAGTTGGAAAGTCCACACTCATTTCCAACAGGATGGGGAACCAAGCCTGGGATCTCCAGAGGGGGGTTATCACTACCACTATTTCTTTGTTTCTCTGAATTTGAAGGAGAAAGCGTGGAAGCATGGCAAAGGGCGGGAAAGCATAAGGTTTCAGACCAAGCCAGTCTTGAAAGAATGCGTCTATCCCCAAGGCCATCGGGTCCGGCCTCCAGCTGAAAAAATTGGGGAGTTGAGTGTCGACTCTGTCTGCAAAGAGGTCTATTCCAAAGGGACCCCATAACGACTGGATGGTTAGAAAAACATTCCTGCTCAGTTTCCAGTTGCTCGAATCTTTGAAATTCCTCCAGAACCAGTCTGCAACCCCATTGTTCAAACCCAGAATATGTTCGGCAATGACTGAAATGCCCTTGTTGAGGCAGTAAGCCCAGAAATTCTTGGCCAGATCGGAGAGACCTTTGGAATGTGGACCTCCCATCTTGTTCACGTATCTCACGGCAGAAATGTTGTCCATGCGAAGCATGACAGAGCATTTCATCAGACCCTTGGTAAAACTCTGGATTGCAAAGGAACCTGCCAGTAGTTCCAGGCAGTTGATGTGAAGTTCCTTCTCCTTTGGAGTCCAAAGCCCTCCTGTTGAAGAGTTGCCACATGTGGCACCCCAACCTTGTAGGCTCGCGTCCGAGTCTATTACTAAGTCCGGTTCTTCCCCAAAGATTGCTCTGCCGTTCCAGGCCTCTGCATTCCTCAACCACCAGAGTATTTCTTTCCTTGAGTCCAAGTCTAGGCAAACAATTTGGGAATAAGATGTATTCCTCCCGAGGGCTTTCGCCTTGAGTCTCTGGAGGGCTCGGTAATATAGAGGACCCGGGTAAATGGCTTGGATAGTCGAGGACAGCAGGCCCAATATCCTTGCTAAAGTCCTTAGAGGAAAGGAGTGGATCTTTAGGACTCTTCTTAACTCCTTCCTGAGTTTCCTGACTTTTTCCCCTGGTGATTTTAATACTGCTTCGACTGTGTTTACTGAGAACCCCAGGAACTGTGTATCTTGGGATGGAGTTGTCAAAGATTTCTTGGTGTTTATAACGAAACCTAGGTGTTCTAAAAGTTCTATGGCAAGGTTTGTATGTTGTGAAGCAACTTCCCTGGACTGAGCCATTATTAAAATGTCGTCCAGATATATAATCAATCTTACTCCCTTGCTTCTCAGCCAACCCGCTATGGGACGAAGGACCTTGGTGAAACACCAAGGGGCCGATGAAAGGCCGAAGGGGAGGCTGCAAAACTGCCACAGATTTCCTTCCCAAAAGAATTGGAGAAACTTCTGATGCGGTGGCCAAATTGGGATGGTTAAATAAGCATCCTTTAGGTCTAGACGGGTAAGCCAATCCCCTTTCCTTAAGATATCTCTGAGAAGGTGGATTCCTTCCATTTTGAAATGACGGTAAAGCACCCATTGGTTTAGGTCTTTTAGGTTTATGACTGGTCTCATCTTTTTGTCCTACTTCTCTACTAGAAAGACATTGCTTACAAATCCTATCTCCTGAGCTACCCGGATAGCACCTTTGGCAAAAAGGTCTTTTACTTCTTGGGAAACCAAATTGGAGTCTCTCTCCGAGAATCGAATTTTCCGTGGAGGCCTTTCTTGAATAGGAAAGTCTATGAAATCTATCTTGAACCCTTTGACAGTGTGTAATACCCAAGGATCTTGAGTCACCATGCTCCAGTTTCCAGAGAAAAGGGCTAGTCTCCCACCCACCTTTATAGGGATATCTGAAGGGTCTTTGGGAGGACTTACCTGTTGAGAAACCTTTGGGCTTTCTTTCCCCTCTGAAGCCTCTTCCACGGAATCTTTGCCTCTGGGGAAAGAAGGAGGACTGGGATGTGTAGCCAGATTGAGGGAATCTCCCTCCACGTCCCGCGAAGGGTCTTGATGAAAAATTTCCACGGCCGGGGAATCGACCCCGCATCCTCCCGGCCCGGGTAAAAACTCTGTTGTTAAAGACTCTTTTAATGTCCTTTTGGGACTTTTGGATGGAGTTAAAGACTCCTACATATTTTGCCATATCTTTGATAAATTCCTCTCCGAAGAGAAGGCCCTGAGAGGAGGCTCCCCCTTCCTTATTAGCCAGTTCGACTAGCTTTGGGTCGATTTTCAATAGTACACTCTTTCGTCTTTCGTTGGAAAGCGCAGTGTTAGCATTGCCCAATAGGCAAATCGCCCTTTGCGCCCATTGGCGCAGCTCTTTTGGGTCTATGGGATTATTATTCAAATAGGCTCCTTCGGCTAGTTCAAACATTTTGGTGAGTGGACCCGTAATGTCAAGCAGTCTGTCTTGACATGACTTAAGACCTTTGTCAAGGCCTTTCCTCGGGTCTCTACCGGTTTTGGCAATGAATGCCACTACCTTGCTGTTCAGATCAGGCGTCGCGGTGATCTTATCCAGTAGAGAAGGGCGAGGACATTCGGATCTAAGTATAGATCTGACTTCTTTGGGTATTTCTTTGCGAAGCCAGAAGGATAGATATTCTCCGATGTGGTGGGACGGGACCCATTCCGGAGAAAGAGGGTGCTTGATGAGGAGGGGGTCGAACATATATTCCCCAAAGGGGTCAAGGATTCCCATTTTAGACCCTGAGGCCTCTGAAGCCTCACCCAGACTATCTCTGGTTTCGCCTTCCTCTTCAGGATTGAAGTCTGAGGAATAAGAGAGGTCAATCTCATCCTCTAGAGCATCGTCACTATCGATGGGGATAGGAAGGTTAGGGCCTTTGAACTGCTCATCTGTTGTGCCCGAGGCACTATCATTGTCACCGCCAAGGCGTGAAGTCAGGAGAGTAGGGTTGGAGCTCCTCTGTTTTTTTGTACTTTCAGGATGGTTCATTTTAAGTTGTCTTTTCCTCTGCGCTGTCGCAGTCTTAGTGGGCTCCTCCTGAGAGCTTGTGGATGGCCATCCTTTTATAGTTATTTTTTCTAGCTTTTTATTAATTGTGTCATCCAGGGACTCCATAACGTTATGCAAGGCCTTATTGATAAGCCCCTCTAATTTATCCTCCATAGTGCTCGGTTGAGGGTCTGAGGACATAGAGACGGTTGAGGTAATAACTGCCAGCTCAGGAGAGGAAAAAAACAAAATGGTTGTCTGGTTGTTATGGGAACCGATAATCTAAGATGGATGTTAGTTCGTGCTAAGGGGCTTTCTTTTAAAGAAGGAATATAGAGGATATGAAAGTCCTATCTCTGATTAGAGGTTGTTTGTCCTTTCTCTCTTTCATTAGTTAGCCTTGAGTCAGGTAGGGTATAGACCTTCCTTTCTGTAGTCCTTTTTTAGTTGTAGTGATGTTTAGTTAGTGTTTTCCACTTCTATTAGTTGTCCCTTTTCAGTTTCTCCCCTTTTTTTTATTCTTTTTTATTGCTGACGACTCTATATCGCCAGGAACAGGAAGAAGATAAGGCGGGAGTGGGAGGTAAGAGGTAAGAGAATGCGCCACCCTGAACAGTTTATTCGATCCTTTTTAATATATTGGAGCCCCCGGGGTCTGAATGGGGATCTCTGTCGACTCCCGTCTCCCCGGCAACCCCGCGCGGCCCTCGAGCTTCGGGAGAGGCCGCAGGGTTACCAGGGAGACGAGAGCAGCAACGCGACACACAACACAGGATCGGCGTTTGAAAGACGCCGATCCCGCGTGAGAGGGGCTCTCCTCGGCCTGAAAGAGCCGAGGAGAGGAATGAGAAAGGGGGAGAGGGGGTCGGACGGAGGTGAGAGTGCCTTCCGTCCGGGTCCCTAGGTGGGAAAGAGGCGGTGAGGCGAGCTCTGAGTCAAAGAGCGAGTGGGGAGCGTAGTAAACAGCCCAGGGAGACTTCAACTATACGGCACAGTACAGTACAGTGAATGATACAGTAGGGGTAGAAGCGACCGCGTAAAAGATATTAAATCAAAAGGAAAGCAGACAAATTCGGTGTGGAGCAAAGGGTCGGGAGAGGGAGGGGATATCCATCCAAACATAAGGCAGTCATATAAAACAATCCTATAAATCAGTAAACATGTGCAGGCATCATAAGGCAGTCATATAAAATAATCGTAAAAATCAGTAAACATGTGCAGACAAACGCAGGTCAAGGATAGACAAACAGAAGTACTTATCTTGTGAGCAGCAGCAACAAAGAAGGGAGATGTCTACGTTGTCATGGACTATATATCCTATTGGAATGTTTTTGAAGTTCTAGATCTCTTCATTGTTGCTGCTGTGAGCTGCGCAATAAAGGAGATTTGCATAATATTGGCCTCCGTGTCATGCCATAAAATCTAGAGTAATCGAAGGGCAGCTGCTGGAAAACTGTGAGTTTGGCTTTTGCACATAGTGATAATATCAAAACGTAGTATCCTACAGAGGATGGCTCTGGGGCTCGGAACCACTAGACCCAAGTCAGCACAATGCTACAAAAACTGGATGACTAGCAACCCTGTGCTATTGTGCTTGGCTTAACCTATGATCCAGAATGTTACCACAAAGGAGAATATAGCAAACAAACATTCACAGACACTTTGAACATGCCTTTGTCAAAGTGGAATACTCTACTAAAACAGTTTCAATTGATCTAAGGCGGAAAGGTATGATTCCAAGCAAATATAGTACTGCAATAATTCAGCAAAATTCCCGTTGTTGTGCTGCAAAATTTCCATTTTTGTGCTGTGCAATTTGCAAATCTATGTCGCAAAATCCTGGGGGTCTGCTTGAAAGTGGTTGATGCAGGTGGCTGTTGGCTCCACTTTTTATTAAACATTATATGAAAAAAACAATGCAACAGCTTGTCACCAGTGTCAGGGTAACTGCCCCGTAAGAAGGAATGCTTGACGGGTGTGTGTGCTCTGCTGTTGATACTGAGCAGCTTTTCACTGCCAATATATATGTATAATGAGTATACTTGATGTCAACATGTAAACAGTCATTGGCAAAATCAATAGCCTTGGCGTTGGCTGTCATCCTATCGGATCTAGGTTTCACAGCCCATATGGTTAGAGAGTCTCCCATTCACTCACCCACCATCGTCGAGCATGCCGACAAAATCGCATTTTTCTCATCACACATCTACCACATGTGCCACATAGGTCGGTATCAAAACAAACACGAGGAGATTATGGACAGAGCACTGAAACGTTTCAGACACTCACCCCCAGTCACAGATCTGGGTTGAATCCATCATCATTCTTTAGCTCATTTTGTCACCCCAGTTCAGACCCAGCCATATACAAATCAGTCTTGACCCTTTGCCTCATGGGAACAGTCCAGCCCGAACAGTCAAGCCAGGTCCTCCCTGGACCTGAAATAAGCATTCTGGAACCGGTTTGGGGGTAACACCCCTCATCAGCCAGGCTAACTTGAATCCAGTGGCAAAGTGAGCAAGGGACCCACGTCTGGGCATACCCTGCCAACTTAGGGTGAACAAAGCAAACACAAGGAGATGATGGACAGAGCACTGAAACTTTTCAGAATCTCAACTCCAGTCACAGATCTGGGTTGAATCCATCATCGTTCTTTAGCTCACTTTGCCACCCCAGTTCAGACCCAGCCATATGCAAATCAATCTTGATCCTGTGCCTCATAGGAACAGTCCAGCCCGAACTGCCAAGCCAGGTCTTCCCTGCCACTGGAGTCAAGCTAGCCTGGCTGATGAGGGATGAAACCCCGAAACCGGTTCTAGAATGCTTGTTTCCAATCCAGGGAAGTGGAAAATTACATGAAGATCACAAACCAAATGAAAATAAGGAACAACAGAATGTGAGAAAAACAGTGAAGGAGGGAACAGGGAAGAGGCATCAGAATAAAAATACAGAGTAAAAATGTGTTTCATATGTACCCATCCCATTATGTGAGTCTTCAAAGTTTTACTGATTCCTAAAATAGGATATTAACCGGATACCAATCAGTAATTGGAAGGTGCGGGTTGCGGGTATCCCTTCGAAATACTCAATTAGTTTCCAAAATATCAATGGTTTGAGACAATAATTCAAGTTGCACACCAATGAAAAGCTACCAACGCCCAAGTTTAGGAGTTAACTTAATTGAAAAGGAGAAGGAGTTCCCTCAGTGAAACTTTAAACAAGCATTGGCATAGCCAATAGGTCACACCTTTGGGACCTTATAAGTGTTTAGTTATCCAGCACAATATCCTTGGTGCAACAACATCAAGTGTTGCATGGCTAAACACTTTAAGGTCCCAAAGGCGAGACTGATTGGCTATGCCAATGCTTGTTTTGAGCGAATGGCTCGTGCAGGTATGCCACTGTGAGGTAGAGATGCTGCGAGTGCTTTTACAGGAGCCCCTATGACACTGCGCCTCTTCAAAATGTATCTTGGGTCTGGTGTAATACTTCTAGCCCCTCTTCCCGTCTTCTCGCACCCAATGAATCCTTAAATGTCCCATGTACAGCCGGGGTTGACACTCCTATTACCCCTGCCCTCCAGTGACACTTTAACTGTCACAGGTGGTGGTGGACGTGGTGGTGGTGGACGTGGTGGTGGTGGTGGTGGATGTGGTGGTGGTGGACATGGTGATGGTGGTGGTGGTGGACGTGGTGGTGGTGGATGTGCTGGTGGTGGACGTGGTGGGGGTGGTGTGGACGTGGTGGTGGTGGACATGGTGGTGGTGGACATAGTGGTGGTGGTGGATGTGGTGGTGGACATGGTGGTGGTGGACGTGGTGGTGGCCGTGGTGGTGGACATGGTGGACGTGGTGGTGGTGGATGTGGTGGTGGTAGACTTGGTGGTGGACGTGGTGGTGGTGTTGGTAGTGGACGTGGTGGTTAATGTGGTGGTGGTGGACGTGGTGGTAGGCGTGGTGGTGGATGTTGTGGTGGACATGGTGGTGGTGGTGGACGTGGTGGTGGTGGACATGGCAGTGGACATGGTGGTGGTGGACATGGTGGTGGAGGACGTGACATGGTGGTGGTGGTGGACATGGTGGTGGTGTTGGCAGTGGATGTAGTGGTGGTGGATGTGGTGGACGTGGTGGTGGTGGACATGGTGGTGGTGGTGGACGTGGTGGTGGATGTGGTGGACGTGGTGGTGGAGGACCTGGTGGTGGTGGAGGACGTGGTGGTGGTGGACGTGGTGGTGGATGTGGTGGTGATGGTGGATGTGGTGGACATGGTGGTCGACGTGGTGGTGGACGTGGTGGATGTGGTGGACGTGGTGGTGGATGTGGTGGTGGTGGTGGAGGATGTGGTGGTGGTGGAGGTCATGGTGGTGGTGGTGGTGTACGTGGTGGTGGTGGACGTGGTGCTGGTGGTGGATGTGGTGGTGGGCGTGGTGGTGGATATGGTGGACGTGGTGGAGGTGGTAGTGATGGACGTGGTGGTGATGGACATGGTAAAAATGGTGGTGGATGTGGTGGTGGTGGACGTGGCGGTGGACATGGTGGTGGTGGTGGACGTGGTGGTGGTGGAGGACGTGGTGGTGGTTGTGGTGGACATGGTGGTGGTGTTGGCGGTGGACGTGGTGGTGGTGGACATGGTGGTGGTGGACGAGGTGGTGGACGTGGTGGTGGACGTGGTGGTGGTGGACGTGGTGGTGGACGATGTGGTGGTGGTGGACGTGGTGGTGGTAGACAGGGTGGACGTGGTAAACGTGGTGGTGGTGGATGTGGTGGAAATGGTGGTGGTGGTAGACGTGATGGTGGACATGGAGGTGGACGTGGTGGACATGGTGGTGGACATGGTGGTGGACGTGGTGGACATGGTGGTGAACGACTATTGAGTAGGAGGGTGCTGGCAGAGTGCGGAAGGAGAGGAGGATCTCGAAGGGGGTACATGGGAGAGCAGAAAGAGGCTGAATATTATCCGGGTTCTCAGCTCTAACATATTCATTCAAAGTATTGGTTTCTAAAGGCCTTTGATTCTTGCTGAGAAAAGAAACTTAATCAGCCCGTCAAACACTAATTTCTGTTTGCAGGCTCATATACTCATTTGTCCTAGTCAAGCGTGTTCGTGCACTATAAAATATAATGCTATGGATTTTGTATTGTATTACTGTTTCCAGGGAGCTATCAGAGGAGGAAAGGGTAACCTCCGCCATTTAGTGATATCTCTTTTAGCCAGCTGAAAATATAATTTAATATAGTGTGGAAGAGCACAAAACAAAATAAAAACATTAAAAATATACAGAGTCAATTGCAGCACGGGAGGGGCAAAGACCAAATCGGCAAAAGGGGGTAGAGGTGTGGCATGCCGGCGTGCCATCGAATTGAAAGGCAGATGACACGGCCTGCAACCCAGACACACACAGCGTTTCCGTTGCGGGAGCAAGCAGGGGCACCATCCGTTTCAACATAATTACAAACAGATGGTGCCAAAGCTCGCTCCCGCACGGGAAATGCCAAACGTGCACGCGTTGCAATAGTAAGCAATGAAAACGTGCACGTTTTTGGCCAAAATGCGGATCGATTCCAAAAGGTCCCCTCCTATGCAGCGCAAGCGCGCTTCGTAGGCGACACCTAAAAAGGAACATTTTGTGAAAGCAACCCTGTTTCCTTTAGGGAAAACATGCCGATTTAAAATACATATATATTTAAAATTATTCACAAATATAGTGGTCTGCAGACGCATACTTTCCAGTGATTTTGTCCAATTGCACTTAGTTGCATTTTGTTACCTACTTCTTAAATATTAACAAGCTAGGTCAGACTGCGACCCACTCCAATTTGGAATTTTATGAAGGATGTATAATTCCGTAGGTCGGTTCGCACAACTAAATACTGTTGCAAATTGCAAACGCCTTTAAGGACTAATATAATCATACATGTGGCTCTAGGTGCATTGTTTTAAGAACGATTGTGGTTTACCAGCCCAGTTGAGACCCTCGAATACGCTATCATGGTGGAAGATCACCCAACCAATCATGATTCCCGATGCTGTAATGCTGGCTTGCTACCATATCATATCGCCTAGTCAGAAATAGCTTTTTGCGTTTCAGAAATAAACTGCCAAAGTGGTGCTTCTTTTCAGGATAGAAATACATCAATGGCTGTGACGAGTGGGATGGAATGAGTTTTCTCCTTGCATGTGGTCGTCCTGTCTGCCTTTCTTATGCCAAGGTAGACCCAGGCAGGGAAACTAATCCAGGGACTGTTAGCATTTACTGGTGCAAAATGTTAAAAGAAAAACAATTGTACAATTTCTTTTCTTTAAAAATGTTGCGCCTCCCTAAGAATATTGCGTCCAGGGCAACTGCCCCTGTGGCACCCCCCCTACACACACATACAAAATACACCACCGAGGGGCTGAGGTGTGTTGGTTTGGCAGAGCAGAAGTCTGGCCAATTTATTAACAGATTTCCATTCTAATCTCAAATGAAGCTCCCCAGAGTACAGAGAAATGTAGATTTTCCTAATAAGTTATGACGGAAAGTCTTAATTTTATTAAAGACACGGAGGCGAGTATTATGCTTTCTAATCTTGCTTTATAGTAAATAGCAGCCAAGATAACGAAAACAAATTACAGTTCCCAGCAGGCCCAAGGAGAAACTGGCCAACGGGAAACCAAAGAATTAACAAAGGTCAACCAACGAACAGGCAGTCTAGGGGATAATGAATGGTCAGACTGCGAACAGCCCTCTTTTCTTCAGCAAGCAAGTTAAGAAGAGTGTCAAGAATTCCTGTCATGCGAGGGGAGGAAAACGGTAACCAGCGAAAACGGACTACATCTCCCAGGATGCTTAGCGGTTGAGAGGTTATGTAAACAGGAGAGCTGTTACATAACTCAAGGAAAACACGCCCTTATGTAAAACAGGAGAGCTGTTACATAACTCAAGGAAAACACGCCCTTATGTAAACAGGAGAGCTGTTACATAACTCAAGGAAAACACGCCCTTATGTAAACAGGAGAGCTGTTACATAACTCAAGGAAAACAACGCCCTATAAAGGGAGGAACCGGGAGGTACAACGCTGTCGGATATTGTGTTTACAACCGACGTACCTGCTTAGTGAAGAGCAGTGTTCCGGAGTGGTGCTCCAGTAAGGCAAGAACGGAGGTAGGTCGAGTCGTTACTCCCTGGGCCGTGTCTTGCCCCATCGTCACCTGTGAAGGACCCGGAAGCTCTACCGGATAACCATTGAGCTTCGCTTTTTGACTCGGCTGAGTCAAAGCGCAGTGGCGCTTTGCTGGTTGGAGTCGTAACTCCCAGCCCGACCAGAGATACAGGGACTGCCAGCTGTAACGCACACCAGGAGGTGTTTGCCGCGTTACAGACTCGGAAGTCCACAGGATCGACCGAGCGGCTGCTCTCGGTTCAGTCTTCTTTGCTTGTGATTGGGGTATCGGTGACGCATCACCAGGAGGTGACTCCGCGTCCCGGTGCAGTCTGAGGAAGAGGTTGAGCGGCTGCTCCCTTCAGGTAGAGACCCCGGCTGGGTGTTTCCCTGACTCCTCGATTCTCCCCAACACTCTTCGTGCCCCTCACAGCCTACCGATTGGCATTGTCGGCCATTTCATTTCTGCCCTCTGTTGGCATACGCCGGGATCGGCGTATATGCAGAGGACGGTTAGGACCATCCGTGCTGTGGGCTGGTAACGTACTTAGCCTGGAGGATTCCAGTGACTATAACCTTTGTTTATTCCTTGTATTATTTTTGCCTTCATTAAAATAACTAAACCTTCACAAGTGATTGCGTTCTCATTATCGTGTCTGTTAAACGATCCTGAGACGTTCAGGGCGTTACAAAATATCCGACCTTAATAACACTAACTGTCTCCCGGTGGATAACAGACATGGCAACACTTGATGATGTGCTGGCTGCTTTAGCGACCGTGCAAATTGAATTGGCTGCCTCCAGGCAAGAAACAGCCGATGTAAAAGCCAGACTGGATGCTATCCAATTGGACCCGCTCACGCCCAGCACCTCCCTCACGAACCAGACCCCTGCGGTAGTAGTGGAAATGCCGGTAGCCGTCCCCTTGGCAACACCAGAGAGGTACAGTGGGGATCCTAACACAGTGCAGGTATTCCTCACACAAGTGGCGCTACATCTATCGTGCAAACCAAGGGCGTTCCCCACGAGTCAGGCTCGTGTGGCTTTCCTTATATCCTATTTGGCTGGAAACGCGGCACAATGGGCCGTACCTCTGGTGAGCAGGGACGACCCCATCTTATGTGATTGGGGTGCTTTTCGCGAGGAATTCCTGAAGGTCTTCGACAGAAGGGCTGACTCGTACACGGCGGACCGTGAAATGCTTGAGTTGAGACAGGGATCCAACGACCTGGTGCAGTATCTCAACGCGTTCCGAAGGCTGGTTGCGGAAACCAAGTGGCCTGTTGCTAAACAGACGGCGCTCTTCCATCACGGGCTGTGCGATGAGCTCAAGGACGCCGTGGCTCATATTGACCCACAACCCAAGACATGTGAGGGCCTTATCAACTTGGTATTACGGCTGGAACATAGGCTAAGTGAAAGAAAGGGGGATCATGGGAGAAAAGGAAAATCCCTTCCATCCTATGTGACAGTGGGAAGTCCTGAAACTTCCACCGCATCCAAGGGAGAACCCATGGACATCGGCGCAATACGAGCGAGCCTCACAGCCACGGAGAAAGAGTCACGCCGTAAACAAGGATTGTGCCTCTATTGTGGCAAAAAAGGCCACTACGTACGTGAATGCCCTGCCAAACCGAAGACGTCACATTATCGGGCCAACCGGTCGGTAACAGCCGTGGTGGACGTACCGGCGGAAAACTAGAGGACTCCCAGACCAAAGAAGGGGCATCTCGGAGTCACTCATCCATCCCTTCACTTTCCAACTCGGTCACTAAGGGACAACGACACCTGTTTCTCACGGTGCACGTGGGAGTGCATGACCAGTGGATACCCGTCGTGGCCATGGTGGATTCAGGGGCCACTGGCATGTTTATGGACCACAACGAGGCATGCAGGCTAGGGCTAGTGCTTCTTCCCAAAGCTGTACCCGAAGACGTCTATGCTGTAGACGGAAGGCGATTGGTGACGGGGCCCATCGGGCAGCACACGGGGGTCCTTCCGATGAGATGTGGGAGGAACCATTTGGAACAAATCGATTTTAACATCATCCGAGCGCCCCAATATGGCGTCATATTGGGATTGCCGTGGCTACAGAAACACAACCCCTCTGTGGATTGGCCAACACATCGCATCGAACTGACGTCACCGTATTGCATCCTGCATTGTGGAATAGGAACGGAATCCCTTGACGCAGATGAGAGCGGGAGTCAGACGGTGGCTACAGCGGCAGAAAAAGAGGTGGCTCTCCCCCAGGCTTATCACAGTTTTGAGGATGTATTTGATGAGGTGAAGGCGGAAGTGCTACCACCACATAGACAGTTTGACTGCCAGATCGACCTGGTGCCAGGGGCCAGCGTTCCCAGCGGCAGGCTGTATGCCCTGACGGAGCCTGAAAACGTGCATCTCCGGGGGTACCTGGATAAACTCCTCAAGCTAGGATTCATCCGCCCGTCCAAGTCTCCGGCCGCCTCGCCACTCTTCTTCATCCCGAAGGCTAATGGGGAGCTGAGAGCCTGTGTGGACTTTAGGGCATTGAATGCGATAACCGTAAAGAATCGGTACCCCTTGCCTCTCATCAGTGTACTCCTGGAACAGGTCAAGAAAGCTCGTATCTACACCAAGTTGGATTTGAAAGGGGCATACCATCTGGTGCGCATGAGGGACGGAGACGAGTGGAAGACCGCCTTTAAGACCAGGTTCGGCCTTTTTGAGTACCTCGTCATGCCGTTCGGTCTGTGCAACGCCCCGGCAGCCTTTCAGTACTTTTTGAATGAGGTATTCAGAGAGGAGTTGGATATCTACGTGGTCGTATATATCGACGACATCCTCATCTATTCGTCCAGTGTGGAGGAGCACGTACACCACGTCAAAGCTGTGCTCCAAAAGCTGAGGGAAAACATGCTGTTTTGTAAACTCAGCAAGTGTGACTTCCACGTCACATCCGTGGAATTCCTCGGAGTGATGCTGAGTCCAGAGGGACAGGAGATGGCAGAACGAAAGATCAAGGCGGTGAAAGAATGGCCGGTGCCCCAAAGCGTGAAGGACGTCCAAAGTTTCATTGGCTTCGCCAACTTTTACAGGCGGTTTATAGATGGATTTTCAGGATTGGTGGCCCCAATCACACAGCTACTGAGGAAGTCCAAGGAGTTTGTCTGGTCCCCTGAAGCGAACAAAGCCTTTGAGGCCCTGAAAAGCGCCTTTGGTAAGGCACCGGTGTTGGCTCACCCCGATCCGGATCTCCCCTACGTGGTGGAAGCGGACGCATCGGATGTGGCGCTGGGGGCTATCTTGTCCCAACGCAACCACGACACAGGGGTGCTTCATCCCGTTGCGTACATGTCCCGCAAACTCAACGACGCCGAACGCAACTACCATATTGCGGAGAAGGAGCTTCTCGCAATCAAGGACGCCTTCACCGAATGGAGGCATTGGTTGATGGGGGCAAGACATGTGGTATCGGTGTACACGGACCATCGGAACCTACAGTTCATGACGGCCACAAGACACCTTTCTCCCAGACAGCTGCGGTGGATGATCTTCTTTGCGGGGTTCAACTTCCGCATCACATATCGGCCGGGGACGGAAAACCGGAAGGCGGACGCCCTGTCCCGTCAATCTGCAGTTAAGGAACCATTGCCTGCGACCGAGCATTCCATCATTTCCCCGAGGATGGTATTGGGGGTTATCCAACCGGATACTTTCCTGAGGGGAATAAAGAGAGGGATCAGGTCATTCGCATGGCGGAGGTGGCTCCTCAGTCACAGAGAATGGCAGCTGAAGGACGGGATACCCCTGAAGGGCAGGTGCCTATTGATACCCACGCCTAGGCTAAGGAAACAAGCATTCATCTGGTGCCATGACTCTCCATGCGCAGGTCATTTGGGCTTTGAAAAAACGGTGGCTAGCATGGGACGGCATTTCTGGTGGCCAACCATGAGAGTGGATGTCAGGAGGTGGGGACAGGAGTGTCCTACGTGTGCTACCATGAAGGCCGACCATGGCCGAACCCAAGGGCTCTTACATCCACTTCCGACCCCGGATAGACCATGGGATAGCATATCACTGGACTTCGTGGTGGGCCTACCGGTAGACCAGGGGATGACGGCAATACTGGTGGTGGTGGATTACTTGACGAAAATGGGGCACTTCATCCCCTGCAAGAGAGTCCCTACGGCTGGGGAATTGGGGTCACTACTCCTAAAGAATGTGGTACGACTGCATGGATTACCTGGGGTGATCGTGTCGGACCGGGGGTCGCAGTTTACTGCGCAATTCTGGAAGACTTGGTGCACTGCGCTGCATGTTAAGACCGCCCTGTCCACCAGCTACCACCCTCAAACGGACGGCCAAACAGAGCGCCTGAACCAAACGCTCAAACAGTATCTGCGATGTTTTGTGGACCAGGGCAGGAAAGAATGGGTCGACTTGCTATGGGTTGCAGAGATCGCCTATAACAACGCCACTCACAGCTCCACACAGTCATCTCCGTTCTATAGCAACTATGGCCAACATCCCAGGTTCTTGCCATTTCTACATCCGTTCAGAGAGGACAGGATTCCCGCCACAGCGGACAGGGTGGCACACATAAAAGACACGTTGATGCGCTCAAGGGCTGTCCTAATAGAGGCCAAGAGAAGATACAAGGCTGCGGCAGATAGGAAGAGAAGGCCCGGGCCACTGTACCGCACTGGAGACTACGTCTGGATATCCACAAGAAACATGAGGTTTCGAAAGAACAGTGTGTTCCATCCCAAGTACATGGGCCCCTATCGAATTACCAAGTGTATGGGTCCCGTGAACGTGAAGGTGTGCTTGCCCCAGTCGTTGTGGATACACCCTGTCTTTCATGTATCATTGCTCAAACCAGCACCCTCCAAGCCGTCTAGGACACCTAGGCCGGTATGCGTGGAGTCGGAGGTGGAGTATGAAGTGTCGGGCATACGGGCGTCCCAATGGCGCAGGGGGAAGCTGTGGTACCTGGTTGCGTGGAAAGGCTATGGCCCGGAGGAGCAGTCATGGGAACCGGCTGAAGGGGTTCATGCTCCGCGCTTGGTCTCCTTGTTCCATCGGCGTTTTCCTGCCAGCGCTGGACCCGTGGGGAGCCGCTGAGAGGGAGGATGTACTGTCAAGAATTCCTGTCA
This sequence comes from Triturus cristatus, assembly GCF_964204655.1. NCBI lineage: Eukaryota > Metazoa > Chordata > Amphibia > Caudata > Salamandridae > Triturus > Triturus cristatus. Next base: position 63,075,620 of record NC_140595.1, read on the forward strand.
TGCGAGGGGAGGAAAACGGTAACCAGCGAAAACGGACTACATCTCCCAGGATGCTTAGCGGTTGAGAGGTTATGTAAACAGGAGAGCTGTTACATAACTCAAGGAAAACACGCCCTTATGTAAAACAGGAGAGCTGTTACATAACTCAAGGAAAACACGCCCTTATGTAAACAGGAGAGCTGTTACATAACTCAAGGAAAACACGCCCTTATGTAAACAGGAGAGCTGTTACATAACTCAAGGAAAACAACGCCCTATAAAGGGAGGAACCGGGAGGTACAACGCTGTCGGATATTGTGTTTACAACCGACGTACCTGCTTAGTGAAGAGCAGTGTTCCGGAGTGGTGCTCCAGTAAGGCAAGAACGGAGGTAGGTCGAGTCGTTACTCCCTGGGCCGTGTCTTGCCCCATCGTCACCTGTGAAGGACCCGGAAGCTCTACCGGATAACCATTGAGCTTCGCTTTTTGACTCGGCTGAGTCAAAGCGCAGTGGCGCTTTGCTGGTTGGAGTCGTAACTCCCAGCCCGACCAGAGATACAGGGACTGCCAGCTGTAACGCACACCAGGAGGTGTTTGCCGCGTTACAGACTCGGAAGTCCACAGGATCGATCGAGCTGCTGCTCTCGGTTCAGTCTTCTTTGCTTGTGATTGGGGTATCGGTGACGCATCACCAGGAGGTGACTCCGCGTCCCGGTGCAGTCTGAGGAAGAGGTTGAGCGGCTGCTCCCTTCAGGTAGAGACCCCGGCTGGGTGTTTCCCTGACTCCTCGATTCTCCCCAACACTCTTCGTGCCCCTCACAGCCTACCGATTGGCATTGTCGGCCATTTCATTTCTGCCCTCTGTTGGCATACGCCGGGATCGGCGTATATGCAGAGGACGGTTAGGACCATCCGTGCTGTGGGCTGGTAACGTACTTAGCCTGGAGGATTCCAGTGACTATAACCTTTGTTTATTCCTTGTATTATTTTTGCCTTCATTAAAATAACTAAACCTTCACAAGTGATTGCGTTCTCATTATCGTGTCTGTTAAACGATCCTGAGACGTTCAGGGCGTTACAAAGAGTGCATAAAGAGAGGGGCAAACACAATGCATAAGGCCAAAGTCCAAGTAAACAAATCTTGACCGAAGTTCAACAGCGAGTTCCTGGTGACGACAGCATCAACTGGATCCGGAGACTCAGCGGAAGCACCAGACAGAGGAATACCACTTTGATGAGAGCACCATGAAACATCAAGAAGAAGCCGGTGGTGAGGCTGAAGTTCCTGCAGGGAGGGAAACAAACACCAGTTAGAAGTGTTGAGGTGGGATAATACTTGCCTCTGTGTCTTTAATAAAATTAAGACTTTCCGTCATAACTTATTAGGAAAATCTACATTTTATGGCAAGACCGGATGCTCATATTATGTTTGTTTAAAGCATATTAACAACAGAAGAAACAGCAGAAATCACAGGTTTACAATAAAACATATGAAAAACGTTGTCAGTTGACCAATCCGCTGATCTCAGAATGTCCTCAGCCCGGGAACCAGCCCAAAAGGCTTTGGAAGCCATGGCTCCCCTGGCGGAATGAGCCCCAAAGACAGAAACGTCAATGCCAGCAAGAGACATGACCCAGCGGACCCAGCGGGAAAGGGTAACAGAGGAAACGGGGTTATGAGGTTTAAGGAAGAAAATAAGGAGTTGGGAATGGGAGGACGTTCTGAGATCAAAGGTACGTCAGCCCTGAAACTTTGAGAGGGTTAACATCAGGAGCGTTCACAACCAATGGGTTGTAGCCATCACACAGTCCTACTTGTCAGCCCTGAAACTTTGAGAGGGTTAACATCAGGAGCGTTCACAACCAATGGGTTGTAGCCATCACACAGTCCTACTTGTCAGCCCTGAAACTTTGAGAGGGTACCTATATTTTAAATTTGGATATCACGTGCACTTCACTCTAATTGTTGTTTTGGTCCTGAAGAAACGCCAATGACCTGTATGGCAATAAAGGCGTGAAACATGTCGACCTATTAGACCCTTTACATGAGGACATACTATGCCCTTTAGGACAATATTCCTTTTTATGCTGCCTAGGGTTTCATCATTTCTACACATGCTGTATGACACTCCCTGGCCAGATTTTAATTATCTTGCACGTTACTATGCACCTTATATAGAGCACCCACTTTCCTCGCACACCCACATGCACCATCCGGCAGTCCTTAAAAGATCTCCGACAAAGCGACCCTTCGGGGGACCCGTTGGGAATTGCAGCGCCGGCCCAACGAGGAGCACCTGCCCGATGATGAAGCATGACATCCTTCGGGGTGTGTGAGGGCAACAAGTAAAAGGACATGTTCTTCCCACTTCTCTAGTAGGTTCACGCACTATACCTGGGGTCTTACCTTTTTCTGGGTTTTTCTTTTTCTTTTATTTGATAGGCCTGGGTGACTATTTGCACCCGACCATAGGAACAGTGTTCTTTTGTTGTAATCGCTAGGCATGAGGAGCGTGAACACTGGACCATAATCAGCTCCTGGGTCCCCATCTTTTGTTTGTATATTGCTAACTCTGCCAGGGGTTTGGACTTGGTGCCACCGAGATGGTTGATGTAGCGCACCGCAGAAACATTGTCCATGCGAAGAAGGATAGAGCAACAAACCTTGTTTTTGGCGAGGCTTCTGATCGCAAAGGAACCTGGAAACATCTCTAAACAATTTATGTGCAATCTCGACTCCTCTGGAGACCATGTACCTCCAGTTGAAATTGTGCCACATCGGGTGCCCCAACCTGTCAAGCTTGCATCTGACTCTAACACAAGATCTGGGACTGAGGCAAAGATGGTCCTGCCGTTCCAGGCGTCTAAGTGGTCTATCCACCATTGAAGCTCCGAACGTGAGTCTTGATCTAAAGACACGAGGTCGGAATACGCCAGACCTTGTCGTAGGTGTCGAATCTTCAAACGTTGAAGTGCCCGATAATGAAGGGGACCGGGAAAGATCTCCTGAATAGAAGCGGAAAGAAGACCCACGAGCCTTGCGTAAAGATTGGAGAGAGATGGGATTGTTTCTGAGAAGTTGATAAATCTCTGACTTTATTGTGGAGACCTTTGCTTGGGGAAGGTGAAGTGAACCGGTGGAAGAGTCCACCAGGAAGCCCAGAAACTCTATTCTTTGAGAGGGTACCAGCATGGATTTTTCGGAATTGATGAGGAAACCCAATTCGGAAAGCAGAGACCGAGTAGTGCGTAAATGAGAGAGAAGAGTCTGTCTGACCGGATGCATCAAGAGGGTGTCGTCGAGATAAATAATCAATCGGATCCCAAGGGATCTCAAGTAAGTCACCACTGGTTTCATGATCTTGGTGAAACACCAAGGGGCGGACGGCAGACCGAAAGGCAGAGAACAAAATTGGTAGGACACTCCTAACCATTGAAATTGAAGAAATTTCCTGTGAGAGATGTGAATAGGGACCGTGAGAAATGCATCTTGGAGATCTAATCTGACCATCCAATCGTTCAGACGAAGCGAATCTCTGAGATGAATGATGGTCTCCATTTTGAAGTGGCGATAGACCACAAACTGATTGAACCATTTGAGGTTGATAACTGGACGCATCTTCTTGTTTTTCTTCTGAACTAGAAAGATTGAACTTAGGAACCCGGAGGGATCCAGAGGAGCTGCCTGGATAGCACGCTTTTGAAGCAGAGATTGAACCTCTAACAAGATAAGATTTACCAGTTCTTTCGAAAACGCGAGAGGCGGAGGGAAAACTGTCTGGGAAGGAGGAGCGTAAAACTCTATAAGATAGCCTTGGATGGAATTGAGGACCCAAGGATCTGCAGTCAGAGACTGCCATTTTGGGAGAAAAAACTTTAGACGACACCACACAGGAGGAGGCACTGAAAGTCTTACCTTGTTGGTAATTGTTTCTGAAGTTCTTCTGGCCGCGACCCAGGAAACCTCTGCCCCCTTGAGGATAGAACTGGGGCTTGAATTCCTGGTAATTGTTGGTGTTTGAATTGAAAGAACCTCTGGAGCCTTGATTGTGGGAGGAACGGCCGGCAAAGCGACCCCTGCCTCTGCCGGCCCTTCCAAAAACACGAGGTGCAAACACTTTTTTGATTTTTTTTATCGACTGTTGGGCCTTGTCGATGGATGCAAAAGTGGAGACGAATTTGCTAAGGTCTTTGACAAGGGAATCTCAAAAAAGAAGGCCCTCGGCCTTAATGCCCGGATCCAAGGAGGCCAGATTGGCCAATTTAGGGTCTAATTTGATAAGAAGACCTTTGCGGCGTTCATGGTGACGGCCGCATTAGCGTTGCCTAACAGACAAAAGGCCCTCTGCACCCATAAAGAAACATCTTGAGGATCAAGGTTGGTACCGTCCAGCCGAGCGGATTCAGCTAGGTCAAAAATACGGGCCAACGGACCAACTAAATCCAACAATTTGTCCTGACAAGTGGACCAAGCCTTGTCAACACCCTTACGTGGAACCTTTCCGAACTTGGAAAAGAAAGTCAAGAGAGGCTGGTCAATTGTGGGAGTGGAAGCCACGTTAGAGGACAAGGAAGGTTTAGGACATTCAGATTTCATTTTGGACCGGACAGACTTGTCCAAGGGTAAACGCATTCTGGCAGAAATATACTCGCCAACATGAGAAAGAGGGAACCATTCAGTAGAATTAGGGTGACGAATAGTGGCGGGATCAAACATAGGGGAACCCTCAGCATCCAAAATAGGTTCAAACAAAAAAGGATCTGTTTTTGCTTTATTAGCAGGAGGACAAAGATCATCGGCATTAAGATTATCAAAATTATCATCAGCGTCACAGATGTCATTGTCCGTGTCCAAAATGTGAGAAATTACCAATTTCTCAGGTACCTCAGTATGTTTTGACTTTTCTTTTCTCTTAGTAAAGGAGACAGATAACCCCTCCTTGACAGGAGGCCTGGGAGGCGCTACGTCCTCAACCTTACGAGAGGAAACCCCTTCAAAATCATGTGACACAGTAACAGAAATCTTGTTTGTATTAGCAGGTACCATTTTTCTCTTTCTGCTATCCCCCACAGATTGGGCCAAAGTCTTGGACATTAAGGACAATAAGAAATTCTCCATATTCTTAGAAAAACGCTTCATTGAAGCTTCAACTGCATGCTCAACAGAAGAATTTATAAAATAATTCAAATCAGACTTAAATGCCTCCCCCTCCTCATTGTTAAATTCGGAGCTCTGGGAGCTGTCAAGCTCCATTGGAATAGCACAGAGAAAACCAGCAATTCAGGGGTTAAATTTCAGACAAGGCAGAGCCCTCCTCAGTGGGCGTGTAATAGCAGGCAAAACTTGACCGGGAAAGGAGGCGGCCTCACCCAGGGGCGGTAACACAAAGCTGGCGCTGAGTCAGGAACACCAGAGCGGTGACGCGGCGAGCGAGAACAGCGCACTAAAGGAAGCGCACGAAATGGCCGCCGCTCAGCGCGAGACAAGAATGACGTGCGTGAGGGATGAACGGGAGCGGAAAGACGGAGAAACAGAAGGTGCTCGTTCAGACTGAGAACCGGGGTGAGAGCGCAGCGCTACCGCAAAAATAGACAACCAATACAATTAACACCGCATAAAACAATAACCATATCAAGCACAATATCACAAGGCAAGAGAACAATGAAAGGGTACTTATCTTGACTGCGAGCAGCAAGAAAAGGGGGCTGTTCGCAGTCTGACCCTTCATTATCCCCTAGACTGCCTGTTCATTGGTTGACCTTTGCTATTTCTTTGGTTTCCCATTGGCCAGTTTCTCCTTGACATGCTGGGAACTGTAGTTTGTTTTCGTTATCTTGGCTGCTATTTACTATAAAGCAAGATTAGAAAGCATAATATGAGCCTCCGGTCTTGCCATAAAATTAATAAAGCATGGATGAATACCCCTACGAAACCACCAGGTGGTAGCAGAGAGCAGCACAATAGGTGTGGCTGTCTAGTCAGGCAGATCAGATGGAGTTTCAGTCCTTCTTCTCGTTTTACATCTCATATGACTGAAAGTAGTGATCAGAAACCAAAAATTCACTTACTGAGGAGAATCCGAAACCTCAGAGCGGTGACTCATTCATGGGCACTCTCAACTCTGGAAATTCTTTGGTGTGACAAGAACAGCCTTAGAAATCACCCATAAAGAAACAAACAAACTGCCAAGTGGGAATCGTCATTTTCAATAAAAAATAATATGCCTATTAACCTGTGGTCTGCAGGCAGCTGGGGGTCCACGAAACCTACTCAGGGGGGCGGTGACTGCTTAGAAAATCAATAAAGAGAAAAAACCCTCTTTGACCTCCACTCTACACGCTAAACAATCCCTTTCTGTCTGGATCTCTGCTGCGCCTTTGACATGGTTAGTCACTATACTTTCCTCTGACCTGTCTTCATTCAGGATTTCGATCACTGAATTTTAGTGAGTTCCTTCCTACCCTTCTGGTTATTCCTACTCTTTACTTGGTCTGGGCTATCTTGTACCTCTTACCCTCAATATTTAGGGGTGATTATGTGATCTGTTTGTGACCCCCTTCTATTTCTGGCAAAGCTCTTGCTTCTATTATCCCTTCATTTGGCTCCGGTCATTTCAATGGAGCCAACTTATTCAATGACAATGTGTCTTTTTGGTCCAGGACTGAACTTCATCCAATTTGTCTTCATCTTAATCCCACCACAAACAAAACTCTTCTCTTTCCTGCATATTCTCCCATTACTTATTTTTTACTGGTGCTTATTTTGTTTCCCTTGCATTTCTTCCTATTTGGTCTTTCGTTCACTTTCTAGGAGCACCTCCAGGGCACAAGTCGGGGTTACAAGCAGGTACACGGCGTCCACCCACTCTTTTCACAGGGTGGACGCTGTCCCCACTGCCAAGAAGTTGGAGCCCACAGAAATAAGCTGGACTTGTCCCGATGAAATTTTCAGACACCTGATGACATTTTCAGACACCGGAACACGTTCAGCAGCACCTGCACGTTGTCTGCTTTTGATTGCCAGCAGCAATGTGCAGGCAGCGAGGGAGCTTACTTCACCTTCAGCTGGGCTAACGTTCAGGGGCCATCAGGCCTCCTTTTGTTTGAATATCCTGACTGGAGGCGGCCTTGAACCTCACACTTGAATGTAAATGCCACATTGGTGAAACAAAGGCACACAGCTTGTTATCTCTTCACAGGTACTTAAGAGAGGCATGCTTTTGACTTTGTTCAGTACCTGTATATAAGAGATGCATGCACTGTAAGAATGTCAGGTGTGGTGGTCTGTCCCAGTATTTACACAAATAACAATTACAATAGCACTATTTTATTTCTTTTATAGTGCTATGCAAACCAATGCAGGGTGTCAGAGCTCTTTACATAACATACACATTATATATTGACAATAAATCATGTGCATGTGTAAATCAACGTACAAGATGGGTTACATGAAACAGTGAGGGTTACAAGGTGTAGGAGTCACATGTGCTTCATCCCTCACTGTGGTCTTTTAGAAGGATTACAATTTATGAACTGCAGGTAACAAAAGATCTCTGTGTTGAAAGCAGTAACTCACTTTACTATCTACATAAAATAAAAATCTGTCATCTGCGTGTTAGATCATGTGCTGTGCAGGAGACACATTTACCTTCTTTACTACTTTGATTCAAATCTGGGATTTTACAAAACACAGATCTCTCCAGCAAGTGCATTAACCACCAAAGTTATCTCACCATTATTACTATTCCCGGAGATTTACTGGACACCTTCACAGCAGATTTCTTAATCCAATCAAATATTTTAAAATGTAGACTTTGCAACCAATTAAGCATAACAGATCTACTACCATGCTCCTGCTTGTTGCCAATTTCTTTGTGGCAGGGTTTTAAAAATTAATATATTAGCTGAGGCCCAGATTTTGCGTTAGGATTGTACCACTTTTAGGCACAACACCAAATCTCATTTGTTAAATCACATATGTGCTTAAATATACTCAAGATATACCTAATAAACATATGTGTGAGGTCTTAATATCTGATGGTACTTCCTGTGATGTCACATGCAATGTCACGCGTCGTGACATCTTGCGCTATGATGGCACGTGTCATGATTTCACATGCATACTGCCTAACCTGGTTAGTCCCCCCACTTCTTTTTTTAGGACTTGTGCACTGAGTACCTCTGACACCTTCTCCTGTTGTATCTTCTTTGTTGAACGCTTTTGCAGATTCCAGCTTTAGTCTATCTATGCTGACCTTTCAAACAACTAAAACTCTCATCAATACTATTGTCCTGTCCTGTCTGGATTATTGGTCGACCCTTCATGTTTGATTCCTTGCTCACTTATTTGTCCTTCTTCACCCTATTTCAATTCCTCAGTACGTCTTCTTTTTTTGTTTACGTCTCACTGCTTACATCTCCCCCTTTTTGCCTCGCTTCCCTGGTGCCCATTTCACCTTGGCCTCACTCTCTCTTACCAGTTATGTAAGGGGGATAAAAAGGTTGGCGGGGCCCTAAACCGGGTGTGCCCTGATACGCTTTTAGAAGAGGAGCCTATATAATTAAAACATGTGAAATAGCATACTATATTTGCCAGTTTCATAATTGGAGTTTCACTGAACAAACAACAATCAAAATCAGCAGGATATTTTATATAACAGTTTTTAAGGCACCTTTAACCAGATCCATAGGAAATTTGAAAAAAATTACAAGGTAAGCTTAAAAGTAAGTGGCAATATATTAATTATTCAGCTGAAATGATATAAGGCTTTTAGCCCTAGAACAATGGTAAACGACAGTTGCCACTTGTCAGTAGCGTAGCAAGGAAGCCATGGGCCCTGGTGCAAACAAGTAAAATGGCCCGTTGACTTCTTCTGCAGTAGTGAATTACAGTAGCCACCTGTAAGTAGCATAGCAAGCATGCCATGGGCTCTGGTGCAAGCAAGGAAAACGGCCCCGCATTCACGTATACTGAGGTAGTACAATACAGCTATTATCAGGGTTCAATTGGCCCCAGCGCCACTGCACCTACTGAACCAATTGTAGCTACGCCCCTGGGCCACTAAATGGACTTCTGGTGACATTGTGTTTTATCAAAAGAACGTGACAGGTAGAAAGAGTTTTTTTTTTTTTTCCTTCAGCCGGTGAGTGACAGAAATAGAGCCCCATAGTACCCTGTTTCAATGCACTTTTTTTTTTTTTTTTTTTTTTCAGAGAGGGTAGGGTCCTGGCCCACTTGGAGCATTCCCCTTTCCCATCTTCTCTTGAGGCATGTCACAGCCCAACTTTAACCCACATTTTGTCTCCCAAATCTGTCATGTTCTTCCTGCCGTCCTCCTAGTAAAATTACTATCTACCATCACATGCGTCAGTCTTGTCTAGACTCCGTGCAGTGACTCTTCGGGCGTGTGCTGAGTTTGCTGCAGAGTCGTGTTGCCGCGCGCTGCCTGCGCGTCGCCCAGCTGGCAGCTCTTCCCGCTTTCCCGCCGTCGGCCCGCCTCGAGCCTCTGCGTCGTCCTTACGCACGGCCGCTGGCGCCGGGCAATCGGCGCGCGAGGTTGTTTGTACCGAAATAAACGGCTGCATCCTGTTGCCATGGTGACTGCAGGCAGAGGCGCGGTACGCCGCGTGCTGCACACGTCACTGGCGGCTCACGAGGAAAAAGCTGAATGAACACGATGGAGGCGCCGCTGGTGCACGACTGCGAGCGGGTGGGCGATGAATGAACACGACAAGCCCTCCACAGAAGCGCAGAAAGAATAGACTTACGTTGAGTTTAGCCACTTACACTAGGTATTCGGGGGTAGCGTGCTACCCTTCGAAAAACATTTGAACAGGGGTAGTAAGCGGGACATCAATGCATGTACAATTATAATACACGGGAGAGAAGGTGCGAGAATGTAGGAACGCGAGGACTGGTCGAAGATTCTTCAGTAAGCGCGTTTCAACTAACAGGCATATACCAATGCACAAATACACCACATAACTGGCACAGCAAGAAGACACAATGCATGCACACACAAGCAAACACAGTAAAACAGAGGCGATGTACTAATCAGTACTCATTTTTTCCCCTTTTTTTTTTTGCAGATTTTATATAGCGCGAACTCAACCCGACTCATAAGTGTCAAACGTAAAATTGGCGGAGCAAGAGACAGCAGTCATGCACTGAAACGTATGTATAGCAAAAGGACACATAACTTAAAGCACATAAGCAAACACAGACAGATGCATGCACAAACAGCTGGTAGAATAGGAAGCTAGAACAAAGTACTCCCTGCCATTTGCTTGCAGAAATCTTGGGTATTGTTACAGCTGTGCATTCGGGAATGTGGAATTCTGGGTATGTGGTGTAGTTCTTTTGAGGTGCATTTGCTACATAAAATTCTGGTTGATGGGTGAACTCTTTTTGCTTTTCCGAAGGTGGGCTATAAATTCTTTTGAGTCTTTCGAGGCATATTTTGTGTATTGGAGTTCTTGATTTTGTGCCACTGGCACTGCAAAGTGGACAGTTTTTTTTATTTTCTTTGCTTGCTCATTCAAGGTGTCTTCAGTTTCTTTATTGGGCGTACAGACGTTGCAAGAGCAATTACCCTGTTGAACGATCCATTCACCCACTTACTGTTACAATTCAGTTACTGGGGTAATTTGAGCTGGGTTTGATATTCCAGATAGGTAAGCACCATGTTCCTCCGTGTTGAATTTGTACCATTCTCTGTAGGTTTCGGCTTGAGGGGTAGTATTGCGCTTTGGATTTGATGGGTACCGTTCTGTGTAGATTCTGGCTTAAGGGGGAGTAATGCTCTTTGGATTTGATGGAACGACACAGGAGTAAGGTATGAGATGATGGTCACACAGGTGGTCAATCCCTTCGATCTTATTTTTCTGAGAAGCTGAAAATTGCATCTAGTGTATATCCTGCGGATTGAGTTGGTCCTGAGATGAGTTGATTAAGGTTGTATTATAGCCTTTCTGACTGTTTTGGGTGTATTTTGGCCAAGGTATTGTTGGTTCATCTAATCAAATACCCAGGTCACCGAAAATACACAGGTTAGAACATCCGCCAAATATATCCATTATAACGCAAAGGGGCTGGAAGCATTTGTGAACGCCCCATTATTGTACAGTAGACAAAAAGTGCAGGAGAAAGTAGGGTGGGTTTGCTACTTATTAGGATTGACTTACAGCCGGATACGAATGTGCCTCCAATTTTGATTGCTACAATCGACTCCTTCAGTAATATTGCTAAGCGCCCTCCAAATTTGCCTTAGCGGTTCTGTGTGTGACTTTTATATATTGGTGGGTTGGCCTTGTGGAGTATTGGTGCCTTGTATTCTCCCAGCCATGTTTCAGTAATGAAAAACAAGCCAGGGCTTGAGTCTGTTTTTAGGTCAAAGATGTTTTGTGTGTTATTGCTCACTGATTGGCATTGGCATAAGGCAGTTTACAAGTGGAAGATGGTAGGGTGCAGGAGGGGGAGGGGGTCAAGGAGACACATACTGCTGTTGATAAATGTGGGCTCTGAGTCCAATGGACCAGTGGAGTGAAAAGGTGGTTAGGGTTGTCAATGTGATATGCTTTGTTTTTTGGGTGGCACACAGTACTGGTTGCTGATGTGAAAGCATGGGATGTGGTGCAGGAACCAACCTGTAGCCGCCATGTGATTTTGTTGCTTATACACCACCTCCTGCGGGGGCACTGCCCAGATATACCCTAATTTTCCTGCATTATATCCTCTACCTTCACTCTCTGACTCATCCCAAACGTCATTATACTACTCTCTCCAATGCAATGCCCTATTTCTCACCCTATAACTCTCAAAATATATCCTCTAACTTCACTCTGGCTCATCACAAACCTCGTTCTACTACTATGATCTTCAACATAACCCTTTATAGACCCTTACCCCCCATCCCTCCTTGCATCACCTCAAACCTCATTTTACTATTCAGATCTCCCAAACAACCCTTTCTAAGACTTTCCATCAACTGTGAGAGACAATGGCCACAGTAATAGTCACTGAATAGTATGTGTGAGTGACTATTGGGAACAGGCATACGCATGTCTCGGAGTGGTGGATACAAAAGTGGTGACCCCTGTTTCATGCAAGGGGTTTTTCCAGTGGTTAGAGAACATTAGGTTGGGAAAGAGGAAAGTCTTGAGTATTGTAGCGAAAGGATGGATATGGGTTACAGAAAGAGGATGTAGCGTTTAGTAGCTTACCTGTCAGGTGGAGTTCGAGTAAACTGGACCAGGGGTTCTGGGCACATGCGCCCACAACAGATACGTAAAGCAAGCAGACACTGAACTGAAAGCACATAAATACACACAGACAAATGTACACACAAGAGGTAAAAGAGGAAAACCTAACAGTCAAAGCACTCACACAGCCACACCTAATGCGCATACGTACATACAACACAGTCGGAAGCAACAGCAATTTGCAATCAATGCACATACAAAAATGTACATACAAAATAGAATGTATTGCAAGACATGAGACTAAAGGAACAAAGTCACTCTTCACAACAATTACAAAGAGGAAGATATAATAAAGAGTACCTATAGACCTCCATATGCCCACACACACTGACAAGCTTACCATAATGGGTAGAGCAAAAAGACGTAGATATCAATGTGTAGACACATACACACACAACAGTGAAGGTGAAGCAAGAAGACATGGCACTCAAAGCACAACACACTCTTGCACATACAGCCAAAACTAAACAAGGAATCACAGCAGTTAAATCAACCCCAATTTCACAAATACCCACAGACATACACATACAACAAAACTGGTAGCACTCAATGCAGACACAAACACATTACAATATAGAGTGATCCCCGTAAACAATAATTAGCCGGACAATACATACAACGTTAATTCACACAGAATTAACACCAATATATAACGATGATGAGTAGCCAGTGTTATTTAATCACACTGCTGCGTAAAAGGAATACATTATACATATATCAAAATTCAAATTCATACACAATAAGTGCCCAAAAGGACAGGGAAAGAGGTGAAAAGAATATATAGGGGGGTGATTCTCGTGAGGATAAAAGAGTGTAAAGGGAGTATGGAAATCGTGCAAGCAAATAATGCCCAGTTCAAATGACAAAAAAATGAATTATGGCCTAATTATTTTGCCAGTAGTACATGAATTGTTCATATGATTCAATAGCTAGACCACACAAGTGAAACACAGTCGAGCAATCTCTGTTGTTTCTGGGGGCTGGCTCAAAGGAAAAAGTGTCGACGTTTCGACCCCAAAGTATATTGTAGGTCAATTAACACCTTACAAGGGGGTCTTCCTCAGGACTGTGATAGGGGGAGGGCACCTAGAATTAAAATAAAAGACCATTTGTAATGCAAAACAAAAAAGTTACAACCACTATAAAGCCCAATGGGGTCCGTGTATTTACCATATTTAGTCCTACGATGATGGCTATGAAGTGAGAGAATCGGGCACACAGGCTCCAAAGTATAGAGAGCGGCACCAACACCTGAAAAAATAAGGTGTTGTGAGTAACAGCCCAATTATATAGTTCAGGGCAAGTATTGTATTAGCAAAGTTTATAGAGGGGCTGTAGTGAGAAAGTAAAACATTTACGCTCAAAGCGGACACTTCCAGCGTGTCCCTTTCAAACCGATTAAATAATTAAATAAATTCCTGCCATGATTCATCGGCTAGGAAACATTCAGCAAACAGATCTGAAATTTAAAGTTGTAAAAAACGGAGTCACCAACCAGTTGAAAGCTTAAAGGTCATAATAGATCAACAAACAACACCCAGAGTGTTGTTACCTGCTCTATTGTCAAAGTTCAGGTCGCACAAGTCACCAGATCTGAGGGAAAACGAAGGGGGGGAAAGGATGTCACAGAGATGTATATTCAAAAAACAAGGAGAGAGCAAGGGAAGGAGCAAAGGGGTCAACAATAAAGGACAAACCCAAATATGTGAGGTACAGTCACTGTTAGGCAGTGTTGGGGACCCACTGGGTTAGTTAAAAGACCCCTCACACACCAACCTGGTTGGTGTCATGCTTCATCATTGGGGTCCCAACCGGGTGGCCGAATGCCTCCCCGGTTGTGCTACGACGCCTGATTACACCGGAGCTGGTGTGGTGCAAGAGTGTGATGTGATGTGGGTTAAAAATATCTCTGAGAATCCTTGCCTTTCTATTTTTATTACTGGCGGCTCTGGATATGATTAAAAAATCCTTTGTGGTGCAACTAAAAACAGAAATTAGTTATCTGGTAGTTGTCTTATGTGATGGGTCTACATGTTTCAGCCCGCGGTGGTGTATGGGAGGGGCTTTCTTCAGGACCGGTGAATGTGGTGAGTGGCAAAGTGTGAAGTGCCACGTGAAAAGTGAAAAGAGAGTACCAACACACGCGCTAAGGTGTATGGACTATGGTGTCTACGTACTTACAGACACCAGAACGTAAAAAACGCTATGGCTGAGCATATGTGGCTGGTCGGGGCTCGGGAGGAGTGCGCTCCTCTGGCAGACTTTGATATCAGAGCGTCACCCGCCGTAAACCTGTGCTGGTCTCCCGCCGTCCCGGAGGGTTCTCTCCAAACCATCCGGGACGGCAGGAGACCAGCACAGGTTTACGGCGGGTGACGCTCTGATATCAAAGTCTGCCAGAGGAGCACACTCCTCCCGAGCCCCGACCAGCCACATATGCTCAGCCATTGTGTTTTTTACGTTCTGGTGTCCGTAAGTACGTAGACATCATAGTACACACACTTTAGCGCATGTGTTGGTACTCTCTTTTCACTTTTCACGTGGCACTTCACACTTTGCCACTCACCACATTCACCGGTCCTGAAGAAAGCCCCTTCCATACACCACCGCGGGCTGAAACATGTAGACCCATCACATAAGACAACTACCAGATAACTAATTTCTGTTTTTAGTTGCACCACAAAGGATTTTTTAATCATATCCTGAGCTGCCAGTAATGAAAATAGAAAGGCAAGGATTCTCAGAGATATTTTTAACCCACATCACATCACACTCTTGCACCACACCAGCTCCGCTGTAATCAGGCGTCGTAGCACAACCGGGGAGGCATTCGGCCACCCGGTTGGGACCCCAATGATGAAGCATGACACCAACCAGGTTGGTGTGTGAGGGGTCTTTTAACTAACCCAGTGGGTCCCCAACACTGCCTAACAGTGACTGTACCTCACATATTTGGGTTCGTCCTTTATTGTTGATTCACAGAGATGTATATCTCAACTCGCAACTATCAAAAAGATCCCTCAGAACAGTAACAAGCTAAGTCTGAAGTCGTGAAACACTCACCGATCCTCAGTGATGAAAATGCCTCAAGGGAAAAGCGGTGCTGAATCTAAAATAAATACAGCCCGGGATTAGTATGTGATACCGTCTCATATGGAGATAAAAGATAACACCCACATAACCCGAAGGGTTAAAGAGCTTACCGCTACGTGCTGGCCACAGCTTCTAATGCAGAATGGAGGGAAGCGAGCAATCAGCTCGTCTTCCGTTATGTAGGCCCGACCGTCATCGCTCGTCATGCGATGACGTGGCAGTGACAGACGCTAGATGCTTCCCGCATACCGTCACAGCCATATAATAGACAGGGACAATAGACTTACTTAAAAACCGCTCTACTTGCAATCGGAGAGAATAATATTAAAATTATTCTTGTTCATGTAAAATATGTCAATAAGTGTTAATCGAAAAAAGAGAAAACGCATCCCCGGGGCGGAAAGGCTACACTAAGAAAAAAGGCTTAAACAGCCTCTAGGGAGAATCCTATCCATATACAGGCAGAGACTAGTCATAATTCAACAGGAGCACTGTACATCAAGAATAAATGGAGTTAACTATAGTGAGGCAAAGGCGCTGTATCTATTAGGAAAAAAGCACAATATCTCAGCAGTGGGTCAAAGACAAAGCTTAATGTAAACGCAAATGCTTATGATTACAGGTACAGGGAGTCATGTGGCCACAGTATGACATTCTTCGTGATCCTCGCACTAGGCACAGAAGAGGGCCACTGTCCACCATTAAGGCATGCAAAATTAACACTCAGATGGTTCGCAGAAACACAGTATACAGGTTGTATCAGAGAGTGGGGACTGAGGGGCCCAATCTCACTCAGATGTTAAGCATGCTAGCTGCGCATTGCTAGAATCAAGCTCATTTAGACCATCTAGTACAGAGTCAAAATGTGTCATCCACTTACATTCCCTTACATTAAGGATGGATACAATGTTACCTCCTCTAGGTCCCAGAATGGCTTTCTCAAGGACTATCCATTGAAGTTCTTCAGCGGTATGAGTAACAGTTTTAAAATGTTCCACTAATGGGGCCCCCAGGACCTCACACCTTATTCTGCTACAGTGCTGCAATATGCGGGCTTTGATTTTTTGCTGGGTTTGGCCCACATAGATGAGTCCACATGGGGAAACGATTCCATAAGTAACATTGCTTGTGTTGCAATTGGTAAATGACTGTAACTCTATTTGGTGGTGTTTATATGTGAATTGTTTTGTTTGGATAGTCGTCCTACAGGCCTTACAGTGGCCACATTTATAGTGTCCCAAATTCACAGGTAGATTCCAGAGAGTTTGTAAGGATGCTGTTACTGGATTTTCAAGGAAGGAGCGGACTACATAGTCTTTTACACTTTTCGCACTCTTGAATGAGTGCATAGGTGGGTTTAGTTGTTCAATGTCTGTCAAGAATTCCTGTCATACAAGGGAAACACGCCCTTATGTAAACAGGGGAGCTGTTACATAACTCAAGGAAAACACGCCCTTATGTAAACAGGAGAGCTGTTACATAACTCAAGGGAAACACGCCCTTATGTAAACAGGAGAGCTGTTACATAACTCAAGGAAACACGCCCTTATGTAAACAGGAGAGCTGTTACATAACTCAAGGAAAACACGCCCTATAAAGGGAGGAACCGGGAGGTACAACGCTGTCGGATATTGTGTTCACACCGACGTACCTGCTTCGTGAAGAGCAGTGTTCCGGAGTGGTGCTCCAGTAAGGCAAGAACGGAGGTAGGTCGAGTCGTTACTCCCTGGGCCGTGTCTTGCCCCATCGTCACCTGTGAAGGACCCGGAAGCTCTACCGGTCAACCATTGAGCTTCGCTTTTTGACTCGGCTGAGTCCAAGCGCAGTGGCGCTTTTGCTGGTTGGAGTCGTAACTCCCAGCCCGACCAGAGACACAGGGACTGCCAGCTGTAAACGCACACCAGGAGGTGTTTGCCGCGTTACAGACTCGGAAGTCCACAGGATCGATCGAGCGGCTGCTCTCGGTTCGGTCTTCTTGCTTGTGATTGGGGTATCGGTGACGCATCACCAGGAGGTGACTCCGCGTCCCGGTGCAGTCTGAGGAAGAGGTTGAGCGGCTGCTCCCTTCAGGTAGAGACCCCGGCTGGGTGTTTCCCTGACTCCTCGATTCTCCCCAACACTCTTCGTGCCCCTCACAGCCTACCGATTGGCATTGTCGGCCATTTCATTTCTGCCCTCTGTTGGCATACGCCGGGACCGGCGTATATGCAGAGGACGGTTAGGACCATCCGTGCTGTGGGCTGGTAACGTACTTAGCCTGGAGGATTCCAGTGACTATAACTTGTTTATTCTTTGTATTATATTTGCCTTCATTAAAACAACTAACCCTTCACTAGTGGTTGCGTCCTCATTGTCGTGTCTGTTAAACGATCCTGAGACGTTCAGGGCGTTACAATGTCATCAGATATGAGTGACCAATGTCTATTGATTACCTTCCTAACAGCATTGCTTTGGGTGCTGAGTGTGGTCACACAGATCATCCTCTTCAAAGTTCGGTCACTCTTATCTTTAGCAGCAAGTAAGACTTCACAGGGGCTATACCAAGCTCTCGTCTGCGCTTTTTGACCAGACATCGTGGATCTCCTCTCTCAAGAATACGTTGGCTCAAGTCATCAGATTCCGTCATGTAATCTATCCTTCTAGAGCAATTCCTACGGATACGTAAGAACTGGCTTACGGGTAAATTGTCCCTCAGGCCCCGTGGGTGGTGGCTGCTATACCCCAAGAGTGAATTCCGCTCCGCTGATTTGCGGTATAGGGTGGTATGGAGTTTGTGGTCTTCATGGAAGATTGTAATATCCAGGAAATCTATCCTGTTCCTGTCTGACTGCATCGTGAATTGAATGTCATTATTCTGCTTGTTGAGCCACTCGTGAAACAAGAATAAATCCTCATCGGTTCCGGTCCATAACATCAGAACATCATCTATATATCTTCTCCACTCTTGTCACTTTACTGTGTTAAGGATTGTTCAGATTATAGATGAAGGTGTGTTCAAAATCATCGATAAAGATGATGGCCAGGTCCGGTGCGAATGCTGCCCCCATGGCCACTCCCTTCGTCTGTAAGTAAAAACTACCTTGAAAGAGAAAGAAGTTCTTTATCGTGGCAATGGATAAAAGTGCACTTATTGTGTGTGAATCTGAATTTTGATATGTGTATAATGTATTCCTTTTACGCAGCAGTGTGATTAAATAACACTGGCTACTCATCATCGTTATATATTGGTGTTAATTCTGTGTGATTTAACGTTGTATGTATTGTCCGGCTAATTATTGTTTACTGGGATCACTCTATAGTGTACCGTTAGCTACCCAGGTCCCAGTACCATTGGGTTTACCCATTTATGTATAGACACAAACACATTGGCAACAGAACAAGCACAGCTATAAAAACCTGTCACTCATGACTGAAACACCAAGTAAGAAGACGCATCAAATAAACTCATGGAGCTCTTTTTCCCCCGAGCAATCTAAAATGGCTTTCTCACTGCAACTAGGACTAAATGGATCATTTATGGATTATCAGATTGCCTTGTCTTCTAATCCAGTGATACTCCATTCTCATTTAGAGGAAGGGAAACCAACCTATGTGGGTCGTCCAATGAAAATTGTTTGCTCACCTCCTGCCATGTAAGGCATGATGGACTAAAGCAGGAAAAACAAATCCCTGACGTCAAGGTAGACCGCCAGAGGTGTTTCTTTTGTATTTTCAAAACAAACCCCTACACTTTTTTTTTTTTTTTCTCAAATACAAAAGAAAGATGCTGGATGTCTGCCATTAGATAGCGGCCAGTATGAAACAACATCTGGCTGGTTCTATGTTTTCATTGAAAGTGCTCCAATCGAAACACTTTATGCAAACGTCTCTGCACCTTGCAGGTCTGGATATTTAAATAAGTTGGATGGTTCTCCGCCAGATTGGTGGAAGCAGAGATGCTGCAAAACGGGCACCTTTCCAGACCTCCTGCGTAATCCTCGTTACGCTCCGCAGTCTTTGGGCCAGAGCGAAACTACTTTTCCCTTATCCCTTATATCTTATTAGCTGTAGATGAAGTTGTTCTGATAAAAGCTGGGATTATTAGTTGAAGGTTTTTATATATTGCTAGAACATGTCGTTTTGGAGCCTCTTCAGGTCATTGTCTAACACATGACACTAACATCCGCATGGTACAGCCAGCGTTAAAGTTCTTAATCCATTTTCCACAAAAAAATGGCAGATACACTCTCAGTCCCAGAGTAGACTAGTCTTTTATTGATGTCTTCAAAAATATAATTCCTTTTTTCAGATTAGTGATATTTTCAGAACCCTGGCAAAAACATCATAAAAAATTTAATAGGAAGTTTTCATATGAAAATATATTAAAATAATTTTTAAAGTTGTTGAAACCCGTACTGATCCAAGAGCTGCTAAGACTACAATTACATCGCCACCTAAACTCTGTGAAGCCCTATCACATTACTTTACCAATAAAGTTGCTTTGGTTAGTCTAGATATTGCACAAGAACAGGTTTTGCAGCATATCAGCAGCTCCATGTTTCTGATGAGTAATAGATGTTGCCATTGTTTGCTAAATATTTACCTGTTTCTGAGGGCAATCTTCTGGAATGAAGTAATCCCAGGATCTCTGACTGGCAGACGTTTTTACAGGGCTCTGCAAAGTCATAATCTTTCATTCCATTACCTAGTGAATCAGTCTTTTGCAGAGATACTATGTGGATGTATCTGAAGTCAGCAGAGGTATTTCCTCTATTGAAGAAAATCTTCTCTTGACCCAACTCACTCAGCAAATTGCTGTCCAATGTCACATTTCCCAGATCCCGCTAAGTTACTTTTAGAGCCCGCAGCCGTGTTAACTCCAAATATATGCAGAATTCTACAGCGTACTGGACTGGCTCCGATCAGGTTTTTGGCCTACACACAACACTGAGGCAAGCAGACAGGCTTTGATGATCTCAGGATGAGTGAAGATTGAGATGGTTCATAGCCTTGGTACTGTTGGATCTCTCTGTGGTTTCAAATACAGTCGATCTGCCCCTCCTCCCGTCACACCATAAAGAGGCTGTGGGTGCAAAGCTCTGCATTAGACTGTATCACATTCCTTCAAAGGGTCTGTATTGCATGTTTCTACACCCATGTCTGTGGCCTGGGGTGTTCAACAGGGTTCTGCAATTTCTCTTCTTTTCAGTTTTTGAGACTTTTGGCCAAACATCTGCTTGCATGAACACTTGAATACGTTGCACATGCAGACAACCTGCAAATTCTATTACAGGACCGGAGGCTTCGTATTATGCTTCTCTTTCTATTTATTGCTACTCACAGCAGCCAATGAAAACTTTTCTTTATGCAAAACAAACTACATTTCCCATGATGCATACACATGCTGCATACACCACATCACTTCCTGCAGAGCCCCATAAGAGCCAGTCACCGGAACCAGTCCTCTTTCTTTGCTACTCACGCAGACAGTTGAGAGCTCCGATTTATTGGTTTGATTGTAATTATTGATTGTAATTATTGGGGATTTGTGATTGGATTTCACTGTGACAGCCGTTTTGTGTGAGCGGTAGTGTAGGCGTGAACGCCACGATTTCATGCAACCCTCGGGGTTGGGCGGACTGAGCGACGCGCTTTGGCGCTCCGTGACCCCCGCAGAGTGCGGGGTGGTGTTGGGGGCATTTCTAACAACGGGCGATCCGAGGCACGAAAGCGCGTATCTTCTGGCGAGAATTAGACGCGGCGCTCGGCCGCCTCGTCAGTGCCCCAGTCAGCGCGTGAGCGCTTATTCTTTGACATTAAGGCACACGGTACCGCCCCGCCTTCGGCGGGTGTAATTTACATTTAATATTGGCGCTAAGGCTTCCCTTGTATGCCGATGACGCCGGGAGCCTGTTGCTTTCGGTTTAGGTCGCGTTTCCACGTGCGTAGCCCAATTGGGCTATTTTGGTAGGATTTGGGCTACGCACGTCGAAACTGCCCGTTTTTGGTGTTTTGCTTTCGCTTTTTAGTCATTTAGGCTGCGTTTTGATCAGAGAGCACTGCTGACGCCTGGCTGGCTGCAAAAACGACCTGGGTCTGGAGGGAGCACACCTCCTTGGAACTTTATTCTTGCTCTTTGGCTCCACTATGCCCTGAGGGCTATAATAATTGATATACAGCTGTTGCTGAGGAGCTAGGTCCCGGTGCTGTTGTGCTGTGGGTTGGCTCCCCCTTTGGATTATACCTCCTTGCTGTTGCCTTATGAGCAAATACGTCTATAAGTTTGGTTCCACCATGGAGAATTGGGTGCATTATGAGAAGGACGACACCTTGTACGAGGAGGAGGTAGGGGTACCTGCCATCGAGGATAATATTGTTGAGGCCCTGGACGCTTCCGTGCAGGAGTCAGTCAACAAGGCCCTGGAGAAGGCAGTTCCGGGAACTGTGCAGCAGGCTTTGGCGACTGCATTGAAGCCTATTACTAGGCAACTGGAGAGATTCGTGAAGCAGCATGGCTTCACTACCCCAGCTGAAGAGCCGGCAGGGGAGCCCCGGACTAGGTCTTGGCCGCATTCTGATTCTTATGAGTCGCTACCGCGCCCGGCGAGGGAGAGAGAGAGGGTGCAGGATACTGACTCGGAGTCTACTTCCACCTCTTCTGACACCTCTGATGATTCCCCTCCCAAGAAGAAGTCTCGGAAAGTTAAACATGTGGAGACTTCTCAGCCGGCCCCCACGCCTTTTACATTCAACCCCTCGGATATCGTTCACCCCAGATCCTCAGACTGGTTGCCTGCCCCGGAGGTGGCAGCGTATTTGCATGAGAATTTGCGCAAGAGCTTTGATAAGGAGATGCGCAACAGGCTGCGGTCTGAATGTCCCAGAACGGATCTCTCGGATAAGGTGGCGGAAACGCCGGAGATTGATCCAAGTTTGCTTACTTTTCTTAAAAAGTTTGCCAAGGACCCCAAGAAGGGTATAGACCGCGCTTGGCGAGGGTGCCAGGATAAGCTTTTGGACGTGGTCGGGCCCCTAGCGAAAATATTGGAGATGGCTCTGGAGGCGCAGTAATCGGGTACCATTATTGATTCCCATGTGTTGGCAGGCTGAACCCAACGGTCTATCTGCCTATTAGGGAATGCCAACTGCGCAATTTCCACGGAGTACAGGAAGTCTATTCTGATGCGCATGGGCTCTAACCTTACAGAGTTGGCTGCGGCGGAGCCTGGGCCGTTGGCGGACGGAAACCTCTTCGGCGACGATTCGTAAAAGATGTTGCGAAATATGTGGGCACGTTCACTACCCTGGACAAGGCTCAGGCTGGGATCAAACGTGTTTTACAAGCAGGGGTTTTCAACCGGGCCGGACGAGGTCGGGGACGCTCGTTTGGCCGTCAATACTCCCAAGGTCCTCCACGAGGAGATTTCGGACGCGGCAGAGGAGAGTGGGACTCCACCCTCGGTGGCACCTTCTATCCCACCAGGCAGCGCTTCAACAAGTGGTGCTTTAACAAGGGATCCTATCGAGGAGGATTCCAAGCCACCGAGTCTTCAGGTGAGCGCTCCAGATTTATTTCTTCGTCCGTTGGGGGGGGTGTATTCAGTAGTTCTATCACAATTGGGTTCAAATATCACAAGACGCCTGGGTTTTACAGACAGTTCAGGGGTTCCACCTAGAGTTTTTTCAGATACCCTGTCAGGTGCATCGTCCCAGACAGCTTTCTTTTTCCCAACTAGAGTGCGATTTCATAGATTCAGAAATAGAAGGGTTGCTGCAGAAACGCGCGATAGCTCCTTGCAACGAGGGCCCTTGCGGTTTCTGCAGCAATATTTTTCTGGTGCAGAAGAAAGGCGGTGGTTACAGGTTGGTACTCAATTTGAAGGATTTCAACCACTTTCTGACCTACAAGCACTTCAAGATGGAGGGCATCCATCTGCTGGCAGACCTACTGAAACAAGGGGACTGGTTGGTCCGTCTGGACCTGAAGGACGCTTATCTGTCCGTTCCCATATATCGTCCCCATCGCAGATTCCTTCAATTTCAATGGCGGAACCGGTGGTACGAATATTTGGTCCTTCCTTTCGGACTTTCCTCAGCACCGTGGTGCTTCACCAAGGTTCTGAAACCGGTCGTTGCCTACCCCAGGGAGCAGGGGGTTCGCATGATTGTCTACCTGGACGACATGCTCATCATGGCGCAATCTCAGGAGTTGGTAGCTCAACACTTGCGCATGACCATTCGTATTTTGCAGAACCTGGGGTTCGTGATCAACGAACCGAACTCGGTCCTGTCTCCCACACAGACGATAGATTTTCTGGGGTTCGTCATAAACTCTCAGACGGCCCAACTCAGCCTTCCAAATTCCAAGCTTCGGGATATCAAGAAGGAGCTTCGCTCGTTCCTGACCAAACAGATGGTTTCGCTCAGGGGGATTGCCCGGATAGTGGGACTTCTTGCGTCATCCATTCAGGCGATATTTGCGGGTCCCCTGCACTACAGGGCCCTTCAGCGACTCAAAATTCAACACTTGCAGAAGGGCCTTTCTTACACGGACGTAGTCCCTCTTTCCCAAGAAGTGAGAGAGGAGATGCAATGGTGGTTGGCCCACGTCGAGGCGTGGAACGGCAGAGCAATATTTGGCTCTCTACCGGAGGTGGTCATAGAATCCGACGCCAGCCGTTGGGGTTGGGGAGCGCGCTGCGGAAATATTTCCACAGGGGGACGTTGGTCCCTAGGGGAGATAGATCTTCACATAAATTGTCTAGAGCTCCTCGCAGGATCGTTTGCGATTCGGACACTAGCTCCCAAACAGATCTCATGTTGCATCCTTCTTCGGATGGACAACATATTGGCGGTCCGGTACATCAACAAATTGGGGGGCACGAGGTCCTCAATGTTGGTGGAGATAGCGAAGGCCTTTTGGCACTAATGCCTGAGCCAGCAGATTTCAGTAATAGCAGAATACATTCCGGGTCAGTCCAATGTGGTGGCGGATTGGAACTCACGCCACCTCAGGGACTACAGCGACTGGCAACTTCTCCCACGGGTGGTCCGGTGGTTGCAGGAGATTTGGGGGCTTTGCGAGATCGACCTGTTTGCCTCCAGGCTGAACCGTCAGATGACGAGATTTTTCATCTGGAGACCGGACCCTCTGGTGCTGGCGACGGATGCCTTTGCGCAGGAGTGGACCCAGAAATTGAATTACGCGTTTCCACCATTCATCCTCATTCCTCGCGTGTTCACTCACGTGATGCGCCAGAAGGCAGAAGTGATATTAGTGACTCCCTTGTGGAAGTCGCAGCCCTGGTTCCCGTTGTTGCTGGAGGGGAGTTGCGACTTTCCCAGGAGGATCCCATGGTCCTCGACGATGCTCCAGGGCCCTCAGGGGGAGAGACACCCGATGGTTCTATCGGGGCACCTGTCCCTGATGGCCTGGAGACTTTCAGGCTGCGTTGGCAAATGCCAGGATTTTCGGACCAAGCTTCGAGCTTTATCAATCAAGCGTGGGTCCCCTCTACCAGTAAGCGATATTCTTCAGCCTGGGGATGCTAGGTTCGTTGGTGCATGGGACAACATGTGGATCCCGTGGGGGCAGGATTAACCTATATTGTAAATTTTCTGTCGGAAAAGGCGGCGGAGGGTTTGGCGTATCGCTCTGTTAATAACTTCCGTTCCGCCATCTCGGCAGGCCACTCTCAGATCGAGGGCAAACCTGTCGGAATGCATCCTTTAATATGTAAACTCCTAAAGGGTATCAGAGTAGCTAATCCACCCAAACCGAAGTACTCTTCATTGTGGGATGTCTCACTGGTTCTGTCACTCTTTAATAGCTGGCCCGACAACAATAGGTTGTCCAGGAAACAATTGTCGGCCAAGGTGGCCATGTTGCTTTGCCTAGCGGCTTGCAGACGTTCTTCGGATGTTAAAGCTCTTGATATTACAGGTAGAGTATTTACTCCGGAGGGAGTTTCGTTTTCTATTACATCTACAACAAAGACAATGTCATGCAGTGTGGAGTATCATGCTTTTCCCGATAATGCTAAACTTTGTGTGGTTCAATGCCTCAAGGCTTATGAAGAATGTACCAGGTCTACCAGCCCAGATGTGGTGGTACAATTATTGATTGCTCAGCAGAAACCGTACAAACCTGTGACGGCGGCTACCATAGCCAGATGGCTCAAAGATGTCATCCAAGAAGCAGGTGTAGATACTCAGGTCTTTGGTGCACATTCTGTCCGAGGCGCTATGGCCTCTAAGACTTTCATGTTGGGTTCTTCTGTGCACGATATTATGCATTCTGCAGACTGGTCGTCTGAATCAATGTTTAAACAGTTTTATTATAAACCGGTGGGTGATATATCCTCTGTTGTTATTAATCAGCATTAAACTAGCATAATACGAAGCCTCCGGTCCTGTAATAGAATAAAAAATTAGCTAGCATTTGCGCCAAGAATTTTCAATTCTATTAAGGACACGGAGGCGAGCATTATCCCACCCGGTTAAATTACAGTATTGTAATTTTTGCCCACCCGTTGTATACATACTCTGATTATACAGAAGTTACGGGTTGTTTTATCTCTGTTTTTTCAGGATCCGAAAAGAAGATGGACTAATCCTGTTGGCAGATTGACGTTCTTCCCAGCTGGTCTGGTTTTCTTCCACGTTGGAAGCTGTTGTTGAACTTTATTATACTTATTGGACTCATTGTTCGGAGCAAAGAAAGAGGACTGGTTCCGGTGTTACTGGCTCTTATGGGGCTCTGCAGGAAGTGATGTGGTGTATGCATCATGGGAAATGTAGTTTGTTTTGCATAAAGAAAAGTTTTCATTGGCTGCTGTGAGTAGCAATAAATAGAAAGAGAAGCATAATCCTCGCCTCCGTGTCCTTAATAGAATTGAAAATTCTTGGTGCGAATGCTAGCTAATTTTTTATTCTTCTTTATTCATTAGAAGAAGTGCTAGATTCTGCTCCTTGGTGCATTCTTCTATTTTTTTGAAGAATAACATACTAACGCAGATATTTCACTTACTGAAATAGCCCCCTCTCAGATGACTGAACTGTCGTTCCACCCCCTCTTCATCGTATCCTGGTAAATACTGCACTTGTGCTTATGATTTCATTATCTGTTGGATTTAACATTGTGCTACTTTTTCACTTGGGACCGCTTAGACAGATTCACCAAGTGAATCTTTTTTTTAATTTTTTTTTAAATATGTCTCTTGGCTTCCTTTGTGAAATGTTATACTTTGAAAATAGCACCTAACTGAGACTTCCAGACTATGCTATCCCATAGCTCTAACAATTACGCAATGAGGCTTTATATTCTGACAAAATGTAATACATCTGACCCTCTTACTTCTTCTTTGGATCAACTTGCTTGGCTTTCCATACATGAATGGATCAGGTTAAACCCCTTGTCATTACACTCTGGGTGTTTTATAGCCTTAGAGCCCACTGTGGCAGGCTCTACCGGCCCATAAAGGCCCGCTCCAGCTTTAAAGTTCCGCTCCTTCTTCTTGGGCCTTTAACTAGAAAGCGGATCTTTAATGGCCTGTAGAGCCCTCTCCGGAGAGCTCTAAGGCTTTTAGAACATTCCGCCCCTAGAGGGCAGAATGTTCTAATTTGTAAAACAAAGGCCTCTCAGAGTCGGAGCAAGTTGAAATCCCCTCGGGTTCCATGAGACCTTTGTTCACAGCTGTTGCTGTGAGCAAACATTGGAATGTTGATGCTCCGGGCTTCTACCAGCCATTAGTAGCCCAGAGCACTCCATTGTCTTCAATGGAGCGCTCAATGTACTAATGTTTTAATATGATATGGAGGTTAGTTTTCATTTGAACACATTTAGACGTAACATAAATACCTAGGTCCCACCAAGGAAACTTAAATTATCCGCCAGTCTTCCCTTGATGGTTTCCAAATATTGTCATACATGTATCCGTGTCCAGGTATTCCCTGTGCAAGGATCCTAGCAATGGAACAGCCTTCCTCGCCTACTTTGGAATGTTTTAACTGGCTTCAGTGTGTTCAGTGTGGACTAGCTATGAAGAACTGGCTTCATAGTCAGTAGCCAGTGATTTTGTTTCTCCTGGTATATCCTTCATCCTATAATTCCAGGACACCTTTGCAGATTAAAGCTGTGCTTGGCAAATACTCTATAAAATAATGTCATATAACATAACAATGTAACATAACATAAAGTAACATAGCATAACACAACAGAACAAAAATATAACATATAAAATAGCATAGTGTAACATAGCATAACATAGCGTAGCATAACATAGATGTGGATAACAATTGTTTAGGAAGTAAATTATGTTTTAAATTACTGGTAATTCAGCAGAATGCGGGGAAGATCTTAAAGAGTCTTAGGGAATGAATCATCTATTTGTTCTGATTGTAGTGATAAACATATATTATTTGTCCTTCCAATGAATTTTGTAAATTATATTATGTGACGATCTGTTTACAGCCAATGCATGTTAGTAAAAAAAAGTCACGGACTGGATGCTGAGAATATCTGTTCAGTCCACATCTTGGTTGCCGAGGAAAGGTTGACTGCTCACAGTGGCTACAGTGCCACCCTGCACAAAGTTGTACATGTGAGAGCTGTCAAATTTGCCCTTAAGAGGGCCCCAGAGGGGAGGGAAATCCACCAAGGGGGGAGGGTACGAAGAAGCCAGAATATGTAGGTGGCTAGCATAACGTAAAATACTTTTTATAATGCACAGTTGGTCAAAGATGGTCTGGATTGACTAGCAGGGCGTTACTTCTGTCTGCCCAAGCTAGAGTTGTTCGCAAGCCCTGCAACAACTCTTAACATTGTCAGGAACCGACGTCACAGCGATTCCCGTCATTTTTGTAAACGTTTGACGGACGGGTCTGTCAAACAGGATGGCCGCCCATCAAACATTTACAGTTTTTAATTTTTCATAAATAAACTCTCAAAGGAGAAGTTAAAAGAAAAAATTAAGAACGAATGACCCCCTTACACCATGGGAGTTTTCTCCCATGGTGGTGGTGGAGGGGGGGGGGGGGCATTTTTTCTGTACTGTTCCTCACCACCAGGTTTTACCAGGTGGTGGCAGAAAAAAAAGCAACCCAATCACTCATTCTAAATTGAGCGGACACTTGATGGGCAACCTCCAACAACCTGTTCACCGAGGGGCTGTTGGAGGAGTAGCTCGGCGACAGAGCCGGAGTAGGCTCTATCATCAACACACTTCTGTTCCACCTGCCTCTACGTTGGGCGTGCGGGCCATAGGTTTGGAAACGAGCGTACTCTGCCGCTGTTGTGACTGAATAGTCAAAATTAGCCCATTAACAAAGGAGAATATTTTGATCGATGAACACAATGCAGAAGGTATCTAAGAGAACATGGGGTTCGACTTAAAGGTGGAATGTACATAGACAGAGACAGACAAATGTTCCTTAAGTAGCAGGTTCTCTGAGGGGTCAGACTGGAACCTCTCTATAGGACAGTGTCCCGAGGCCCATCCTTTGTTGGCGGTTCCTTGGTCTGAAAGGGCGGGGTTAGTTCTATGACGCTGCAGAGGTCAGACTAATGAGGACAATGGAAGCAAACCAAGTCTACAGCCACTCAGAAGGCAGCATGCTCTCACCCCGGTGACACGAGGGAAAGTGACATAAGCTGAAAAGCCTGGAATGGAAGGACAGTTCGAAATTGGAGAGCTCAACTGTCCAGCCTCGTCTGGGGTAGTTAGCGCTACATAAATGCCAATCCGATGCAATTATTAGCTGATAACACAGCATAGCATTAATGTGTAGCCCTGACAAGTTTCCCAGGTCCATGCGTGATATGCTGCTCCAGTCCAGGTTTTTAGTCTTTGATTTCTGGGAGTTGTAGTCTTGTTTATTCCATTATGAAACAAGTCTACAAGCCCCAGAATTCAAAGAAAAAAAACTGGACCAGAGTAGCATGTCATTCATGGACCTGAGAAACCTGGCATCTATAAAGGTGAGTTTCAACTGGACTAGGTCTTCAGTCACGAGCACTAAGCATTCTGGGACTTGTAGTTTCACTTTATCCTGTGTCATTGATAGACCCGCGCAGCCCTACATTCTTAGTGATATTGGCTGAAAAACAGTAGGGCTGGGCACCTCGTGACATGGGGGCAGGGGAGATAGGCGACAGCTAATTCGTCACACTTGGAAAACACTGCCCTAAAATGTTGTATGCGCCCACGAAAGACACAAGCAGACAGATGCATAAACACCGACTGCCCAGATTTAGCTTTTCGCCCAGTGCACGAGGCGTATTGTTCACATGCTAATCTCCTGTCATGTCTGAGTTTCTGAGCAGCTGCCATTTACCCTGCCATCCCCCCTCCCTCTGGTGTCCCGAGGTAACCTCGCCTCGGAGATAACAGTGAGAGATCGGCCCTGGGGACAAACCCGAGCATTATCTGATGAGGCTGGGGCGGGACGAAGAAGCCATGCCTTGTGCCTGTACGGAGGGCACGGTGTGCACAAGAGCCCCCCTCCCCCCGCCGCCACGGCACATTTAACATTATTGGCCTGGATTCTGACAGCGAATGGGGGAGATTCCAGTCTCCCACTCACGCGCATTGCAAGACAGCACAGGAATATTTAAGCTGTAATTAATTGCACTTAGTTGGTAGTCCCCTAGAAAACGAACTACAGAAAAATGGAAGGCATGCACCAGAGTAAACAATGTGTCACTGTTTTCCTTACTGAGGGCGTCTGCAGGAGTTTCATTTCCCGAATTAAACTGCCTTGCTCCGAAATACCACGTTTGCGTGCTCCATTTGTAAGTGAATGAGTGCTGGTGCCTAGAAGCCTGTGGCCGGTGCAATTAAATGTCAGTGCGACGACTACCAAGGTTGTGTATTCGACAATTCACCTTAAAACGCTTTAATCCACAATCAGACAGTCCCTCCCCCCTGTCGTTTCAGGGTCCTGCTTTCTCCCTTTGTGACTGGCTTTGGCCTCTTTCTCTTCCCCCGTCTTTACCCTTTGTGCTTCTTTCCCGCTCTAGCTATCGGTAAATGCCTGATGTGGAAAAATAAGTGCCAATGGTCCCCACCGGCTCAAATTAAGCACTGCCTATTCATGTTTGTTGCAATACTTTGTTTCCACTTGGTTTCTGTAGGAAAGTGGAGTGTTATCTGGTGTGGAGGTTAGACCTCATCATGTAATACTATCTCGATACCCCAAAGATGGTCCTTGGAGTCACACTAATAAATCTTTAGCTCAGTCCTAGTAGAGTGGCAAAGAGCAGTTTACTACAGGAGGTTGTGTTAAGCATTTCAGAGTACCAACATGGACATTAAGTAATTGACAGGACTCGAGAGAAATCTGCCACCACCTTATAAAAAATAGAGTGTATTTTTATCCTAATTTAGACACCAAAACGAACGCATTGGCATGCATATACATGGAAGTGTAGATTTTTGAAGCAATATAAAATCAGCGCAGAATAATACTGGGAAATGTTAGCATTGTAGTCAATGGGAAAAACCTCTGATGACAATCGGTCACTTGCAGGTCGAGTTGCGCGGTACCCTTGCAGGGTAAAGGTGATGCGGGTCCCAGGACCAAGCCATGACAGTCAGTTCAATTTTACCTGGCCCATGGAGCCCGAGTGCAGAGTTGTCTTGGATGTCCTTGGTGCTGAACGGGAGCCATGGGAGAGCTGCTTTTACCACTGAAACGGTGCTGCAAGGGGAAAAGATGCAAAAAGACAACAGTGTGGTCGCTGAATTCGGTCGAACGTCGGATGGAGTTCCCTCTTGATGCTGCGTCGAATAAAGGGGTCGGTTGCTGTAAGTAGAGCAAAAAGTAACTTTGGCATTCGGTGGGCCAGGGGAACACAGTAGCTATACATAAACAAAGGGATCCACCCACGAGTACAAGAGATCACTCGATTACTCAATATGTATCCCACGGTCGTGGAGAATACACATTAGTTGTTTAAATACCCCTCACACACCAAAAGGGCCCTTGGTGTCATGCTTCATCATAGGGGTCTTCCTGCCCCTCTACGGGACAGGGCGTGCTACGACCTACGTTTACGCGGGAGCACTGTTGTTGGTGAGACAGCTATGTGTGATGCGGGGGTGTGAGAGGAAGGGTCAGGAGTGAATAAGGAGTGAATTAAAAAATACCTGGCTCTCAGGTCTAGGAAAATTTATTCTGCCGGTCGAGCTGGTATTATTAAAAGGTGGGGTAAGGAGGGTGTAAGCC
Source organism: Triturus cristatus (assembly GCF_964204655.1). Classification (NCBI taxonomy): domain Eukaryota; kingdom Metazoa; phylum Chordata; class Amphibia; order Caudata; family Salamandridae; genus Triturus; species Triturus cristatus. The sequence continues at coordinate 63,107,159 of NC_140595.1, forward strand.
TCAATGAGCTATATCTCCTAGTGGTGTCGACATGTTTCGAAGCTTCCCCATGCTTCTTCGTCAGGACCTTAAGGATCCCTTCCTGCCACTAACTGTGTTGTGTTAATAACAAAGATTGTGAGAAAAATGATATGTAAAAGGAAGTAAATAGCCTCCACGATATCAATGCCTTAATAGGTCTTACATAGTCCTATTAACCTAGAGGGAATAAAAGGCGTATTAATTAAGTAGGAAGTAATTCAATCCATTGTGTGAGTACGGTGATCTGTAAAAAAAAGGTGAAGAGTACTGGTCTCTTAACGCTATCCGTAACGTTATCACGTGATCTGTGATGAAGGCACTGTGTGACAAATGGACATACAACATTAAACATAACACACACACAACAAAAAGCACACACTCTATTCAAAAGGGGGACTAGTTCAATGTATATCCATGCCAGAATAAAAATCCCCACAAAAGTATGGACATACTTGCTAACAGGAGATAAGTAACCTCATGAGCTCGTGAACCGAGTGGTGGGTGTGCCAAGTAGGCTACCTGCATGAAGAGAGGAACAGGAGAGGAAAAAGTGGGCCAACGATCAAAATATTAGCGTTGTCAAGATGTTACCTGATTCCCACAGAAGCGCCGTACTTACGACTCCAGGGATCAGTGTCCCGCCAAATCAACCACCCCGGTCGGCTCCGTCGATAGAACTGAATCGGAGGACGCCCGTTTTAAATAGCTACATCAATTAGTGTAATTACGCCAAAGAGGTAAACGCCCAATGCGCGCTGATTCTGCAAACGGAGACCCGGAACCGGAAGTAGACCGTCCGGGTCATTCCGACCGATTGCCTGAACCAGGACCGAAGGGGGAAGGACCCCAGGGGAAGGACCGGGGTGTCTTAATCCACTGCCTGTCTAGAATACCTGATGGAATTAAAACGGAGTAGATGCTGTAGTTATCTGCCTGTCTAGGCTACCTGATGGAATAGAAACGGAGTAGATGCTGTAGTTAACTGGGACTTGTGATCGGAATGGTCACCCAGAACATCCAAATGAGCCTGGAATTACAGGAGATGGACCTCAGGGACATAGGTGTCCAAACCAAATGCCTGCATAAATATCAGACTGATGGAATACAAATAGTCGATTAAAGGAAGGGCAGGTGTAGTAGCCAAAAAGGTTTCGGGAGAGCGTAGTAATAGTGGGCAAGGAGTGTATGAACTTGTACTCAGTCTATGTGAATGGAGGGATTAGTATAGCTCCACAAAGGAAAGGTAGGGGTCACATTAGTGATGGACTGAATAGCACAACGTCATTAGGGAGAACCTGACAGAGTGCCAAAAAATGCACAGTGATATAGAAATGATTCCAAGACTAAAAAAATGGAACCTACATTCCTAACATTAGGAGGGGGTGGCAAAAAACCTCACACTGGAGACGGAGAGGTACCTGGCAGGTAGCCTACTTGGAACGCCCACCACTCGGTTCACGAGCTCATGAGGTTACTTATCTCCTGTTAGCAAGTATGTCCATACTTTTGTGGGGATTTTTATTCTGGCATGGATATACATTGAACTAGTCCCCCTTTTGAATAGAGTGTGTGCTTTTTGTTGTGTGTGTGTTATGTTTAATGTTGTATGTCCATTTGTCACACAGTGCCTTCATCACAGATCACGTGATAACGTTACGGATAGCGTTAAGAGACCAGTACTCTTCACCTTTTTTTTACAGATCACCGTACTCACACAATGGATTGAATTACTTCCTACTTAATTAATACGCCTTTTATTCCCTCTAGGTTAACAGGACTATGTAAGACCTATTAAGGCATTGATATCGTGGAGGCTATTTACTTCCTTTTACATATCATTTTTCTCACAATCTTTGTTATTAACACAACACAGTTAGTGGCAGGAAGGGATCCTTAAGGTCCTGACGAAGAAGCATGGGGAAGCTTCGAAACATGTCGACACCACTAGGAGATATAGCTCATTGAGGCTTACACCCTCCTTACCCCACCTTTTAATAATACCAGCTCGACCGGCAGAATAAATTTTCCTAGACCTGAGAGCCAGGTATTTTTTAATTCACTCCTTATTCACTCCTGACCCTTCCTCTCACACCCCCGCATCACACATAGCTGTCTCACCAACAACAGTGCTCCCGCGTAAACGTAGGTCGTAGCACGCCCTGTCCCGTAGAGGGGCAGGAAGACCCCTATGATGAAGCATGACACCAAGGGCCCTTTTGGTGTGTGAGGGGTATTTAAACAACTAATGTGTATTCTCCACGACCGTGGGATACATATTGAGTAATCGAGTGATCTCTTGTACTCGTGGGTGGATCCCTTTGTTTATGTATAACTGACTGGGAGGAAGTATCCACCTCCACCACTCGCTGAGTGGTACCTCTCTACTCCTCTCCTTGTTTTTCTTTATATGATAGACAGCGTACAGCTGTGGGAGTTTATTTGTTTTTTACATCTCTAGGATTTTCTGGCATCAGTGCTACTATTAGCAGCACTCTGATACATTTCTCTACGTGAGGCTATTTACCCCCGTAGACCAGGGGCTATCTACCCCTTTGATATAGTAAGCTTCATTAGACAACCACTTCTTAGAACACTGGACACTTAGCAGCTTCGGACAGACACACACACACCTCTTTCATTCACACTATAATCACATTCTATGAGATACCAAGATGGCAGATAACATGGGATTAACCTTCGCAGATGACGAAGTTGAAAGGATTCTGGCCGCCATTAACCCCTTTGAGGGGCTGAGCAACACTGACCCAGGGCCCAACAATGCTGATTGGGATGAACTGGCCAACCTGAGGAGAGAACAGATCAGAACTGCTTTACATGGACTATTAATGACTGAATACCTACGGGCTAATGCAGCCCCCCAGGGCTTGATAGTCCGTAACGAACCGTTTATCTTTCAACAAGATAAAACCTTTAAACGTGATTGGTCACTAATTTCGTGGCACTGCACCAGGGACTGGTTAGTGCTAATTATAAAAACAGCCACCAGACTAACACAGGAACTGAAGGTTGAGATTCTGAACCTAGAAGTCCGTCTAAAGGCCTATATATCCCCGAGTGTCCTTAAAAAACGCCTGGAGGAACTCAACCAAGAGATAACTGATTTTGAGATGACATTGAAACAGAGTAAATACAACAAACTTAAGAAGGATACTGCACGGTTCAGCCACGAACGAGTGTATCCTTACACACGAGACGACTATGTCCCTAAGAATCAGAATCAGAATTATGATGATGACTCCTCTGATACTGGCTCAGATAACTCCAATTCCAGCAGGGGTAGTGGCAAACGGTTCAATAGAGGGAGGGGTAATTACAACCAACGCCCTTTTTATCAAAGGGGTGGTGGCTGGAACGGCTACCAAGGACCCCCTACCTACCCCCCATTTACATATGGTCCACCTATGATGGGCGGACCTTTCCCTCAGTGGATACCTCCACCACAAGAATTTGAGTACAATTACACCCCACAACCTTTTTTAGGGGCACGCCAAGGGCCACGAAGAGCACGGAACAGAGGGGGATACAATGTCCATTGGTCTGCACCAGAGACCGAGACCCCACGGGTCTCAACCAGGAGCATGACCAGCAACATGCCTCCCCAACCATCAACGAGTCGAAAGTGAACTTAGTGGTCAATCTCACTGATCTGACCCTCACACCAATACAAAGCAGGGTCCTTGAGAGAGGACTCGGTTTCGTGCCCACTAATCGATTCGATAAATTCAAGACCCTGACAGAGATCAATGAATTCATCCGTAAATTAAAGTTGAAGGTGTTTTTCAGTGATCTACCAACTACTGAAATGATGAGAAAGGACACAGGTCTCCGCAATAAATCCACTTTTGTACCCCCTAATTCTGCACTACCGGTGGAGATCCTTGCTTTTGAAAAAGCAGTGATAGGTGAGATACAGGAGATTCCAACAGTGAACAGTAAAACTTTTCATAACACCACAAGGGAAGAAAAGGAGGCCATACGTGAACTGTCCATGAACCATGATATTATCATCAAACCAGCGGACAAGGGGGGAGCAATTGTGTTAAAAACTACAGTCAATTATGACATCGAATGTAGGAAACTACTAGACGATCGCAGGAACTATGGCATTCTACAGATAGATCCTACCGAATCAATCAGGATTAGAATCGTCACGATGGTGGAGGAAGCTCTGGCAAATGATTGGATTACTAAGAAGGAGGCGGAGTTCCTGGTCAATACCAACCCCAGGATCCCGTAATTCTACACGATACCCAAAATCCATAAGAATCTGAATTTCCCCCCCGGTAGACCTATCGTCTCTGGCGTAAATTCTATTTTGGAACCATTGTCCAGGTTCGCGGACGCGTTCCTTCGACCACTGGTTCAAGGTACTAGCACCTACCTTCGTGACACCAAGAATGTCCTGCAAATACTACAGGACATTGAATTTGACCCTACTAAGAATTTACTCATAGGACTTGATGTGGAAAGCCTGTACACCAGCCTCCCCCATGATGAAACATTACTCATTATTGAGGAGGTACTTTTTTCTGCCCCATGGGAATACCATACACCACGCAATCTGGTGATGGAATGTGTATCATTAGCACTTACCCGTAATTTCTTCATGTATGGTGATGACATCTATGAGCAACGACACGGTACCAGCATGGGGAGTACTTTCGCTCCCAGTCTAGCGGGTCTTTATGTACACCATCTCGAGACAAGTAGGATCTTACACACAATGAATCCCTTCCTCCCTCACATCAAAGTCTGGAAAAGATACATAGACGATGTTCTGGTCGTGTGGGAAGGTGATATAAACTCAACTGATGCTTTTATGTTGTGGCTCAATCAACAGAACATGTTCTTGAAATTCACACATACTGTATCAGCTCACAACCTGGTGTTCCTGGACCTCAATATCTACCCGGAGCAGGGCAGATTGAAAACCACCACTCACTTTAAGGCAACAGCCAAGAACTGTTTACTCCTGTTTGACAGTTTTCATCCCCGTCATCTTAGGATAAATCTACCCTATGGTCAATTCCTCCGTCTTCGGAGAAACTGCACGGAGGTTAAAGAGTTCAAAAAACAAGCATCCGAACTACGCCTGAAACTGATCGAGCGTAACTACCCCGAGCAGATCATTGATAAAGCCCTCAAGAGAGCAAGGAATAATAACAGGGAAGCTCTCTTGGAAGACAAAGTGGTCACTCAGACCGATGAAAGGCCTATCTGTGTGACCACCTTTAACACACACTCCAACAGGATCACTAAGATAGTGAATAAACACTGGCGTCTCCTCAACAGCTGTGGCTTGAACATCACGAAACCCATGTTTGCACATAAGAGGGGTCGCAACCTTAAGGACATGCTTGTCCACACCAGACCCAAGAATACATCCCAGCCCAGAATTGAGGGTCTGCTACCTCCAGTACAGGGTCATCATTCCTGTGGCAACTGTAGCACTTGTCCACTCACTAAGAGAAGCAGACATATTCAATTCCGCAATGGCGAGAAATGGGACCAGAGGAACTTTACTAATTGCAACAGTAAAAACGTTGTTTACTTAATCACCTGCCCGTGTGGTTTTGAGTATGTGGGTATGACCACGAGACCCATCAAGACACGCATTGGTGAACACCGCAGTAATGTCAGATGTGGGCGTAGTACTACCAAAATGTCCAACCACTATATCTCTAGTGGACATGGCGTTAATGATCTACAATGGACAGTGATTGAACAAATGGGCAGCGAACATGGCCTTCTGGAAAAAGAACAGCGTTGGGTTTTTCGCTTGGGTACTCACATCCATGGATTAAATGACGATATACCATGGAACCAGTTCCATCTTTAAGAATTCCAACTACAGACTGAATGGCTTCCTATCTAGAGCTCTACAACCTCACTGGAGCTTTCATTTGTCTGGGGGCGATTATTCCATAGCTGTACCTATCTGGTACCTCTCCGTCTCCAGTGTGAGGTTTTTTGCCACCCCCTCCTAATGTTAGGAATGTAGGTTCCATTTTTTTAGTCTTGGAATCATTTCTATATCACTGTGCATTTTTTGGCACTCTGTCAGGTTCTCCCTAATGACGTTGTGCTATTCAGTCCATCACTAATGTGACCCCTACCTTTCCTTTGTGGAGCTATACCAATCCCTCCATTCACATAGACTGAGTACGAGTTCATACACTCCTTGCCCACTATTACTACGCTCTCCCGAAACCTTTTTGGCTACTACACCTGCCCTTCCTTTAATCGACTATTTGTATTCCATCAGTCTGATATTTATGCAGGCATTTGGTTTGGACACCTATGTCCCTGAGGTCCATCTCCTGTAATTCCAGGCTCATTTGGATGTTCTGGGTGACCATTCCGATCACAAGTCCCAGTTAACTACAGCATCTACTCCGTTTCTATTCCATCAGGTAGCCTAGACAGGCAGATAACTACAGCATCTACTCCGTTTTAATTCCATCAGGTATTCTAGACAGGCAGTGGATTAAGACACCCCGGTCCTTCCCCTGGGGTCCTTCCCCCTTCGGTCCTGGTTCAGGCAATCGGTCGGAATGACCCGGACGGTCTACTTCCGGTTCCGGGTCTCCGTTTGCAGAATCAGCGCGCATTGGGCGTTTACCTCTTTGGCGCAATTACACTAATTGATGTAGCTATTTAAAACGGGCGTCCTCCGATTCAGTTCTATCGACGGAGCCGACCGGGGTGGTTGATTTGGCGGGACACTGATCCCTGGAGTCGTAAGTACGGCGCTTCTGTGGGAATCAGGTAACATCTTGACAACGCTAATATTTTGATCGTTGGCCCACTTTTTCCTCTCCTGTTCCTCTCTTCATGCAGGTAGCCTACTTGGCACGCCCACCACTCGGTTCACGAGCTCATGAGGTTACTTATCTCCTGTTAGCAAGTATGTCCATACTTTTGTGGGGATTTTTATTCTGGCATGGATATACATTGAACTAGTCCCCCTTTTGAATAGAGTGTGTGCTTTTTGTTGTGTGTGTGTTATGTTTAATGTTGTATGTCCATTTGTCACACAGTGCCTTCATCACAGATCACGTGATAACGTTACGGATAGCGTTAAGAGACCAGTACTCTTCACCTTTTTTTTACAGATCACCGTACTCACACAATGGATTGAATTACTTCCTACTTAATTAATACACCTTTTATTCCCTCTAGGTTAATAGGACTATGTAAGACCTATTAAGGCATTGATATCGTGGAGGCTATTTACTTCCTTTTACATATCATTTTTCTCACAATCTTTGTTATTAACACAACACAGTTAGTGGCAGGAAGGGATCCTTAGGGTCCTGACGAAGAAGCATGGGGAAGCTTCGAAACATGTCGACACCACTAGGAGATATAGCTCATTGAGGCTTACACCCTCCTTACCCCACCTTTTAATAATACCAGCTCGACCGGCAGAATACATTTTCCTAGACCTGAGAGCCAGGTATTTTTTAATTCACTCCTTATTCACTCCTGACCCTTCCTCTCACACCCCCGCATCACACATAGCTGTCTCACCAACAACAGTGCTCCCGCGTAAACGTAGGTCGTAGCACGCCCTGTCCCGTAGAGGGGCAGGAAGACCCCTATGATGAAGCATGACACCAAGGGCCCTTTTGGTGTGTCAGGGGTATTTAAACAACTAATGTGTATTCTCCACGACCGTGGGATACATATTGAGTAATCGAGTGATCTCTTGTACTCGTGGGTGGATCCCTTTGTTTATGTATAACTGACTGGGAGGAAGTATCCACCTCCACCACTCGCTGAGTGGTACCGCTCTACTCCTCTCCTTGTTTCTCTTTATAGAACACAGTAGCTGCCTGTAACTTCATGGAAGGCAGGACTACAGTTCCCACAGTGCACTAGACTATCTGGATTTGGGCGATCCCTCGGAGGGCCCTATGGCCAGCGATTCCTCAGATCTGGAGTGCTGTTTTACCTACAGTTTGGAGGGGATTTGTGCTTCAGGCTCCCACAGAGGCCCCTCTGTCTCGGGGAATGAGAGATAGCCTAGGGTGAGTCTCGATCAGGCAGTTCCAGGAATGTTGCCACAGGTGCAGGGTATCCCTCTTTTGATTTGTGCAAGTCTTGTCGCTGGTACGGGTCTCTTCTTCTGTCCTCTTTGAGGTAGGTTGTTCAGAATTGAGGTTCTGATGTCAGGATGATCCCTTAAATCCTAGCTTTAGGGGGGTTAGAGGTGTGGGAGCTAGTAGCCAATGGACAGCTAGTCCCTAAAGCTAGTCCGCCCCAGGGGTAACCACATTCGGAGTGTGGGTAACCTTTTCTACCCAGAACACTCTATTCTGCCACTAAGATGGCAGAAATCTAATTTCAGTGTACAGACCAGGCTGCTCACCCCGGAGGTTTAGCTAGTCTTGTGGGGGGTGTACACCTCCTTGACTAACTAGTTTCCCACCTATATGGGAGAAAATGTGCCTGGGGCAGGGCTGTTTCCTCCACTGGGACTCAGCCTTGATGCATATCAGAAGCAGTGCCGCCTTGGAAGCTCACCACTTTGATGTGACACTTCACTAGCCTGCTTGGGGGGAGGGAGGTGTGACCTTCTTCCTGCCCAAGCCTTTGTTCCTGACTCCGGGGAATGATGACACTGCCTGGCAGGAGGTCAGAATCCCGTCTTGGCGGCAGAAAACGCGGGAAGCGCAAGCTTGCCTGCCAGAGCACAGAGAAGCTAGGGCAACCAGGTGGGCAAGCTCTAAGGTGACACCTTGGTTGTATGCCACATCACCCAAGACACAAGATTCATGTCAGGGGTGAAAAGGCACGTTGTTGATACCAAACATGAAATATTTCGGCGGTATATTAATGAAGCTGCCAACCTAGACAATGCCTTGATGGCAGCCCATGTTGTCCTACGGACCGCTAACACTTATATTTGTTTCTAATGGGGAATGCCACTACAGGCTTGCACTCATGTGTCCTCACCTTTAATATAATGCACCCTGCCTCTTGGGCTCAGGAAGCCATCATTAGGCGTGCCTGACATATGTTAAAAATAGTGTATTGACTGTGCCACACATTTTGAGGGCACAGTCGAGTTTGAGCAGTTTACACTGCTCCTGCAGTCTGCAATGTCAGGCCTGCTGTCATTAGTTTATTTGGGTCACTCAGGGTAGCACAAAACCGTGCTGCAGCCCTGGTGAGCCCCTTACCGCCTATGCCCTGGGTAGCCCTGGTACCATATACTAGGGACTTATAAGGAGGTAAAGTCTTTGCCAATTTACGATAACCAAGTTGAACATAACCGTTTTGGGAGAGAGCACAGGCACTCGGGTCTGGGCAGCAGACTTCAGTGCACAATCAGAGCCATAACCATCAGCATTTGGAGCAAAAAGTGGGGAAGGGGGGACCAAACAAAAAGGGCACTTTCCTATAAAATCTATCAATACACTCATGACCACCTGCTAAAGGTCTGACTCAAGGGAGAGGGACAAATGCCCTGTTTACTTGCTGGTAATGTTTAGTGCACTGACTCCTGCTCTTCCTCGTCATAGCCTGTCAAAGTCCCATCCACGTAGCGTGGGAAAGAGTGACACTATTGGGTATTTTCTTTCCTTGCTAGGAATGCAGGACTATTGACCCGAGGATGAACCTTAATTTATTCCCAAAGGAGATGCAGGTAAAGACTTAAAAAAAATTATTCCATCACAGAAAGTGTTGTCTCCGATTATTAGCAGATATACATCCCATGGTCCTGGCTGCAGTGCACAATCCCAGCTATTTCCCTTGAGGCATCAAACTGGGTACCGGTATGGCGGCTAATTTAATATATCAACTCAGACTGACTCTCCTTGCAACATATTTCAAAAACTCAGTAAACTGACCAGGTCTTTCCCAGAAATTCTTTCGTCTACGGAACTACCCCATGTCACAACAACATTACGTTTCTTTAGATGGCTCATGCTGCTTGGTCCTTAACTTGGGGTGGTAACCAAAACCGCATGAACCAAAGTTCAACTTTGAGATAGTCTCTGTTATTTCCTGATGGTGTCAGATCACATGGCAGGAACTTAATTAATCTCCTTGTATGGAAGCACTTAGAGCAACACCCTAAATATTGCAGGTACCTGGGTGGACCCATTTATTTTGGGTCCAAAGAGCCAGAACTTGCATATGTGTTACCATTTGACTTATATTACAAGTATGCTCCATTTCAGTTTTATTGTATCATAATGTATAATTTATATTGACGAGGCCACAAAAGGCTGCGATTCCCATCACATTTCTATGTGGTCGAAAGGATGTTGGGTCTAGTTGTGGTATGTGTGAGGTTTTGGGTGCTGTGTTAACAGATATTTCCATTCAAGGTGCTGCATACATCAATGTGAATAAGCAAGAGTTGTTGCAAAGAGTATAGGACCAGGCATAATGATTTAAGTTGTTTTTCTTCTTATTTTACAATTTGTAATCTACAAAGAGACTGGAACGAGATATTGGGAAAGGGAGAGATTTTCCTCGATTTCCATGTGATTGGCAATTCATCTTATTTGTGTCTGAATTGAATGCCAGAGCTTGCAGGCCTGGATGGAGAAATGAGCACCTGCCAGTTTAAGACCTTTAAAAAAGGGGGTAGGGGGTTGTCAACAGAGGCACCATCCTGAAAAATAATAGTATTAATTGGTGATCAATGTATATAGCCAGGTCTTTAGCTTCTTGCGGAACTCAAGAAGTGAGGAGGAGGTTTTGATGTGGTCTGAGGTCGTTCCATGTCTTGGATGCAATGTAGGAGATTGAGCGACCTCCCATTTTGCTTTTGCGGATACAGGGAATGTGTGCAAGTGAGGCAGTGCGTAGGTGCCTGGTGGGTTGGTAAAATTGTATGCGGCTGTTCAGATATTCTGGTCCTGTGTTGTTTAGGGCTTTGTATGTGTGTGTGAGAAGTTTGAATTGGCTGCGCTTGTGAATGGGGAGCCAGTGAAGCTTCTTGAGGTGCAGCGTGACATGATCCCACCATGCAAAATATTACTTTCCTCAAAATACATTGGTCTAGAAAAAATATTTTTAATAGGTCTAATATGAAATTGACCCATTACATTAAAAAACAGCAGCCTAAAATAGGCTGGACCCTGAGATGCTGAAAGCAAGCAAACTAGGAAAAGATACAACTTCTGTTGATTATCCTCACTTACAAAGTAGAAAATTAATTGGAACATTATTCGCTATGCGAGCAACAAAAAATAAAATGGCATTCCTGGGACAAGCAATATCCAAGGTCACTTGGAATTCAGAGGTATGTCAGGATGAACGTGTTGAAACGGGGGTAGACTTACCTGGGATATACCACTGGTCCGTGCCCCGCACCGCACCTGAAAAAAAAAAGCACAGAAACCGTTTTCCTTTTACAGGAAGCGGTCAGGGGCGTAACACAGGCCCCCGCAGCCCCCGCGGTGAGGAGGGGCTTCGAGCTGCAGGGGGCCCCCACAGCACAATACTCTGGCCCAAGAGCTCGGATTAGATCCGGAGTGGGGGCCCCTCCGTGTACGTGGCAGGGGGGCCCCCTCAACTTTCGTTACGCCACTGGAAGTGGTTACACTGGCGGTAGAAACAAAGAAAGGATAAGGACCGGCAACCTTGACGGACATAAAAGGAAGTGAAAAAGGACTTGGGAGGTTGACCAGGAAATAGGAGACTTCATATGGCACAGAATTTGAATCAGCTTCGGAGAACGCTGAGGGAGGAAGATAAAACCCGAGAGATCCCTGTGACGCCGTAAAAAGCTGGCAAGGACCCGCTCTTAGACTCGGGCTACAGGATCCGATGGACGACGACTGGATCAATCTCCCAGATCGAGACAGCTGCAGACAGGATGCTTCACCGTGCCACGCTCCTAGAGAAGCATGGCTGACACAGGTGCATGACTGATTACAGTCTCAGTAGGGGAGGCGGGAGGGAGTAACGAGTGGGACGGGTCAGAGGCGACATTAGCTAAGAGCATACCATATTGGATACCATATTGGATATCAGGAAAAAGTTTACCGGATTGGAAGCCACTATAAAGATACACTCCGATTATTAGTGTGCATTTAACACTGCTACTAAGAAAGAGGATTGTTTAATTTTGTTTGTTTTCTATAGTTTGGTTATCTTACCATAAAGGAAAGGACTAGGGTGACCAACCGTCCGTAAATTTCACGGACCGTCCGTGTCGATCCCTTTTACAGACGCCTTTTGTCTGTAATTTTGGGCATTGGGGAACATCACTGTTCCCCTGCCAGAAGCCTCAACTTCCTGATGGGGCCGCCTCGCACTCCTCTGAGCACAAGAGCAGCCCCACCCGGCCCATTGCCATTCTGTCCTCCGGCTGATTGCCACATACAGAATGACAATGGGACAGTCTGTGCTCTTACTGCATGTGGTGGGCCTCCTCCTGCCTCGGTCTAGGGCAGGACATTCAGTCAGGTGGAAGAAATGAACAAAAACGCCCATACTGCTAGGTGAGAATCCAGTTCATGAAAAGGTGGTGGAGCAAGTTTTTAAAAAAAGGGTTACGGGTCTTTCACTGTCTCGTCATTTTAAAACGGATGCATTTTCAATGTTATATTCAACAAAGCCATGGTTGCTGCTTTTTTTATTTTATGCAACTAGCAACCATTGACAAAGCCAATAGTTCTGGCTTGTAGGTGTAACACTACTTGTTGTGTTATATATCTGGATGCAATGACAGAAGCAGCAAATTACCAGTCGGGTGGCACACTATGCTAAGCACAGATTTTTAGCTTAGGTGTTTTTAAGCCACGCCCTTAATTACATCGAACACCCCCTTTGGAGAGACCCCCTAGTTTTTTCATCCCACTTAAAGCCCTGGAAACCACACCATGTCACAGTGGCACTGTGCATCATGCATGACTGATGCCTTCCACTTTTTCGGATTGCCTATGTACAGGGGCATATTGAGCCCTCCCCCGCCACACCCCTTGCTTTAGGAACTACAGCAGGGGTGAAGTCCTTGATGGGCCTCTTCTGTCTGCAACTCAACAGACAAAGGCTCATCTCATAATTAATGTGAAAAGGTGTGTAAGTGAAGGGATGGGTGGATGGCTGGATGGATTAGTGAAAGGGTGAATGGATGAATGAAAGTGTGAATGGATGGATAATGAGAAAGGATGGATGGATGAGTGAGTGTGTGGAAGGATGGATGAGAGAAAAGGTAAATAGATGGATTTATGGGTGGAAGGGTAGATGGACGGGTAAAAGGATGGATGAGTGAAAGGATGGATGAATAGCGAGTGAATGGGTGGATGGATGAGTGAACTGATAGATGGACTGATGAATTGATAAGTGAAAGGGTGAATGGATGGATGGATGGATGAGTGAAAGGGTGGATGTAAGGCTGGATGAGTGAGTGAAAGAAAGGGAGGGTGGATGGACTGAAGGGTGGATAGATGAGTGAAGGAGTGAAAGGGTGGATGGATGAGAGAAGGGATGGATGGGTGAAGGAGTGAAAGGGTGGATGGATGAGAGAACGGATGGATGAATGAGTGATTGTGTCAATAGATGGACTCATGATTGGATGAGTAGACGGATGGGTGGATGGCTAAATGAAAGAGGGATGGAGAGAGAAAGGGAGGATGGATGGATGGATGACTGAAAGGGTGAATGGGTGGAAGGATGAGTGATTGGGTGGATGAATGTGTAAGTGAAAGGATGGCTGGATGGGTAAAAGGGCAGATGGCTGGATGGATGAGTGTATGGATGGATAAGATAAAAGGATGAATGGAGGGATGGATGAGTGAAAGGGTAGATGGAGGGATGGATGAGTGGAATGATGAATGGATGGAAGGATAGATGATGGATAGGTTTGCAAATGGTTGAATATTGAAATGGATGGGCACATAGATGGAAGGACAGAATGAATGGTGAAAGACTGAATGATGGATGAAAGAATGATTACACCTTGTAACCCCCATGATCTTAAGTACATTTCCTATAGATTGACTTTCACATTTATATGAACCATTTTTTTACTTTTATTTTTTATTTATAGCGTTTTATATAGTGCGAATTTGACCCGGATTGGGTATCAGAGAGCTTTACATAGCACCAGTTGCATTAAATGAGGACACATTCATTTTCTTTTGCCCAGAATCACAGGATGTTCAGCATCATTGCCGAGACTCGAACCCAGTTCCCCAGATTCGAGGTTGACCGCCCCAGCCGTTAGGCCAACTCCTCTCTATATAATATGTGTGTGATGCAACGCACTCCGACACCCTGTCCTACTTACTTGAGATGAGTAGCACTATAAAAGAAATTAAATACACATCAGAGAGGGTCTATGTGAAGAGGAGGGTCACCATTGGAGGGTGGTAGCAAGGCCGGACTGGGCATAGGGCGTTTCCCTGGGAGGCTGGAAAGGTGGCGGACAGTTTTGTTACCACAAAAAGACCTGCACATTTGCTCAAAGCTGTGCGCATACTGAAAACCATGAAGCGCACAATTGTCGCAACCTAATTTCTTTTCACTTTTACTTAAGTGGTTGTCTATTTATTTACTTATATACTATTGCGCAACCTCTTCTGATGTGTCTGTAAAACGTACCTTTTATCCTTAATTTTGACCTCCTGTCCTGAATATTTGCCCTAAATTTTGACCTTTTGTCCTTACTTTTTTCACTCACCGTCCTGAATTTTCACCCATGCCAGTTGGTCACCATAGAAAGGACCTCTTTAGTTTTATGCTCCACTTCAAAATTAATCCTTTTTGTTCTACAACAGGGAGAAACCACAGAAAGAGGGACCCCCCCCCCGAAAAACAAGATAGCCCAGTATAAAAACCAAGGAGAACATAGATGATAGGCAATAGCCAATAAAGAGGTTATTAGACAACGGTATAAGAACTTACCTCTGTTTTGTCCTTTCCTAGAGGGTGTCGGCAGGCTGACTTCTGGTCCAATCCGGGAGAAGAAAAGAAAGAAGAATAGAGAGGAGAATCAAAACGCGATGCCAAGATCTTTTGTACCTTTACGTACACAAATAAAAATACCATTATCAAGCAACTCAAAAGAGTAACGTGTCTTGCATACCAAGCGACAAAAGAGTTATACTAAGCTCTTGCAAAAACAGATGAAACAGCACCACAGCAAAGAAGAAACAGGAACAATCATCGACACAACTTATTAACTGTATGAATGGTGAGGTAGACCACATTACTCATGACCATATTTAATTAAAAGTCAAACCTGTTATTCCCCTTAAATAGATGCTGGCTCAACCACAAGAGACTGTGTACCACTCGGCTAACGGTCTGCGAATGTGCTTTGCCATCTCTTCCGAGGTGTGAAGCAATATGAAGCCATGGTCAAGAATGACTGGAGTCCTTCTGGGCCCTCAACTGCAATCTGTCCAGTGTGAACAATGCCAAATTGTGGTGCTTTATTCTGGATAACCATCTGGACCTTCAGAGGCAAATCACGGCCACGGTAAAACTTGCACACCTCAAACTAAGAAAGATCTGTGGCATCAGGTAGTTCGTTCTGGAGCAGGACTTGACATCTTTGGTCCAGGTGCTGGTTGTCACCAGATTGAATTATGGGAATTCACTCCTCTCCGGTCTCCATTAAATGTATCAAGCATCCCTGAGAGAGGTGCTCCATGCAACCGTCTGCTTCGTGACAGGCCACATGAAGTTTTCACCACATCTCCCCTCTTCCACACAATGTCTTCCCATCGAAGCAAGGGCCCAATTCAAGACTGCATGCATTACTCATAAATAGGGCTCTGGGGTTTATGGTATTTCTATTTCTGACATTTCCATCTGTTTTTATCGATATTTATTTTTTGCTAATTTTATCTGTATTTATCCATATTTATTTTGTGCTTAGTGTAAAAAATGAAGCTGCAGTGAGTATATTTCCACGTTTATTTAACTGAACAATGTTTACTGATGTTTAAATGAGTTGTAGCCATTTACAGAGCAATACAGTCATCAGAAATCATTTGCATTATAGAACACCTTAAACACCTGTACTGCTGCAGTTATTTAAGCTTTGTTGGGAAATATTTTTTCTTTTTATAACTCTCCTGCCTGACACAGCTTTTGACCTAGCAGGCATGATTGACAGTAGTGAGAGTTGTCCAAAACAAAACCTATTTTCTGTATTTTTCCATATTTAAAAATAAATAAATACAGGAAAAAAGATTGTTTTTCTGTGGTTATTTATCTGAAAAAATCAGCAAAAAGGGAGAACTGGGAGCCTTTCTCATAAAGCACTCCATAAATCCACAAACTCCAGTCTAGTTAGGAAAACTGTAAATCTTTGGTGCTCACCCAATAGTATTAGTAGTAGAAAGTTTATTGTACATGATTAATTAAAACCTTTACAACGATAAAACAATATTAAAATTCACTTAAGCAACTTCTTAAAATTACACAGTTCAATTGTAATCATCAGTAGGTAATAAAGTGCAAATGCATCAAGGTCAGACAGACAAATTGAAGTTGATCTTACTCGAGTGGATTGCAAAGTGCTTGTGCTTCTAGAGTGGTAAACAGTATATAATTGACCTAGTCTGGGCACCAGCTTTACAGAATCAGGGTAAAATTTAGGAGCCTTCCTTAAGCATTATATAAAATTACACAATTCGGTACCGAGTTCTTTGATAGTTCATAAGGTGCTGGTGTCTCATAACCCAAGAAGTTAGATAGAGTTCCTTAAGTGGGATGGTCTTTAAAGTGCTTGTGCTTCTTTATCTAAATCCTAGTTGTGGATGTCCTAAACCTCGCTCTTTGAACTTGTTTACAATTGTACTACTCAAGTAAAGAATGTTTAACGTTTTTTGGGAGTCTTCCCAAGGTGGAGCTAGTGCTGACGTTGTTGATCTAAAGGCAGGCTGTTCTTTTCCGCGTTATGCCATTATTACTTAGACGCCGGAAGTCCATAGATGTAACTTCGGGTGTTTCAAGCTGGCCTCACACAATGTCCTGCTCAGGTTATGTTTTGTTGGTCCACACGCAGCATGCTTTTGTGCCTTTTTGTTACTAAGTTGAAGAACTTTGTGAGCCGGCAGTTTAGTTTTGTCTCGACTGGGTTAAAGAACAGTTTTACTGCCTGCCTGCAGGTTCAAATACCGTGCAGCTTAAAAGATGGACGTAACAGGCTATGCTTGATATCCTTTAGGTTGGGGCAAATGCAGACAACATGAATAATGTCTTCCTTGCCGACTCCACATAAGCCGCAGAACTGCGAGCTGTCTTTCCTTTCCCAGGGTGGCAGATGAGGGGTGTAGCTTTAAAAAAAATTATTTCGTCTTTATTTTGACTCCGGTTTTAAGATAAGATTGTGGTTGCAATATTCCGTAGTCGCTAAGCGTTATCCAGCCATGTGCTCTTTTGGCAAGTGCCTCCTTGACCTTAATGGCGGATCTAATTTGTGTTGATTTTTTCATGATTTTTTCAAAGGACAAAAGGTTGGTAGGGGTGCCCCAAAGCTCCTACAGTTCCAGTACTTTAAGTGAGTCAAACAAGTAGTCCCTGGCTGAGGATTTTCTGTGGCGGAGTAGCTCTTCCCAGAGATTGGAGCTTAAGGATCCAACCTCCTGGCGGCAAATCTTGTGCCAGCTGATTACGTACGCACCCCTTCTTTCCAGCGTTTTTTCTAGAAGGCCAAATTCCAGCCGTATTTGGGCTGGGAAAACGTATTTTGGCAGGTTGAAGATTGCTCTATATGAGTTGGCTATCACTGTGTCTAGTATTATGGCGTCCTTGCCTTGAAGGGATTCACTCCCGTATGTAAGAGTTGGCTGCTGCTTTGCACGCAGTACCTGCAGCAAGGGGTCAAGCGTTAAGTCTGGCAGTTTGTCCTTTATTGATTTTATTGCCAGATACGTCGCAGTTCCCTTCCCCCATAGGGACTCCAGTTGGAGTTTGAACGTGTTTTTGTGGTCCATAAGTATTCCCAAGTATTTATAGTTGGTTACCAAGTCCAAACCCTTGTCTGTTTAGATGCCAGTTGATCTTTTTCTTTTTTGAGTAATTTACTTCCATGATCTTAGTTTTTTTTAAATCTATTTGCAGGGAATTCCTTTCTGAGAAGGTATAGGTTACATTTTAAAGATGTTGAAGGCCGATAGGGGTACGGCTTATCAGTACCAAATAGTCCACGTACAGCAAATTTGACAGCGGTATTCTCCCCAGTTTTGGGGCATGGGAGGGACATTTGTCAAGTTCTCCTGTCAGGTCTGCAAGGAAAAGATTGAATAAAAGCGGGGCTAGACGCAGCCTTGTTTTAGCCCCTTTGTAGTCGGAATTTGTTTAGAAAGATGTGTTCCAGCTCCTAGTTTGACCTTACTCCAGGTGTTTGTGAGCAGTAGTTTTAGCTGATCCAGAAGCGATTTCGGTATTCCCCAATTTTCCAGTTTCCACCAAAGCTTTTGGCGGTCAACGTGATCGAAGGCGGCAGTATAGTCGATGAAATGGGAATAGAGGGGATTTGGCCTCTTTTGCTGCGTCCATTAATAAGGTCAGTGCCATGATGTTTGTTGTGGTCCCTTGGCCTCCTCAGAAACCTGTTTAGTTGATTGGGATAATGAAGTTTTCGGATGCCCATGATGTTAACTCCTCCAGTATGGTTCCTGCAAAATACTTTGCCTCCACATCAATGAGGGCGATAAGCTGATAGTTGTTTGGGAGTTTCCTGTCGCCCTGTTTGAAATTTGGGCTTATTATTGATCCTAACCAGGACTCCGGTAACAGTGTAGTATCCTTTATGTCTTTAAAGACCGGTGTTAGTGCTGCACTTGAAAATTCAGCATCGGCTTTATACAGCATTGGTGGGATGCCGTTTGGACCGGGGGCACCTGTTGGTCTGACCCTGGTTGGTTGCCTCTTAATGGCTGTTAGTGTAGGGTGATGATGTTCAGATTTGGCAGGGGGGGGAGAATTTAAGCCTGGCACCAGTTCACCCTCCCAGGAGGGTTTTGCAGTTCCATCTGGGTTTTGGGGTGTGGCCATTGTGTATCTGTTTCCTGTTTTTTCCCTGTTGGTGTCGCCGCTGCGCTCCGTCATATTCCCTGTTTCCTTGATGATCTTATCTTTATCGGCAGCTATACTATTAAAATGTGTGACAAGGTATCCTGCCCATGCTGCCTCCGTTATAGTGGAGTTTATACCAGGATGATTTGGATTCTTGATTCTTTTAATTATTTGCCAGAACCTGGCGCTGTTTTTTTGTTAAACTTCATGGAGCAGCTTGTCCCATAATTCATCATTTTTTTCTTTTTTCTTTTGCCATTTCTTCCTCTTTAGCAGTGCCTTCACTTTCCGGAGAGCGATTTGCAAATCCTGATTTATTGGATTTTTGCTTATCTGTCTCAATGTTTGATTTATGGTTTGTTTTAGATTTTTCGAATCTGGACTAGCTGGTATTCTTGTTGATGCCCCCTCTAGGTGACTCAGCCTTGCCACTGTCCCTTTCAATAGTTTATCACCAACAGTCGCTGTGAAGCTCTGCCATGCATCAACTGGTCTTGTTGTAAGACCTGCCCCTTTGGTATATAGTGTTTTGGCCGCGAGAGATACTGCATTGATGTTGCTGGGGTCGTACCGCAACCGCTTAAGGTTTGAGGCCCCTTCAATGTTAACCCCTGTGTATGGCTCAATCTTGAGGACTGTATAAGCTTTCATTGTCATTTCTTGAGGCAAGTGGTCACTATGTTCCTTAGTACCTATCCTGAAGGTTGCTACTTTGCCAAGCATATTTAAAGATGTAAATGTAAAGTCAAGGTGGGAAGATTGTTTTGTTGAATGAAACGTTGCAGCTGGTGAATTGTCTTCCTGAAAGCGCCCGTTCAAAGCTCTTAAGTTAAGGTGTTCGAGTTGCCGTAGCAGGTATTTTGAGGATGTATGATGTTACAACGCTGGAAGGCTCTGTCATTGTAGGAAACCGGCTCTTTATATGATATATCAAAATGAGTTATATCATGCAAAGAGTCCAGGGGTTCCCTTATAAGTGTACAGGGGCTTTCTCCAGCAATCCCAAGATGCTCTTCTATGGGGTAGTGTGGTCGAGCAGCCTTAGTCTCATTAGAGGGGAGTATTAGACCCTCACAAATACAAACACTAGTCAATAAGTGAGATACATGACCCATTACCTCTACGTCCCTCGTCCTCGACCCAGTCATAACTAATGAGGTATTTCACATGACAGGAAACAAAACAGGAAACGCTTTTAGGCTCCACCCACCCTCCGGTCAGGGGCTATAAGTACATAGCCAACAGAAAGCACATCCTGTTTTGTTTCCTGTCAGTGGACCTGACGGGGACGCTGGGGTAGGTGCTGGGCAGTTACCTGCTTCATGTTGTCCTGTGGTTTCCTCCTCTGCTGGGCTTTGGGGGCGCTCATGGACCTTCGTGAGAATTCCTCGAGTCGGGCTGCTGGGCTTCCTGGACTCTTCAGGCTCCTGGATGCCGGTTCTGCTGGGCTGCACTGGCTTCCTGGGATCCTGCTGCTGCTACTGATGTCGAAAGTGAGTCCTTCTCTGCTCTGTGTGTGAGCTTCGTCCTGGCCTCCTGTTTGTGGTCTTGGGCTCTGTGGATTGGGGAGCCTCTGTCCCCCGCCGGTGGAGTGCCTGGGGTGGGGTCCGGGCGCTCCGTGCTGTTTTCTCTTGGGAGGACTCAGGTTGCACCGAGTGCTCCGCTTGTACTGTTGGCGGCGTCTGGTAGCGGGGCACCCGGTTTGGGGTCCGGGCGCTCCGTGTACAATTTCCTTGGAGCACTCGGTTTCCCCGAGTGCTCCGTGTTCGCGCAGCTCCGGGCAGGGCCTTTGATGTGGAGCGCCCGGTTTGGGGTCCGGGCGCTCCGTGGGTGTTTTCCTTGAAGTGCTTGGGTTTCCCTGAGTGCTCCGCATTCCCGCCCTTCGGGCGGGTCCTTTGTTGTGAAGCGCCCGGGGTGGGATCCGGGCGCTCCGTTTTGTGCTGTGTCTAGGGAGCACTCGGGTTGGGTTCCGAGTGCTCCGCTTTCTTTGCTACTGCCATAGATGCGCCCGGGTGGGCTCCGGTTGCGCTTTGGCCTTCGTGTGCCGGTTTGGTGCCTTTGGCGGTCGCGCACTGTGTTGCTTTATTTTGGCATTTCTCTGGCTTATCAGGGCTCTTGTTTGCCTTGCCCTTCTAGGATCCAGGCCCGTTCCACTAGGGGTGTTTCTGCTTCCTGTGCTGCTTTTCATGGGGTTTCCCTTGATGAGATCTGTCGGGCTGGGACTTGGGCATCTGATTCTACTTTTGTACGGCACTATCGTCTGAATTGTGCTTTGTCTGACCGAACCAATTTTGGTTGTGGTGTGTTGCGTGCTGTGGGGGTTGTCCCCCCCCCCCCCCCCCCGATTTTGTTTGTTTAAAAAATTTTTCACTTGCTGCACTCCATTTTTGTGTGTTTGGTCTCTGTTCTCTGTGTGGTTCACCAAAGGCCTGCTTGTGGGGTTGCTTTGGTATGCCTCATTAGTTATGACTGGGTCGAGGACGAGGGACGTAGAGGTAATGCTATGATTACTTACCGGTAATCCCCATTACTCTTAGTCCTACTCGTCCTCGACCCAGTCATACTTCCCACCCACCCTCCCTGTTCAGGCCTTTGTTGCTTGGTATGTCAGGATGTGCTTTCTGTTGGCTATGTACTTATAGCCCCTGACGGGAGGGTGGGTGGAGCCTAAAAGCGTTTCCTGTTTTGTTTCCTGTCATGTGGAATACCTCATAAGTTATGACTGGGTCGAGGACGAGTAGGACTAAGAGTAATGGGGATTACCGGTAAGTAATCATAGCAATAAGGAGATCAACACCAATTCATAACAAGTATTTGCAATGCAATAGGTTTCGCATTTGCGAGAGTTTAAGCTATTGGCATTGTAAATGACAATGCCTTTTATTTATATGTTTTGATAATCCACACATTCACAGTGACACAATGTGGGCACAAAAACGAGATTTATGCATTGTGTCTTGTGAGGTATTAGTGCTAAGGGAGTAAGGCGTGAAGAAAACCGATGCAGTGTCCTGTGAACTATTTGTAACAAGAAAGTGAGGCGTGAAGAAAACTGATGCACTGTGTGTCTTGTGAACTATCTGTAACACAAGAGTGAGGCGTGAAGAAAACTGATGCACTGTGTGTCTTGTGAACTAGCTGTAACAAAAGAGTGAGGCGTGAAGAAAACTGATGCACTGTGTGTCTTGTGAACTAGCTGTAACAAAAGAGTGAGGCGTGAAGAAAACTGATGCACTGTGTGTCTTGTGAACTAGCTGTAACAAAAGAGTGAGGCGTGAAGAAAACTGATGCACTGTGTGTCTTGTGAACTAGCTGTAACAAAAGAGTGAGGCGTGAAGAAAACTGATGCACTGTGTGTCTTGTGAACTAGCTGTAACAAAAGAGTGAGGCGTGAAGAAAACTGATGCACTGTGTGTCTTGTGAACTATCTGTAACACAAGAGTGAGGCGTGAAGAAAGACTGAGTGAGGGTAATAGAAAAATTCATCTTGGGTAATAAGCACTACATAAATGCTAACACCATACCATCATAGTGTGTGACATCGCAGTGCACTAGCAGCAAAATCGACAACTGTGCCATGCCCTGAAGACATTATGCTTACCCCTCAGGGAGCAGGCCACCGCTGCCCTAAAATCCATCAGTGGCACAGAGGACTTGTGTTGGTGAAAACCTGTGTCTGACACTTTATAGCGTCAGTTATTGAACCCCTTACACAGGTCCATGAATGCCAATATACCGAGGTACACTGGTGACCCTTACTCTTAAGAACTAAATATACCCCAAACCGACAGGCACGTGATAAGTGAATCATGGGCACTTCCTTTCAACAAAACCTGTGCACGACCACCATTCACCAAACGATGTCCAACACACGTGCTTTCAGAGTACACAAATTTCACAAGTCGACCGGTGCACTATCTTCCACAGCACACAAGACCCTTCCTGGGACAACAGACAGTTGGTAAATTGTGCAGTCAGGGTTAACTAACGCCTCAAAAGTGAAAGCATCAAAACACAACCCGCACCACGCCATAGTGCAAAGAAATAACAAGCATTGGCTCATGGAGAAGCTCACAGAGAACATCAAAGCGGCCGCGAAAGTGATCGCGATCAAGCGCAGCGCGCACCCGCACTTTAGCTCTAGGCCGGCCATGGTAGCATTTTTTTAAGCCCTCACAAAAAGTCTTGCCAGTCCAGCGCATGCGCTGGGTCAGGCGAGACCTAAAAATGACACGTGTCTTTGTATATATTTAGGCACCAGAACCAGTTAGATCAGGCAAGTACTTTTTCAATAGAAATACTTTTGCATTTAAAAAGTCGACACTCAGTGCAATTTTCTGAAGCTGCAATGTTATCCTATGGGAGGAAAAGAAAGTGCTGCATTCAGATACAGTGCAGCGACTTAGGGACCAGTCTCCATAAGTCAAGGTGAGTGGTGGGCAAGGTCCAAAGCAGCATCAGCAGTCCACCACCAGTGGCACGGGAGCGGGCGAGTGCAGGGTGCAAAACAGCGTCTGGAGCCCAACGTATTGCAATGAAGATCGGTCACTGCTGAAAGAGGCTGCAGGCTGTGGCTGGAAGGCCAGCCAGGCTGAACCAATAAGGAGGCTCAGGCCTCACGATGCTCAGGGATGTAGGGACACCTTTGGTCCTCTTCATCACGGCCCAGAGGCGATGGGTGCAGAGGTGTCTTAAGGCATCAGGTTTTCCTTACCAGGAACAGTTGTGGTAGAGGGGGCCTGAACGCAGAGGCTGCAGGCCATGTCGCAGAGTTAACTGGGGGCGAAACCATGGTGGACTCAGTCTCTGGAGGGCTGGGGGACCACAATGACACTGTTGGCCCAGTTCATCTCTGGCTTGGAACGACGGGTGCAGTGGTGTCTTCAGGAATCAGGTTTCCAGTCACAAAGTCCTCTCAGGAGTCTTTGGTTGCTTTCAGGATGCAGGATAGCAGGTCTGCTACTTCTCGAGAGGTCTTAGTTACTGGGTGAAGTTCCGGCAGGTCTCCTGGGCTTTGGGGACTCAGGAGCTGCAGCACAAGTCGACTTTTGGCTCAACTGTCAAAGCAAGCAGGCAGGCCGGCAGGGTTGGCGCCAAGTCAGCTGCTGGGTCCTCTTTTCTTGCAGTTGCGGTTCTTCACGTCCATCTTCTTCTGTCAGATCAGCAGGATCTGTTTCTATGGTGCAAGGGGTTCACCTAAATACTGAATTTAGGAGCATTAGTGGAGTGTAAGGTAGTAGCCAATGGGCAACTTACCCTTGGGGTTACTACATCCCCTATATGACCACTTCCTGTTGGAAGTGGGCATAACCCTGTCCCGGAATTCCCACGTTTGCCATAAAAAAGATGGCCAACTCTGAAACGTCGTGGCCACTTCAGTTAGCCCACATTAGGGTTGGTTCTAGCCTGGGGGTGGGCACGCCCACCTGACTGACTAATTTTCCCCCTGTCCAGGTGCCAAAGGACTCTGGACAAAGGGGGTTGGCTTCCCCTCTTGTGAGAGTTGCCAGATTCACATTTCAAAAGCGGGGGCTTCTTTGAAGCTCCCTTGCCTTGGAATGCTAATGAGCAGGTCATCCTGAGGGAGGGGGTGTGAACACCCTCTTCCCGTGCAGGCTTTGTTTCTGATCTCCTGCGAGCAGAGGCGCTCACCTTGAGTGATCAGAAATCTGTCTCGGGTGGTAGGCTGAAAGAGACCAATCAGCCAACACACCAGAGGCTGGCAGGTTTTCAGGGAGCACCTCGAAGGTGCCCTCTGTGTGCATGTAATCACAAATCCACCACTGGAATCAGGGTGGGTTTGTGAATACGAGATGTTTGATACCAAACAACCCTATTTTCAGTGAATCCGACATGCAGCTGGGGAACCCATTTTCACCAGTGTCTAGCATATGGGTCATAATGGCTTGCATGATCATTTGTACTGGCAGAAATAAAACTGACCAGCACTGGGGGATATCTGCTCATGCAGATCATGTAATATAAGGCACCCTGCCTTAGGGCTGTAAGACCTGTTGTATGGGTGACTCACAAATATTACATACAGTGTTAGGGGACATGACACACAGGGATGTGAGTCATGTTGTGTATTCACTTTTGTCTGCAAGAAAACATGCAGCCTGCAATGGCAGCCCTGCATGAGTTGGTGAGGGGTCCCCTTGGGTGGCACAATGTGTGCTGTAACCTTTGGGAACCCTCTTTAGCACCTCAGGACCTGGGTATCAGGGGTACCATTTGCTAGGCACCTACACAGATTGTTAAAGGTATTACCAAATTGGGTACACAATTGTAAAGTTTTGGGGAGGGAGTTCTGGCACTGGGAATCTGGTTAGCTGAAACCCAGTGCACTTCCAGTCAAAATCACATCATGAACCAGGCAGAAAGTGGGGGGTGACCATGTCAAAAAGAGGAACTTTCCTACAGTCACGAAGGTAAAAAGTAACCCAAAGCACAAGGCCAAGAGACACAGAGTGATTTCTCCCCAGAAAAGGAAGTTGAGCTCCAGGTGTGGGTTTTCGTTTTTACACAAAGGTAAATGTCGGGCCATTTGGCAGATCTGCAAAGGCGTGGAAAGGAGAACCATTTGGTAACGGTCTGTAGGGCAAAGGAAAAAGTAAGTGTGTCACGATGCAAAGACAAAATGTCTGCCTGAACATTACAGAAGCAAGGTTCGACGCACGTCCACAAGGCCAAGCAGCCACATCAGCTGAGGCAAATTGACACCAAATTAAGTTGATCATCATCTGAATTTTGCAAACAGTTCTTTAGTAAGCACTAAAGTAATTAAAACATTGTCCGAACATCACACTAAAAGTCAATGGTTGCTCAATACCTTTCATTATTGGTAGTGGTGCGTTGATAACCATAATGCCTGAGGAGACATACAATGAGCTATCTCCATTGCCCCCGCTTATGCCATAGAAAAATAAAGTGTATACTTGGGCTGCATTGACACCCTTAAAAAGTCTGGTTCATTTATAGCAATGATGAAGAACAAGAAAACATAAGTACAAGCACCCATTCATGTACGTCAAGGTATGGCGTCAAATGCCAGTTTACTCACCTTCAGCACAGCTGCTGATATGGGACTGATGTCTGTGAACTATAACATAAATGCTCATCAGGAAATAGTAAGTTAATTCCCTTCTTGGTTTCGTGGGTTGGGAAAACTCAAGACTAATTACACATTAATGAGGACGTCTGTCCTTTTGCTCAAAGACACAGATGAATTGCATTTCATTGACAGGAAGCTGTTGGAAAAGAACTTGAATCCTTACTCAAACATGATATCATTGAGCGATCCACTAGTCCAACGCCATGGGTTTCTCCTATAGTGGCAGTACTCAAAAAGGGCAGTGAAAGAGTTGTACACATCTGCGTGGATATACGTCAAGCGAACATGGAAATTGAAAGAGAACAACATCCAGGTCCACACATTGCCAACATGATAACACAATTGAATGGTGCAAAGGTATTCTCTCGCCTTGATCTGAATAAAGGATATCATCAGTTGGTACTCGAGGCGATGCTGATACATTATAAACTTTTCTACACATATTGGTCTGTTCCATTACAAAAGACTGAGTTTCAGTGTGTCATCAGCTGCAGAGCTATTTCAAAATGTCATTTGGCGTATCATGCAGCCTGTCATGAATGCTTCCAATTACAGTGATGACATATTGGTTTTTCAGAGTTACACAGAAGGAGCACGATAAAGCTCTCACTCAAGTGTGTTTCCTTACTGATGCCGGTTTAATTTTGAATGCTGAGAAATGTAAGTTTATAAGAAAAAGTTAAAATTCTTTGGCCATATCTTTTCGGATGGGCACCTGATCCAGCTAAAGTGCAAGCGCTGTCAACTGCCAGTCCCTCAAAAGATGTTTCCATGTTACGTTCATTCCTTGGCATTGTCAGCTATTGCTCTAGATACATACGAGACTTTACTACTGTCAGTGCACCATTATGAGACTTGACGAGAAAGACTATTTCTTTTCATTGGTAAAATTAATGTGAACAAAGCTTCCAGAAAATCAAAGAAGCTATCGAGAACACTACTGAAAGGCATACTTTTCTCCAAAGCTTCATACCGAGGTTATTGTTGACGCTAGCCCTGTCAGCTTAGGCGCCATACTTGCACAGGACAGTGGACACACAAATGCTTGAAGACGTATTGTGGCATATGCAAGTATAAGTTTGGCCCAAACTGAACGTGCTTATTCACAATCTGAGAAGAATGCTTATCAGTGGTGTGGGTGTAATATGTGGTAATGTATTCTTAGTTGTGTTTTCTTTAAGGAATCTTTGAAAGGAATGTTCTATGTAGTAGTATTCTCTTTCATAGGCTTGTGAACATTTATACTTATTCTTGTATGGAAAGCCTTTCACGCTTGTGACAGATTGTCAAGCATTGTTGACCATCTTAGGCAATCCAAAGGCAAAAATGTATCCGCGCATTGAACGTTGGGGTCTGAGATTGCAAGAATACAACTACATCAATGTGTGTCATCCAGAGAAAGATCAAAACCTTGCTGACTACTCCTCACGAGTGCCTCTACAGTGCCCTGGCACCCCTTCCAAGACGGCTATAGTATACATAAATTTCATTGTTGAAATCAAGCACACCAGCTGCTTTTTCGCTGGAACAATTTGTCACTGCAACGAGTCAAAATAGTGACATGTTGAAACTGAAAACATTATTATACACCAGTCTTGCTATCAGCACCCTTGACTTCTTAATAGTGACAGTGAATACCAGAAATTTTAAAATGTCAAAGATGAACTGTCCGTTACTCAGAAAAACATTATTCTAAGAGGTGCAAGATTTGTCATTATGGAGAGTCTGCGACAACAGATAACTGAAGTGGCCCATGAAGGACATCGTGGAATTATTTCCACAAAACAAGCTCTCCAAGACAGAGTCTGGTTTCCACATATCGATGAGAGAGTTAACAAGAATTGAAGGCCTGTCATCTCTGCGACTGCCTGTCACTGAAAACCACTCAACACACCCTAAACATGTCAGAGTTGCCACAGCATTTATGGAAAAGAATTGCTGTTGACTTCTTCAGTCCACTTCACAACAGACATCACCTGATGGTGATTGCTGATTAGTGCTCCCATTTTCAGTTGATAGAAGATCTTGCATCTATCACTCAAGAAAGAGTCATTGAGAGATTACACAGCATCTTCACAATATGGGGTGTTCCTGTGATCATAAAATCTGACAACGGCCCATCTTTCAACAGTCGAGAATTCAGAGACTTTCTTAGTCACCATAATGTGAAGCATCAGAAGAGCACAGGTCTTTGGCCACAGGCCAATGGCCTTGCCGACCGTTTCATGAGTACACTTAAGAAAGCTGTTTAGCATGCTGCACTAGAAAAACTCAACCTTAGGACTCTCTTAAATTTGACTCTTTGAGCTTACCCTTCGACCCCTCACTCGACCACAGGTGAAAGCCCTGCAACCTTGATATTCGGTAGAGCCATGATGAACAAGTTACCTCATTGGACCACCAGAGGATCAAGTACTGAGGAAGACATCCATGTTAAAGTTAAAGACTTGGATCGTAAAAGGAAAAGGAAGGCTTATGCAGACAAGCGCTGACATGCAAAAGACATTATTTTCCCTAGAGAAGATCGAGTACTTGTTAGTCAATCTCGAAAATGAAAATCTGATGCTCCCTTCGATGCTGAGCCCTTTCATGTTGTGACCAGTAAAGAACACATGGTGACTGCCCAATGTCCTGAGAAGTCCATTACGCCAGATTCCTCGCATTTCCGACATGTGGCTCCTCGCTCGTCAGGCACTGTTATCAATGTAGATTCTGGGTCTGACTAGACAAATGAAAACCTACTGACTGCTGTTGTTCCTATATCGCAAACGCATTTCATGAACGTTACTACTGCCTGTCCTCAGTTTTCGAAGACACGGTCGGGACATGTGAGCAAAATGCGACGAAGACTCATTGAAGAGCTATGATGGTGTATATATCTATAAAGAATTTTTTTTATTTAACACAGTGGACGATGTAGTGTCGTGTGAGTTAGAAATGATGGAACCCTTGGGGCTGTGGATGGACTCCATAGAACCGTGACGTAAGCGTTATAGTGGAGTGACGTGAATGCAGGTTAAGAATGTTGAGTTTGCTGTTACATGCAGATGAATAAAGACGTGTTATACTACGCTCCGTGTGTGGCGTAGTCATTGGCAAGTACCTGGGATGGGACGAACACTACACTTACTACTCAAATCTCAGACATTCAGGGAAGAATGTGATGTGAAACAGGCATTCTCAGGTAGTGCAACAAGGCTCTGGGACTCCCTCTTACTAGTCCTTGTCAAACCGCTTTTCTGAGCATGTTTAAAAGGGAAATCGAAAATACTATTTAGGAGACACTCTGGTTAAATGGAGGTTTGTAGCTTCACATTTATGCTGCTGACTTGGTGTGTCTACCCAGCAGCGATCTGTTTGCTCTTTCTGTTTTCTTGGTACCTTGTGACTGTTTTATTTTGATTGAGTCTAGGAACCCCTAAGCCCACACTGTTTATACTGACACAAATTGTTTGTTCTTTGGTTTTCTGGGTGCTAATCGTTTGTTTTATGATCTTAGTTATCCTGAATGTACTTCTTGCTCTCTTATGAAGCGATCCAATATGTATAGGACGAGTCTGAGCTGTAGTAACTATAATAGCATTCAGCAGGACACACACAAGCATGCATAACACATACTTTTCATTTTAAGACTCTCAGTAGCACTTTGTGCACTTAAAACTAGATGGTTTGCCTTACCACTATTGCGTATATTTCAGCACTTTCTTTCCCATTAATGCTGGTTATTCTTTTTGTTTCTTTTAAATATTCATGCTTCGCTGTGCACTCAGTGGGAGGTGTGGTAGACTCGGTTCTTGACCTTAAATTACCTAGTCAGGTATGGGTCAAGGTCAAATAAATAACACTGCAGTAACAATTCCTGCACAAATCATTGTGCATTGGCTCTAGGCCTGAGCACAGAGGGGCTGTGCTGTGTGTCCTCCATATGCCCCTTTACCCCTTGGCGTGTTAGACCCCCTTCATGAAGCCTGACAGCTGCACGGCCATCTTGGAACAGTGAAGTTTCTGTCTACATACTTAAGATCCCGAATTGAGAATCTACAATTAGCAGGAGAAAATAAGTATACAGGGCAAAAACGCAAAGCCGACTTACATCCCATTACAGTATAACAAAGAGGCACACTTAAAAATGTATGCACGTAGTGTGACTTACTACTACAACCCCTCCTGCACCCACAAATATCGACGTTAGATAAACATAACATTGTTAACAACAGAACAGTAATTTGCCCAAGATTTGTGTAATCTATTAATGCCGAGAACGCCTGTGGGGAGATCTTTTAAAGAAACAATTTAAAGATGGTCTGGATTGTAGTCTTTTGCAGTTGCGCCTTCTTCTATGTCTGCGTCCCTGGCTCGTCTCCAGTGCTCCGCTTTCACTTCAGTGTCTGCACGGTTCATAGATGACAGGAACACCCCCGTGCGTATCAGTTGGTACGGCTTGCAGTTGACCTGCAGTTTAATGAAAGCTTTACCTCTGAGTCTGTGCTCGGAAACTCATGTATTGTTATAAGGACGTACCGCCCACTAGATAACTCTTGAATGTCGTGCATTTCGCCTGGTATTGGCGTTTATTCAGGACACCCCCTTGTGGAATTGGTTTCGCCTGGTTTAGCACATTCCTTTTGGATCACTGCTTTTGCCCTCAGCAGTCAGGGACTGGAGTCACCCAACGGCGCCACAGCCGAAGAGTAGGGGAGTAAGGCGCAAAGGGAACCTCTCTCCTCTAGCTCCCACAGTTAGCTCCCCACCTCGCATGGCCTGCGCTGCGTCTTCTGTGACGTCTGTGCCGGGGCCATGCGAGGACATCGAGCCGGAATTATTTATTTATTTTGCGCTGGGAACTGCCGGATCCCCCTCTCTCAGCTGCGACCGTTGGTTTGGCCCGAGTCCCTGGCTCATTGTGCTGTAGCCTCCCTCACGCCGGTTCCAAGATGGCGTTGGGGAGCCTCCGAGTGTGAGAGGCGGATAGGGGGGGGAGGAGGACAGCGAGTAGGAGGAGTGTGGAGTAGGGAAATCTCCCCGCCCCGGTGTAGTAGAGCGCGCAGGCCGCCCCCTCCCCCCCGTGTATGAGTGAATGTGATCCTGGGCCCTCCCTTCCTCCCTAGTGTCTGTTTGAGCTCGGCCCCCCCCTCCCGGTGTGTGAACTGCCCCTCCTCTGTGTGTGAGCGCGCGGGCCGCCCCTTACACCCCCCTCCATGTGTGTGTGAGCTCTGGCCGCCCCTTCCCCTCGGATCTTCAGTATTATGGTGCTAGCGCGATGGGTGAGAAGCTGGAACTGAAGCTCAAGTCCCCGGTGGGAGCCGAGCCCTCCATCTACCCCTGGCCGCTGCCAGTTTATGTGAGTACCAGCAGTAGCCGGGCGTAACTGCTGAGAGTTTGAGGGTGCAACCTTTGGAGGAAGGGAGACACAGGAAGCGAAGGGGCGAGCACCCTGGATCAGCAAGTCCAGGGCGAGAGAAAGTGTGCTGTTTTGGGCAAAAGGCAAATGTGAATTGTGGGTAGTGTGTGAATTTTGGGTGCTTCTCAAAGGGAGACTAGACTCCAGTTTCCTACAGTACTGGAGTTTGAGGGGTGCAGTTTCGGGGAGTCGATTCATGATGAAAGGTGCTTTGTTCATGGTGGAAGGAAGAGACTATGGCGTGGGTAAAAAAAAGTGCATTTTTTAGTAATATTTATATGGTAGATGCTTTGCTGGGATGGAGGGGCTGTATTTTCATCGCAAAGAGGGTGTAACACGGAAATCCTGTCTATTGGGTTGTCATTTCTTTTGGAAAGACTTAGACCCCCCGACTAGTTACAATCGGTGTATTAAAAAGTGCACATTTATTCAAAGCAAGCGGCAAACTGCATCTGAAATTCAAATGTCATTTTTTTCCCTCCC
Organism: Triturus cristatus; assembly: GCF_964204655.1. Taxonomy (NCBI): domain Eukaryota; kingdom Metazoa; phylum Chordata; class Amphibia; order Caudata; family Salamandridae; genus Triturus; species Triturus cristatus. The sequence goes on from NC_140595.1 coordinate 63,139,204, forward strand.
CCGGGGGTTGTCAGACAGCTCTTCCTGCAGGGTGCTGGAGGATGGAACATGGCAGTTGCTGCTCGTTTGATTTTAAAGAAACAGCATCATTTTCAGGATGTTCTATTTAAGCTGGATTTTCACCGATGAGCATGTGTACGTGCAAGTGGGGACGGCTCAGCTGCCTGTGTATTTACCTCGAGTCAGCAATGACATGCCCTAAGCCCACCCCTCGAAATGCCACCCCTCCTCCTTCACACAGCTCTGATTGCAGTGCTCATTGTACTTCCGTGGCGAGAATAATATAGAATATTGTTTTTAACTTGGTAGAAAAAGTAACAATTCAAGTCAGGAAACCATGTCGTCCTTTTATTCTTCCGTTTTACTGGAATCTTAATAGATGGAATAGCCACGGATACACAATGCTGTATTTTTGTATATTACTAATAGCACTTAAGGAGCTGCAGCGCACCCTCCCTCTCCCCCAACACATGTAAGCCGATTTGGTCACAACGAAGTTTTAGAACTCTGCTCTGACATGGTACTGTTCCATTCTATTTTGAAGAACAACACAGCCAGTTTGTACTTTCGCCACGCGTGCTGTGGGGTTCATTCATTTTCTGAAGTGTAAGACACAGAGGTGTTTAAAAAAAAAAAAATTCTATGTGGAATAAAAGATCGGTTACACTACGAGATGTAGTCTAAGTGTGATTTTCCTACGTTTTTCAGTTGCAAGGTTACGGGTTTACTGCTATGAAAATGTCTTGATTCACTGAAAGGTTTAAGTGGTAAATTGACAATACAAAACCTGCTCCCAAATCTAGCATAGGGTATTTGGCTGTTTCAAGTGCCATGTGCATTTTTGATATTGTGTGTACCCTTGTTTATTAAAGGTCAAGGGTTGAGTTTGCTGTGCATAACAAAACGGGATGGTATCAAGACTCGAATCAATTTGGCCCATTGTCTCGTATCCTATGCACCCTGTCAAACACAGATCTCTTTACAGGCTGTTGTCCAGTTTTCTCACCAGTTGTATTCTGTGCTGGTTGGGGATTGACAGATAAGTCGTTGTGCATTGCCTTCATGTTGGGGAGCTAAGGCAATGTTGTGTGTTGGGAACATTATTTTAAGGACTACATTGTGCCAATTGGGGTAAGAAACGTTAGCGATTCCCGTTGACAATGTACTTGTGAGTAACTTAAGAAATTTGAATTCATACTTTTGGGGTTTTTTTAGTCTAGAAATGAAGTTCGGGTTTGAAGCAGTGTCTTCTGTTGTGATTGGCTTTGTCTCTTTCGAGCGCTTTACGAACTCTGTAAAATAGCTGATGTTGGTGATCACCTACTTTTCTATATCTTTGCATTTGTTGGTGCCAGTCATGTCGATGGCTCGTTGGTTGCCTAGCTGTTTGGCTGTATACTGTTTCCGTGCCACTGACTATGTATGTCTTAACACTAGTGAATTTATTACAGGACAAAAATGCGGCCATTTAGAGGTCTCCTAGATTAAGGTGTGTGTATATATAGCTTTAGTGTCGCAACGTTGTTAGGGGCAGCAAACAAACCGCTCATTCATTCCGTTTATTCCTCAATATGCTCTGTCCTCACGAAAAAGGCAGCATGCTTGGGGAACAGCTTGTATTGCGAAGGAAAGAATCGGGCTGCTGCGTGGGATTGTAGAGTTAACGCCCAACACTGTTCCCATGTAAATCGTGTGCCTAGCTGGGAATCCTGGCTTGGGACTTTGTACAGAAGTGTCAGCCCTGCACTGAATATTTCTCGTTTTCGTGTGTGAGTAAATGGCACGTTCGGACTAGTGCAGCCCTTGCCATGGTTTCCCCTACACAGAGTGGCCATAAAAGGTGTCTATTTTTAGCAGCTCCTGGCCGTTTCAACAAGGCGCCTGTCTGAAAGTTGGTCCCGCCCCCTCTTGCCATAGGCCCCGGGCAGCCTCTCCGATTGGCTGGCTTAGACGTGTTTTGGGTGTGTAACAGCTCCTGGCCGCCCACGTTATGTGATGCGGAGCATCACGTATCGACAGAAACTCGATTAATATTTTTTAAGGGACAGTTCCAAGGTTTAGTGTATTTCCCAAAGAGTAGATTAATACTGAAACTCGAGTGAGGATAGTTCTTTATATTTCGGTTTCATTTTCCCTGGTGACAGCCAGTTTCCCTTTTACGGTACCGGGAAATCACACTATCGGTTTCCCTTTCTGTTTTGTGACAGTCAATAGGGAGATTGCCCCATCGTTCTAGGTGTCCCTTTCAAACGTTGCAGATGAATACTATTTTTTTTCTATGTAACCGTTCTGGCGTAACGCCACGTTCCCGTGTAAGCGATTGCTGTAGAAATGGTTTCTTCATAAATAAAGACATAGTCACACGGATCTGATATCATTTGAGGCTTACGTCCTCCAATTGATTCCTTCCAGAAATAGTCGCGGTATAAAATAGAAGGTTCGTGAATTCTTGAAGAACGTCAACCTGATTTTTGAAGTTCAGAGCTCTAAGCTGGTGGCGGCACATTTGAACCTCTGCTTCCCTCCCTTGCAGGTTGCCAGCAGGACACGCTGTGCCCTTGTGGTTTCAGACGTCCTATTAACAGTCAGCAGTGCAGTTTTGTGGTTTAAGTCACTTGGGCTTTGGATTTAACGTGCAGGAGGTTGCAAATTTGTAGGCAGGTCGGCGAGACCCAAGTTTACGGTGCACATACGATGTTCAGCGGTGCCCGTGCACTGTGCTTCGCTCGCTGGGGTTGCAGGTGTTTACAAACCAGTATTCTGAAGGATTGCTTTTAAACCATTCTAATGTTGGGAAATGGGGGGCGCTTCTAATATTGCGTGGCTGGCCAGGTGTGAAGTTGATTCCTTTGGGGAGGCTGGCTTTGTGACGGAGCCCAGCAATCAGGGAAGATCTTATGTATTTTGAGAACGAACTTGTTTGTGGAAGATTGTTAATGTGTAAGGCTTAGACACATAGTTGTGTTGCACAAATTATTATGATCATGTTATTTTTTTTTCATGCCATGATTATTTTTCAAATTCTAAGTCTGCAGTGCAGGAACCGTGTTTTGGGAAGTTAGTCTCATCTTATAGTTAAAGAGTAAATGAAGAAAGGGCTAGAGACAACGTAAAGGCTATGGCGATTCTGTGGACGTGGATTCAGACTTGGTACCTCCCCCTCCTCAAATACATTTCAGATAAGTTTTAGGTGTGGAAAAAGGGAAAGGGAGTAATGTTTATCGCACAACTTTAAGTGGGGGGGGGAGGTTCTAATCCTTTTTTTAACGTCCCCACATCTGCCTCACTACACATGTGGGGGGCACCACATGTGTTGGGTTGGTTGGAGATAAGTGTCTGTTAGAATTTTGCAACTTTGTGGTCACCTAGGTCGCCAATAAGAATTTCCCCTCTAATGGGTTGAATTTGGGAAGCTCAGATAGGGTGGCAATGTAAAGAATCAGCGCATGGCTGAGTTGAAGATTCAGATGAAATGACTGGTAGGGATAGTGCTTCATCTGCATAGATTGGAATGATTTGAAGACCGACTGTGCATCACATCCCCACGGGTGGAGACCTCGATGAGGTCCGATTTCCGGAAGCCCTATAATGTGGCCACTTGCGGAAGTGTACATCCCCGTCAGAGCAGTCTCTGTTCTGTCAGTCTGCCTCACCTTCGGATTGAAGGACGCCAAAGATTCAGGACCATCCTCGTCGCCGGGTTAGACCATTGCTTCTGTCCCCACTGTAAAGGGAGGGGCAGCTCCCATTGCCCAATTATCTCATGCGTGGTCTGTATCGCCTTGAATGATATACCGCCGGTTGTTTATTATTAGGAGGTGGGCTTCCAGGTAGTAGGATTTAACATCTGCTGCTATGCCCCCACAATAGGTAGACTGGGAGCATTTGTTGAGGGCAATATGAGGAGTCTCCTCACTCCCATAAAAAGGCATTAAGGATGGAATTCCGCTTGCAATAGAATATCATTGGGTAAGTTCTGTATTTGATATGGGGATCCGGGCAGGGACACCATCTTGAAGATGGTTGACTGTTCAGTCAGATACAGGGCGAGCACAAATCGGATCTTTATATCCTCCTTCAGGCGAGCCAGTACCGGTACCAAATTGGCTGTCCACGTCATTGTGTCATTAGAGGCGACAAACACGCCTAAGTATTGGAATCCGCATGTGGCGACCCTTATTCCGGACGCTCAGCCGAATTCCTGGGGGCTAGTGCCCGCCGCAAACTCAGTGGACTTTGATTTATTTATGCGAACGCCAGAGGTCTCCCCAAAAATGTGCAGGATCTTCAATATTCGATGTCCCATGGTGTTGTGTGCCGTAGGAAAGGACCTCGTCAGTGTATAGTATTAGCCTGTCATATTGCCCTTCTCCCCACTCAAAGCCCCGTACCTTTGCGTCCACCCTCACCACTAATGGCTTCATGACCAGAGCAAAGGGGGGGGGACATGGGACAACCTGTCGCATCACCCTCTGTATGGAGAATATGTTCTACCCGCCACCCGTACCAACGTGGTTAAATCAGTATACAGAAATTGAGATAATAAACTGTGGGCTGAAATATAGGTGTTGAAGGAGAAGGGACAAGTACTCCCAACTTAGAGTCAAATGCTTTGTTGATGTCGGCCAGTAGGAACGCCGCCGTTTCCTCCAAGTGGTGTGCTACCACTGAAGCGTTGTGCACAATCTCAATATTATGATGGGTGGCCTGGCGGGGCATAAATCCCACATAGTTGGGCTGTATCAGGTCAAGGATGAGGTTTTCCAACCTTATTGCCAGTGCTTTAGCCAGAATCTTGATCTCTAGGTTTACGAAGGAAATTGAGCGACAAAAGGAGTGTTCATCCGCTGGTCGGGTGGCTTAGGGGACACCACGATCTTCGCATGACACCAGTTGGGCTGCAGGACTGCTTCAGCTGCTGTGGATAGGATCAACTCCAGCAGATGTTTAGAGTTAGGGCATATAAGCTTTAAAAAAAACTCGTAGGGGATCCCATTGAGCCCAGGGGCCTTTCCAGTGTTCAACTCGGCCAAGTCTGATGAGGGCTCTTCTCCTGTGAGAGTGGAATTGAACAGTTTGTGATCGGCTGGGGAGAGGATCTTGAGGGGAAGCGACTGTACGAACTCCTTTATCTGCGCCTTGGATAATACCTCTTTCTTTGCGTAGACAACCTGGAAGTGGGAAGCGAAACTGCTCGCTATCTCCCTGGGTTCAGTGAACAACGTGCAGGTTTATCACCCTCCATTGATATATGCAGCTTTGGGATGCCTGCCAGGCTAACCTGGCCTCACCCAACAGTCTGCTGGTATTGTTGCTGTACAAGACCGAGCTCTCTGCGTTCCGCCTGCCCACCACTCCGGCGATCCCTCGCATGTAGTTCTGTAATCCGGGCTTTGAGATCTATCAACTCCTGTGTCCTGTGCCATCGCTCCCGGTGCAATAGCAAATGTCTGCCCTCCGTAGTGTGGGTTTTAGTGTTTCCCACAGCCTCATAATGAGATGTCACTATGTTGATGCGTGTGAGATATTCACCTATAGGGCCACCGGAAAATGGTCAGAAAATCCACTAGGTAAAACGGTAATATTGGAAACTCTGGGCATATGAGAGCATGGGACCAAAACATAATCGAGTTGGCAGTAGGAGCCGTGAGCTGCTGAGAAGAATGTATAACTCCCTGCCAAGGCATTGTGCGCCCTCCATACATCCATCGGGCCCGGTACTGATATAAAGGAGGACACGTGTGTTGTCCTGATCTTCGGGGGCTTTCCCTTTGGGTGCCACACATCTACAGAGGGGCTCATCGTTCCATTCCAGTCACCCCCCCCAGTACTGTGAGTCCCCCAGGAAGTTCACCCCAAAGCTCTGTCATTAAATCCACAAAGGATTGTCCAAATGGGAGCAGGGCGTATATGCACCTCAGTGTGAGAGATTCCCCATACAACGTACCCGTAACAGTGCAGTGTATCAACCATATCTATCCGCCATGTCTTGGTAAGCTGAAACTGGACCATATTTCTGATCAACATGCCAGTGCCCCTAGAATCCCTCGTGAACCCAGAATGACAGACCTGGAGGTACCCGTAGCAAGCCAGACACAGGACTTTGTTTCTGAAGCGGTGGGTCTCCTGTAAAAGTAGAACATCGGCCCCACCTGCTTTGCATGTTTTAGAACCGCCCCTCTCTTGACCTTATCAAGCAGGCCGTTAACGTTCCACACTGCTACTCGTAGCTGGTCAATGAGAACACTCATGGCAGCGTGTGGTGATAGTATCAACCTGTGTGGGGTGTGGAGGAGCGGGTGCTGGGCAGGCATATAGAGATTAAAACAAACAAAAGTAACAGACTATCAATAATGTTCAAGAACATGTACAAAACAAGCATTCAACCACCCTCACACATATACTTTGGGCACGGGAAGTCTCTGTTGTGGGCAGACAACCGCTGGGCCCTAATAGGGGGACCCACCCAGCCTGTTCCATTGGACCCCCCATTTCCAAAATTAACAAACTATTGGGGGTAACGGGTACCCACTCGCAATGTTTTTTACGGTCACCTATCGGATTGTACACATAGTTGGAAGGAGGCACCAATAGTAGTGTGGCTCCCCACCACTGTCACTTAGGAGCAACTGGGCCTGATGTCTGAGATGCCAGGAACCCTCCCTCATAAAGCCAGATTGTCAGCTGTTTGCTTGAAGTTCCTCCATGATGAGCGAAACCATTTGACGCGCTTCGCTGGAGTCTTTGTGGGCTTATCCTATCTGTCACATTGGGAGGAGTCAGCCAATACGTGGAGGAGTGTGGGGCTTAACATGAATCCTTATATTGGTTCATTGAAATACTTCTGCAGGCGAGTCAAACAAGAGCATCTGGGACTAATACAGAACTTTAAGTTTTGCTGTAAATAGGAGCATGTACCGGGTAGCTTTTGTAGGTGCTGCTTGTCTGTCTGGAAGGATTAGCGTTGTTGCACCAGCCTGGTGTAGTCTTGGAAGATCATGATGGTTTGTGATTGGTACAAAATGTTGTTCTGTAGCAGAGTGTGCTTAAGGATGGCTTCTCTGTTCATATGGTTCAATAGTTTTGCGATTACTGGTGTGGGCCTAGCCCCTGGGGGTGGGGGGAACACAGTCCCAGGCCCTGTGGGCCTGTTCAACCACAAAGCAAGAGGAGAGGGACTCCGAAGCCATCAACGTACGGAGCCACTGGTCAATGAAACGTACGATTGAAGGAACCTCGTACCCCTTGGGGAATCCAATGAATTCCAGGCAGTTATGGTGTGCTCTAGCCTCTGCATCTTCCACTTGTGTTACCAGGTCACTGGTCACAACAGTAAGCTTTGACACTGTTTTCTGCCAGGAGGTGACTGAATCGTCTACTCCTGACACCTGGTTCTCCATCTCTGTAATCCGCTCCACTGTATTTTGTAGGTCCTTGCGGAACAATATGATGTCTGAGCCCACTGCACCTATCTTGGCATCGAGCATGTCTCGTGACTGGTTGATGGCTATGTAAAGGGTGGTGTTCTCTGAAATTGGATTTTCTTCTCCGCCTGCCCCAGACAGTGTGCAGGGACCGCCCGGTTGGCTGCATTTGTCTAGGGTGCTCTGTTTGCATCCAGTGGTGCTTTATCTTTAGCCATTTTACGCCTTTGAACCAGGGCACATCCCCCACCAGGCACTCCACCTGACCCCCACTGTGGCCTTCAGGCGGCACAAGCAGTCAATTCTCCGAATCCCTGCTGACAATAGCGTTTGAAAGTCTGCTTCCCGGACTTGGGAGACAGGCAGTAGTGTTTAGGAGCAAAAATAGAGGGGCACGCACTGTCGCAGGCTGCACTGAATTTCAGCCATCTCAGCAACTGGTGCACCTGCCCGCGATTTGGATCCCTAACGGGGTCTTGTGCCACACCAACCCCCAAACATGGTTGAGTGATGAACACACTTCCTCCACCCCAGAATCCAGTAGTAAATGCTAAACTGAAATGGAGAATCATCCTGAGAGGTGGAGGAGAGCCAGGTGTACTCCGCATCAGAAAAGCAGCTGAGTGGCTGAGGAGGCTCTCCGCCTCCAAGATGTCATGAGTGGGCTCCTGAATAAAGACAAGCAAAGTGTATTGCCAAGAGCCCGTTTGAAGAGGTCGAGCCTAGAGGCCCGCGTCATGATCTAGACGTATCAAGTGCCTCCCAGCCTGGCGAAGGGCGGCGTGTAGAGGCGGACCGACCTCGGGAAGCATCAGGAGTGTGGACTGTTAGTCATTGTCACTGACGGGATTGTCCTCTCTGCTTCATGGTGAAGAACAGGGCGGTGCTGACTTGGCTGTGAGTGCTTGGCAAATTTTAGGGCGGCTTTGATGTTGATGAAATGATGCAGTTTCCCCTCATGGAAGATGCATAGCTTGGCAGGATAAAGTAAGGCATATGGGATGTCTGATTTTTGTAGACTATTCTTGACTGGCAAAAACTCTCGCAGAGCGGCCTCCACGTGAAGTCTGGATAAAATGAGAGCTCATTACCCTGGTATTGAGCAGTGGCACGCTGTTGGGCCAGACGCAAGATCATGTTGCGGTTCCTGTAGTTTAGGAGTGTTGCACTGATGGGTGTAGCAGGGGTGCCCGAAAGGGGGTGCGGACTGAAAGATGGTGAGCACGCTCAACAATAAAGACCGGGAATAGGGCATCTCCAATAAAGGTCCCCATTTTCTCTATAGTGGTAAACGCTGGAATTCTTGTGATCCTGGGGTTGTGGTGCCCTGAGCACGCTTATAAATCCTCATTCTTCGCTTTTATGAGTTAAAGGACTTTGTCCATAAGAAGATATTCTCTGGAGTCTGCCTGGGAGTCATTGGCATCAGAAACGCTATTTTCTAAATGGTTGAATCTGTCCCCATGCTTGTCTACCCGGTCCTTGATGTTGTCTAAGCGGTTAGTTAGTATATCCAACTTGGCATCTATGGCATGGAGGCTAGAATTGACCTCCACAAGCAGCTCTTTAAGATCGCTGTCGCACTGAGCATCTTCGCGCGGTTGGTCAGAGGATTCCTCGGGGTGCCTCCTGCTCAGCATGTTGGGTGTCTCTTGCCTTCAAAGGTGAGCTTGGACTGACTTGCGTCAGGCTTGCCCTTGGTTTTAGTGCAATCCGAACAAGCAAGCATGCTGCTGGACAGGGGGCCAATTGGCCCGGCCTGGTGAAGTATAAGCTGGAAGACCACCCTCTCCTCTACAGGCCGGGCACGAACAGGCCAAAGGTACTGGAATGTCAATTCAGAAGGTGGGGGTGGGGGGGGTGTAAGTAGGCAGGTCCCTGGCAAAGCAAGAGATCTCCAGCTCTCCCTCCGAGGTGGTGATCAAGAGACACGAGGTGGGAGCTGCCCGATATTCGGTGTATGATGGCTCAAGGAGATGAGGATGGTGGCAAATCGCAGCACCCCCAGGCCTCCAGCTGCGATCCCCAGAACGATCACGTGCACCAGGCTGCACTGGTTCCAGCTGATCTGCCTTATCAAGCCCACAGGCCTCAGCGTTGGCCGTCTAAGCTTGCCTGCAGCTCCTCCGTAGCTCCTAAAAGGCCTTCTTTGCAGATGTCATCGAGAGGGAGCCCACTGTGGCCAGATTAATGTTGGATTTTGAAATCGGCTAGCAGAACTGTATCGTGCGGCCATCTTGCTGCCCCATATATCAGCTTAATAGGTTTTAAAAACTCATTATTTTACTTCAAACATCAGCTTATGAGTTCAGAAAATACACAGCAAACGCAAAGAGATGATGGACTGAGCGCTGAAGCTTTTCAGACACTCACCCCCAGTCACAGATCTGGGTTGAATCCATCATCATTCTTTAGCTCACTTTGCAACCCCGGTTCAGACACAGCTATATTCAAATCCGTCTTGACCCTGTGCCTCATGGGAATAGTCCAGCCCGAACTGCCAAGCCATGTCTTCCCTGGACCAAAAACGAGCATCCTGGGACCGGTTTCGGGCTAACTGCACTGAGCGCTGAAACTTTCCGGACACTCATCCCCCCCCCCCCCCCCCCGTCGTAGATCTGAATTCTTTAGCTCACTACGCCACCTTGGTTCAGACACAGCTATATGCAAAGTTTCAGCGCTCCATCCATCGTCTCCTTGTGTTTGCTTTGTTTGCCCTAAGTTGGTAGGGTATGCCCGAATGTGGGCCCCTTGCTCACTTTGCCACTGGATTCAAGCTAGCCTGGCTGATGAAGGGGGGGGGGGGGGGGGTTACCCTGAAACCGGTCCCAGTATGCTTGTTTCCGGTTCAGGGTAGACCTGGCTTGGCAGTTCGGTCTCGACTGTTCCCATGAGGCACAGGGTCAAGACTGATTTGCATATAGCTGGGTCTGAACTGAGGTGGCGAAGTGAGCTAAAGAATGATGATGATTCAACCCAGATCTGTGACTGGGGGTGAGTGTCTGAAAAGTATCAGCGCTCCGTCCATCATCTCCTTGTTTGCTTCAGAAAATACACACCTGTATGTCTTGAGTATATGCATTTCCATTTTGATGCACATATGTTAATTCATCAAAGCAAAATCTTCTTATATATGTGACTGGACTGCACGGAGGAGAGGTTCTTCTAGGTAGCTGGAGAGCTATCAGTAGCTTACGAGCTACTTGTTAGAGAAGCCTGTCCTAGACAGTGATCTTTAAGCATTTCTGAGTGTAATGGTCTGTTATTGTAATGTATTCCTATATATGCTCTCTCTTGGTTGTATATAGGATAAGGTCCAAAATATGCATTAGGCACGAAGCGGAATGTAGCAAGACCTTAAACTCTGCTCCTTTGCTTTACCTGGGCTTTTCCGCCAGAGAGCTCTTGGGTGCCAGGTAATGGAACCGATCTAATCCTCACCTACAACGAGAAGCTGGTTACCTTCAGTTCCAGACAGTGCTGAAAACCAACGTTTTCAGACCAGTCTTCAGCCAAGGCCCACATCTACATGGATGTGAGTGAAGAATGCCAAGATTTCCGTTCATCCTATGGCTATCTGTATCGCATGTTCTCAGAATTTTGCGTTTCCGTCTGTGTTACTTCTCTTAAGCCACTTTTGTGTCTTGTGAGCGCTATACAAAAACTCTGAATTAAATATGCTGTGTCCCATTCGTTTTGCTGTTAGGTTTTAATGTCTCTTTGGGGTTAGTCGACCCTTCTTAGATTAGGTGTTGCTCCAATAGATGCAGCAAAACTGCTTGGCAATGCCACAGTGTTGACGTCCTGAGTTCAAATCCCTCACATTTTTAGAATTTTTCTCTCTAGAAGAAGAATGTCAAAGCGCGAATGTAATAATACAAGCTTTGTTTGGCTCTCCGCTTTGTATATCTGAATATGCGTTTTTGTGTTTTGGGGCGGGAGGTGCTTACTGCATAGAAGTATTTTTACTTTTGCCTCTCTATGGTGACCTTTGGTTCTGTTGGTCCAGTGTGGGTTCTCAGTCATGGCCCATGGTCCAAATCCATTTTTTTATCAGCTGTAACTTGTTCGTCCTTATGGAGTACTCTTTTTGAAAGTCACAATCAGTTGACCTATGGCCCTGAACGAAGAGTTGCGTCAGCTCTGGCACTTGTACGCAGAGCTGTCCCTCTCTACTCTGAGGTTGTGTGTGCAGAGATGTTCATCATCCTGAGGCCCTGGCCATAGAGCCACCCCTCTATAGCGATGGGGACCTGTGCACAGAGTTGTCCCTTTCTGCTGAAGGCCTGTGTACAGAGCTGCTCTCAACTCTGCGCCTACTTTTGTCAAGGTCTCTCTCTCCAGCCTGGGGCTTTGGGCGCAGACCTTTCCATTTGTATTCTGAAGTTCTATATGCAGAGCTGTCCTCGCTACTTTTGGGCTCTTTCTGGAAAGCTATCTCTCTCTTCTAGGTCTTTGAGCACTGAACTGTCACTCTATACTCTACCACAGTGTTGTCAGTATGCAAACTGGGGCCCTGTGTGGAGATCTGGACCTCTGAGACCCTTAATGCAGAGTGGTTGTCAGTACACAGAGCAGTCCCTTCGTACCTTGGGGTCCTCTCTTCACTTGCATGCTTGATCTGGAAAGCTTCGTAGATCCTGCGTCCACTTATAGAACTTTCTCTAGGGTCTTCGTGTAGAGGACATCTCTTCTGATAAATACATCTTAAAATCCTGCACAGCACTACTTCTCATCTCTTCTGTAAGAGAAACAGTGAAATGTATGCAGATGCTCTAATGGACTGTATTTGATCCAGCGTTATTATATAGCGGGTGGGTGGGGTCCCGCTCTTAAAAATGATTTCTCAAGATGCCACATCTAAGGAGATTGCTGAAAATGTGTCTGCTCCTTCTGTAATTGAACATGGTGCTAGGTCCTTCATCGCTTCAAGTAGTTTGTGGGACTTGCAAATTAAAAATTGTTTGTTTGATTCACTCAAAATTAGTTGGTACACATTTTCTGAAGTTATTAGAACCTCGGGCGAGACCCATCTTTGCAAGTATTTTGTAAACATTAACACATTTTAAAGGCTGACTGCATGGGTCTTGACATATCGTATCTGTGCTGTTGTGCCACAACTGCTCCACAGCTTCTGGAGTTTAAAATATGAGCAACTTAAATTTCCTTTTCGTATGGTGTGTCCAACAGTATTGTTATTATTAGTAATGATATTTTTCTTTTTGCTATTTCTAAATTTCTTTCAGGATTTTGAATTAAAATTAAAAGCAGGTACCATAAAGTCAGTGATTTGCCTGTACTTGAGCCAGATCCCTCTCGCTGCCAACTGTAGTATGAGTATTTGCAATTTGGTACGTTTGGTCAACAAAAATATGTCTAGTTTAAAAAAGAAAACAGTGCTCTCCGTGAAACTTGGGGAAATGTCACAACCTGCTGGTTGGGTGTTGCTGTAGACGGTAAACCGGATGGAATAAAGGACCGGCCCTCCCCTCCATTGAGTTCAGCTTCTTCAGGTGGACCTAACTTATTCGCCATTATTTCACCCTATGGTGGAAGGGTTTTGTTTTTCCTCTAAATTTTGTATATTTTGAGGAGCTTGTTGGCCTGTGTTCAAGTTCAGCAACTAGAAGCTCAAAGTACACTTAAGTATCAGCGATACTTGAGGTTTTCATCCTCAGTGAGGCTGAGTCAACAACTGCCTTTCAGTAAAACATTACTCAATGTATTGAATTTGACTCGAGTTAAGCCAGAGGATTTAGCTGGCATGTTTCGACCGTACCCTCGCCTTTCCGTAATATCGGCTTTCTGTAGTTGGTTTCGAGAATGTCCCAAGAAGCAATTGTTGGACAAGGCACCCGTAATCCATGAAACCAAATAATGCATCGCCTAAAGTTTAGTAGTGTTCCAACGAGTTGGTGCAGTTTTTGTTACTTGATTATTCTTCTGTAGAGAATGAGTCCGAAGACTTGTGTAGTACAATACTATTCTTTTTAACTCTTCTGCTTTTTATAGTCTCACGCCATCCTTTTCTTTTTCTCGTGAAGCCGCTTGTCCTGGCTGTGCACTAGATCTAGTGATGGTCAGGCAGGGGCAAGTGTTCTTCACAGGATCCCTGGCACAGCCAGCTGAACCTCCAGACCCTGGCTGTTTAAATCTGTTTATTGCTTTTTGCTCCACTTGCTTTTGCTCACTCACAAGCATAGAGATGCCAAAGACATTTTACACTATACCATGACAATTGACAGCAAGACTAAATGTTATGACAAGAGCAATATTATCAGAACCAACTGCGGCAACAGCGCAGGTTCAGTGTATCTCCCAAAGTACCTGTCCACATCAAGCGAAGTGAAACAGGTGGAGGTCATATATTCAGTCAAGTAAAGGTGGGTTCATCAACATAAATGAGTGTCCAACAAGCAAGGGTATGCTTCCTGCACAGTAAAGTACATTTTGCAATATCCAAGTCAAACAGTTGCTAACTCAGTCAGATACGACTGAAACAACGGAAATAGTAACATTAACTAATGCATTAGCCCTTAACCCCCAACCCTCCAACGAGCAACAACGCTCAGCTAGTTATTAGGGTAAATAGTTTCTCAAGTCTCCACGAGCCTCACCACTGAAATGGATGCTGCATGGAGGTCTACCACTTCTGGAATAGGCATGCCAGAGGACGTTGCGGGAGCGTGTCTCATGGCTCATCCCCTGCATCAGCATCACAGGACAGTTAAGTGTCCCAAAGCGTCCTCCCTGTGCATGGCAATGCCCTCTGCCTGCGCCCAGATAGTGAGCAATTGTATCCTGGATTTGAGGTGCGGAGGATCAGGAGATTTTCATCAACACGTGATCAGCCTTTTGGCCAACAGCAGACCCAAATCAATAAACCGGGAGGTCCCCCAACCACTGCTCCATGTAGCGCACTGCATCCTGCCCCTCTGTCCCTTCCTGGAGGTCAACAATGCGGATATTGTTCCTCCTGGATCTCCCCTTCACATCCTCAGCCCTTCGCTCCAGGACGTCGACATGCTCCAGTATTGTCTGCAAGGAGGAGTCCATACGCTGATACTTCGGCTGTAGATCTGTGAGTGTCTGTTCCACCGAGGTGACCCTGTCTGTAAGTTTTCGATGGTCCGCATGTAGCAGCTTAAGGTCTTAAGCTACATTGCCCATTTTAGCCTCCAAGGATGTCCTAAAACACTCAGTTGCCACTAGGACAGTGTCTAGCTTGTCCACCAATGATGCAGAGTGGTCCAGGGACTCCACCAATGGGGTGCCCTTGGCTGGCATGACAGAGGTCGATGATGTGTGTGAAGGAGCACCCCGGGTGGCAGAGCGTAAGCGTCCCATTGCAAGTGAGTGTACCTAAGAGTTTGCCCAATGTGATGGTCTCTTGCCGTTACCTTCTTGAGTAGCGTGATGCAGCCCAGCCCTATGCAATAGGTTTCAGGGGCTTGGGGGGGGGGTGCGGGGGTGCGGGGGTGCGAAGGTTGGTGAGAGTAGCAGAGCACTGTACAACAGAGGGTCCAGGCACTGGCTGTGGAGTGGCACCAGGCACAGAGGCAGCCCAGGGAGCCTGACCACAGAGGCAGACGGTCAACTGCGTTCAGCGCAGTTAGGTGTGCAGTGCACCAAATGGTCAGCAAGGCCGTATATGTAGGAGGCAGATACAGTGCTACAGGAGGACAGAAGAGATTGCTTTTTAAATCACCACTGCTCTGAGGCAACCAGACGGGTACTAATAATGTGAGCAGGTAGAAGAGGGTATGTTGGGGTATATCTTTCCCTGACCAGCCGCCAGACCCAGATTGAAATACAGATGGCTGAAGCCCTCCGAGTGCAGCAAAATCCTCACGGCACCAGCGGCAACACCGCAAGGCCTAGTCAGCAAATGTGGACTTAAGGCCTAGTAGGACTGCACAGGGTCTCATACAAAGTGCAGGAGGTGGTTACCAGACCTGAACCGGCCCAGAATCACGCTGACCCGAAGTGGCTGCATATAAAGAACTGGAAAGGATCTTGGACAATACACATGGGCTTAGGGGCAGCGCGCCCCAGCTGTCTTGCTGGTAGTGCCGCACAGTCCCCAGCGGTGGGTGCCTAGGTCCAATCCGACCCCTTTGCCCCCACCTGCTGTTGCATCACTGGCCGTTCGGATGCAGCAGAGGGCCACTTAAACATTGACTCTCAGCCGGGAGGGGGCAATCGATGCAATGTTGGGAGCAGGGGACTCAGCCCACCTCACCTCCCTTGTAGGCAAGCTTAGACCAGACAGAGCCTCTGGGCCCAAGGCAGCTCTCGCATTGGGAGTGGAGGGGGCAGGAAGGCAGTAGCCCGTGGCGCTCTGGCTCACCTGGTGGGTGATCGCTGTAGGCAATGGCAGGTCTACCAGCGGTGTTCCCAGGAGTAAGTCACGTGCTCACCAGAGGGGGAAGCTTCATGCGCCCAAGTGGTGTGTAGTATCAGCACCACCAGGCCTCAGCGGCCACCAAAGTGGAGGCCTCTGCAGGCAAGCCCCCAACCAGGAAGGGAATGGCCAGGTGCGTCAGACAGCACACCACCAAATCCGCAGTAAGGGTAGTTGCAGCAGCCTCCTCTGTGCGGGGGCATATGCCTAGTGTGTTGCTTGCAGTATCTCAAGCCACAGAAGGGCAATCAACTTGATAGTAGGAGCCACCACAGGGAATCACTTCAGGAGGGAGATGGTTAGTTTTGGCCAGGATTATTGCTGGATAATGGGGAAGGTGAGCATAGCCTCGCTAGATTGCGTCCACCATCTTGCCATTCCCCCACCCCAAGCCCTGTCTCTGCAGGGAAAAATCTCAGAGAAATAGCTTGTTTCCAATGCAGGACCAGGAGAGCAGTCTTTGCCAGATTTTGGGACTAATTAACTTCCCTTTAGATTAAATGTGTATAAATGTATCTTCTCTGGATGCCCCAAAAATGTTGCATGGACACTATCCTAGACCAACGTTGAACACCGCCTGCACTAAAGTGATCCACCGTAACAGTCAAGGCTCATTTTATACACTTTTTTTTTTTATCTGGAGAAATCATGGTTGCCTTTCTGAAAGCCAGGATAGAGTATTGTAATTGGAGATGTTTCGTTTTTTGGCTATGCTAAGATTTGAGATGGGCCGATACTTCTCCATTTTGCGAGGCAGTAAAGGGTTTTTAGAGCATTACTATAATGTTCATTGCTTAGCGAGATCATTTCCATTAATTTCGAACCCAACTGGTGAAATCTTGCAGCTTTTTGCTGCGACATTTTTCACTGGTTTCTTTTTAGAAGAACACAAACTGTTGTGTATGCAGAAATAATTTAGCAATGTTAAATACACATATATGCAACACACATTATCCCAAAAGTCACAACTTTTTACACAAATGTGGCAAAACAAACTACTTTTCCATAGAGTTTTCCAAATGGCGATGAACAAAAAATAAGAAGCCCCTCTGACTAGTTACGACTTGGAAAAGAAAACCGTTCTCAGAAGAGACCTTTAGTAACGAAGCAAGTTTTAGACGTGGCGAAAAGAGGAGCGACAGCAGCTCATCTGGAAGAGTCGGACGAATAAATTATTAAAGAGTAATTGCAAGTTTTAAACCTAAAACCTAAAGGACTATTGGCTTGGTCAGAGCTTGTTTGGCCAGCGGTGATGTTGCTGCTAAACATCCTCCCTTCCCAGGCATGTGCCTGCTTTGCAGTTTGTATCCAGAGTTTCCCACAGGCCAGCACTTTGTTTCAGTTTGTGCGCCCAGCTCGCTGGTCTTCCTGGCTTAGGCTCGCAGTTGGAAGCATGCGTTGACGCACGCTGTATTTTTTTCCTCCTTAAAGTTGTGGAATCTGCCCGCCCCAGCCAACTCTTGAAGAATGTGCCGTGCCTCGGCGGGGCTCAGGCTTGTTTTGATTCCTCGGTGCACCCGAGGACACCCGCTCGGATTCTTGTTTGGGGCGGCCCTGTGAGTCATGGCTCTGAGCAGCCAGTCAGAGGGACCCTTCCTAGACCTCCACAACACGCACGTGTGCAGAGGGGGGCTCGCTATCTCTCCTGTGGGGGTGTCCGGCTCAGGTGAAAGTTTCCAGCCTAAACAGGATCTCTGTTCATGCCAAGGAAAGAGTTTTAAGAATGAGGTAGTTCATTCCTCTTAGATTTCAGGGATTCCAGTGGGTTGAACACAAGTAATCCACAGAATGACGTCAGGCAGCCATTGTGTACAGAAATTGCACGTGAAACCGTCCTTGGCTCCTATAATTCATACCTAGTTAGGTGTTCTATACAAAAAACTATGCCTTTGGTCTTTTATGCATTTCACTAGTGACCCGCAACGTCTCATACGACTAAAATTGTTAATATAAAATGGTTTGTGAAACTCTGACTTGCGACCGAAACCTTTTGGAGAGTATTATAGAGCCTAGTTTTTTCTTCACATTTGTTTTTATAAATGCCTAGCGTAATCCTAGCCTTGAGGAATAAGTGAGCGCTGTATAAAAGATTTTGATTATAACAGGACCATTCTCAATATAAGTAAGATGTTGTACATTGAAGAGTGTGGGGTCTGAATGAGATCACTTTAATGAAAAAAAAGGCTTGTGATCAGGATCAGCACTAGTTGTATTGCATCTAGAAGAGTAGCTCTCTGAAGTGGCCACACTAGTATCGAGGCACTACATAGATGCTGAAATAAACGTGGAAGTTGAACCTCTTTCTAGTGTTCAAGGCTGTTGATTGAATTTGTTTAATCTCTGATAAGTGCTTGGAGCTCTTGGACCCTGATATACTAAAGAACTAGCATTCAGCCACACAACGCAGCCGCCATGGACCGACCACCACTGCGTACACTTCGCCATCAACAAACCCAAGGCACCCAAACCAGCCCCACGCCCACTACAAAGGAACTTGAGCGAGGTTACCGATGAGCAACTTAACTCCACCCTCACCCAAGACAACCACACCTGGGCACCCGACGCAAACGACACAGCCAGAGAATTCCACACCTGGATCTCCGACTGTGCAGAGTAGCTCGCCCGCAACCCTGACAGACAACGCCACAGGCTGCGTAGTTCACCACCGCTCTCCAAGAAGCCAGATGCACCTGCAGACGCCTGGAGAAAAACTGGAGAAACATCAAGACAATCGAAAACCACACCACCTACAAGGACGCCATGACGGACTACTACAACCAGATCAGAGCCACCAAGAGGAACTTCATCCACAACAAAATCCTGGCCAACTCCACCAACTCCAAGGAACTTTTCAGTGTCGTTCAAGAATTCACCAACCCACGCAGCGAAGCCACAGACATCACCCCATCCCAAGACCTCTGCTACAAGCTTGGAACCTATTTCCACCTCAAGATCAAAAACCTCTACGACAACTTCATCTACCATCCACCAGACATCACAGACGGCCCATCTCGCTCCTCCCCTTCGCAGCCAAAGTTGCAGAGAAAACAGTCAACAGGAAACTGACATGATTCATTGAAGAGAACGCAGTCCTCGACCCGTCTCAATCGGGCTTCTGAAGCAACCACAGCACAGAAACCGCCCTACTCGCCGCACCAGATGACATCCGCACCCTCCAGGACCAAGGCCACTCCGCAGCCTTCATCCTACTCGACCTATCAGCGGCCTTCGACACCGTCTCCCACCGCACGCTAGTGGCTAGACTACATGACGCAGGCATACAAGGAACAGCCCTGGACTGGATCCGATCATTCATCACCGGAAGAAGCCAAAGGATCAGACTCTCTTCCTCTCCGACCCCACGAAAATCACCCGTGGAGTCTCACAGGGTTCATCTCTGAGCCCCACCTTCTTCAACATCTACATGGCCCCCCCCTCGCAGCCATCGTCCAACAACACGGCCTCAACATCGTATCCTATGCCGACGACACCCAGCTCATCTTCTCCCTCACCAAAGACCCCACCACTGCCAACCTCAACTTCCAGAAAGGAATGCAAGACGTTGCAGTCTGGATGACTAACAGCTGCCTGAAGCTCAACGCCGAGAAGACAGAAGTCCTCGTCATCTGTACCACCCCTTCTGCATGGGACAGCACATGGTGGCCGACTGCCCTCGGAAGCCCACCAGCCCCTCAGACCATGCCAAGAATCTCAGCATCGTACTCGACTCATCACTCACCATAAACTGACAGGTCAACGCTGTAACCTACAACTGCTTCAACACCCTCCGCAAGACCTTCAAGTGGATCCCCCCTGAGTCAAGGAAGACAGTCACCCACGCACTTGTCACTAGCAGACTGGACTATGGACACGCACTCTACGCCGGCATCAACAAGTCCCTACTCTGCAAACTCCAGACAATAACGAACACCGCCGCCAGACTTTGCATCCCCCGACACGAACACATCAGTCAACACCTACGAAGTCTCCACTGGCTCCCCGTGAAGAAAAGAGTCACTTTCAAAATCCTCACTCACGCCTACAAATGCCTACACAACAACTGACCCAAATGTATCAACAACAGAATCCACTTCCATGTACCCAAAAGAAACCTCCCATCATCCAACCTCGCACTGGCCGAAACCCCGCGCATCGCCAGAGCAGGTGGAAAATCCTTCTCTTACATTGCAGCCAAGACCTGGAACAAGCTGCCGGCTGACATCAGACGTGCCCCCTCCCTGAACACCTTCAGGAAGACCCTCAAGATCTGGCTCTTCGGCAATACAGATCTGCAGACCCCCCTTCCCCCCACTACCCCCCTCCCCCCGCGCCTTGAGACCCTCACGGGTGAGTAGCGCACTTGCCATTCCCTGATTGATTGATTTTATAATAAAATTCATGTTGACAAAATTTAAATATGAAATTTATAGGCACTAGCCATGATCTTAAAAAAATACTAAAATAAGTAAATGTGGGAGGTTGGGAAATGTGTATTTCTTTACATCACGGACGGGGACAGTGATATTGTGGATTTTAATATGGGCTTACTAGCTCATCAGTCACATACCATTCATCAGCAAGAGCAATGTTCAACGTCGGGACCACATCAATACTAACCACATACTCAACGACTGTCAGTCTCACTTCAGATCATGCTGCAGTACGAAGACCCCCAACCTTACACATCTTGGACAATGCCCTCCTACCATCGATGATGACCCCTGCCTCCTGATACTGCTGGAACTTTCAGCTGCCATGGACACAGTCGAGCATCCCCCCCTCATGCACCCTGGAAATTCACCAGCAGGTTCCTTTCCTGGTTCCCTTCTTACCTCTGCAACTGTCACCCGTTTATTCACGTGGGCACATCCAGGTCACAAAAGTGGAGTACCCCAGGGCCCCTACTCTCTCATGCCATCTTCAACCTATACGTGGAATTGTTTGGTGCTCTGCTTTCATATAAAAGTATCAAGATTCAGCACTATGCTGATGATGCAGAAAAACAAATGTTACTTACCTGTAAACTGTGGTTCTCCAGTATTGGTGTCTTTCATAGATTCACATGCTTGAATATTCCCCGTCGTCGAAGTGGGAGTTCCACGGTACATAAAAAGCAATAAACCTCATGTATATAGATACATACATAAATATATAAGAATAAAATACATGTATAAATAAACATCAAATAGTTTAAAATAACACACCAAGTCAAAAGTACCATAGGATAACATTGACACATAGGAAAGCATTGAATAAAAGTAATCACTTTACTGACCTATCCATGTTGTTTTTATAGTCCAAACTCCAGCCAATCAGGCGCAAGCACCCTCTAGAACTAGACTATAAAAACGACATGGATATGTCAGTAAAGTGATTCCTTTTATTCAATGCTTTCCAATGTGTCAATGTTATCCTATGGTACTTTTGACTTGGTATGTTATTTTAAACTATTTGATGTTTATTTATATATGTATTTTATTCTTATATATGTATGTATCTATATACATGAGGTTTATTGCTTTTTATGTACTGTGGGACTCCCACTTCGACGACTGGGGATATTCAAGCATGTGAATCTATGAAAGACACCCCAATACTGGAGAACTCTACTTGAAAGTCTCCTCTGCTTCAGATATCCAGCACCTTAAACACTGCTTGCACATCACCTAGACCCGAGACACAAACCAACCAAGACACAATTCCTGTTATTTGCCAGAAGCAATAAAGACGACTCAGTACAAACCTGGCTCAATGACATGAACCATGACGGCTTCAAATCCCAACATTCACCAAATGCGAACTCACTTGGATTTATTCTGGATATCTCCCTCAGATACCACCTTGTCAAAAAAAAAAAGTGTGGTACTAGTTATCTTTTCTAAAGAAAGTCAATCCATTTCCTCCAGAAAACGACTTCAGATCTGCTGTTCAAGTCTTTGTACTCCTGCGTCTGGATAGTGGTAATGCCATACTTCATGGCCTCCCTGACTCCACACTGGCACCCCTTAGTGGCATCCTTCACGCTGCAGCACATCTTATCATTGGCATGAAATGATATAATCACACCATTCCTCTCTACCCCCTTAAGATGGAACTCTATTGCCCTTCCCCACCAGGCTGCATCGTCTTAAGAACTTGCTGCATCATTAATAAAGCCATCTCAACCAGCAGCGCGCTTATCTTGCAGACAAGCTCATCATCTCTGGTGAATTGCAGCACACGTGCAACCAGGATCACCATCAGACTGCAGAGTAAAAACGATAAAAAAGAAAATACAAGACAGGAGGCATTTTCCATCCTTGCACCCAGAATCTCGAACATCCCAGTATGCAGCAGGACTGCCCCAACACATCTCCAATTTCAGAAAGAGTAATTATGTATGTAGATATAAGCTTTCATCTACAACAAGCAGCCATAAGATGCTCAAAATGACACTATTAATAATTGCTGCTATAACTTTTTGCTTTCAACAACTCATGAGATCTTGCCATGTGAAGGATATAGTTTCAGCAAACATAAGCCTATCTCTGAACTTGTCTACAAAACAAGCTGAAGTAGAAAACCAAAATAAAATTAAAGTTTCAGTGAAAGCTGGTAATTAGTCGCCTTCCAACTACCTCGTGCCTTAAAAAAGAAAAAAACCTCAATCTTGTTTTGTGGAATAGAGCATTAATCTATCTTTTCTCATGAATAAACATTCTAATTTCGAAATGGAGATCTTCAAATACATGTTATGTAGCTCCACAAGCCTAAATGTCCTTTAATTTTACCATACAAGCAACAAGTTAGAGGGGACTAAGGCATCCATTTTTATTTTCACACAAATCTTCCTGACTAAGGTTCCATCACGGTATCGAGACCTATGAAAAACATCAGAGAACACTTAAGCTGCGACTGTATAGGCTGCACCTCGATCTCCAATCATAACAAGTAGAGTGTCCTGTGCACAATTCTTCCGGCACCTGCTGCCATTTCGAGCCGCTGTTCAACAGATCCAAAACGTATAAACTATGGAAAGGTGTACCAGACCGCACAGTACTTTGATATGGATACTTACTATGGTATCGATTATGGGGCTTGATGATGCCCGTTGGAATTCGTGGCATTCCATAGAATAGCTGGAACATCCTATGTGGAGGACTTTTCATCCAAATCACTATGGATGCAATACTAAGTTATTAAATCCCAGAAATACATTGCTATATACATATATTTGGAGTCCTGATGAAGTTCCAGGAGTGTGTGAAACAAAACGCGTTGGCTGGATTTTAACGTTTATACTGAGGAATAATAATAAAGAAGATAATTTAAAATCTATACTGAATTTTGAGTCTTTCCTGGTGCACCTTCCCATAGTTTATAACTTTTGAAAAACCTCTTCTCATCCAGAGGCTGTGTTGCAACAGCACCACAAACCCATTATTATGGACGACTTATCTTCCTGAACCGGTCTTCAATATGCGCTTCCCACATATGGCATCTCTACAGGGTCTAGCATTAAATGATGGGAGCCCTTTGAAGTTAAAATCACGCTCCATGAACAATGCAGTTGAAAAGGGCATCTTCTCTTCCTGACCCTCTGTTATCTAGGTCCTTCCCATATGTGTGGCATCTGTACAGCCTTTTGATGTCATAACCCTCGCGCCACCAGCCAGACCTAAGTTCCAGAACTTGACGCTCAGTACATCATTTTCTGGTCTTTCTGACTTTCTGAGTTTGTACATTTCCTTCCAAATGTGAAATTCGTGGTTTTGATGAAGAGTTGAGATGCAACTACTCTTGTCCTGTGCTCCCATTGGGTTCCCTTCTTTGTTGCAGATATTCAGCAGCCTCTTCACAACTGTCCACTTTCATGTTGGGTTGAGCATTGGGACTACGTGCAACATTAAACTATGTACAATACTTGCTTGTATGTTAGCCAGAGCCAGCAGTGCTGATAGGATACAGGAACAAACGATGTGCTGTGACGAGCCACAAATGAGGGACATCTTAAATATTTGTCAAGCCCATACCACCATGTTAAATAACAAGGCTTTTACGTTCTCTTTCCTAGCCGGAAGGCTGAGCTTTTGTTACCGCTTGTGCCTTCTACCATTCATTTTTGATCGGTAGGACTACCCTAAATTGTTAATGCCGTTTTGAAAATTTTCACAAACTCTGAGCTCATGTTTTCCATTGTATTCTTTCTGGACACTCTTACCGGTATACTTGCCCTTAAACTGGTGTTGTAGCCTGCTTCTAGCACTCGCCACAATGAAAGCACCGGCTCATGCCCCCCGAGTGTCACTGCACCTCTGCTGAGACTATGCACAAAGCACACATCCTCCAGGTCTTCCTGCTTTCCTGGCTGGTGACAATCTAGAATAACTCCTTTTGTAGCTTTTGGAGGTGAGTTGCATAGTAGAGACCACCAATCCTCAATTCAAAGCCTGTTCAATTTTGTACCAGTAACTTCCTTATTAATCCTTCTGCCCGACTTAAACCTTGATTATTAGAAAGAGGGTGGCCTTCTCTGTTCTACAATGGTATTTTGTCAGGCATTTTACATGGAATATGTAGGCTTCCCTTTACCTAGACTGCACCACCGGTCTCCAATATGGGAGATTGTGCATAATAGCATAAACGCACAACAATGGCAGTGGTCTTCTGATCCCTGCAGTCTTCCTTAAAAGACTCTTGTATGTGAATGAGTGACAGGCACCAGTGCTACTTAAAAATAAAATCCAGTGCACGCTGTCTCGCTCAGTAGTGGTTTGCAAATTCAGCCTCTGATTTGTGTGTCTTTTTAGGGCTTGCCGACATCTTGATGTATCCTTTCAGCCTAGTGTTTTCACGATCCACAGAACTTTCCATGTATACCTCCATTTAAGGGTTGTACATAGACATGATTGTTTCTCTACCTGCGCTGCGTTTTGCTTGGATTAGACACGTGTTGCACAGAAAGGGCCTTCAGTCAAGCACCCATCGCGTTGGTAGAGTACAATGTCTCGGTAGATTGTCTCCACTCTTAAAGACAGTTGTCCGTTTCAGTGGTGTTCCAACCAGTACTTGATACCGTTGATTCTTAAACTTTCTTGTTTTGAACTCTTCAAATCCAATTCGATGCAACATGTATGTGAGTAATACAGTGACTCGGGGTGTGAGGCAAGTAGGTTAGCCTGCACCTCAAAGATTTTAAACTCCAGGTTTGGGTCTTTGTGCATAACATTTAGAAACCATATAGTTGAGCTCTTTAAAAGCCTTGAATTAACAAAAGTGTCTCAGCATCTTGTGGACGTGGT
The DNA here is from genome assembly GCF_964204655.1 of Triturus cristatus. Classification (NCBI taxonomy): domain Eukaryota; kingdom Metazoa; phylum Chordata; class Amphibia; order Caudata; family Salamandridae; genus Triturus; species Triturus cristatus. Next base: position 63,164,313 of record NC_140595.1, read on the forward strand.
GATGCTCTTAGTCAGCAGGTGGGTAGATGCTGATAGATCACAGGTCGATTGAAGACTGCAAGAATATGAGTTTTCAACTTGACGCCTCCTCCTTCCCACGTCTGTTTCTTGTTCAGAGCTTCCTTGTGTGGTACCCTGAATCAGTGCTTATACAATGGACTGCAGCAAAAGCGGATGAATCATCTGGTGAGAATTCTTCCTGTTGTCAGTGGGAGTCACAAGTAGAACGACTAAAAACAAGCCAACTAAATAAAGCACGTTGATGCCTGAAGACAAGTTCACACCCTCTCTAGCAATAGCACAACACTCCCTAACTTAGCAACGAGCAGAGGAGTGTTGAACCAGAGGTGTTGTATGTGGTGAACATGTTATAGGGCGGGCCCCTGTAATTATGAGGCATGGGGTGTCTAATTTAGCTGCACGTTGACTAAATTAGATGCCAAAAAGGCAAACTATGCAGTGTAATGCGGCACATGGTAACTAACTGGGCAAAGATTTCATCTCGTTGTCAATGTAACTCCTAAATAAGGCAGCAGCAGCATAAAAATCACCAGTTAACATTTGAAAATGGCTTTCCACCGCAAAACTTGTGGAGGTGTTTTAATAACTTTTGATTCAGAATTTTTTGTTGTTGAAACCTGACAATATGATGTATTACGTGACAATTTCATATTGATGCGGTCAGCAAAGCTGCTGCAGAATTGCATAATTCCAATGGCCCTACGTATACATGGTGTAAACGGGTAAAAAATGGCATTTGGTGCAAATTTTGCTGGTCAACATCGTTTCAACATTGTTTACAAGTACCTCACCATAAGATACTGCTCCATCTGTTTGTAGTACTTTCTACATCAGTTAGTAGTTGGGCTTCACTGCACCATAACAATCAAGAGGTAGTGTTCTGTGACACTACATCATTTTTGTATGTACAATACTATGGATTTGAGACAAAGGCCATGCTTCGTATCCTTCAAAAGGGTATATGTAAGGGCGCGTCAGTCACTGGACCACAGGTTTATGGGTGGATGGTTGGGGATCCCTCTTAGATTAACTGCATACATAATGTGATCTCAAAAATCGATTTCTGGGCATTCTGGAAATCCATCGATATCCCTCTGTTCACAATAGTAGCATTTAGTAGTTTTTTTTTTTTACTGGAATGTAAAAGTAAGTTTATGGTGATTTCAGGTTTTAATTTGCTGTAGATAAGTTGTGTTACCCATAGTCATCGGTCGAAGTCTAGTTGTCTTTCCGTTAACGGACAAGCCAGCCCTGATCACGACTGGACTATACGCTGCTTCTCCTCCAAGGCTTCATCGACTTTGAACTCCTGTTCTTTCAAAGCATTGTTCAGCTCTGGACCATACAACCCTTGCCCTTTACTATTCCTCTGGCTTAACCTCACTTTAGTTTTGTCGTTTTTTTCCTCCCATTGTGGAGTTCCTGTATTCTTCCTTGGTGCTTCGAAACTAGAGAAATGTAGCTCTTTACAAAAACGATGATAGTACCTCAAATTCACCTCGCTTTAGCTTGGCTTCAGTCACCTACACTGCGTTTGGAATGGTTGCTGCACATTGCATACCATGCTTATCCATGTGAATTTACCATTTGTAAGAAGCCTAGGGCTTTGTTACTCTTGAAGCAGGGCACCAGCGGGTTCACCCTGGTGAGGCACAAACTAGGTGAAACCGTTCTCAGATTTGGACTCTGATCTTTGAGGTCCCCATTTTTGCGTGGCATTTGTGCCTGAAATGATTCCTCCTTGATTTAATGCATTTACTAAAGTATGCATGTACTTTTCCGTATAATTGGATTAGTCGGTGAAACTCTTCGCAGATAGCTAGAGCTGCCTGCATGGCCTGTTCATAAAGGGGGTGATTCTTTCTTTTCTACAGCATGTTTTTATGGGCGTAGCACAAACGAGTGCACATGTTCTGTTTCCATGTGAACTCCTATTCATATGTTATGTCAGATGAGTTTATACTGCTCTTTTCCACGGCTCTGTGGTGTTCAGGAATCCTCGCGGCCTACGGTTCAGATGCAGAGTACAAGTGGTATTTGAACTTTTTTGGGGTGTATTTGCTTTATAAACCCTCTGCAGACGCACCTTTCTTAAACGACCCTAACTGTGGTCTACGGGTGCGGGAAGGACTTTTTCAAGGCCTGGAGTTTGGCTGTCCACCTCTCCAGGCGGAATACTTGCATATAAAGATTTGGGTCGGGTGGAGGAAGGGCCGCCCGCCCTACTGTAAACAGGCGCACCTCCGGCCACACCTGTTTACCTAGGGACGCTTTAATTAGCTTTTTGTTTCTCCACAGACTTGTTGGAAGTCAATACTCCAGTCCGCTGCATTTCATTTTGGGCCCCTCTCTGCCAGCAAGGCCTCAAGGGATTGCGCCTCAAAAGTGGCCTTGGCATATTTGTAGAGTGGCTATTATTCCCTTTAATGGAACTGGGTTGTGAGCGTATTGTATAATCTGCATGTTGCTCAGCCCTTCAGAGCACGCCGCCTTCGGCCGAGTGCTGCAGTAACCCGCCCTGGCTTCCAGAGTTGTTTAAACCTGAAAATCTTCACCAACGTGTTCGCTCAGACAGCAACCTTTCCAGGAGGTGGGCTTAAACACCGAGCGCAAGCCAAGTTCCAGGCAGTAATGTGTCCTTTTTTACATTAATTTAACTTTTAGGTTTTTTGCACGGCTTACTTTTGACTGTGAAAACTCGAGTTGCATTTTTAACAGTTTTATATAGCGCGAACATGACCAGAATCGGGTATCGGAGCGCTTTACATAGCACCAGTTGCATTACATGAGGACACATTCATTTTTGTTAGGCGCGGGGAGATTAAGTGATTTGCCCAGAAACACAGGATGTTCAGTGTCATTGCCAAGACTCGAACCCAGTTCCCCAGATTCGAGGTTGACCCCCTAGCCGTTAGGCCAACTCCTCTCCCCTTTACTGTCGGCCACTGAACTCTCACTGTAAACTAATCCTACAGAAGTGAAGTAGACTGGCCACGCTTCCAGAACCATGTGTTATGAACTTATTTATTTAAGTTGTTTTGGGTAGCGCTAAAACATGCGCCTTTTCAGTCTTTTCAACGCGCTACACGGTGGATTTGGTCGAAGCGTCAGCCCATTCATTCTAAAAACTCCAGACTTATGGGTTGGTTGAGGCCGTCTTCCTAGAAGCAAGACCTGAGATCTCCAGTCTTGTGAATGGAGGTCACCACTGGGGGAAGAAAGCTGGGAGTTGCCCCAGTCTGTGACTGGTGTTCTAAAGGAGTTTTTAGGTCTCACCTGACCCAGCGCATGCGCTGGTCTGGCGAGACATTTTGTGAGGGCTCCAAAAAGTGCTACCAGGCCAGCCTAGAGCTACAGTGCATGTGCGCGCGCCGCTCTTTACCGCGATTACTTTCACTTTCGCGGCCGCTTTGATGTTTGATCGCGATCACTTTCACGGCCGCTTTGATGTTCTCCGTGAGGCTTCAATAGATTGCAGTAGTTAAAACAAGCATTGGCATAGCCAATAGGTCTCGTTTTTGGGACCGTATAAGTGTTTAGTTATGCAACTGTTGCATGGCTAAACACTTATAAGGTCCCAAAGGCGAGACCTATCGGCTATGCCAATGCTTGTTTTTAAAGTGATGTCTTTTCTGAACTTGGGCTGTGTCTGGTTGGTTCCAGAGATGGTTCTGTTTCGAATCCAGTAGGGTTTGCAAGTGGTTGTAGATTGCCTTTTCTGTGCCCAAGTATGGAGAAAAGAGCACCTTTATTTGAACTCTCAGATGGAGGCCTTGTTCCTGTTCTCTGCTGAGCCTACACCCTACATTTTTACATTGATGCCTCTGTGGGCCGGACTGTGGACCTGAAGCTGACATGTGCAGCACAGAAGTAAATGTAAGACATGGTAATAGCCTCCCCATCATACTTCTCTTATCTGAGGATCATTCTTCAGTGCCATATCATAACCCTAAGGGATTCATTGTTTCAATGTCCTGTCATAGTCTGACAAACGTAAATGTATCTGCCTCAGGCTGTGTGATAGAAGTGTGAACGGTGTGTTTCCTGCCCACAGCTCTGCTCCTCGTCATCTTTGTGGTGTTCTTTCACCACACTCCACAGGCATGAAAACGTCAAAAGATTCAGTGCCTAACTGTCTGTCTCACTAAAGGTCTTCGGCCCTTTCGGCCAACAGTCACGGAAGGTTTTCCACCCCAGTTCCACGGACTGACCACCTGCCAAAAGGACACTGTTTTGGGGGTAAAGGCCTGCACTTTGAGGCTCTTCCTTTTAGCACCGTCTACCATTGCAGAGTTGTCAGTATCCTAGTGTATAAGATGCATAAAATATCGAACCTGTTCGACACCCTCACCTACATCTGCTGCTCATCCTCCTCCCTGCTTAGCTTCTCCGCTCTTGCAGCGACTATCTGACGGCTTGAACAACTTAAAAAAATAAAAAAAAATTTAAAAAGTAACATTTTAAAAAAGTGTTCTCATGCATGAGAAACTGCCGACATATCTTTAAAAGACCCTACACATTTTAGGCTCTATATATAATTTTTTTGGGAGAATGTGCATTAAAAACACTTGCTTTCAGTCCAACTAAAATGTTGTACACATTAGAAGGTGCTCTGCTAGTTTGTACAGTGAATGGGCGTGCAGGAGACACAATTTATGTTTGAGGCTGAAATATGAAAGTGTATGAAGTCCAGACTAGAGCAGGTTTGTTCTCCATGAGACCCCGCATTGGTCACTTGGGGCAGTAAGGCTCCCGATGCCCGGCGGTTCTCTTGGACCTCGACAGACGTTCCTTGGAAGCCAGGCATGTCATGGGTGATGGTAGGCGTTGCCACACTGCTTCCCAGAGCAGGAAAGGGGCAATCGGAAGAAGTGGTTTTATACTTATAACTGACCCCCTTTAAACACTTCAGTATTACGACTGCCCATGATGAGAAACAACACATTTTGAAACCATAATGAAGCTTTCTAGTTGCATAATATTTAGTGATGCGACGGTACTGGACTCTATAGGTTCAACCCTTGCAAGTAAATGTGAGCACACAGCCGCTCAGTCTGCGTGTGAGAAAGTACTCTTGTATGAGAACACACTATGTACAGCCTACAAATGGTGCCTGACCAATGACTTGTCATTAAGAATTTGAGCGTCTATGATTGTGGAGCTAGTAGAGCGCCAATGAACTGTGCAGCTGAATATGAACCCCTATGTCTGCAATTCCTCTAGAAGGCACGTGTGCATTGCGGTGGAATACAAGCCCCTGAACTACTGAGCGTTCAATCCGTGGAGGAGGTTAGGACTAGGCCTCTAAATGGAAACCCCTACATCACAATTAATGGTGCCAGTGGAACAGGAGAGGTTTGTGCAGCTAGACTACCCTGCCCCCGTTAATCTAGAGCCAGTGGAGGAGATGAAGACAGTGTGACTGAACCAGAACTTTCTGTATCCTGGTGTGTAGCCATATAGTGGACATGGCCTGCACACCTGAACAAGTAAGGTAACCCTTCAACTCCACATCACCAAGGACACAGACTAGCACCCTAGATTTTCATTTGTAACTAGCCTGTCCAGCCTGGGACCTCTGGTCATGATTCGCTTGTTTATCAGATTGAACAAAGAACAATAAAAGCAATGATTGTGCGGGGAGCTCAGACTGAAGCATTGCATCTTTGACGATATGGAGACTGCAGTCAATGAAGGGAACACAAACGGTGCAGCTGCTTTGGATCCCATGCAGTGGGGAGCACAGCTTGCCTCCATTAATATGTATGTACATAGAGCGTTGAACGCATCACATTGGCTCAGGATACACAGGTACACCCCAGCGATCTCTGTGGAGAAATGACCACCCTCCACAGGAGTCCGCGTACATTTCCTAATCAGATACATGGCAGTGTACTCTGGTATGTAAGTACACTAAAGAAGTGATTTTCCAACTGACTGGATGAGTGGTGGTCACTGACCATTGCCTTAGATGCGGCATTATAAAAGAGCTGTTGACTTGCCTTTGGAATGCCCACTCCACATGTGCTAAATTCGTTGGAAGAAAGTTTGCACTACTTTTTTAGCGGAAGTAGGACGAGATGTCTAGGAGTTGAAAAACATTGCAACTGGATTGCTTTCGCCCAGGGGTCTCCAGCCCTTTCTGTAATAGGAGCTACTTCAAGTCAGTGAACAGCCTGAGCTACTAATAAGTGTTGTAACCTTGACCACGATTAGTGGCCACCATAAGCAAGATTACCACAAGTGGTCACCTTAATACATCAGGGAGGGTTGCCAGCAGTAATGTAAAAAAGTTTGTCAATTTGCATTGCTTCTATATGGCCAATACATAGCCATAGTTGCTATGCCCCTGGTACCAAGGAAATAAGTTTAGATATAAGTATCTCCAATGTTGCATGATTTATCTCTCAAATATCCGTTTTGTATATATTTTGGAAATTCAGCCACTTGTCTCCAAACATAAGGTTATGAGTTTTGAAAATACATACATTTCATCTTGTAGACAATTTTTAATTTAATAATATACATATATTCATTCAACAAGGCAGTGCTTATAATTAAGTCACCTGGGCTGCACACATGAGAGCCACTTACAGGTCGAAGGAAAGGTACTAGTAGCTCATGAGCTACTCATTTGAGAACCCTGGTTTAGGCCAACTAGAGCAGCCTTTTATGGGGTCTCTGTCTGAAAACATTTTTTGCGTACAAAAAAGTGATGGGATTAATGATTGAATTAATTACAGCTACTGGTAATTACTCAGGGCTGCATCCCAGTCCATTTTTATTTTGCACACAATGCTAACTCAGTTTGGACCCAGCTATATGCAAATCAGTCTTGACCCTACTCCCCATGGGAATAGGCCATCCTGAACTGCCAAGCCAGGTCCTCAACCAGACACAAGCAACCCAGGGCCGGTTTTACCCTACTTAGGACTCATCAGCCAGGCATATCTTGGTTCCAGTGGCACACTGTGCCTCTCTGTGCATACCCGTCCCATTTAAGGCGTCACAATGAAGTATACGAAAACGTTTGGGCTGGACTGTTCCATTGGAGCTGTGTACCTTAAGTGAAAAACATTTATCAGTATTGGTATAGCTCCTTCATCCGATAGCCTGGCACTTGGCACCCTTTATGGTTCCGAATCCCAGGTTCCGGCTGTGTTCGTTGTAAGTGCTTTGAGATGTTCGTGGCAAGGGCAGGTGCATCAGAGCCCATGTGTGCGTCAGCACTGAAAGGGGGCAGGGGTACATCCGGTGGGTGCAGGTGCGCATCAGTGTATCGGCTTTGTGGTGCATTTTTGTGAGTCAGCATTGAAAGGAGACATCAGGGGGTGTTGGGCGTGTGCGTACTGAATCCCCTGCCCTGACGCACGCTCCGCACGTCCCTGGCAGAGGGGATGCAGTGCGGATGCCCACGCCACGCTGCCGCCCACTGGCACGAGCTGAAAGCATGACTTCTCCTTCCTTGCCCAGCCCCTGCCTCCCTCACCTTCAGTACGGGAGCCGCGAGGGCTGCACGAGCTTGCGGCGCGTGGCTGCGTCCTTACGCACTGCCGGAATTACTCGCGGCGCGCGCGCACGCGGCGCCTGACTCAGAGCTTCATTAATTGAGAAGGACCTGCTTACTCAGAGCTCCAGGGGCGCTCCTGTTACTCAGCCACACGTTAACCCTCTGTCTGCCGGCCGGCGTCTCTTCCACGGCTTGAATGGGTCTTAGATTTGTAGTGGAATAATTTAGACGCTCTGCTGAGCCTGGGAGACAGTGAGGTCACACCATGTGCAGTTCACTGTAGTGTGGACATTTAACTCTACAGCGCATCAAGGGATTGCCAAGATTTGAATTGTTTGTATTTTTTGTTGTGCAGCCTTTTGTAAAGATTGCAAAGCTTTTCGAATGACCAATTCCCTGTTTACAAAAGATCTGTAGCAGATTATCACACAAAACATTACTCTGCAGAAGTAACTTTTTAGCAATTTTTTTTGTTCATTCTTATTGTACACAGAGACGCTTCCTAACGGGTGAACTTTCGAGAAAAACTCTTCATAAATGTTTTTGGCTTGATTTATTTAGATTACAGTGAAAATTATCTTGCCAGGTGGTGAAAGGATTTTGCAAAGTGGAAAAAAAACTTTGATGTGGTAAAGATGGACAGCGAAATTTAGCGCCATTTATAAAGGGCAGGAGTTAAAAACTTTGCTGCTGGGAAAAAAGTGCACACCTGTAATTAAAACCATCAACTTTTTAGTGAGTCCTCGTATTATTTCATAGCAGCAAAATGCCACTTATGCCCCTCGAGCGCCGTTTACATTCAGTGTGAATGCTGTAGTACAGTAGCTACACTGTGCGTCTGTTCCATCATGCAGTTTGAATGTTGTTGGACACTGGCCTTGCATAACATTCTCTTTTGTAAGAAAGATGTGGTTTTACGTTATTGAGACAGAAATAGCAAACCGAAGGGTCTGGCATTTTACTACTGAAAAGATTTGCATTTTGATTATTGAACTCTATTTTGTCCCTACGAACCTCAAGATTTTGTTGGAAGTGGATAATTGTTTTTTTTCTAAGGTATGACATAAACGGGTGAGTGGTTTCAATCCCCCTCGAACCTGCCTAAATGTATACGTTGCACTCTAACATATGGTCCCTTCATCAGCTTATTTATAGAAGTAATGTAACCCCCAGTTAAAAACTGAAAAAGTTTTCTTTTTTACTACTGGTCGTGCCTGCAAGATTAACACTAGGAACCGAGACTGACCCAAACCAATTGCCTTTTCAGAAATAGCCTATATTTAAGTGTTTTTATAGTTTGGGTCTACTACTCAGATAAGTTTATGTAGATGGGAAAACACTGAAAAGTAGTTTGTCTTGGGAAGAAGAGGACAGATCTTGAATTTCCCCCTGAGGAGATGTTATCTAACAAAACTGTAGTGACTACAAACTGCTTTCTTGATGTATTTATCTGCTGTCTTACTTCCTCCTACACTATTCTACAATGCCTTACCTATTCCGCCCCTACTGTCTCATGCAGTCAATAGAAAGATTTGCCTTGTAGTTGACTGTGACCAGCCTAAAATGCCTTCTAAGGGGAACAACATTGTAATAATGATCAGACTGGACTAAAAACGAGTCTCGAGACCACACAACACAGCACAATCACATTATAAACCGGTCAGAAGCACCGGGCTCTCTATGTACATGCCGTAATCAGCTACTATAGGACAATCAGTGTAATAAAACACTTCTTTTCCAGTTCTACTTAATTTCCTTTTTCAAGCGGAACAAGCTCTACAGCAGGGGTCTATAACTTCTTCTGTAGTAAGAGCAACTCGAGGTCAACGAAAATTGTCCAAAGCCACCGATGTCATTAGTGTTGTAATAGTGACCACAGCAGACATGTTTTCATTAATAGGCACCCAAAGCAAAATTTCCGTCGGTGTTCACCTCGGTACATGATATGAGGCAGGAGTGCCAGCAGTAATGTAAAAAAGACTGCCAATTTTGAATGCCTTTAGGTGGGTAATACAGAACGGCTATAACCAAGGTGATAATATTGATTAGAAATCTCCCCAACGCTAAATGACCTTTCAACTCAAACTTCAGCTTTAAATATATTTTGGAAACTGATCCATCATCAGCTTATGAGTTCTGTAAATACGCATTTTCATCTTGAATACACGCATTTTAATTTAGGTATACATACACCAATTCAGCCAAGCTAAAACTTCAAATTGCGTAGGCTGCGCTGGACAAAGGAGAGCTAGTTGCAGGTAGCTAGAAAGCTACGTGTAGCTCGGTAGCTACTTGTTGTGAAACCTGGTTTACAGGTTAGCAACCACTCGTGTTGAAGAGGGCAGCAAAGGCATATAACAGGCTAGGCTCTACAAACCCAACGGCGCTCTCCGGCACTACAGCAGCATACATCTTAATAGCATTTGCCGACACATGGAAGAGTATGATGGGCACAATATTGCATCATAGTGTGTTTCCCACATAGGGATGCTGTCTGGAAATATATCTGCATAGGGCAGCGTGTATACAACCAACCACCCACATCAATCAAACACCAAGATTTTTTAGCACAAGCATTCAGCATGGGATAGAGTATACATTATACTTTCACATCGACCAACATGAGCATCACTAAATTATTGATTTAGTATTGCATGTGTAAAGTGCTTCTGAACTATACTGATGGTGTTGGTGTGCTATATACATTCAGATATCATACCTTTTTTTAATTTGGTTGCATAATTATCCTAAACTCAACATATTTGCTGATTTAAAAAAAAACATTTGAATACTGCAAACAGGAGTATTGTTTCATGGATAAAATTGGCAAAAAATATATTTGTTTTCAAACTCTAAAAAGAGCAGTAGCTCAGTAAATCAGAGTATCTTGCGCAGTTAACAAGGACAAAGCTTGGTGGGTGTAGGTTGAGCAAACTTAACTTCGACTCAGATATTCCCATGTGTGTAGGTGCAAAGGTTCTTCAACCAAAAAATGTCTCAAAGTTAGGGATATCTGAGAGCACATGGCCATTTTTCTATTATTATAGCATTTTTACTACATTTACATTAGTGCGTCTCATCCTAACATGATCCTTGGCTAAAATTGCCATGTGCGTGAAGAAGACAACTCTTTTCGTTTGTTTGCACCAATATCTTGTTGAAAGCACCAGTGGTAGGTCTGTGCTAATGATGACAATCGGTGCTTTTGATGTCTTGCACAGTGCAGATGTGCTCTTCTTAACACTTTCCAGGAGCAAGGGAGGATTTGAGTGATCTTGTATAAGCTAGTTTTCATAAAGTTTTTCAAAGTTGGTGATAAACCCCCCCAAGACATATCTAGCTTGATTATTCATTCAGGAATGGATTAAATATAAAAAAAGGTTGTTGGGTGCAGTCTGTGACCTTGTCACAGTTGTGGTGTGGAATAACCTTTTATTGTCAGGCCCTCCTCATCCATGAGGGTGTCTGAAGCCTGCTTCTATCACCCTTACTGAAAGTTTGGAGAGCTAATCAACGGCTTGTTGATCCAGTGCGAGTGTGGTCTGCCACCAAATTGTATCACGTGTAGGTTTGAAATCGTTCTACGGCCACTCTTCGGTTGGGTCCCTGAGCTCATAGATAGTAGTGGTGTTAGTCTCTTCTTTGATAGAATGATTAAGTGACTTTGTTTCAGACTCTGTGGCATATATATCGGCAGCCATGTACTTGGTCGTAATAAGCATTCATCAAAAGAGTTGGCTGCTACGGATTCTTTTTATACTTTAGCCGTTGCCACATGTCTATACACGGGGACAACCATCAACCACATTTAAAGTAAGCCTCTGTAACCTTTTCGCATCTGGAAAGATTTCTGCGTGGTATAGTGCCTCTCACCTTTCTTTTCTGGACTTCTTTCTGGCTGCTGCCTCTAGCCTGTTGAGATCTATCACTTTGCCTCTTTGAAGACCGAAGGTTTCGTGGTCGCAGGCTCAGATACTTACTTTGGAGGCTAGAGTAGTGGTTGGTTTCCAATATTAATATTTGTTTCCGAATCTGAGAGCATTCAGTAGGTGCACCTTGAGAGTTCCTTAGCTGTGGCCTCTATTGGAGTATTCCATGAAATCCAGCCCTAATAGCTACTTCATTACTGTCTGAAGTACCAGCCATTGGAGACGCTGCACATACCATGACACGAGATGTGACAAAGTCATTGTTTAGTTCTAAAATGTGGCTTGGAGCTGCCCCCCCGAACTTGCATTGGGTACCCATGGTCTACTATTACACAAATGGTGATCAGAAATGTCCACCTCTGGCGCTAGACGTGGTGTTTGTGTAGTCTGCGGTTGGTCTCGGTATAAGGAGTAAGTTGTGCAGAACATTGTCCATGAGCCCTTTCTGCCCACTTGTTGCACACAGGTCCATTATTGGTGTGTTTGAGAGCTTCCGCTCATCCATGTTTGACCACAAGTTTCTGCTTCCTGTGAAATTGTGCAACTCCTTCTATCGTGCCAGTGTGCCTCCTACTGCCAGAACCCTTGCCCCGTGCATTGTAGTACGGGTACATCCTTTAAGTCATATTTTAAGGTCGGCACCTCACACGTGTTTTCCTTTAATTTATTTTTTACAGTTGTGTTGTGTCGGTCTAAAAATAGAGCTTATCGCGCTGAGCCAAAGAAGAGCTTATGTTCCATCTGTGCCCTGACATCTGCTTGACTTCATGTTTTGTCTCGAGGGGATCCTGTTCGGTTCAGTGGCTAATGAGCAATGATCTGGTGAAAGGGGAAGGCCACACGGCTGAAGAGGCAGGGCCTTGAGATTTCACAGAACTAGTTCATAATCGGATCACATAGCTTTGTAAGGCATGGCGCTTCCGCTGCAGAAACAGTATACGTGTTGGCTGTTCACAGGGCCACTGACAGAATGAGAGATCATCTCTTTTTACTTCTTGCCCATCTATATCATGCCTTTGCCCTCCTGTCGCCGCCTCTCCATTCGCCTTCTCTTCCTGCCGCCTTTTTCAACTCTTCAGTAATCCTGAAAATATGGAAGCTCTTTGCACATGTGGTTGTGGCCTGTCTCTCTGCTTTGTGCAAAGAGGGTAATCACATTACTCCTTGTCGTTATGGACACTGTTTCCAGTAGTGGGCGTTTCACCTACAATCATTGCGCCTAGGTATGTTAGTTTAATTGGGTCAGAGGAAGCTTACAAGACTACAGTAGCCATTATGTATGATTGTCACGCAACATCACAAGACTGTACTGATCAGCTTATGTGTGAGCTCCCATTAACATTTTTCGGGCGCTTTAGCACTTGTTGCAGAAAAAGTCGGGGTGAGATGTTTTAATGTTTACTGAACTGTGGGAATTATCTTGATGAGATTGGCCTAAAGTCTGGGGAATTGGGTGTGACTTGTCCCTAATAGATGTGATTTTTAGGTTGAATTGAGGTTGGAACTGCTGGGCTGGTGTGGTTTTTCTTCCAAAGAATAGTGGGCTTTGCTGTGCATACATCTGTGTAGCATTTTTCCCTGACTTCCAGTGTAAGCCAGCTCAATTCTTGAGTGTTCGACCTGAATTGCTTCAAAGTTGGTAGATTAGCCTTGTGGTAGACTTCCCAGGAATGTACCGGTTGTTTGTGACTTGTAGCTGCAGAGTCAGGTGTATTGACAGTGATCTCAACAAGTGTTCTTGTCAGAAGCAAGTGAGCTTGGAAAAACAGCATGGATGTTTGTGCCTGCTCAAACTTACTCCAGGGTTTGTCTAATCCAGATGCAGTCTACACTGTCAGTGCTTTTAATTGTGGTAAATGTAGAAACCTGTGTTTGTCCTTTATTTCGAAGAATTGAAAAGACTGTACGAGTAGCCTTGCGGTTAAATGGCATGTTTTGCATTCTGCATGGAATGTAAGGTAGGGTAGTAAGTCGATATTCATGCATTTACTTTCTTGTGCACTTAAACAATTTTTTGTTTGCCCTGCTTTTTATTAATTCCTGTTGAATGTTGGAGCAAGCTACTGTGTTCAGTGGAGATCCAAAGTCGAGCCTTTAAATACTTTAAAACAAATTACAAAAGTAGTTAAGTCTTGTAATTTCCAACTTTGCTGAAGAAAAAGGTTGTATATTTCCTGTTATAAAGCATCGCACATCACTTTATTCCCTTTACCGTAATGAACAATGCTATTGCTTTGTATGTTGACGTGTCTCCTTATGTTATCAGAAGGCTGCAGTTTTTAATAAACAGTGCCGTTTCAACCATTGTTTTTAGATGTGTACTACACAATGCTGCATTAACTCAAAACTTAGTAAACTCCAGTTGCAGCCATTGTGGATGCGAGTGCAGTTTAACGTGCAGAGTTTCGTACAGAAAACTGCTTGGTCCATTTAGTCCTAAGGGTAGCTTTACGCGAGACATTTTTCATCCTGTACGTCCCAAACTCGGAAGCTATGGTCCAGAGCACTTAAAACTAGAGAGTGAAACAATTTGCCCCAACCAGAGACTGCTCATCTCAAATAAGAGAACACTAAAAATCAATGTATTCGTTAGAGCCAGGGGTCACAGATTTACATGACTGCTTTATTTTTTTTGTCCTGGGTTACATCCAGGCCCTGCAGTCATTCCACATCATACAATTTTACCCTTTGTTCGTTAGACCTGCAAGAGTTCTGCACACTGGTAGTGTACCTGGGAAATGCTCTCGGTTATTTCTTTCAGTGATAGTAGGCGCGGAGCCTACTAACCTCTGAGCTGGAACTGACCAGAATAAGGCTTGAAATCCACCGAGGCACACAGGGAAGTAATAGTTCTGTGTCTCAGCTTCTTCAAGTTGTTTAAGGGAGGCTTCCCACTCCCACCAGTGACTTTACCAATTTAAAGGTTTTTAATAGTGCAGCCCGAATACGGTGCTCCAAATATCCGCGATCAAATCATAACACTCCGACTGTTCTTTCAGAATTAGGTTTAAATTCATTACCTTCTGTACAGTTAAAAGTAACATTCTGTGTACACTGCAAATGGCAAAGCTCTCTTAATTCTCTTATTTATTAATTATGTAAAAATCCACCAGGGCATCTTCCCTTCATCTTTTTTATCTTGTCATAGCTCTAGCCTCATGCACAGTACCAAATCAGTCCCCCTTTTGTAGAGGTTTTAACTGAGCAGAGTTGCTAGCACAGATACTCTTGATGGTGGTTGGTAAAATTAATTTGTTAAATCTTACACTTTTCCAAAAGCCCTATGTAACACGCAAAGCTGCACTGCCTTTCGAGTCTCCTTCACAGGAGAATTCCCTCTCACCTCCCCCTCTCACAGAGTAACTCATGGACTGATATCTAGGCTGAATTATCTATGCACCTTGAAGACTTGGGTAGGTCCCTGTGTAGGAAGCTGGCTCTTTATATGATATATCAAAATGAGAGATATATTGTGCAAAGAGTCCAGGGGTGCCCTTATGAGTGGACAGGGGCTTGCTCTAGCAATCCCAAGGTGCTTTTCTAGGGGGCAGCGTGGGCAAGCAGCCTTAATCTTATCAGAGGAGAGTGTAAGACATCTGCAAATACATGCAATAGTCAATAAATGATGCACACCACTCACTAAGGAGATCCACACCAATTTATAAAAATAACACATCTATATATCCATCTTTCTATGCACCAAAATCAATACGATCAGGTAAGTAATAAAAAAGATTTTGTATTCAAACAGTAGACAATTTTTTGAATCTGCAGTGTTCTCCTATGGGAGGATGAACAAGAATGGACTTCAGGTAAAGTACAGTGACTTACGGGACCAATGTCCATGAGTTAAGGTGAGTGGTGAGCAAGGTCCAAGGCAGCATGAACAGAACAACACCAGAGGCACTAGGGCGGCCGGGTGCAAACAGCATTGGATGCCCATTGTTACTCTCTGGTGATCGGTCTTTGTGTAATGAGGCTGCAGGCTTTGACTGGGAGGCCATTTGGGCTGAACTAACAGGGGAGCTCAGGCCTCAGGATGCCCTGACGTATTGACACCTTTGGTGGTCTTCTTCATGGCCCTTAAGAGACGTGTGCAGAGGTGTCTTTAGGTGTTGGGTTTTCCTTACCAGGAGCAGTTGCAGTAGAAGGGGCCTGCATGTAGAGGCTGCAGACGACCTCTGAGAATCCACGAGAGGCGAAACCACAGTGGACTCTGTCTCTGGAGGGCTGGGGGACCACGCTGACACCGTTGGCCCTCTTCAACTCAGGCTTGCAGTGACTGGTGCAGTGGTGTCCTTAGGCGTTGTTTTTTTTTGGTTTCTTTGGGTTGCCTGCTCCATGGAAGTTCTTGCTTCCTTGGTGAAGTGGTGGCAGGTCACCTGGGCTTTGGGGACTCAGCAGCTTCAGGACATCAGTCTTCTTCTTTCAGGTTGGCAGGATTTGATTTTCCGGTGCTAGGGGCTCTCATAGATACTGAATTTAGGGGAGTGTAGGGTAGTAGCCAATGGGTTACCTATCCTTGGGATCGCTACGCCCTCTATATGACCACTTCCTGTGGGAAGTGGCCATAACCCTGCCCCAGAGATTCTTAGTTTGCCATCACAAAGATGGCCAACTGTGAAAAGTTGTGTCCACTTCAGGTTAGGCCACCTTAGGGGTGGTACTAGACTGGGGGTGGGCACGCCTACCTGGCTAGCTAATATTCCCACCTGTGCAGGTGCACGGAGATCAACTCCTCCTGTGGGATGGGGTGTGAACACCCTCTTCCCGAGCAGGCTTTGTTTCTGACTTCATGAGAGCAAAGGCTCTCACCCTTGAGGGTCAGACACTCGTCTCTGGTGGCAGACTGGTAGAAACCAGTCAGCCAACACACCAGGGGTGGTAGGCTTTCAGGGGCACCTCCAAGGTGCCCTCAGGGTGCATGTATTAATTAAATTCCACATTGGAATCAGTGTGGATTTATTAATACAAGATGTTTGATACCAAACATCCCTATTTTCAGTGAAGCCATCATGAAACTGGGAAACTTGTTTTCACCAGTGTCGAGCACATGTTTTAAAATGACTTCCCTGTTCACTTGCAGTGGCAGTAATGGAACTGACCAGCACATGGGCATATCTGCTCATGCAGGTGTGCCCTCAGGCCTGTTGTAGTGGTGACTTTCAAATGCAACATGCAGTGTTAGGGGACATGGCACACAGGGAAGTTTTTCATGTAGGGTTTTTTTATATTGGTCTGCGCCAAAACACTCAGCCTGCAGTGGCAGTCTTGAATGCGTTTGAGTGGCCCATTAGGGTGGCGCAATTCATGCTGCAGCCCTGAGAGTCCCTTCTTTAGTACCTCATGCCCTAGGTACCCGGAGTACCATTTTCTAGAGGCGTATAGAGCTTTCTCAAGGTATTACCAATTGGGGTAAATAATTGTAAAGTTTTGGGAAAGAGATCTGGCACTGGGGACCTGGTTAGCAGGAATCCAGTGCACTTCCAGTCAAATTACACCAAATACTAAGCAAAAAGTGGGAGTGACCATGTCGAAAAGGGGCACTTTCCTACACCCTGTATGTTAATGTAGCTCCTGCGCTTTGTGCAATCTGCCGGTTACAGGTTTGAGGTCCAGCTGTCCAACACAGGCTGTGTCCTCTATCCATTGTTGATAAAATAGGCACACAATGGATTGGACAAAAGCACCACATGTAGTTTAGAGCACGATGCAACAACCAAGTGTGAGAAAGTGGCTCTGTATACACTGTTCCCAAATAGGTACAGTGTGTACGGAGTCCACAGCCCCCAGAGGTTTGGCAGAGGCTAAAGTTAGATATAACCTTACTCTCTAAAGTGGTAGCTTGGTCGAGCAGTAAGGCAGTATCAGAGGACAGTGTAAAGCATTTGTTGTACACACTCAGTCAGCAAATGGTCTCACACACTCAATAACTGAACTCTAGGCCAATGGTTTCTATAAAAAATATATGGTTGTTTTATTTTAGAACCAACAATAGGTATCAAAATATACTTTCTCAGAATGAGATGCTTAAGTTAAATACTTTGCAATAGGCAAATGACTTTTGCAGATAATAGTTAGTTTGTTGCAATAGGCAACACAATTTCAAACACAATAATACATTGAGCTCAATGGGAATTTTAAGCTATGTGCAATTGATTACTTTCAGGATTACTTGTCTAACTCCAGGACTGGATCCTAGATTCAGTCCTGGGACAGTTCTTGGAAACACGTGAGTAAATTCGTTTTAGTTACTGTTGTGATTTTTAAGCAATATTTTGCTATTTTAAAAGTTGACAAACTTTTTCAAATCAAATTACCAATGTTATCCTATGGAAGGAAATTCACTTGGCAGGTAAGTGGGGTTATGGTTACTTTTTCTAGGTCAGTGCTGGATCCTAGATCCAGCACTAGTGTACCACCTGTAAGCAGTTGAGAAACTGTGTTTAAGTTACACAGACTATTTTTAAGGAATATTTAAGTTTGCAAAATCGACACTTAGAAGAAGTTTCACAGAAAAACAATCAATGGTTTCCTATGGTGGAAAATTCAAGTTACGGGTAAATTTTGTTCTCGTTACTTTTGTAATCCAGTGCTGGGCTCCTAGGCTCAGTACTGGGGCATCTATCTAAAACGGATAAGTAATTACGTTTTCACAGTTGGTACGATTTTTAAAGAATATTTGTAGTTTGCAAAAATCGACACTTAGAAGAAATTTCACAGAAAAACAGTCAATGGTTTCCTATGGGAGAAAATTGAGTTAGTGGTAAGTACGGACATAAGTACTTTTCAGGGTCAGTGCTGGGCACCAAGATCTAGTACTTGGATTTCTCCTAATAGCAGGTGAGTATTTCCGTTTTTGTTACTCGGTTGATTTTAGGTGAATATTTTAAAGTTTAGAAACTCCACACTTTGAAGAAATTTCAAGAGAAACCAGTCAATGTTACCCTATGGAAGAAAAGTGAGTTATCGGCTTTTGGATAAGTACTCGACTGGGAGAGTTAAGGTTCTGGGCATAGACTCGGGGGGGGTCTCTCAGGGTCAGGTAAGTACAGTTGTTGCACCCTCAGCGGCACAGGAGCAGCCGGGTGCAGAGTGAGTTAGGCCCAATGTTCTCCTATGGAAGGCAGGGGGCCCTTGGTTGGTGGCGGCTGACTAGCAATCCACGCGGCTGTGGGAGCTGAGCTCCTGGTCACTTTCTCAGGGCAAATGGGGAAGTAGATAGGAGTAGAAGTTGCCCTGCCAGGGCCACTCGGGAGGCTGGGTGCAGGGTGCTTTTGAGCCTTCGGGCGCTCAATGGATTGCTATGGAAAAGCTCAAGGACGAACAAAGGCTGCAAGCTTGGGGACGAAGATTCTTCTGATGCCACCACCACTTCGAGAGGTAGGTTGGGTAGTTGGAGGATAGGTAGGTACCCAGGAGTCGGGCACAGGGGGCCGCAGGGCGCCGGGTGCAGGGGTGCCTTTTGGTGTTGGGAAATCTTACCCTCTGTTGATCGCGGTTGGGTGGTCCCTGGTTCTTAGGCTGCAGGCGTCGTCCGGAGCGTCGAGGTGGGTCCTTGGGTGCCGGATTCGGGGTCACAGTCGCTGGGGGGACGTCCTTGGGGTCTTTGTCTACTCCGGCACAGGCCAGGCTTGGCGGGTGCAGGGTTCGCGGTTCCGGGCTGATGCCAGGGGTTAGATATTTGCTTTGAGCAGAGCCACTACTCGTGGGTGTCCCAGGTGCTCAGTCACAAGGTAGCCAGGTCCTCCAGGGTTTGTGAGGTTGCTGGCCACAGGAGGTGCCGGGATTTAGCAGGTTTGAGGGTCGACAGGCCGATAGGGCTGGGGACAAAGCGGCTGGTGTCTTCCTCTTCTTAGCAGCTGCACGGCAGGTCTTCTTTCTTCTTGATCTTCTTTGCTGGTTTAGAATCTGGAATCTGAGGAAGGAAGGTTCAGGGTGCCCCTAAATACTACATTATGGGGCGTTACAAGTAGGTAAAGGGCAGGGACCACTGGATCCCTATCCTGGGGTGGGTACACCCCCTATCCTGCCACTCTCCTGTGGGAGGGGGGCAGTGGCCTAGTCCTGATTGGGTAGGGATCCCCATCTTCAAGATGGCGAGGGCCCGGAGATGTGCTTCACCTCGCCTCCCCCACCTGAGGGGTGGAGTTGGCAGGGCTGGCACATCCCCTGTCCTTACTTGGAGTTTCCGGACAGTCTTCCCACCAGAGTGGGGGTCAGAACCGGTGGGGGCCAGTTGCTGAGTACAGCAAGTGACCTGGAGAATCTCACAATAGGCAGCATGCCTTTGAAGCTTCGCCCTGCCCATCCTGGTGGAGGAGACCTAGCACCTCGTCCAGGATGTGCATTGTTGCAGGCCTAGGAGAGCGGGGGGGCTCTCTTCTCAGGGGTCCAGCAACATGTCTGCTGTGTGGCAGCCTAGGCAGCCTCTCAGACAAGACATGGATTGTAGGTTAGGTTTCAGGGGGCATCTCTAAGATGCCCTCTGTCGTGCATTGTACATTAAATCCTGCACTGGCATCAGTGCGGGTTTAGTGTGCTGAGAAGTTTGATACCAAACTCCTCCGCTTTCAGGGTTGCTATTATGGTGCTGTGGAGTTTGTGTTTGACGAGATCCCAGCACCATATACTCTTAAATGGCAGCACTGCACTTAGTGCCCAGGAATGGACCTGGGTACTGTAGGGGCACAGGGCTCATGCTCCTATGCCCACACCACTGGCATAGGGCACCCAGCTAGAGGGGTGGCTGATGTATGCCAGGGCAGTGTAGGTTGTGGGGATTGCACACAGGAATGTGTGCCATGTCGACTCTTTGTTTTGTCTTGTACCCAGACACTCAGCCTGCAAGGGCAGTGTGTTTGTGTTAGGGTACAGGGCCTCTAAGGGTGGCACAATACGTGTGGCAGCCCTTAGAGGCCTTCCCTGGTCACAGGGCCCTGGGTACCTAGGGTACCATTTACCAGGGGCTGACATGTGGCCAGGGTTTGCCAATTTGGGTTTTAGATTTTAGGGAAGGAACATAGGCCCTGGGCACCTGATTGGCAGGAGTCCAGGGCACACTCAGTCAAAGTACATTCAACAATTTAGCAAAAAGGGGGGGCATACCATGCAAGAAAGACGGCACTTTCTCACACCAAGTCTGTGGCATCAAGCCCTACACACAGAGTAGTTGTTTCCCATCTGCCTACATGGGAGAAAGCTACTTTGCAACAAGTTACATCCACATTCTAGTGGATTGAGCCTACTGTGCTTTCTTGGTGTATTGGATATTCACTTTCCTGTAAGCTGGGATGCCTTTGCTATCCTTGAAAGTGCAGGGGGTCACCTCTGTATTGTCGGGCCCCTACTTGGCTCTTCATGGTGCCTGCAGTACATTGTGTAATGTGTCAAACATAGTCCAGCATCTTACAGGCTTAGCTTTCCAAGGCATTAGCTACTTTTTGCCTTGGACTGGACGAGAAAGATCTGCAGTGAATTGTTTTTGTGCAACTGCCCGTCTGTTGCACAGGTATTGGCCATTCAGGACAAGGAGCCTGGTTGAAACTGAAATGCTTTGCCTATGAGCTGGCCTACTTGAAGATGTGTGTTTAGGGAGTGCAACCTTCTGGCGCTTTGTGTAATGCGATTGGTGATTGTGTTATGGTTCTGTTTCTCACCAATCCTGCGGTGTCTGTCCAAGCAGTTGTGCTCATCTTTGGCAGCAATGCTAAACTCGCCACTCCATGTGAATCTACAAGTTTTCATCTGTTCTCCATGTGGTAGCATCATTCGAATATTTCCTGTGCACACATTATTACTAGCTTTATAGTGCTCAGAGGCTGGCAATTTTGTAGTTAAATCTTATTCTTCCTTGCAGTGAACTGCTTGCAAACACCAACTCTGCTTCATTTATGTAGAACCGGCCGCACTTTTCAAATTGTGCTTCCCGTTTGCTAGTTTCATATAGGCATAAAACTATTTTTAATTAGCAGACTTCACCTCATTTTAATGTTGCACGCTTCACATTTTCTAATATCAGCAAAGTTTGCTATGGAATTAGTTGTCACTGTTGAAGCTGGTCTTCTGTCTAGCAGAGATAGATCTTTGCTTTTTTCCAAATAGGAAGAATTTGGTATCCGCCCTCGGTTTTGTGCTTGATGCCAAGTTATTTTATCCTCCATCATATGAGCCTCCAGGGAGTGGATGAAGTAGATAAGTTTAGTCAACATTGTTAGTCATGGGCAATTTCACTATCTAGAATAAAAAAAAATGGTTCCTTTTTTGAAATGTAAGCACTGAAAATACCTTTTAATTGGCATATTACCTTGTTACTAGGTCTGATTAAAAGTAGGTAGTTTATGTATTTGCTTTACAAGTTTGTGTGTCAGCAGTGCTTTTCTCATGCCCATGCCTATCTGTGACATGCACAGAATGGAGTTCATAAATGGTATGTTCAAGTGCTCTGGAATTTAACTGCGTTCTTTCTCTCTCAATTTCTAGGATAAACATCATGATGCTGCTAACGAAATCATTGATACTATTCGGTGAGTGCATATTTCTCTGTGCTGTGCTGCCAGACAGAAACAGTGTCCACTTTTTGCCATTTGTGTGTTAAAAAAAATCTGTAGTTGCTGTTATGACAGAAATCAAACTGCTGTGTTAGACTTCAAAGTGTTGCACAACAAACAATATCTTCGTTATTGAGTGTTAGCAGCCTGTCAAGCTTTTTGGTACTCGAGGGATTCTTAATACACACCTGTTGGCTTCAGAGGAGAGTAGAATAGGTCCTTTAATCCAATTTGTTTGAGAGATGTCTCTCCTTGGCAGACAAAGGGCTCTTCAAAGTGACTGTGGCTTAAAATAGTTGAAGTGGGTTTTTTTTCAAAACCTATCAGTGCCACAGCTTTGCTCGTGCCTCGATCTGTTAGTAAAGTTCCTTGTTAAATAGATTTGTGGAAGGCTGCGTGTTGGGTTCATAGGACTCGATATATTTCTCTGTCTGAGTTTATAAAAAGTGAGACCTGATCACATCGGCCAGATAAGTTCAGTTGGCCTATGTTCGAACTGAGTTTAATACTACGAACCCTTCTTGGCTTCCTGATCAAAATGGGACTGTTAATACTGTTGCGCCCGAATTGAGATTACAAATTGTGCTTGTATGTCATGGAGAACTGACACTTTTTTAATTTGCACTTTTTGTACCAGGTAAAATCTGGTGAAAATTTGCCAGAGAAAAATCGCAGTAGACTGAGTTTTGTAGCTTTAGAACAGGGCAAAATTTGTGGTATTCTGAAGTTATTCTCTATTACAATAGTTCACTAGGATAAAACCAAAATGGGGTGGTTTCTGTTTCCCTGAGCAGTACTACCAAATTATACACACCTTGTCTTGTCTTCACCTCAGAAGTGTACGCTTTATTTTATTTTTTTACGTATATATTGTTCGATTCCTGGTATTGATTTCGTGTATTGCACACGCGTTCGCACACTTATAATGCTTTCATCCCATCTCCTCCTATGGATTGCACTTCATTGCAACTCCAAAGTCAACCACTCCCAAGGTAAATTTACGCCGACATGGAAAAGCAATTGAAAGCCGTAGTGTTAGCCAGGGACTGGAAGAGTCTGCTCAGATCTGATTTAGTTTTCCTTGTGGCAGTACAGCCATGTTTAAGTCTTTCGTCAAAGAGCGGGGTAATAGAGTGGTTGATCTGGTGCAGAAGGGATTCTCCAGATGGTTTATACACCATGAAGCCGTCCACCTGGAAATAACAGATTTCCAAGAAGAGTTTGATTAAAGCATGCAGCGAAGACCATAAGTGCCTTCTGAATTCATGCTTCCCAAAAGACTGCATTTGCAGGAGTACTGCACCTGCAATAACATCAGACGGAGATGCCGCTCAGTTCATTGTGAAGTGTAAGAATTTTAATTTATCATTTAAAATGTGGCATTGTTTAATCTACACCTAAACTTCACCTTCCTTCAGTGATAATAAAATTGCCTCTTTTCAAAGTAGGACCACGAAAATGGAAAAACAAAATGTCTGGTGTGGCATCTTTGTTCAAATCTGTTCATCGCCAGAATATTGAGTGCAAAGTGCCATAGGCCAAAATATTGAGGCCGAAGTATCGAACCATAGGAATCGAAGCATATATACGTAAATATAGGTTTACTAGACTTCACATATACGTAACTTGAAGGTACATATATATTTAAGGTATGCAGCTGTAGAGCTGGGATCAGTAATTTTATACTTACTTATTGTATCCACGTACCTTCTAGATATTTTCGTCCCTAATTTTTGGTCCTCAGTGTTTCAGGTCTACTGTATTTGTCTAGTAGGCATTCTGACCTATCGCTGTATTATTCGGAAGTTACAGGCTGACTCCAATCTTGCCCTGCTTTCTCTACTCCGGTGATTACCGTCTCATACGCATGCAGATGGCTAGTTTCAATGCTTTCCAAGCTCTGTGCATTGCAGTCCAAACCAAGGCACGATACAGGAACCGCAGATCGAGAATGGACTCGCTGTTCATCCCTTCCCCAATCGAAAGAACCCTCAAGGCTGAAAGGAGAAATCACAGGTCCAGACTGTCCCTCTGTTCATCATCCACCTATTCAGAAGAATGCGCATTGATAGCTGCTGGTTTTCCTTACAGACATGCAAGCTCTGGAAGACCCTTGACAGAATTAATCACCACTCGCATAGATTAGGTTTGTAGATGTGAACTAGGACCTTGTCTCTCACTCTTTCATGCGCTAATGCGATTTGGTGTGCCTTCAGTGACATGATTGGGGCACATCTAACAGCCTCATGCAAGCGACTAAATCCTATTACTTGCAGACCCAAAACTGTACCAACAGTCGTCCAATCGTGCGTAACAAATAACGACCTACTGGACGATTCTGAACGTTTTTGGGCGGTGACTCAGAGGTAACACTCTCCAAATGCTCTTTGTAATAGTAATAATTTGGTTTAATTTCTGATCATAGCTCTGTCCTCTTGACAAGTGGTGGGCTAATGCACTTTTAGAGAACAGAATTGGAGAATACAGTAGTTTGATTTATTCTGAGTGCAGAGTGTTAAAATAATCTTCTTGTAAAGTCACACCGGCTGATTGCGAGCACGTACTGGTGGCCCATTTCCTTTGCCCTCTGCTGCTCATGTGCTTATGTCGGGGGGTGCACTGTTGTGTACAAGCTTGCTGTTGTTGATGGGATGATTCCTGCACAAACAGCGGTGTTAAATGACTGTCTCATGGCAAACCTGAAATTAATTTGTCTCTTCTTGGGCATATCTTCTCCCGCAGTCTGTCTACCGCTTTATATGTGCAGTTTTAAGGTCCTCTGCCTGTGCAAAACAGGAAGAGTGTTTGGATTGTGGTGCATAAAATGATCTCCTTCCCTTTGGTGGATGTAAATTGGGTGTGAGCTGAGACTCAGTCATGCACTTAGTGATGCTCTGTGTTTGAGGCAGGAGAGGTGGTGTTGGCTTGTGTGTTTTATCACCTACGTGAGCATCGTTTGATGTACCACCAACATGAATCGTTCGGGTTAGATACTGGATTTAGTTTTGATCTCACTGCCCAACTACTGAGTTAAAAAAAAAAATAATAATTAGACCACACCGGTTTTCTAGCTTCCGTTCGTCAGATTTTTAGCGGCAAGACCGAATCGCACCCTGTTTCCAGTGTTGTGCTATCTTCATACAGGTGTTCCATCCACTCATGCATGCACCTGTTTATTCAGCTCTTTCACCCAGTGGATGACCGCTCTTTCCCTCGGTCCCCTACAATTACTGGTCCCCAACGCATGTTGCCACTTGTTCTTTCTGAAGTGCACTGCTGGCCTTGGTTCTGAAGTGCTTTATGAATCAAATAAGTGAACAAATTGTTCCCTCAAGATGGGAGGCGCTGACCTCCTGTTAGTACTTCTTTTTCTGCTCAGTGACTACAAGATGATTGATGTCGAAGATCACTGATTTCACTGAGCACCGCTGCAGCATAGACGCTCGACTCACTTATGCTTGGCAGCTCGTGCTTATTCATTATGATAGTTATTATTTGGTAGCTTTTATAGAAGATATTTTCTTGAGTATCTGTAGTGCCTTTTTTTTTTTGTTGCTTTCTCTAGTAGGTTCCAAATCCCAAAAGGTTATATTCAGGTTTTTTGTGCCCACTGGGGTTGTCAATCAATCAGCATTTGTATAGCACTGCACTGTCGCCCCAGGCGTATAGGAGCGCTGCGGGTGCCATGTCGCTGTTGAAAAGCCAGGTCTTGAGTTTCTTTCTGAAGTCCTCATGGCGGGGTGCTGTTCGGAGGTGGAAGGGCAGGTCATTCTAGGTCTTGGCAGTGATGTTGGAGAAGGCGTGGCCCCTGCACGGCTGCGACTGATGTGGGGTGGGTGTGCGAGGACGAGAGAGGAGGAGCGCAGGTGTCTTCCCGGGTAGATGGAAGTTGAGTCAGTGATTGATGTAAGACAGTCCTTGATTGTGTAGAGCTTTGTCTGCGTGCAAAAAGATCTTGAACTGGCATCTCTTCTGGATAGGGAGTCAGTAGAGGATTATGAGGTGGGGAGTGATGTGGGTCCATCTGGGAAGGTTCTGGATGAATCAGACTGCAGTGTTCTGTTTGGTCTGAAGTCATCTGAGGAGCTCGGAGGAAATTCCGGCATAAAGAGCTTTGCCGTACTCGAGGCGGCTGGTGACCAGGACCTGCGTGATGGTCTTTTTGGTGTTGTTTGGGATCCATCTTAAGATTCCGGGGTGCATGCGAAGGGAGTGGAAGCAGGAGGAAGCTACTACGGTGACTTGTCGTTTGATGGTCAGTTGGCCGTTGCGGAAGATGCCATGGTTGCGTGCGTGGTCTGTTGGTGTGGGTGTTGGTCTGAGTTCTGCTGGCCACAAGCTGTGGTCTCATGCGGAGGAGTCCTTCCCCCAAAGATCAGTACTTCTGTTTTGTAGGAATTTGGTTTGAGGCAGTTGTCTCATCTCTACGTTGGTCATGGCGTTAGGTGAGAGGATTAGTTGGGTGTCATCTGTGTAGGAGATTGTCAAGTCTGTGGGATCTGACTAGGTCATGTAGACGTTGAACAGGGTGGGGCTGAGGAATAATCCTTGGGGCACCCCGCATATGATGCCCTGTGGTGCAGAGGTGAAGGGAGGCAGTCTGTGTGCGTCATATAAGAAAAGAAGCGATCCACTTGAGAGGGTTTGCTGTATGCGATATTGTGTAGTCTGTCGATGAGGTTGTCACTGTAGCTACTGATCCTACCAGCGCTCTGTGTGATCATCGCAACCAGAAATCTCACATGTCATAACATCCATCCATAAAGTGCAGGACACTACCTTTCAGAGCTTAAAGAGGGACACTGCATATACATTTATGATTGGAAAATTAGATGGGTCTTGATAGAGTTGGCCTGATAGAGCTGCTTCAGCTGTAAGATTGATCAGTGCTTGTATTGGTGTGTAGAATAGGACAACCAAAGCTAATTGTTCTTTGTGCTCCACAGATGGGTGTGCGAAGAAATTCCAGATCTCAAACTGGCGATGGAAAACTACGTGCTAATCGACTATGACACAAAATGGTAAGAGTGGCTGCTGATCGTGCCTGCGATGCTTGCTCCCTTCTCCCTGCGCGCGTGGGTCGCAGCGCCTGGAAAGGCTTCTTCTGTAATTGGTTATTTTTAGATGTGTTGCAACGTGAGCTGGAGTTTCCTTTGCGCTGTCTTTAGCTCTCACAAAGGTATTTTGGTCATAAGCGGAAAAGCTGGCAGAGGCTGCCTGAGGAACGACATGATTGCGTACCTCTCCCTGCAGAGCGGTTGGCCCGGGAAGGATTTCATTGTTCACACCATAGCAGTGCGTGGAATCTGCAGTACTGGGCTTGAGCCGGCATTGGGGTGTGTGAATACTGCAAGGTCTGCAGCTTCATTCTCCACACCATAGCAGTGTGTGGAATCTGCAGTACTGGGCTTGAGCCGGCATTGGGGTTTGGGATTACTGCAAGGTCTGCAGCTTCATTGTTCACACCATAGCATTGTGTGGAATCTGCAGTACTGGGCTTGAGTCTCCATTGGGGTGTGGGATTATTGCAAGGTCTGCAGCTTCATTATTCACTCCATAGCAGTGTGTGGAATCTGCAGTACTTGTCTGAAGCCGGCATTGGGGTGTGTGAATACTGCAAGGTCTGCAGCTTCATTCTTCACACCATAGCAGTGTGTGGAATCTGCAGTACTGGGCTTGAGCCGACATCGGGGTGTGTGAATACTGCAAGGTCTGCAGCTTCATTCTCCACACCATAGCAGTGTGTGGAATCTGCAGTACTGGTCTTCAGCCGGCATTGGGGTGTGGGATTACTGCAAGGTCTGCAGCTTCATTGTTCACACCATAGCAGTGTGTGGAATCTGCAGTACTGGTCTTAAGCCGGCATTGGGGTGTGTGAATACTGCAAGGTCTGCACCTTCATTATTCACACCATAGCAATGCGTGGAAGCTGACTGGGTTTGAGCCGGCATTGGAGTGTGGGATTACTGCAAGGTCTGCAGCTTCATTGTTCACACCATAGCAGTGTGTGGAATCTGCAGTACTGGTCTTAAGCCGGCATTGGGGTGTGTGAATACTGCAAGGTCTGCAGCTTCATTCTTCACACCATAGCAGTGTGTGGAATCTGCAGTACTGGGCTTGAGCCGGCATTGGGGTGTGGGATTACTGCAAGGTCTGCAGCTTCATTGTTCACACCATAGCAGTGTGTGGAATCTGCAGTACTGGTCTTAAGCCGGCATTGGGGTGTGTGAATACTGCAAGGTCTGCAGCTTCATTCTTCACACCATAGCAGTGTGTGGGATCTGCAGTACTGGGCTTGAGCCGGCATTGGCGGAATCTGCAGTACTGGGCTTGAGCCGGCATTGGGGTGTGTGAATACTGCAAGGTCTACAGCTTCATTATTCACTTCATAGCTGGGTGTGGAATCTGCAGTACTGGGCTTGAGCCAGCATTGGCGTGTGTGAATACTGCAAGGTCTGCAGCTTCATTATTCGAACCATAGCAGTGTGTGGAATCTGCAGTACTGGGCTTGAGCTGGCATTGGGTTGTGTGAATACTACAATGTCTGCTGCTTCATTATATACAAGAGAGTAGTGTGTGGAATCTGAAGTACTGGACTGGAGCCGGCATTGGGGTTTGGGATTACTGCAAGGTCTGCAGTTTCATTATTCACTCCATAGCAGTGTGTGGAATCTGCAGTACTGGACAGGAGCTGGCATTGGGGTGTGGGATTACTGCAAGGTCTGCAGCTTCATTTTTCACACCATAGCAGTGTGTGGAATCTGCAGTACTGGTCTTAAGCCGGCATTGGGGTGTGTGAATACTGCAAGGTCTGCAGCTTCATTCTTCACACCATAGCAGTGTGTGGAATCTGCAGTACTGGGCTTGAGCCGGCATTGGGGTGTGGGATTACTGCAAGGTCTGCAGCTTCATTATTCACTCCATAGCAGTGTGTGGGATCTGCAGTACTGGGCTTGAGCCGGCATTGGCGGAATCTGCAGTACTGGACTGGACCCGGCATTGGGGTGTGTGAATATTGCAAGGTCTGCAGCTTCATTATTCACACCATAGCAGTGTGTGGGATCTGCAGTACTGGGCTTGAGCCGGCATTGGTGGAATCTGCAGTACTGGGCTTGAGCCGGCATTGGGGTGTGTGAATACTGCAAGGTCTACAGCTTCATTATTCACTTCATAGCTGGGTGTGGAATCTGCAGTACTGGGCTTGAGCCAGCATTGGGGTGTGTGAATACTGCAAGGTCTGCAGCCTCATTATTCGAACCATAGCAGTGTGTGGAATCTGCAGTACTGGGCTTGAGCTGGCATTGGGGTGTGTGAATACTACAATGTCTGCTGCTTCATTATATACAAGAGAGTAGTGTGTGGAATCTGAAGTACTGGACTGGAGCCGGCATTGGGGTTTGGGATTACTGCAAGGTCTGCAGTTTCATTATTCACACCATAGCAGTGTGTGGAATCTGCAGTACTGGGCTTGAGCCGGCATATGGGTGTGTGAATATTGCAAGGTCTGCAGCTTCATTCTTCACACCATAGCAGTGTGTGGAATCTGCAGTACTGGGCTTCAGTCGGCATTGGGGTGTGGGATTATTGCAAGGTCTGCAGCTTTATTATTCACTCCATAGCAGTGTGTGGAATTTGCAGTACTGGGCTGAAGCCGACATTGGGGTGTGTGAATACTGCAAGGTCTGCAGCTTCATTATTCACAAGAGAGCAGTGTGGAATCTGCAGTACTGGGCTTGAGCCGGCATTGGGGTGTGCGAATACTGCAAGGTCTGCAGCTTCATTATTCACACCATAGCAGTGTGTGGAATCTGCAGTACTGGGATTGAGCTGGCATTGGGTTGTGTGAATACTGCAAGGTCTGCAGCTTCATTATTCACACCATAGCAATGCGTGGGAGCTGACTGGGTTTGAGCCGGCATTGGGGTGTAGGATTACTGCAAGTTCTGCAGCTTCATTGTTCACACCATAGCAGTGTGTGGAATCTGCAGTACTGGTCTTGAGCCGGCATTGGCGGAATCTGCAGTACTGGACTGGACCCGGCATTGGGGTGTGTGAATACTGCAAGGTCTACAGCTTCATTATTCACTTCATAGCTGGGTGTGGAATCTGCAGTACTGGGCTTGAGCCAGCATTGGGGTGTGTGAATACTGCAAGGTCTGCAGTTTCATTATTCACACCATAGCAGTGTGTGGAATCTGCAGTACTGGGCTTGAGCCGGCATTGAGGTGTGTGAATACTACAAGGTCTGCTGCTTCATTATTCACACCATAGCAGTGTGTGGAATGTGCAGTACTGAGCTTCAGCCGGCATAGGGGTGTGTGAATACAAGCTCTGCAGCTTCATTATATACAAGAGAGTAGTGTGTGGAATTTGAAGTACTGGACTGGAGCCAGCATTGGGGTTTGGGATTACTGCAAGGTCTGCAGCTTCATTCTTCACACCATAGCAGTGTGTGGAATCTGCAGTACTGGGCTTGAGCTGGCATTGGGGTGTGGGATTACTGCAAGGTCTGCAGCTTTATTGTTCACACCATAGCATTGTGTGGAATCTGCAGTACTGGGCTTGAGCCGGCATTGGGGTGTGTGAATACTGCAAGGTCTGCAGCTTCATTGTTCACACCATAGCATTGTGTGGAATCTGCAGTACTGGGCTTGAGCCGGCATTGGGGTGTGTGAATACTGCAAGGTCTGCAGCTTCATTATTCACAAGAGCAGTGTGGAATCTGCAGTACTGGGCTTGAGCCGGCATTGGGGTGTGGGATTACTGAAAGGTCTGCAGCTTCATTATTCACTCCATAGCAGTGTGTGGAATCTGCAGTACTGGGCTTGAGCCGGCATTGGGGTGTGTGAATACTGCAAGGTCTGCAGCTTCATTATTCACAAGAGCAGTGTGGAATCTGCAATACTGGGCTTGAGCCGGCATTGAGGTGTGTGAATACTGCAAGGTCTGCAGCTTCATTATTCACACCATAGCAGTGTGTGGAATCTGCAGTACTGGACCGGAGCCGGCATTGGGGTGTGTGAATACTGCAAGGTCTGCAGCTTCATTGTTCACACCATAGCAATGCGTGGAAGCTGCAGTACTGGTCTTAAGCCGGCATTGGGGTGTGTGAATACTGCAAGGTCTGCATCTTCATTCTCCACACCATAGCAGTGTGTGGAATCTGCAGTACTGGTCTTGAGCCGGCATTGGGGTGTGGGATTACTGCAAGGTCTGCAGCTTCATTATTCACACCATAGCAGTGTGTGAGATCTGCAGTACTGGACTGGACCCGACATTGGGGTGTGTGAATACTGCAAGGTCTGCAGCTTCATTATTCACACCATAGCAGTGTGTGGGATCTGCAGTACTGGGCTTGAGCCGGCATTGGGGTGTGTGAATACTGCAAGGTCTGCAGCTTCATTATTCACACCATAGCAGTGTGTGGAATCTGTAATACTGGGCTTGAGCTGGCATTGGGGTGTGTGAATACTGCAAGGTCTGCAGCTTCATTATATACAAGAGAGTAGTGTGTGGAATCTGAAGTACTGGACTGGAGCCGGCATTGGGGTTTGTGAATACTGTAAGGTCTGCAGCTTCAGTATTCACTCCATAGCAGTGTGTGGAATCTGCAGTACTGGACCGGAGCTGGCATTGGGGTGTGGGATTACTACACGGTCTGCAGCTTCATTATTCACTCCATAGCAGTGTGTGGAATCTGCAGTACTGGGCTTGAGCTGGCATTGGGGTGTGTGAATACTGCAAGGTCTGTAGCTTCATTATTAACTCCATAGTATTGTGTGGAATCTGCAGTACTGGGCTTGAGCCGGCATTGGGGTGTGGGATTACTGCAAGTTCTGCAGCTTCATTATTCACAAGAAAGCAGTGTGGAATCTGCAGTACTGGGCATGAGCCGGCATTGGGGTGTGTGAATACTGCAAGGTTTGCAGCTTCATTATTCACACCATAGTAAATTGTGGAATCTGCAGTACTGGGCTTGAGCCGGCATTGGGGTGTGGGATTACTGCACGGTCTGCAGCTTCATTATTCACACCATAGCAGTGTGTGGAATCTGAAGTACTGGACTGGAGCCGGCATTGGGGTGTGTGAATACTAGAAGGTCTGCATCTTCATTATTCACAAGAGAGCAGTGTGTGGAATCTGCAGTACTGGGCTTGAGCCGGCATTGGGGTGTGGGATTATTGCAAGGTCTGCAGCTTCATTATTCACTTCATAGCAGTGTGTGGAATCCAGTACTGGACTGGACCCGGCATTGGGGTGTGTGAATACTGCAAGGTCTGCAGCTTCATTATTCTCAAGAGAGCAGTGTGTGGAATCTGCAGTACTGGGCTTGAGCCGGCATTGGGGTGTGTGAATACTAGAAGGTCTGCAGCTTCAGTATTCACTCCATAGCAGTGTGTGGAATCTGCAGTACTGGACCGGAGCTGGCATTGGGGTGTGGGATTACTACACGGTCTGCAGCTTCATTATTCACTCCATAGCAGTGTGTGGAATCTGCAGTACTGGGCATGAGCCGGCATTGGGGTGTGTGAATACTGCAAGGTCTGCAGCTTCATTATTAACAAGAGAGCAGTGTGTGGAACTGTTTCGTCCTGCGCGTGAATTGTTATGTCCAAAGTGATATGCTGTAACATCCCGTGGGACAGTGCACAAAATATAGACCTAAAAGTCACAGGTGAAAATAGCACACATCGGAAAATGTTGTGCCTTGCGCTACTTGGGAAGTGAGTTTTTGTTGAGCGTGTGCAATGTTATGCAAAGAGCTCCATGCTCTTTGAATACTTTCTCAATCCCTAGACCCTGGTGATTAGTTTACTTCCCTTCTTTTCCCTTCCTCTATGCAGTTGAGCGGTAGTTCACAGCATCCTGTTTCCTCCTTTTCCGTAACAGCAGGGTAACGACTCAGTCAGCTCCCGCTTTTTTTGTGCATAGTGGTGGTTTTTTTTTTTTTTTTGGTAAATTGTGGTTTTGAGTAAAAAAACACATCTTCAGAAGAGCCCTAAGCCTGTTTTGGTGGTTCTATTTTTGTGGACAAAAGTTCCCAAGGATATGTTGTGTAATCTCAGCCAGACAACCACAAACCATCGGATTGCTAATCTCCCAAGACTTCTGTAAAATGCCGAGTGGCTTGTGTGAGGCAGCATGGACAGAATCCCTGCCTGGGACAACATCGCGGGGAATCTTCTGTGCGGGTCGCTCTCGGCTCCTCTCAGGGGGGGAAGGGTGTGCACGTGTAGCGAGTTGCTCCATGTGCACAGTTCCTTTACAAGGAGGGACACGCTTGTTTCCAAGCTCAGCCCTTTGCTCCTTCTGCTCAGAGCATGAAAGCAGTATGTGCTCTCAGGTGGTTTCAGATGCCACCGGTTTGAGAATCCTGGCTGTTGTCAGCAGAAATAAAGATGCACCATAGCTGCATCCTCAGTATTTTAGCAAAATGCTGAAAAAGATCTGTTGCCGTCCGGTTTGGGGGTGAATCGCCTTAAAAACAGCAGGTCAAATGTACCCATTTTTCCTCTTTTACTTCTACTAGACAACAGAACATTCACGAGCTACCGGTCGCTGACTCAACAGGCTCTGTGTTGGGGCTTTGATACGATCACAGTGGTAGGAGAGCATGACTGACCAGGTTTGACTTCAGTCAGCATCTTTCTAGGATTGTCCTGTGTGTTGGGCACGATGGCGCTCATCTGTTCATTTAGTATGCCATGTACACTATTTCGTGCCGCTCTGAAATGTGTATTTCCAGCAATATATTTTCAAAAGCAAGTTACAGCGGTGCGGTGCCTTGGGACGTGTGACTATCCCCATGAATGCTTTGCGCTGCAAGGCTGTACCAAGAATTAGGGCACATTGCCACGGCTTGTATCCTGAATGCTACTATTGCAAGGCTGAGATAGGCTGTCTTCAGTGGTTTGTCTCAGGGAACAACGACCTGGCTATTGCAGTCCTCCATTTTTTGCCTACTTTATTTATCCCAGTGAGTGTTGCTGCCCGTAAACCATTGGCAGTGTCCCAAAAATGCTCATATATGAGCTGGTTACAGTGGAGCCCAACCATGTGGTTAATCCTTGTTTTGCTTTGGTACAAAGTGTGAAAAGAAGTGCTTAATTTTTGTGCATCTTTTATAGTTTCTAAAAAGTGATCTTGTTTTCTGCCACAGCTTCGAGAGCATGCAGAGACTCTGCGACAAGTACAATCGTGCCATCGACAGCATTCACCAGCTGGTGAGACATTTCTTTCCCCGTGCCACATTTCTAGTACTTGGACAAGGGCTTTAGCGTCTGTGCAGTGAAGTTTTGTAATAAAGCAAATAATAGAAATCGCCCATTTGTTCTCTGAATATTTTTCAATCTTGTGATTAAATGCTTTAAATTCAATTGATTTTGGCTTTAGGATGCTCCGAAGACCAGGTGATCTTGCTTTTCCTTGGTATGTTGGCATTGCAACACTTGATGAACTGAATTCAAGGTGTACAGACCTAACACAGCTCAGGGGAGTCCAACATTTTAGAATATGAGGACAATAGTTGAGTGCTTTTGTGAAATAATGCTGAGCACTTTTTTATGGTTTGACTGAGCAGCTGTCCCCATCCAATAATGCGAGATACACGGGAGAGGGGCTTTGGCTCCACCCACATGTTGGGGGCCAGTATTGCATGTTTTGATTGGGCAGATGTGTGCTTCCACAAAGATGTGCTTGCCTTTCACCCAGCTGTGATCATTTTGTTTATCTAGCTGCTCAAGCTTGAACTTTCAGGGTCACTCACATGGCATTTAAATTCTATTAAAGGGTCATAGCTAACTAAATGATTGATGGCGTTTTTCTCTGGCAGCAGCATAGGTGAGAGGAGTATAGTCCTTAACCTACCTGGATTTTTAGGTCTGGCTTAAGTCACCTGACCTTTTCACCTACACCAGTATTATTCTACAGTTATTTACTTTGAAACAAACACACATCCATTCCCATGTTATCTACTTATGCTTCTCATGACCATACAACATTCATTTAAAGCCAGGCCTATTGGCCTTGCCATTGCTTGTTATGGAGTGCAGCAGTGACAAGGCCACAGCTGTTAGGGGTGTCCATCTTATGAACTCTCCACTTTTATCCTGGTCATGAATCAAGCTCCAGAGGGAATTCTAACGCCACAATTGCAACTGGTTACATCATTGTTCCCGTCCATGTGAAATCCACCCGGGATAGCGTTGCTGATGCCACCACTATATACTATTGTACCATACGGCTAGTGAATGGTAAATAACTTACAGCTGCGTGGTCTTTTGCTGGTTTAGGGTTTGGTGTAAAAATTCCCCTTTGCAAGCCTCTTTCTGAAATTCATGGTGTAATATCACGTTCTTATTCTAGGTGTGCTTAATTTGAAGTCATTCACTGTGGAATGTAATTGTGCATTCCAGCAAATAAAGGAGATGACAAACTGCATGATGCTTCCAATGCTTCTGTTTTCCATTTTGGGAGATTCTATGGTAGCTCTTCTTCAGGGCGCTATCTTTAAGGTTTCAAAGCGGTTGCTGGAGAGATTAATTTTTGGCCTCATCCAGAAAAGCAATGTATTACATTGTTTGGGAGGGTTTTCTGTGAATGTTCGGTATTCATGTGTTTTTGCCGCAGTTTGGAAAACCTTTCCTTTCGGGATGAGTATGAGTAAAAAGACCACCTGACTGCCACAATACCCACACTGAGTGTATGTCACAGACACACAAGTTTAAATACAGATTTTGTCTGAGCTGTCCAGTCGGTAGCAAGACCTGTCGCTGGCTTAGCCTAGACCGTGCTGATGGGATGGGCAGCCTGCTTTCGCCCTTTGAGGTATTCCGAATTGCGTGGCCATTTTTGGACTAGTGGATTTCAGGGATGGAGCTTTCTTATTGTTAACATACCATTTAAAACCCCTTTCAATAAAAACACTCTATGAAGGACAGTAGTTACATTGACTACCATGCATCGTGCCATACACGTGCTTCATTTTTCATAGGCTTAGTCATTTTCATGTTTCGGATCAGCCAGTTTTTGAAAGCTGTAATATTGCACTCATTCTTGCTGCTACCCATCTCCAACGGGCATTCAATTTGTGGTGTTACAAGCCATATGTAGGCTTTGGCGAAGGACTTCTCAATGCCTGCCCGCTATGGAAAGTGTTGCTGCGTTGGAGGTTACATCACGAGTTTATGGAAGATTTGCTTTACACCAGTTAGTTGCCAGTTTTTTTTTTCCTCACAACATATTTTATTAGTATTTGATGTAATACAGTCCGGATACATCCGGGCACGGTGCCATATTTATTGCCATCCCGAAGTACATCTATATATTTTGAGGGCCCACCGGCCCCATTTTCAGATTGCTTTAATAGGACACAAATACGGTCATATTGGCACGAAACTATAACATAGAACAATAAGCATCTGTACGCCTCGCACTCCCTCCGGGTCCCGCCCACCATCCCCTTAAGTAGATGTTGTGTGTATTTTGTCAATTTTGACCAATTGCTGGACTCGGGAACGCAATAGCAGTGTTTACAGACAGTGATTGTATAGAAAATGTCCCTCGCCACGCTATTTTAGTTCTGTCCCCTCTGTGTTCTGCCGGAATCTTGTTGCCCATCCAGGCAGTTTATTCCCCTTTTGGGCGGCTGTTCTGAAGTTTTGTTTAGCTTGTCTCTGTTGCATAAGTGTCGGCACCCGCAGTGGGAATGGGTTTTCATCCATTGGTTTTTTTCCCCATAGTGGAAAGGCACAACACACCCCATGAAGCTGAACACTCGACCCTCCAACGGACTCCTTCGCCACATCCTCCAGCAGGTCTATAACCACTCTGTGACCGACCCCGAAAAACTGAACAACTATGAGCCCTTCTCCCCCGAAGTGTACGGCGAGACCTCCTTCGACCTGGTGACCCAAATGATCGAAGAAATTAAAATGACGGAAGATGACTTGTTTGTGGACCTGGGTAGCGGTAAGTAACCTCTCATCTATCCAAGGACTGTAGAAAGAAGGGGGTAAACGAACGCTGGAAGATAGCTTTTTGTTTTGCATTGTGTGTAACTTGGCGTTTGTGTGACTAAATTTGCATTCCATGCTTCTCTTTTTCCATTCTTGAATTGCGCTTCCCTCCACTGACTCTTGTTGCTTGTTCAGTGCTAAGTTAATTCCTAAATTGAAGGGAAAGTGAGGAGGTGGGCACAGACGTGAACCTGCTACTATATGAACTTTAGAAAACTGTATGAAGTTCAAAAATTGGTACATTAAAAAAAAAGTGAAACCTACATTCACAGTCAGAATTTTCCAACAGAAAGGACATTTGTTGGAAATTTGACCTGATTCTCGCGAGAGGTTTTATTAAAATCAAAAATTTCCAGTTTCAAGAAGAACAGATAACTGCACACACCTTTTCAGGCAAACTTTCAATTTGACAAGGCCCTACTCAAAAGTGTATGAAAATTCCTTCCACGTCCTTGTCTGTTTTGCAAACTACTCCATGTCTTTCGCCTTTCTGATCGTCCACTGATGTGCTTGGAATGGTGGGCATCTCCAACAGTTTACCCAGGATCTCATCTGTGGCCTCCGTGTTAATCCCCATGCCCAAGAGAATTTGTTTTCTTACTGACGAACCATCTCCCACGTTTTTGCTCCTTCATATATGGAATCGTCACATTTGTGACCATGCAACTCATTTTGGAACATCAACAAAATGGAATCCAGGCGTTTGTGATCTGGTAATAGGTGGCAAACATGTAATGTAGAGGTCAGCAGCACTTGATACTGTGACTTCTGTGCTCTCCTTACTTCTCCTTAGCCTTTATTTTTTTATTCTTTTGCATGGATTTTAAGTGCTTTGTTATTTTATCACCACTAAAATGTATTTATCCATTTCTTCCTATGTCGTTGGTTTCAAATGGTGTGTGGTGTCGCTTTTTCTTAAGTCCTTGTGACCAGAGGTCTTGTCATTCCTTGTGGC
This sequence comes from Triturus cristatus, assembly GCF_964204655.1. Taxonomy (NCBI): domain Eukaryota; kingdom Metazoa; phylum Chordata; class Amphibia; order Caudata; family Salamandridae; genus Triturus; species Triturus cristatus. The sequence continues at coordinate 63,202,295 of NC_140595.1, forward strand.
CCATGGTCTTGTGGTGTCATTTCCTGTGATGTGATTACAGAGTGGTCAAAGAACTTGCAGTGCCCCAGTGATTTGGAGAATGGTCTCATTGAATGTTTGACTATTCCGACTCCTCTTTTTCCTTAACTTTCTTCCTGCTACATGGACATGCCATCAAGCCCCTTTGGCCAAGTGGTAGTTCGCTGGATCCTTGTTCGTTATCCCCCTGGATTGATTGTCTTCATAAATCGCTCACCCCTGACTGCTTCCTTTGTCAGTTGCTCTGTGACAGACTCTTGCAGTTTTCCACGCATTGCTGTTAAAGCAGTACTCAGACCAGAGGTAAATGGACTCTTGGAAGTGGGGAATAGAAAGTTACTCCCTCATTGGTGAATGAATATCAGGTGTTCTGCCAGCTGCTCTTTCTCCCTGGTGCTTTTTTTTGCTTTGATGGCTTTTTGTGGGTGCGCCTGGGTCAGTGTCTGAGGGCCGAGTCTCTTCTATGCTTTTCCTTATTGACGAAGCGAAATTTGCACCTGGCCATGACGAGCTCGCTCATTGTTCCAGCTTGTAATGTGATCTCTGGAGAGGATAACACTGGCTTACAGGCTGTGCTCTTTTCGGCTTGTTGCACCTGTCTAGCTTCCACGGGGAGACCGTATCTGCCTATAGTACAGCGGAGCTTGACATCAGATATTCACAACATCCGGTTTTTAAAGTGGATTACTAACCCTCTCATATGTTGTTGAAATCGGCTGACACCTGCTAGAACTCGGTATTGTGGGAGTCCCTGAAGCTGAAGTAAATATGCACACAGGTGGTAGGATGGAAGCCACATTGATCTGTCTTGCTTTTATAGATTGTGGGGCCCTTCAGTTCCGCTATTTCTGGGGTCTTGGTCACATCTGAAAACCCTAACCATGCTCCTGTACTTCAGCCGCCATTAGCAGTCCTATGGTTTACGTAGATGCTTGTATCGCTGTGCATGTGGAGTTCTCCCCAAACAGTTATGAAATTCATAGGCAATAAGAATTAAGAATCTAGTCCTCTTTCTTTGTGTTCTCTAAACACACCACTACTTTCATGATGTGAGAAGTCACATTGGAAGGCGTTATTTTTTGCATCCAGTTGTCTTCCGATGTCGTGCATCTTTGCAAGTAGTCACTGTTAGTCTGAGCCTACTGACTGGTCATTTTATGTGGGTTATTCCAGAAATTAGACCAGCATCCTTCATCCAAAGGACATTACCCCTACATTGAGGCCATGTGGGATCCTCCTAAGAGTGGTGTCTCGTCTGTAGGCCAGAAGGGTACCGTTCTGTAGTCCGCTCTTTAGTGAACTTTGGTCACCGATCCTTCTTTGGCTCCAAGATCCACTGGAGATAACTGTTGACTTGTGGCCCAGAGGATGTAAAGACCGCTCCAGGAACTTCATGCAGCTCATCAATATGTTGAGGCACTCTTCTCCCCAGTCCTAAAGAAGGAATAGAGTGCATGCAGTTGGCGGATAATTTCAGTGAACCAGCAATTACACGTTGCTGGACTAGCAAATGAACGTCACTGTTCGGACAAAGACATAAAGCTTGGTTTGTCAGCTGAGAAGCTCCCAGCTGGTTACGCCTCAGAAGAACAATTCAGGAGTATCTCAAGCAAGGTCAGTAAGACTGGTCGGCATGATAAGCTTAGTCTATACTCTTCTGTAGTGGTGCATTTGTTGACATCCGAGAAGCACCCCAGATTTCCTCCGTTTCAAATCCGAGCAGGCTAGGTGGACCCTCGAGCGGTCAGTGTCTAAGGCCATGTTCCAGTGTGACACTGTGTGATCATAAAGGCTGGGGCAGTGGCGAACCTCTCTAGTTCCCACTCTTTCTGCATCTCCAGTGTGTAATGATGTAGAGTCTTTTCCTGGCAAGCTCTTCTGGAAGGTTACATCATGAGGAGCTAGATATTTTTGGAGGCAGTCAAAGGGCACGTTGAGAAGGCGATGAAGGCTTCCAACTTGAAAAGGAAGTGTTACAAATTGAATTGTTAAATTGTGGCTTTGTGAATCATCGCTCCATTCTTTAGATTGCTCTTTGTCACCTCATAAGTTATTTTCATGGTAAAGATGGGCACAATCTGGAAATATTAATTGTAACAGGCAATGCCGAAAGAATTGTGCTTACCAAAGAGCATACTTGAGAATAGCTACCCAGACACTCAAAGCGAACATCTGGATGTGTTGCTTCAAAATATGGCAATTGATGCCATCCCCAAGTAGTGGGAATGACTGTTAGCGGGTGGCACATGCTGGGCTTCTTGTTGTGCAACCTGCCAGTGATATTTAATATGGCTATTTCTGCTTTTACAATTTTCTGTTTTATATTGCTCTTGCATGGGTCACTAGACTTGTCCACCACATATTTTTAGCTGTTCTTTCTGTTTATTATTGCAGGGGTCGGACAAGTTGTGCTTCAGGTCGCAGCGGCTACAGGTTGCAAGCATCATTATGGTATTGAGAAGGCTGATATTCCGTCTAAGTATGCAGAGGTGAGCTATACCACACCTTGCGCGCATTTGACTATCTTGTGCTCAGTAAAGTCCTACCACTGTCTCTAACTTCGAGGGATGAGGTACGCCATCATGTGACAAATGCAGCAAGCAGCTATGCACACCTGGCACCATATTCTGCTCATGACACACGTCCAACTCTACACCATGGCACACACTTATGTCTGTGCACCAAGACCAGAATGGGGCAGTGTACTGTTTTCTGTGCAGGCCTGAACCTGCACATACACTGGGAACATCACATTAGTAAAAGGCCAGCTATGTCAAGCCTCCTGGATTGCCTCCCGCTCTTCAGGTGGCAGTGTGGCCTGTGTTTAGAAAACAGGCGGAGGTACCCCTGCAGGCGGGTGTAGTGACTGACTTCACCCACATGGAGGGGGATGCCTGGGGAGTCCATGATGTCTCCTTCCATCTCCTTTCAAGGGGCAACCATAGTGCAGTGAAGAGGCAGAATGCTGAATCATTTGCATTGGACCAGGCCCCATGCAAATGAGGGCACATCTTTTAAGATCATGCCGATGCACCTCTAACAGCAGTGGGCTCATCTGTGTTACAGGAGGGGCCACACAAGCATCTGCAGGCCCTTCTGTAATACCGAAGTCCCCTGAGAGTGCAGAAAGCGTGTGCACAGGCCTGGTGCACCAGTGGGATACTTCGAGAAATACATACCCTTGTAAACCTAGACTGAATTGTGGCTGGTATTCGTGTTTTGCTGTAGACACACATGAAATGTGTCAAGAACAATATATATGCCATGAAAATGCCTCTTCTTAGTAGTGTGGTACCCTAGAGTGCATGTTACCTAAGCCTGTTAAGGCTTACAGTTACCACTGAATGGGAAGGCAAGCATTTGCAGAACTGGTTGGTCCACCCAATCTGTAATAGTTGCATCATCAGATACTCTCTGGGCACACGAGCTGCCATCTGAATAAACAAAGCAGTCTTCCTGGAGTCCAAAGCATGGTTTGGAACCCATGTCATCTGCCACTTCCCCAGCACCACTGTGTAGCTGTGAGCGCTTGTGGTTCATGACGGCCAATATCCAGATTCATGTCTTGCTCTAATTTTAAATGCACGTTCTGCCTTACCTTATCCTGCCTTAACACGGCACCCCCCACATGCTGTTGTGACAGGCAAAAAATGCAACACAGCGACTAGACTTTTGCACTGAAACTTTTCTTGGAGGTAAAATGATGATTGAAATTGAAAAATACTTGGATGCCCCTAGTAATGAGGACATGATATTGCTTTCTCGTAGGATTGATAGTAAGATGTCTGTGTTGGCTGTGTGTACCTGGCAGGCAAGCAGTGAAGGGGGCCGTTCTGTCTAAAGTGAACCATGTTGTACATTTAACCGTCACTTCACGGTAGCCATCATATTAACTGCTTTTTTATTTTTATTTCCCTCTTCAGTCGATGGACAAAGAGTTCCGAAAATGGATGAGGTGGTATGGGAAAAAGCATGCTGAATACACAGTGAGTGGAGTGGTCGCCTCTCATTTGTTTTTTCCCAGATTTACTTGTGAAGTTCTGGTTGTCCATGGAAAAGTAACAAAAAGCAATTGAAAACCTGTAGCATGCATTCGTACTCCTAACGAGGGGAACTGTTGCATTACCAATGTTTTTTTTGGGGTTTTTTTTTGGTACTCTTACCCTTCTGATGGGAATTGCTTTGGCATATGTTGGTACACTGATGCTTACTTAGTTACTGGTAATAGACTGGGCAATGCCTTTGTGGCCTTGGAGTGGGAGGCACCTGAAAGAATGCACCAGAGCCTTTAGGGCAGTCTGCATTCCTTGTACAGATCCCTCTTCTGTGAATCTGCAAGACTGCCACCTGAACATCAGTGCATTCTTTAGAGCAAGAACTAGGGAGACAAACTCATCGCTATGCAAATGCTCTTGGGCATATCAGCTGTTCCGCTAATCTGTGTCTTTCTTGTCTGATACAGCTGTTTTGCAGCATTCATTGTTTTTTGCCCATCTCAGAGCGATGGAGAGTGCTTTAGAGTTTTTGCCCAGAAGATGCAGGTCTAGTTTTTCTCCAGTTAAATGTAAATTTAGAGCCTATATCCCGTACTTTTTAACCACTATCTTTCGCTCCATATGTTGTGGGTTTTATTGGGAGTCTAGGCTGCTGATGAATAACGTGGTCCATTTCACCATTTGCCTTAAAGTTAATTTTCTGTGAAGGTTTGCTCTCTGTGTGGTAGGATGGGTTTTATGTCAGTGTAGCATCAAGTTGCATTTTTTTCTGGGTGCTTTGAAAGTAGGCACTGCCAAATCAACAGAGAAAAGGCGATTGCTGGAGAGTATTTTTTATTCTGTATCTTTGGTCTGGCAGAAAGAGTTTGGAGTGCAGACACGGGCATAAAGTCCAAAGGTTCCCTTTTTACTGGGATCATTTAGCTGGGTGGAGGAGTTGTAACAATTTATGATGACCGCCATAGATATATGTATGTCATTGATTGCCTCCTGTGAAGGACAACTATGCTCTCTTTGCAGCGGATATATTAAAGAGAAAGTGAACTTGCTCTGCTTTTTATACTCTATGGCACAGACCTAGCTAACCTTCCTACGCACACCTAGCGTGCAGGACAGAGATAACCCTGTTAAACATTAAAAGAAGAGAGATATTTCTGCCACCGCCCACTCCCCCAAGCAAGGGAAACTTGTGGAGTGGCTGATAAGCCACAGGCTTGCAGGCCTCACCCTGTGACAGTACCCGTCGCCTGAGAAAGCAGTGAGAGCAGGTCTCCATTTCAAAATTAACAAATAACAAGCATTGGCATAGCCAATAGGTCACGCTTTTGGGACCTTATAAGTATTTAGTTATGCAGCACAATAACCTTGGTGCAATAACATCAACTGTTGCATGGCTAAAAATGTATAAGGTCCCAAAGGCGAGACCTATTGGCTATGCCAATGCTTGTTTTTAGAAGCCTGGCATGCAGTTTTAAATGTAGGCTGGTAAGAAAAGTGCCAACCCGAGGGGCAAGGTCCAGAGAGAAATAAGATAGGAAGAGAGGCGAGTTATAATCAGATAGCACAAATAGAAAGGTGAAGCACAGAATGACAGGTCAGGTAAACAAAGTAGCGAGGCAGAGAGGCAGGTAGAGCCGGTGGGATGAAAAATAGAAAGGTATGAGAAGTAGAGAGAAAAGAGGTGCAGATGAGGTAGAGAGATGAGGCTAATACAGAGGAAGGGCGAGGGAGAAGTAGAGAATGGTGAAATAGGGAGAGAGAGACCGAGGTAAGACAGATGTATTAAACGAGCGAGACATTGGAAGCAGAGAGTGAACGGAAACAGTGAAGGAGATAGAAAGAGATGAAAGCAAAGGGAGTGAGATGGAGTGGAAGAGGTAGAGAGAGCATTGCAGAGAAAAATAAATAAAATAATGGGAAAGGTTAGGGAAAGAGGACATCCATAAAAAGAGACATAGAAGGCCAATAGGTGAGGTAAATTGAGAGGCTAGATAGTGTATGAGAAGTGGGGAAGAGAGAGATGAGGCAGTGAGTTGTGAGGCAGAGAGACAAATGAAAGAGAATGGTGAGGTAGAAAGAGGCATGCGAGAGGTAGAGAAAGGTAAGGTATAGATGGCAAAAATGATAGAAAGGGTAAGATAAAGAGATGAAATTAAGAGGGAGGTGAAGTCAATGGAAGAGAAATTAAGGGGGATGAGATGCAAACAGAGCAGCAAGATGCAGAAAGAAGAGAGAGAGAGAGGGAGGGGCACTTGAGAAGAGAGGGGCAGAGAGCTAGAGATCTAGAGGTATGATTGGAAAGAGGTGGCAAGTTGAGGTCATGTGAGGTAAGTGCTGTGGGGCACTGAGGTTTATTGAAAGAGAGGTGTGTGTGACGTACAGAACAAGTTTAAAGGTAGAGCAATAGTGTGGTAGGTACGTAGCCATGTATAAATAGACACCTAAAAAGGGAGTGTTTAGGTAAAGGAATGGGACAGAAAGGTGCGACAGAGAAAGAAATGTATTGGGTGGTATTGAGAAGTGACAGCTAGTCACAGTGTGGCATGTAGAGAAGTAAGTTAGAGAGAAGGGCATGGATTTAGTCTGGTCAGGTAAAGAAAGTTAACTTGCAACAAGAGAGGAAGAGGGAGAGATGAAGGAGGGAAATGTGAGTAAAGGTGGGAGGTAGAGAGGCGTGTCGTTGGTGTAATGTATGCATTTGCCTCAGAAGAGGGTGTTTAACTTGTCACGCTGCTAAAGTACAGTGCTATTGAATCAGCTGAATAGAGATTAAAATTGATAAGAGAAAGGGAGGAGCATTATAAGAATGAACTGAAGGGCACCTTGTAAAGACGAGCCACCAAATAAACAGCAGCACAGGGAGGAGGGGGGGGGGGGGCGGTGAAACGGGTTACGGAGGCCGAATTTGATCCCGGCGTCATGTAAGCGGGGATGAAGTGCCAGCAGATTTTTCCTTTTGTCCGCCGTCTCATGTGAAACATCTGATGTGACGTGAATGGTAGCTCTGTCATAATGAAATGGTACCCCATTCTTTTTGGCTGCCTGTAGCATAGACCTGGTATGTTGGTGGTGCAGGAGATAAACTATTATGACTCTAGGGGGACTAGAGGAGCGGGCTGAGTTGGCTCATAGTTTGGGTGCCTGCTGGAACTCCATGGGCTCCAAGGACACAGGCTTCCGAGTCTGATACTTTACTTTTTAGTCTCTGGATATGAACCCCATAGTCTGACTTTGGACAGTATAGTCTATCAAATTCATGCACCTTCTTATCTGTGGAGCTGAGACACAGGTGCATTTGCGAGAGGTCAGTCTGCAGGGATTTGATATTAGATGCCACGGGTGTGATGGTGGTGTCAAAAGTTGACAATTTGGCTCTCATGACAGTGAGCTCCTTAAGGATTGTTGCTATATTATTTTTGGCCATGGCATCAGATTTGGCAGGCGTGTGGGACGGCCCCCTGGATATGGTGGCCTTTGTGACCAACATGGGAAGGAAGAATGGGAGATAGCTAATGCCCCTGAGTACTAACTCGCACAGTGATATCCACAAGGTCTTTGCGTCCATATTAATGTGTGTGCCATGGAAGAATCTGCCAGATGCAAGCCAAACTCAATATACCCACAGCAAAGTCTGTGCATCCATGTTAATATGCATGCCGTGTGAAGAGCTGTCATGAGCAAGGCAAACTCTACATACCCACAGCGACGTCTGTGCATCCCTGTTAACCTTATCGATGCTTAGGACGGCTCCCGGCCGTCATGAGTCACGGGAGTCGTGTGCTCATGACGACCAGGAGCTGTCCGACCGAGTCTGTGCTTTAAATTAGTACACCACAGGGAAGCAGTAACAAAGCTCCCACACCCTCCACGGTGATGCACTAACGTTGGGGCACTCTGTAACCAACTCTGTACATGCCTAAAAAAGACAAAACACATTCGTCGTGCCCAGACCACACACTGGCAAACCACTTTCATCTCAGTGTGAATAGCCTAATGCTGTACTCTGATATGTAAATATCAAAGGTTATGAATGAAAAACAAAGATACAAAGTACTTTTTGCACTATGTATAACTGGGCGCTGAACGATCAGAAGTGAAATCTAACACACACAATAGAGAACATTTCTTGAGGTCTATTAACACGGAATGATTCTAAGGTTTTAGCAGTCCAAAAGTAGGAACAGAGCAGTTATAAGCGGGACACTACTTGTCCATTCCTGAACTTAGTTTAACATTTCAATGCACTCTGATAGTTGTAGTCTTAGTTCATTTTAATAGAACCAGTTGAACCAACGCACCTGATAATGGTACGTAAAATCAAAAGTTCATCAGTGGTGCCTCGGTGACATGAAAACATCTGGTCACACAACTAAAACGTCACAACTCACCGTGCGTTTAGTCTGAAACTTGGCGACACTGGAAGCAGAAACGACGCTGGCTTTTTGTCTCTCTGCAACTATCCAAAATATACCCACCCGTTGCGATGGCTCTAGGACATGCCATAGCAACTTTAAATCAGAAACTCTTACCTGCAGAATCCAGGGCGCTCATTCTACCATAAGAAAGAAATCACCATGAGCCAATACAGCATGGGGGACAATTGGTCGAAAGACTCGTTGTAGTCTCCGACTTCCAAGTAGTGTAAGGCAGGACAACAGCATTTGTTATGGCCAGTCAGAGATCGGGAGAGGGAGTCATTCTCTGAGTTCTATTGGATGTCGTTGCAGGGGTTATGCTGATTGGAGCGCTTCTGTCGGGAAGTGAATATACTCCCACCCCCCTACTGTACGGTTGAACCTGCCTCAGCCCTCACTCAGCTGTTTTAATTAAACCTAGGCACCAAGCAAGCATCCCGTTTTGAACGTAGGACGTGGAAGGTTTTGGGATGAAACCCAATTGTCTTAATTTTAGTAAGGAATGATCTTTGCTCATTTAGATCTTTTTACGTCAGCGTAGTAAGCTGCCCATAAATACAATTTCCATGCACCCTGGATGACACTGGGAAACAAGCAAGTAAGAGGTGACAGATACAGAAAGAGGAGGCATAGGGAGAAAGTGTGTGTATATATATATATATATATATATATATATATATATATATATATATATATCTCTATATCTATATCTATCTCAAAAGTGGGGCGACCGGGAGAGAAAAGATTGGAATAAGTGCAGCAGGAAGAAAATGAAAGTGATCGCGCGCTGTGAGTGGGCTTTAAAAAGCCCGTCCACAGCTTTTTGGGTGCCGCGAGCTATGCGATGTGCGCACACCATGGCGAGAGAGGAAAGCCAGATGGCGCCTCCGCTCATGCCTGTGCGCGTAACCGCACGCTCGATGTCACCGAAAAAGCTGTGTTTGGACTTTTAAAAGCCCACTCACTAAATGTCTCGCCAGTTCAGCGCATGCGCTGGCTCAGGCGAGACCTAAGAATTACTTCACAAACCTAATCTCTGGAATGCAAACCTAGAAACAGCCTCATTGCTGGGCTGTCCCTGAAAACCGTGTCGTAATGTTCAGATTTAGTGCATCCTAGCACAAAATATATGCCTTTCGTTGACATAATGCAATTAAACTGGCTTTAGTTCAAAAGTTTCTCTTGCTAGGCTTGCACAGAGTGCTTGGGAACGGCCCATCTCCCAGGGAAAGGCAACTATTTTACGTTTTTCAAAAAACAGGACCTTTAATACATGGCATTGGATGAATAAAAGCATTCTCAAATGTGAAAGATGCCCATGTCCATGATATCCAGAAGGACGTGCTCCCATGTGTTACATGCTTAGCCCCACCTCTTGTATCTGTGCCCACTTGCTATTCCGTCAGTTGGACAGCATTGTTGCCTTCCTCTTTCTTGCTTTTTGTCCTGTTGCTTTTGTATCCCTGATTATGTGCTGTATTTGCCCCTCGATATGGCTGAGGAAGACTTCTCTGTTCTGTGAAGCCTGGCTGTGGCTAGCCAGTGTGGAAGGCAAAGAAATGCGAGGGCGCTGCAGGAGATGAACAGTGGGGCGGGGAGCTTGTGGCACCAATATATATTAAGATTGATGCGCGCTCGCATGGGTCACTGGCCCGACCTGGCTCCATTTTAAAATCTTTCAGTGACCCTGGACACATAAGACGCAGTTGAGTAGAGCTGCTATGGTGGCTCGGAGACGGCACCGACAGGAAGGCATGAGGTTAAGTATTCTGGGAGGAGAGTTGCGAACAGGAAATGGGACTGGTGCATTCAACTACACTGGGTAAATACCTGTGTTGGAGGAAGTGGAGAAGGCGCAATAAGACTGCATAGCTGTCTGTCCCAGACATCGAGCAGCAGTCCAGGTGTTTACGTATAAATGAAACTAGAGACCTGGACAGGGTACAGGTGTCTGGATTCCTTACTTTTTTTTTAAACCTATTTTATTGCATTTCTTATTTACCTTTGCATCATTACAATGTACATCTCTTGTAACATTTGATATGCCCAGTTTAGTACACATTATTCCTGTGCATCCTTCCTCCACAGTCCAGTTACATACAACATCTTAATACGGCTGATGCATTGTCTAATAGTGAACTAAAAGAAGGTGTACATTTGTTACGAGCATATTACTACAATATTAATACTAACTACCCAAAACTCCCCTTGTCCCTCCCTCCCCGGTCTCACTTGTACCACTCCTTTCGGTCTTATAAATGTAAACCACAACCTATGCTTGTTGCCTAATCATGTGCTTGTATCTGTATACCTCCCGCATATTCCTTGGCCTTAGGGCTTGGTTAGTTTTGTATATGTTTATTTTGCAATACCTATGGTTGGGTTTCCGCTGCCGCTATGGACTTTAGAGCTTCCAATAAGGCATCCTATTCTAATGCTATTGGTAGTTTCCGCAACCCTTTAAGCTCTTCCCTGTGTAGTGTTGTGCTCTCTGCAGTGCCCCATCGTATTAGTTCCGAGTGCCATGCCAAGACGTCAGGTGGATTCCGTGATTTCCACCTCATTGTAATGTTACGTATGGCTAATATAAGTGCAAGATCCATGAGACGGTATTGTACTTTGTGTTTATGCGCTTGCACATGCAATCCTAGAATGCACTCCTCCACCGTGTTCTTCACCTCCCGCTCTGTCGCTTCCCCTATTCTCTGTCTTATAATGTCCCAGTACCTTCGTATTCTTGGACAGGCCCACAACATGTGTATCAGGTCAGCGCCTTCTAACGAACATCTCGGACATTGGTGCTGTGTCTGGGGGAACATTCTGTCCAACCTATGCGGGGTAAGATAGGCCCTGTGCAGTACCATCATCTGTATGAACTTAAATTTCGTGTTTCGCGATACCTTCCTAGGGTGCTCTAGTATCCTTGCCCATTCCTTGTCTGTGATGGGCCTGTCTATGTCTCCTTCCCACGCCTCCTTCAGGGTGTCTAGAGGGGCCGCAGTATGTGTGCTAATGCCGGTGTATAACCATCTGATAAGATGCCGGCCCCTTCCCATATAATGCACCATTTTTACCAGTTCATTCGTGGGGGGTTCCTGCCTGTTCGGGGCCCAATGCCTTTTCATGTATTGTGTCAACACAGCGTGTATGAGATACAACTGTTCCGGGGCCCCAGTTTCGTTAACAAATGTGTCATGGTCCAATAGTGTCCCATCTCCAAACAGATCCGCCGTCGTGGCGATCCCTGCGTTTAGCCACGGTGTTAATTTGCGCTTCGTAAGTTTACCACTCGACAGGGGTATCCCCAATAAGGGAATGTTCCCTGCGCATGCCTTGGGCTGTTGTGTGTATTGCAGCGCCGCCCTAGAGCAGCGGAGCGCCGTGTCTAATAGCGGGGGGGGGGCTCCTTAGAGGCCCACCCTCCGGCAGCAGCAATGCGTGTAATTTACCATGATCGATGTCTGTCTCCGTGTACCCTATCTCCTGCAAGTTGCGGCCCGCCGTCCAGTAAGACAGCCACTGCAATTGACGGTCATAGTAATATGCTCGTAGGTCTGGGACTCCCAGTCCCCCCCATTCGTGTACCCGCTTGTAGCTTTTTAAGGCTGATACAGCGTCTGCCGTTGCCCCAAATTAGTTCAATAAGCATCGTGTTCAATACTTTGAACGTATCGTGTGGTACTATTAATGGTAGGTTAGTAAAATAGTATAAGAGTCTCGGTAACACCACCATTTTTGTTAGGGCCACTCTTCCCATCACTGACAGCGGCAGTGCTGTCCAGAACCCTATGCTGGACCGCAGAGCGCGGATTGCTTGGTGTAGGTTACCATCAAGCATATCCGCCTGTGTCCTGTATATTTGTATGCCTAGATATTTAAAAGTGTCCGGGGCTACCACTATGCGCATGTCTCCAAACTCCACATTCTCAATCCCTGCGTGTTCTACAAAAAAGAAGGCCTGTGACTTTCTTATATTGATGGCTAATCCTGAAACCCTGGCAAAGCTACTGAACGTGTCATGTATTGTGGTTAGGGACACTCGTAGATCATGTAAGTATAAAAGAATGTCGTCTGCATATGCCGAGAAAAGGTGTTGTATGTTTCCCAGTAATATGCCACGTGTCAGGAATTCTTTCCTCAGCGTTATGGCCAGTGGCTCCAGGGCTAATATAAATATTAAAGGTGACAGCGGGCAGCCCTGCCTAGTCCCTTTATGTATTGTGTATTCGCTAGAGATGTGGTTTCCCGTGCGGGCTCTGGCCACTGAGTTTTTATAAAGCAATCGCAGCCAAGCTGGATTCCTTACTTGATGTCCATATCTATATGCATGGAGCTTGAAGCATACCCTTTTCAATCAGAATGCCTTCACCCCTAGCAACCTCCCGTCAAACCCAGACTGCTCCAAGATTAATGAAATGCATGTTCTGTTTTAACCTCGTATTTACAGGTTTTGTTTAATGCAAGTTCATTTGTTTGATTTTCATGAATAGTCCATGTTTGCATACCTTGAATGACTGTTTTCTTAGAAGTTGTTGGGTATTTAGGATGGTGGAGTTCATTCAGTGCTCCCCATCTGACGCCGGTTGATGTAATTAGGGCGTGGCTTAAAAAATAAGCTACAAATGTGTGCTTAGCATAGTGTGCTGCCTGGCTGGTTAGTTTCTGCTTCTATCATTACATCCAAATATATAATGCAACAAGTAAAATGACACCTACAACAAGCCAGGACTATTGGCTTTGCCAATGGTTGTTCGTTGTTTAAGATAAATAAGCAACAACTACGGCTTCGTAGTATCGAATATTGTAAATGCTTCAGCTCTGAAATGATGAGACTGAAAGAACTATAACGAGTCTCTCAAAAAGTTACATCAAAGGGAGTGAAGGTTGGTACAGTTGCAGAATTACGATTTTTTTCTCCCAATCTGAGGGTGAGGGCAAAAAATGGAGAGCCCAATAGGGACCTGCCTCAGCATCTCCTTTTTTTTTCATTTTGAACAGCACCCGGTAGGACCCGGCCCACTTAAAGCCCTGCCCATGCTTATAAAGTCACATGTTTGATTTTATTTTGCCATTGATGAATATAGGATCAATCGGTCAATATTTGGGAACGGTATGTTGACTACAATTTCTTGAAAAAAATCATCTCATATTGTAGAAAAATGTATCGCATACAAACTCAACATGGCACATCAAGCAACAATAGAGTTTTTGAAGAATAAAGGCCACTGAATTCTTATATGTATGATGTACAGGGTCACGTCCTCAATGATGCCAACATTCCTTAATGACAGTGCTGCTGGAAAATAACTGACATTCAGGGGAGCCAACACAGGCCTGAAGCTGGTGTATACATTGTGGGATCTCGGAGAAGTTTAGCAAGACACGTGCAGCATTCGGCTACGTCGAGATGTGTTTTTTGGTAGGGTGCTGGCAGATAGCATGAGTTATTGGAGATGGCAGGTGAGTGCTTGTTGAAGTCTCCTAGTAAGAAACTAGATTTTGGCAGGGGCGGCTAGTGACATTTGAAAGTGGCGGGCGAAAAATGGTTGCAAAGGAAGCAAACGAACGAGTGAGCAGTGGGGGGGGGGGGGTCATACTAACACTAGCAAGATCCTCAGAGAGAAACACATTACCAGTACTAACTTAAGCAAGATTCCCAGAGAGAAACACACTGTCCGTACTACGACGAACAAGACCTCCAGAGAGAAATAAATTCATTTGCCCACATTTTATAAACAAAACACTACAAACAAGCCTTATAAAATTAAGAGGAAAACTTACCTGACCGCCTCTGCTCCTGGTCCGCGTTGGCGCCTCTCTGCCCTCTTCGAACTGGAACAGCACGTCACGTCAGCACTGCGTGGCAACCCCTCAGCCAATCCTGGTGCTGCTGCAGCACCAGGATTGGCTGAGGGCACAGCCTACTCTTCGCCCGCCCCTGCCCATTAGGAGACCGAGGGGCTCCTAATGGGCATGTCTAAGTCCGTGAAAACACAAGTGCGCATGAGTGGGCACGGGCTAAAGATTAGCTCACCATGCCCACTCATGCGCACTTGTGCTGCAGTGCTGCCTGGTCTGACAATGCATGTCAGTCAACATGACGCCGGACCGCCCACGGTCCGACGTCATGCTGACTGACATGCATTGTCAGTTCTCCCCACCCTCGGCGTCTCTGAACTTAAGTAAACTAAATTCATAGACACCGAGGACGGAGCTGCGGGGGCGAGGGGGGGGGGGGCAACGCCCCAATGGACGCACCGCGCCTGGATTTGGGGGGGGGGGGGGGGGGGGGGTGAGGGGTTGACAGACAAACCGCCGCATCTCTGAAATGGCTGCGACAAACAGTGCTCCACTCCGCATTTACCGCTTCAGAACACATGCACCACCCTCCACGGGAAGACTAACTACACCTGCAGCAGCCCTTACTAGCCGTCGGCGCTGCTCACCAGCCTGCTGGCTCCATGCGAGCTGCAAATGTCGCAAAGCCCCTGGCGGCCTTTCCACCAGTGGCGGCCGTGACCCTGAATGCGGGGCGTCGGAAGGGGGGGAAGGGGGGAAGCAGACAAACCCAGTCGGGGGCAAATAAATAAAAAATAAATAAAAATTATTACCCGCCTTTCGCTGCGCGTTTCCTTCTTTCTGGAGTCGATTCGAAGGCACCACCTGAAGCCTCAGACCACCCTCTTCTGCAAATCCCGGCGCTGCTCTCATGCTAGAGATTAGCAGCATGGCAGCAGCGCCATGATTGGCTGGAGCGGGCTGCCTGGACGTTCCGCAGGTGCCTGCTCTGCACCTAGCTGTAGGTGGATAGGTTTACACTGGGCAAGGTAGGCTGGCCGTCACAAGACAGCCGGCCAAGGTGACGTGCGCAGTGTAAGCTGGTGAGTGACCCCACTCCCTGCTGCCAGTCAGCAGCAGCCCCGCCCCAGACACTGCTGGGCTGCCGGCAATGACTAATAAAACGGTAATTCATGTCATTACCGTTTTATTCAGGGGGGCAACGCTCCTCTGACCCAATTTGGGGGTGGGGAGGGGGCAGCTCTCCACCAAACTGCATAACATCGCAGCCTCTGCGCAGGATTCTAAATATAGAAACATACGAGACGCGGTGTCCTAGGGGCCAGTAATTGGCTTCTCCCAAAAGCTTACAGGTCTCCTGCTTTGTCACATAAGAAGTCATTTCTGCTGCAGATGGCTCTGCCCCCGCCCCCCCCGTTATTCACAGGTGGATTACATTTCAGTGGCTGCTTGGAACAGGCTGCTCCAAGGCCCCCCACTTACCCGTGCTGCTGTAGTCACGCTTTTGGGGTGGTGGTGGCTCTCCATGCTTTGTGGTTGTATATGAGGGAAGTCTACAAAACCTTAAGCAAAGTCGCTGCACCCCGAGTTTGAGTTGCTGATTTGCAAGTGCTAGAAGTGGACATTGGTCACATGGATGGTTCAGACGTGTTTGTGTTTGTGGTAGCCCTTTGCTGCCTTTTCCACAAGCGTCTGATTTTGCGCCATCAGAATCTTGTAGGAGTACAGAGAGGTCCGGGCACGATATGGACACTGCTCGTGGTTGGCAATGTGTCCCATATGTGCACAGAATCCAAAGTGTGGTGCTTTGTGCCAGCCCTTTCGCACAGGTTCTCCTTTGTTTAAACAACTAAAACTAAACTCAAGAATGCTAATAGTGAAACATTTCCAGGGGGTTCAGGCGCAGTGTTTGCACTTCAGTTACTCTGTGTTTCCCTCTGCAGGCCGCTGCTCTCCTGTGTTGTCTGAGCCGGTCTGTGTAGCTCTCCTGCACGGCCTCTCCCAGATTGCTCTGCACGGCCTTGCATTTCTGCCTCAGAAGCCTTCACTTGAAGCCAGAACCCCCTCCATTCCCTGTGATGTCTTGGACCTTAGACTATCTCCCCAAGAGAGCCATTGCGGGGACCGCGTTGGTGTCCTGCTTTATGCAGTCCGGCCCTGTCTGTAGACGTTGATGGCCTCATGTTGGCCAGTGCGCACTCGGCTGTGAAGTGCACAGATGTGTGTTAGGCTGATGAGTGCCGGGCTATGGGAAACCGGCTCTGAGAACATTGATCTGGATAATCCGATCATGTTTTCCGTCCAGGTAGTATTCATCGACTCCATGATGACTTCAGGAGTTCTCCTGCGATTAATTTATTGGAGAATTGTAAGTTTTCTCCTCTTGTTCATATTTTTGACAGCGCAAACTGCTGTACCCGCTCCCCAGTGACTTCTCTTGAGGGGCAGGTAGTTCACCATAGACCATTTTTTTTTGTTTTGTTCTGATGGATCCCTACCACGAACCTACCTTCCTCCCCCTGCTCGCTTTTCTTTTCTTTATTTTTTGTCTGCTTCCTCATTCTGTCCATGTCCCCTATTTTGTCACAAAGACACTACAGAGACCCTTTTTACCCCCAAACTACCCTCATGGGTTTTTTGGTGTTGGTTATGTCTTAAATTCCTAATAATTTCAAACTTTGAATTTTGTTTTTTACTTTCTGCCCTGGGTCATGTATTTGATATTGAGTATAGCATATATTTTTTTCCGTTTTAGTTTTTCGTCAATTTGAATTACTGTTAGTTTGCTTCCGTTCGGCTGTGTTTTGGAAAATCAGCAACCCAGAATCCAGATTTTTGCCCATTTGTTGGTTTTCGTATTTTATTTAACTGCATTCACCAAATATGTTTTGTGTGATGATGAGGGGATTTGTGTTCACCGGATTTTTAAACGTTTTAAGAACCTCTACGGAAGTTGCATTAATTTTTCTTTTTTTTTCTTCATCGGATGTGCTGTCCCATTAACTTAACTTCAGTAAATCGCTTTATTTTTAACTCTAAATTGCTTTTACTGTTAGCATGTTTTGCAAAGTACCCGAGTTCTGTGATGTTACCGATCAATCCCTACATAAAATAATTCAGAAACAAAAGGTATGTTGTACACCTGTTGCTGCCCATTTAATCCGACAGCGCGGTATTTGTATCGGGAGTGGCTCTGCCGCAGTCCAGGGACACTTCTTATGTACCTTAAACCATCTCATTTTCCACTTCCAGGAGTATCGTACGGTTTAGGGTGACATAAAGGGTCGAACACTTAAATTATATTCTTTTAACTGTAAAGTTAATTACATTTTCGACTCCTTCAAACTGAAGGATCATGGGATACAGCACCCACATGAGTGCGCTCTCTTTTCTAGAATAATGTATACACGACAATACATGCACAACTTTGTTGGATGACTTCAACAAAAAGGTATGGATGCGTTGAGTTTGCAGCAGAATGTGCAACAGGGATGGTGGTGGGGAGAGACTGCGCGTGTCGCAGTGGGTGTCCATCCGTGAGACTGTTCCTCCTAAGAGTGTAGTATGAGTCACAAAAAGTGAGTTTTGTGATGCAGGGCAGCGAGTCTAGGCTTTTTTTTTTTTTTTTTTTTTGCAGTAGGGGATGTCCGCAGAGTAGGTTTTGTCACCTTCCAGGTGAATAGTGTTCGGCCGTTGAATATAATGTGCAACTATTGATTTCAAACCATGCTACTGAAAAATGATAGGAATGGGAACGGTCAGTAGATTCACATGCCCCGCCCTACATCTGAGACAACACGGCACCAAGCCGGGAATATCCGCATGGAATACCAGTCTATTAAATCTGCTGGTTCCTCTGGGTGGATAGCTCAAATATTTCTCATTGGGTAAGTCACTAATCTAGGAACATCATGAGCGTCTATGCCTGTCCTCGGCTGGTGTGCAGACGGCGCGTATGGCTGTTGGCGTCCCCTGGGACACGCGCTTTAAAAAGGACCACTTAGCGTGAATCCCTTGCTTGAGTGCATCTTTCTGCTTCAACCTCTAATCAAGAATTTCCATGGTTCATTAGGACCATTGTGGTCTCCTGGAAATGTGATCACCCTGGTACCTTGTTCGCCTCTTCTGCCACCGCTTGTCTTGTGTTTGGCGGTCGCACCTGCGGCCAGTGTGTCCTGGGTGAAGCCGCCCGTCTTTTGCTGGACTGGAGCAGATTCGCTAATCTCCTCTCACTCGCGCCAGACTTCCTTCCTTCCGGTGATGCGCCGCAGTCCCGCCCCCAGATGTTTATCTGGAGAAATCCGTGACCTGTGTGCGCGCCCCCTGCAGCCTTCATTTTCAGAATATGCCGAATGAACCCTGCTCATGCTTCGAGTATGCTCAGTGTTGATCAGCTTTAAACTGATTATCAATCATTTTCAGTTCCTGGACCACTTGGCGCTTCCTTTCTCCGTGTTGTCCTCCTTTTGGCAGCATGGCACTTGTCCTTCTAGCTGGCAGCATGGCATCGGGCAGGTTAGCAGAGTGGCCTGCTTTCTCTCTGGCTGGCCGGTCCTTGGTTGACAAGAGGGTTGGGCCCTGCCTGCCCAATGGAATAGGCTCCTGGGTTGTACTGGAATTACTTCATTCTGTTTTTTCAGTCCGAAGTTAATCTCTCATTTCTAAAATCGCACTCAAAACTGCTTCGGATTACAACAATGCTCATTTGTGTCATATGTTTGTGTATCAAGTTTTAAGTATCAAGTTTTAAGTGAATTTTAACAAAGTATTGAGTCGCCAGGCAAGTGGCCCAGCCATTTTGTATTGTCCATTCACCCCCTTGTTTCCTGTTCATGACCAGCGAAAAGTGTGTGGCCTAGCTCTCGTTTTAAATCATGCAGTGCCCTCTTGTGGCCTTTCGGTGCATCGACTGCACTGTGGCTTCAGCGTCACTGAAGAGCAATGGGAACGCACACGGCCCTCCATGGGTAAGCGAGAGGAGAGTTAAAGCCCTGCGGTTTCACAGTGTAGGAAGAGTTGTCCGCGCAGGTAAAGCTGAAGGAAGACCGTAAATGAGAGCTCCCGCCAGGGAAGGCCGGTGCTCTGGCGCCTTAACCGGGCGTCTTGGGAATTGGGGAGGGAGTGAACTTGTAGGCCAGTGAAACCCACTGACATGGAGGCATGAAGATGGGAACAGTAACCGTAGGGGTGGGAGACAGGGAAGTGCCAGGACGTTGGCACAGAAGAAGCCAAGAAAACAAGCCGTGTCGGTGGAGACGCCATATTCAGAGTCCCCATCACCTCTGCCCACACTGGACACCCACTGTTCGTAAAACCCGAGTCTGCTTCCAGAAATGAAAAGCGCCAAAAGACTAAACAATTAGCGAAGGCCGCTACATGCAAACACTGCAGAACGTAACAGGAATGTGAGATGCCCAGACCTCCGTGTGATCCGTCGCCCAGGCCCCCTCCGTGTGATCCGTCGCCCAGACCTCCGTGTTCCACACATGGGAGTTGTGTTTGCATAGCTGAATGCCAGCCACATCCATGACTTACTGTGTTATCCCATGGCCAGTTTTCCTCTACCATGGTTCGTTTTGGATTGCAGCATGACCTGGGGCGGGAAGTAAGAGTGTAAAGCTATGAACCCTGAAGGACTAGAATTAACAAAAGCTATTTAACTTTATTAAACGCATATCTGACCAATATTGCAGAAACCTTAAAATGAGTTAGAAAAACTTTAAATATAGGGATGAGTTTTAAGTAGATTCTGGATAATAAAATGGAAGAATGCTTGTGCCAAAGACTTTTCTTTTTCTTTTCTTCAGCTGGAGAGAGGCGACTTCCTGTCAGAAGAGTGGAGGGACCGAATCGCAAACACAAGGTATTGAACTTGATTGTCCTGGGGAACGCTTACTTCGGAACAGCTCAAGTTTGGGTTTTGAGAGTATAATGTGACTGGTGCCACCTAAGAATCCCAGATTTGCTGCTCCCCAGTCATTGCAGAGATTATGAGCGCACTGGATAAGGGGTCGTTATTATTCTAAGGGGATTGAAGCTGGGAATTGCTATGTGGCCAGATTCTGCCTTATTTTTGTAGGTGTGACTGTGTATGACGTGTGTGTTTGTAGAACGCAGGCTGCAGTGACCTGGGTGATGCAACTTCTTGAGCTCGTGCCAAATACAAATTTGGATGCTAGTGTGTGCGCATGAACTCAGAGGCACTATCTGCCACTATACACAGTCTTGAAATCTGGCCTGCCCTGCCCAGTTATTTGTATGTTGCAGCCCGTCTTAAACTGTCCCCCATGCAACTGAGCTCTTACAATTCCTTCTGCGTTTGGCATTTGGTTGAATGAAGGCTTTCATTTTATTGAAACGTGCGCACCTTTTCTGCCGGTGTTGAATGGTTCCGCAGTTGGGTAAAGGGTGAATGAACCCATGACCATTTCAGTTCAGTTCAGTAGTTACCAAGCTGAAATGGTGATTAGTTGGCCCGTATCCATGTGCCAGTGACCACTGAATTTTCTTCAGGGGACAGTTGTTATGGCCCGAAGAGTGGAAACAACAACAGAGTGATGGTAGTAGACTTGTACTTAGACATTGGCCCCTTTGGAGTGGGTTTGATCAGTCAGTCAATGAAGATGTTCTCATCTGGCATGCACGTCCTTAAAGGCCGGGTTGAAAAGTAGAACTCGGACTACTCTTGTAGACTGTTTCTCGGAAATCAACATTTGTTTTGCTGTTAAGTAGCCCACCGGGTTATTACTTTGTTCCCAACCTAGAGAACTTGTTTGTTTCGGATACTACGTATAATCCCATTCTTGGTTATTGCCTAATCTATCACCTGTTGTGACAGATGAGCTATGTGATGTAAAAAAACTGCTTTATCAGAGAACTTGCAGATGGCGGTGTGTTGTAGGTAATGGCCGTGTTTTAGCTCTGCTGCTTCTGACTGGCCACCTCCCTCAACGAGGCCGTCATAAGACACATGATAAAAAAATCTTGCAGGCCCGAACAACAAAGGGTGATTAATGGCGCTCTTTCTTTTGCAAAAATGTCCTTGGGTGACTTTCTCTGCTTCGGTAGACGTGAACAAAAATATGGATGATCAGAGCATATCTTTGTTTTTTCTGTCAGCAAGATCTCTGGTGGATGGTAGACCCCCAAGGCTGATCTGTCGCAAGTAGTAGAATCATGCTAATTCTGCAGCACGTTTGTTGTTGTTTTTTGTTTGGTAGGAATAGTTGGGTAAGATTAGTCGTGTGCTTTAGTGGGACCTGGTGAGTGAGGATCTGTAGCCACTGATCTACCTAAGGATGTCCGCATACCTATAAACTGGATCCATGAAGGATCCCACCACCTGGAAGACTGTAGGACATCTCCCCGACACCACCTCACCTAAGGTGCTTCCGCTGGGTTTAAGACTGAGCTGAAAACAACAAATAGAAAGGTTGTGTGAAGCAGGTGTGTGTGCAAAAATAGCTTTACTATGGTAATTTCTCGAGAAATCGAATCAAGATTAGAGACTTGACAAATGACTTAATAGTACCCTTGCTATTTTGAGCAGTTTACCGAGCACATTTTCAGCTATTTTTGTGGCCATACTGCTTTCATAAGCACACAACTAGGTCCTGAGATGGACACAACAGTACAAGTGGGAGTATCCAGAGCTAGTGACCAGAAACAAAAATGCACGCACCAGCCTTTTCTGTATGAACCACCTCAGCTTGATTGTTTGTCTGGCCAGGAGTCAGCAACGCCATGGCTTCTTTGGTCTTTTCTCTACTATCCTAAATCAGATCCCCAAAGCAGAGTGATCACAGGTGGTCCAGTGTACGCAAGCAGAAAACCAATGAGATGTGCCCAGTCGTCAAAGCAGAGTTCATGAATTCTCAAGGTGGGCACAGATGCCCACTTTGAAAAAGCATCTGGAAATAAGGTAGAATAAATTGTCCATAAGTAGATGGAAGAACAGAAATACACGGTGTGGACACTCAAACAGCTAAGGACAGTAATATTATTCGGAAAGCTAATAAAAAAACACATTTTCCTCCTTTATTCCTTTTAAATGTGTGCACATTAAGGCCAACTGTCAAACATTACTTGCTGCTTCTGATAGCTTGGCGTACAAAAGACTGGCGAATTGCGTACGGCCATTTAACTGGGTTGTTGAAGACGTGTTCTGCGGTATCGTCCGCCCTGGTTCTTAGGCGAAGTAAAAAGTTACCAACCCTTAATTTAATATGTAAATCAAAGTAAACATTTCGGTACTAAAATAATGTAGAACATTGATTTTTGACAATGGGAATAGGAAAGGCATTGTGTTAATTAGTTGGCTACGCCCTCCTTGGCTACGCCACTGAATTGTTTCATTTGCTGCTGCTGGTTGGATAACTGTCCCCAGGCGAAACTTGTGCAGAGTCCCACAAGGGGTTTGGTGCAGCTTGGAAGCAGCATCCGCTTGTTTTCCCTACCTTCTGAGGCTTGCTCTGAGTGAATGCACCATTTCTTTAAACGCTTCTCAGCACTGGTTAATCCTTGGTAAGTTCTATACTATCGTGGAATGTGTGATGATGTCTGTGACCAGCTGCAGCCTGTGCTTCTAGTTTTATCCTGATGGACACTTCGGTTATGTGTTGACACGAGTGATCGTTCGTCAGCGTCTTGGTGTTTATCTGCATCGGATATGCCATGAGGGAGTTCAGGCTCCATCAGCCAGGAACAGAGTGAACTGATGACTAGCTGTGCGCTCCCAGAGCATTCTCAAGTGTTTTTAAAGATTGCTTCGAAGCTTTCAGTGCTAGATTTCCAAGGAGGCATCTGTTTTTATGCCAAGTGAAGTTCAGATCGCTAAAAAAAACTACCTAATGCCCTCAATGAGCAGGATTTAAAAAAGATACTTGAAATACATAAAATGTTTGAGTATTTCTTTGGCACAAACCAAGCTGCAAAGGAAACCATGACAAAAGAACAGGCACAGGAAGACATTCGCTGAACAGCTTGGCGTCCCTTTTCCTACTGCTCCCTCAAAGAATTATTGTAAATCTCGCCCTCCGCTGAACCTGTGATAACATCAGTACGTAGTTTGAGAAACCATGTATTATATACTAACAAGAGCCCAAAATAACCTTGTCCCTATTCCCAAATTCTAAAAGCAAGCTTGGCTTAAGAGGTTATCTTGTAGGAATGTATGTGTTTTTTTTCTTGCATGGATATAGGCCAATAAAATAGGTTAAAATGATAGTAGTATTAGCTCCTTCCACTGGGCAGTTTGTGTTTTTTGTTTCATGTCCATGTTTCGCTTCTGTTGTGACTGGCCACCTTACAGTGCTGCAGTCCCACCTCTACCCTTTCCCCCATCTCTTTCCCTAAGCCCGTCTCGACTTCATTTTTCTTTACGGGAATAAGGCAGATTCAGTCAGTGGGATATTTCACGTAGTGAGGGATGGAGAATGGGGTCTTATGTTGCCTGGCACAAAGAAGTGCATGCTTCTGTGGCCTGGGAAACCAAATGGTGGACCTGGAGTAAATACTCTTTGCAAGCAATGTTCACGGTGAAGGTTAGGCAGTCTGCTTGACTACAGCAGTCACCGAGATGGGCATACTTGAAGGACACTGATGCTTGTAAAGCCCTGTCCATATTGATTTATCTTAGAGAACCAGATTATTATTATCTTTTTTTCTTTTTACAGAGTTTTATATAGCGCGAACTTGACCCGAATCGGGTATCAGGGCGCTTTACATAGTACCAGTTGCATTACCTGAGGACACATTCGTTTTTGTTGGGCACAGGGAGATTAAGTGATTTGCCCAGAAACACAGGATGTTCAGCGTCATTGCCGAGACTCAAACCCAGTTCCCCAGATTCGAGGCCGACCGCCCTAGCCGTTAGGCCAACTCCTCTCCCCGGATCTAAGTAGTTCACCTTCTTCAGCACTGGATCCTCTATAGATTCACAAGCTTCAGTTGTATCTCCGCGTCAGACTGGAAACCCAGCCTGACCTCGGGATAGAATTCAAGCATGTGAATTTGAACAATGCCATGCTTCATTACTGTAGTTAACAGATAAGTAACCTTTCTTCCCTTTCAACTATCTTTAAAGCTATATCTAATAAAGAGGTCCATTAGTATTTCACAAGACCAGTGTAGATTTAAATTTGAGCAGTAACCGAGCCACACTGAGTTTGTAAATTCTAGTGCAAATTGTGTCCCCAGAACCTCTCTAAAGAATGGAGTTATTTTATCACTGTTTATTTATCTTTTGACCATTCTAAATGCTGGCCCATTGGGTGTCAGCTAAATTGAAATTTCATACTCTTTCACTAATGGTAATCCTGTATGGTGGTGACTTGCGGCTCATTGACCTGACATTTCCTAAGGTGATGCACAGCGACTCACTAGTAGAGACGGAGGCTCACTTCTCCGGCCTCTTGGTATCTGTGCTTATAATGAAGGTATCTGGAGCTCGGGCTGTGGAATAGTATATGTTGCTGCTGGGTAGCTTGAAGTGCATGGAGGGAGTCAGTCGGGTCTGTAAATGTGATACCGCAAACTACATCTCTCGTATTTTGAAAATAGAAACACGACCGCGCACAATATCTGCATCCATAGAAACTGGACAATTTTTTTTTCTCTTAATTTGTATATCTTTTTCCTTAATTATTGCTGTCTTATTAACCAGAATATTGTCTTGCAGTGTTATTTTTGTGAATAATTTTGCCTTTGGCCCTGAGGTCGATCACCAATTGAAGGAGCGCTTTGCAAACATGAAAGAAGGTAACGATTCGGTTGAAAAACCTTGCTTCTGTTTTTATTTGGGTGGGGTGCGAGGGAATTTGTTTTGGTTTTTCTTTTTTGGATTTCATATTGCTTGGATCACCAACATCTACTACTTCCTGCAACAGACTGGACCTCAGAATGTGTGTACTTACCTCCCAGCAGCAGCCGGGGTTTTAGGCTGAATGTGAAGCACTCTGACATGGTATTTTTCCCAGGGGTTCTTAGTTTTGCCTCTTCAAAAACACAGCAATTGCTCAGGAGCAGAGAGGTCTTAGTAGCCGAGAATTTACTGTAGGGGAAGCTGCTTGTAGCCAGTTAGGGTCTGAGTTCTAGATATTGGAATTGCTGATGATTGGAGCTGTTAGAGAGTTAACGCATAGGATGAGTAAGTAGTGGTGCGGGCCCAGCATTTTCAAGTCCTTTTAGTACTTGAACAAGATCAGTTTCCTGATCTCAGACAGAAATCTGACTTGAGATCATTTTTTTTTTCTTTCTAACTTCTAAAGCCCAGTGCTTACTTTTAGACGAAGACCAACTTTTTCTAGGTTAACACTTGTCCTACTTTCTGAAGACAAAATACCTACGTTTAGAGGCCAAATACTCAACATGTTGCTTAAAAAGGACTGGCCGCTTAAGAAGGGTACTGCTCTGTCTTGTGCGAGTCTGCATATCACGGAGAAGTAAATACTTAATACATTTTTAAACCTGTAAAAGTTTATATATATATCTTTTTTACTGGCTAGACTTATTTGTTTAGTTGATGCCCATGTGTAAGCGCTATTGTTTCTCTGCCTCTTCCCAAGCTCGTTCGTAATTGCTTATTGCGCTTGGTGGAAGTAATTCGTGGGAATCTGGCCCTCAGGTTCTCGCTTGTAAATCGAAAGGCAGAAATCCCTTGCGCTTTCAGCATTATAGTAAGTGTTATTTGCCTCTCTTCTCTACTTCTTAGTTTTCTGACTTCCTTGACTTTAAGCGATGTCTGTCTGAAAAGTGGAGCCCACCCCAAGACAAACTGAGTGCATGTTTTGGGCTTTAGGTGGTGTGGAGGCTTTGAATTTGACCAGTATCGCGCCTTTGTGCCCTGCTTACTGGGCTGACCGGGAAAGAGCTCTTTGGTTATTTTCACAAAATGTACAAGGAGAGGGTACTGGTAGAAAATCGAAGTGTAGCGACTGGAAATTCATGCTTCAGCTCGAAGATGTAAAAGCAACAGTTTGAAAATATGGTATCAAGGAAAATGGATCTTTATTCCTCCTTTTCATGAAAATAGAAATTTTGCTGATTGTTCCATATTATCACTTTGTTGTCTGTGACGCCAGCGTGGAAGCTTGCAAAGATTGTCACAGAATTGATGACACCTAGAAGCCCAAAACCCCAATAAAAGGTAGACTAGCAGAGATGAGATCAGATTGACCGCTGCTGTTTTGGCTCCTCGTGAAAATCCTTGAAATGGGTTGTTCGCATCAGTTTTCAGCAGGTTTCAGTTTATAAGAAAGAGGTCTCAACATGGCCAACAACGTACCCTTAAATTTGAACGTCTAGTTTGGTGTTAAAAAGTCATGCAATAAGCACAGAGCTGCAATGATATTGATGGAAGTGTTTGCAATAAAAATACACTTCAACGGAAACCATCCCTAAAGCCCCAAGGACAAGACTGTTTGATGAAACAAACATTTTTATGATAACGTTTTTACTAAAACCGTTACACAACAAAAAAAGAACATTGGCAAAGCCAAAAGGTAGGCAGAAAAAAACACTTTTTAAAATCGAAGTTGTTTGCTTTGAGTTGCATAGAATTAGAGTTAGTGATTGCCCGCAAGCATGGACATTTGATTGAACCCCAGTATTCGTTCATTCGAAAGATGGCTGCTGACTTGTATGACCAATTGTCAAGCCAGCAGTATTATCTGGAAGTTAGCTGCTGTGTCTTGGTTGTCCTATACTTTGTGTTTTGCCTTGGGCAACACTTCGTATGGTTGAATCTTCATCCCCTGGTCCCACGTATAGGCATTGAAGTAAAGAGTTTTTTGTGATCCATATAAAGAGTGATGCATTGAGCAGAAAGTACAATCCCAGTACAGCGACCTCTTAAAGTACACACAAAGCGACACCAGGACTCCAGATAAGATAGAAGAGTAAGAGTATTTAACATAATTTTGATTTATAGTTTTTTTAATGAAAGGTACATGCAGTTATTCTGGTACATGAATAAAAAGTTCTGGTACCCCCAAGGGCTTTTTGAGGTCAAATTGTAGTAGCAGAGCTCCCCGTTGCGGCGTGCTGCTATGGCCACTGCTTTATCTGAACAGATAGAGAAGGGCAAGTAAATGTTTACTTTTACTCTTGCTATTTTGGTGGTACCGTCCCGATGCTGTTGCCCAGATCGGGCAGTTACTTCCCTTATCTGGAGCCCTGAGCGTTACCAGGGAGGGTTTTTCCCCACTGGTTTTGTGAAGGTTCCCATTTTTGGATCAGGTGACGTTGAAGGCGACAGTCGAACATATTCAGAACAATCTGAAGACGAAGCCTTGGAATTGTTAAGGTTGGTGCCTTTGTTCAGCATCTTAATGAGTTCAGGGTTTACCGTGCACAGACTTCCTATGGAGTTCACATTGGGGCTTTCCCTGCTTTCTTTCTGTAGGTCCAGTTTTGTGCAAGAGGCTCGCTGGTGTGCTCCTCCACCCTCCCATAACCCTATCCTATGATACCCATTCCTTGTCACTCTAATCCAGTGATAGTCAAAGTATGGCCCGGGGGCCGCTTGCGGCCGCCTGACCTTTCCACGTGGCCCCTTTGTGAACAGCAGCACTGGTCTGCTGCTGACCTTGACTCAGCACTAACATTCAAAATGGAAGTCCTGCACCACTTAACTTTAGAAACACCACCATTTTTAAAGACCTCTTACAACAAACGTATAAAACTGTGATTAAGTCTTTTCAAAATAAAAAAAACGGGTTTCGCTAACATGCAGAACCTTTTCACCTTAGTATATACAATAATATCACTGCATTGAGAGGTCGTTTTTTTTTTTCACATGATAGTTTTCAAACATGAATTTAGAAACATTCATGCTTCCGCTGACCCAGACAACAACGGCAATAGTAAACTAAGAAGCAAGTCACTTAACATGTGCACCCTCTGAGTGGTCTGGGTTGCTCTTATAAATTCACAACATCAGAGTTTATTAAATCAAACACAGGAGGAGGCAAAGTAAAGAAAGAAGAAGAAAAAATTCCTAGGATCACACAATTTGGTCAGGTTTTCTAGTTTCGCATTGTGCAATTCAGCCACTACCTGTAGATGCTCCACTTCCTCTACACCCACCTTGCAAACCCCATATCGCCCGCCCTCCACCCTGCTCTCGGTCACCCCACAGACCATACTTTGTGGCCCCTGGGAAAATGTGTGAGAGCACCCGTGCTCTAAACTTAATTTGGAATCACGGTGCTCTATATCACAGGTGGAAAAGTATTAACGTTTGAAATCTGAGCTGCTGTTTAACATTCTTGTATCGAAATTATAATTATAAATTATAAACTGCCAAATGTTTTGTTGCTTTTCTTCCTTTTCCTGCTCTGTCCTCAACACTGTTTCGCTTACTCTTTTCCCTGCCTTTTCTTGAACTTAAGAGAGTGTTTTATAAACATGCCATAGTGACTGTATTAATGTTTGTTTCTTGCAATATTGTATAGTGTGTGGGTTATGGTGTGAGCTTTGAAACGTCTAAACAGGTGTCTCTTATCCTCTCACCGTTCGTCCCTCTTGTGCTTTTCCCCTCTTGGAGGCTGGTTTTAAGTTTACAGTGTACAAGTCGTGCATCTTACCTTTTTTACCTTCTCTTCCATTATAACTAAAGCTCCTAGGTTCCGCTTTTAATGATTTTTATAGATAAATACAGGCCGAAAACAATCTAATTTCCTGTCTGTTTATTTATTCATCAAAGAAATGAAATGGGAATGAGAGAAGCTGCCATTTGGCAGATAAGATGTCTTTGAATGAAACATTTACTTGAGAGTTGAGGCCTAAAGTTTTGCTCAGAAGCGTGTACTATAGAATGCCAGAATGGCAAATACCATGGCTGCATAGTCTTGATTCAACCCCATGCTGCTTTCATCAGCCACAAGACACCCTGGGCTCCTTCGTCTCACTTTTGCATGTTTTTTAATCCCTGCGTTCACCTTTCGATACTGATTTTCTTTCTTTTTCTCTTTTTACACTTGTGTGTGTTTCTCTCTTGCTCGCAGTCAGTCTAATGTGTAAAAACAGGAGTCTTTTGCCTAGAATGAGTGCTGTGGGCCCAGCTGCAACCACCAGCTCAGATTGAACACTGCTCCTAGTGCTGTTTGTTGTGTGAAAGACCAAGCCGTGCATCTTTCCTGTTGACCCACGAGACCTGATCTCCACTGTTATTCTGTGTTCCCCAAGTTCTGTATACGATGTTTTCTTTGTACCCAGCTGCCTATTCTCGTTTCTGTGCATTTCATCCTGTCTTCTGATGTCCTTGCTTCCTCCTCAAACTGCACCTCCTTTTTTCTGACTAAGGTAACCTTTCAAAGGTGGTAGATAATAAGTCGTTCCTTTGTGCCATTTCCAGGTGGCAGAATTGTGTCCTCCAAGCCTTTTGCACCTCTGAACTTCAGAATAAACAGTCGAAACTTGAGTGGTAAGTTCCGCCTCTTCTTGCGTAGGTAATGTGGCAGAATGTTTTCAAACGAAAAATGCATAAGAAGTGGATTGATGATTGTGTGACAGGGCTACCTCTCCATGTCTACAGACCATCATGTGTCCAGTCTTGGACGCTGACTGTCTCCTGCTTTCTGAGAGTTGTATCTTTCATTCAAATGGCGCAGAGCCGCTGATAATGTTGGTCCTTAAAAGGAAAGCCCGGGACTCGGTTATCTGGCAGCTGTCCATTAGTCCTTAACAGCAAACCGCCACGCGCTCAATGAAATCTAAATATTGTATCATGGAAAACCCTGACTGACGTACTTGTCTTTCGCAAAAAGGCTGTCCCAGTTGTAAGCTGTGGGTTTCGAGTTGTTAAATTGAAGACGTTTACAGTTCACACTCAGTCGTGCTGCCCCACCCACTTTTTTCCTCAAATAAGTCCATTTGTATGTTTGATCAGTCGGCAGATTCTTCGCAGTAGTCGTAGCAGCCATCCACTCCCCTTTGACCGTGAACTCTATATGGACTCTTGACGGTTCCCTGCTTCATAGAGATTGTTTTTTGATGGTCATGCTGCAGGGTGATGGAGAAGTGCATTTTGGACTTGGCACATTTTGCTCTTTCAAAATAGCGCAAAATGCTGGGTCGCACTTCTCTCGTAACTCAGTGTAATCCTGCATAATTCTGCAGTGATTTCCTGTAATTATGCTACAGCAAATTGTGCAACTTGCATCCACCCTATGTAAATATACTAATTAGCGGCCTCTGATATGCGCCAGCAGCTGGATGAGAGCGCTTCAACAGCGACGTTGCTGCTCTGGGAAAAGTGATAGTATTAAAAATGCTCTTTATGCAGCCTAGGAAGGTTCCAATTCTGGTCGCGCCTGTGGAGATTCCTCATTACAATTTCAGTTGTAAAGTTGTGACTAGCACCTTCTTTAATAGGCTGGAAGCGGGCAAGAACTTACTAACTTGTCCAAAGTGTTTTTTTTTCCGTTTGTGTGGACTTATCGGTGCAAGCGCTTAAAATTAAACTAATAGTACTCGCTCTCTAACATGTAGTATTTTATTCTTAAGATATCGGCACCATCATGAAAGTTGTGGAATTGTCACCACTGAAGGGGTCCGTTTCATGGACCGGGAAGCCAGTTTCCTACTACCTGCATACCATAGATCGAACCATAGTGAGTATTGAATTTCTGTAGCCTATCCTCATGTCCTGCAAGTTAACTACTTCATACTCTAATGTGTTGTCGACTTTTTGCGTAGTTAAATCAATTTGGCTTGAAGCCCTGTTGATGAGTGGTGATTCTACTGTGTTTTTTTTTTTTGCCTAGTGATTGAATATTAGGTGATGTTTCTTCATAGCTTACAAAGGGTGAATGCCTGGTTTTGTTATGGTGTTGCTCTGATTTATGAAGGTTTGCACTGATTTCCTAGTACCAAGATTTGCTTGTGTGTGGATGCTAGAATCCTACGCCAGAGTACAGAGCAGAATAGAATCATTTCTTTGAGAGTTTTGTAGCCAGTGCTATTCTAGGGAAAGAGTCCTGCAATCCCCGATCTCTTCAACCGACAGACAATATACGCAGGTGCTTCCAATGCGGGGTGCTCCACATCCAGAGCTTAAAGTACTGATGGCTAGTGTTTCTCAGAAGACTGCGGCCGGCGATGCCAAATGTTGGTCACCAAATAACAAGGCTGTGTATTCTTGATCCCACCTCATGCCTCTTTTATCCCCCACTTTACACTCCTTGCCTCTTTATCTCACTCACAGGTTTTTTTCATCCTTGCTTTCTCCCACCACTGTGTTTTAGTCGTTCTGTTTCTTCTTCTTTGCCCATTTTCTACCTCTTGATCTGGCTCATTAGTACTGGTTCCCAAAAGTGAGTGGCGTGGCTGTGGGCCTTCAACTACCAGCACAAATTAAGCACTGTCCATGTCCAAGGCATGTCCCTGTTCCGGAGATGGCTTTTCTTGTTCATGTATTCCTCAAATGTATAAACTAGTCTAGAAATGCCAACCAACCCCCTTTCATTTCAACCGGCTTAGTGGGTCACCCTGGCTTGACACCTTTCACCATATTGCCTCAGTTTGTGTTGGGAGTAAGCAACACTCCCTCCTGTGTTTCTGCTGTGCAGCTAACTTTAGCCAGCAGCTGTGCCAACCTGACCTCCAATGGTAGTTTCTCTGTTGCCCAAGTCTCAGATCTGGTAGCAAATCTGAAAGTATGGATTGGCTCCCAAATGACGGACTGCGAGGGACTGCGCTCTCTCTACAATGTGGCCCTTTCTCCTCCCAATTCTCTTTCTGCTCCTTGTAGTTCATGATTCCAGAGACT
This sequence comes from Triturus cristatus, assembly GCF_964204655.1. Lineage (NCBI taxonomy): Eukaryota > Metazoa > Chordata > Amphibia > Caudata > Salamandridae > Triturus > Triturus cristatus. The sequence goes on from NC_140595.1 coordinate 63,234,292, forward strand.
GGCAAGTCTGGTACTCTGCCGCGGTGGAAACCCAGAGCCTTTATTCAATTTACAGAGGTGCCTCGCAACCATATCTCACTATTTTCAGTGAGATCCAGTGTCTGTTTAAATTTCTGGATCACTGTCCACCCTTGCACACTGTGGGATCTTGGGTCATTGAGGGGTCTGGTGACATGTTTCAAAGGGGATATTTTGTATTTGGTACCAGAACCTACATCTGAGCTTCCACATTGGGCCGTAGGGAAGAGAAGGGGAATTCAGGGGTTCCTTTTTGAGAAACCAAATGAAGAGTGATAACTGGACATGCTTCAAGGACATGGTGGAGCAGATTTTCTAATGCCCAATGAGGGGCTGTGAAGCAGGTCTTTAATGTCATTTGAGGCCTGGAATGCTGTGTATTGCACTGATTCATATCATTTAAATGAACTTACGTTTTATTTCTCACCTTTTCAGCTTGAAAACTATTTTTCTAGTCTCAAAAATCCTAAACTCAGGGTAAGTTATTATTCTTAATTGTTTCATGAAGTGCCATTTGTAGTGATGTGTAACTTGGCCATGTTTGCAACGATTGTATCCCTTTGTGCCTCTTCCAACTTCTTTATGCATGTTACATGGCCCCTGTTCAGTGTTTTGCAGGAAGGGAAGTTCATTCTGCATGTGTTTCGAATGACAGTTGATGTTTCTCGTGTGGTATCGCCATTATCACGTTTCACTGTTGCGTGGCACCCCAACTTTAAATATACGGCTCTGTTATTAGTCTGTTAAAATGGCTGCATTCTAGTAACTGAGAAGTGCAGGATACCTACATACCATCTATCTAGACGCGAGATCTCCCTCAGTGTGCTGTGTGTCCTGTCCTTGACCCCACTGATTTCACACTGCTGTTTTTGCTCATGGGTGTTTCAGGTCAAGTTGTAATAGTGATGGTAGGTAAGTGTTCTTTTTCCCAGACAGCAGTACCTCCATTTCCAACTTAATTTCAGCTGATGTTCTCCATATTAACATACTTTTCCGCTTGTTTTGGGAACATGCAAGCGAACTAACCTGGAGATGTTTATGATGGAGAACTAGTGTTACAAGAAAGCAACTAAGTGTTGTCTTCTTTTGTGCTCTTATATAAAGTCATGAGTAGTAATTTGATCAAAGCATAAATGACCTCCCTTACAGACTGTAAATGTTGGCAGAAGGATGTAGCCTTTACAGTTTCTACCCATTAATCTTAAAAAAGAAGGCGGTCATTTTCAGCGCCCTGATATGAAGTACAAGGACATGATACAAGCAGCGCCGTGTAGACCGCGCAGCAGATTTCTCTGTTTTGGGGTAGTTTGGCAGTGTTCTTTCTAAATCCAGAGGTCAAAACTGACGTTTTGCGGGTGTGGCTGCTTTGTGCTTGTGCTCCTTTTAGTGTCAAAAAGGTGAAAAGTGGAAAAGGCAGAAGTTGAATCAAATAGTTTTCTCGACCAGTTTAGTAAATTAGAACAATCCTTTTTTTGATCTTGTATAAAATCTTAAAAGGTAATGTGACAGTGTTGAATTGGTTTGGGACAGACAGAAAATCATTTTAGCTAGGAAAACAAACCAATGGCTGGTGCTCCTTATTATAGTGTCCCAGAATAATAGAATTCATCATCCCTTCCAAGTGAGTGCTCCAGGCCTTGTTGTTTACTGCCCAGCGGACAAATGTTCAAGATGTTACTTCTTGTTTGTCCATTCCTGTGACCTCTGGGTTCGGTTGTTGAGTTTTCTCTATTTTGTGGATTTTGATTCCAGGATCTTACTGAGATTTTCCTAGGAGTGGAATAAAATGAATCAATTTACAATAATTGAGAAACGCCAATATATGCCTTAGATTGGGGGATTTTCGGTTGTTATGATAAAGAAACCATTCACCCTTTGCATTGATCTTTTTTCCTACACCTGTCTTTGATGGCTTCAGGAAGAACAAGAGGCGACTAGACGCCGTCAGCAGAGGGAAAACAAGAGCAACACTACTACTCCGACAAAGGTGCAGGAAACCAAGGTACCACCAGCTTCTTCTGTCACTAGACTCTCTTGAGGCATTCTTCTGGGGTGGGAGCATGCATGTTGTAGAGCACTTTGTCCACGAGGTTCGAAAGGTGTTTGAAATCATACCATATGGTGCAAGGTGTACTTGCAACGACTTGCACTGTTATGGGGTTACCTTTATTTGGTTGTAGTGTGCTGTTTGGGGGGGGAGGGGGATGTTGCCTGTAGTTTTGTACTTAAAATGTTCTTTCTGAACACGCAAAAGGCTCTGCCTTTCTCCTCCCACCACTCTTCCTGTACCTCCACAGATAATGAAATGAGCACCACTAGTGTGTTTTGTACCATTATTAGAATTTGATCTTGTCCAGAAAGCAGACATTAGATAAGCTCTGCCTTCAAGACGGCATTGCCACAAATGAACATTTGCAGAGGTATACATGTACTTGGCCCCACCGAGCACCAAAGAGCAAAATAAAATCTTCTGTCGGCATTGTTCAGAAGTTTAAATATTTGCCCATCATCCACCTAAACAAGCATTAGAAATGCAATAGGTCTCGCATTTTTATGAGTTAGAGCTATTGGCATAGCTCAACAGCTACCGGACAGAAATTGCCACTTTGCAGGCGCAGAACAGAGCATTGCTCCGTGAAACGGCCTAAAACGATGTTGATAGCCAACATCTTTGCAGTTTGCATGCCAGAAGTCTGTTTCCCTGTAAGGCCTACTCAATATAGTATCCTTTTGAGATAACTACACTAAATCGCATAAAAGATAACAGTGATGCCTATTATTACAACACGTTCTCATAGCCTATGTGTGGTTTTAGGCACCTGATTAAAAAAAAAAAAATGTCTTATCAATGAAGTTTTGTTGTCAACTTTTCAGGTGAGCTTTCATCACATATCCACAAGTAACCCCAGTTATTCATTATCACCCAACCCACCTGTCACACGCGCCATGGCCCCACCAATTATACACAGCCTACTCCTATCCACCAATGTCTACTATATACATTTTGGTTATCTTACTTCAGTGCACAGCCAGAAGAATAGTGTTGTATTCTGGGTGTGATGAGCAATCCAGTTTCATTCTAGAACTGGTATGTTCTAAAGTAGAGAGAATGTTCGTTGAGGCAGTTGCTTACCTGTTCTATCCCTTGCTGGTCACTGCTTTCCAGCTTGCCAAATAAAGCAACTTCCTCCATCACTACGGGGTGCGGACCTTCATTTTAACAATTCGCTCACATTTCCCCCTTACTTTCTCTGAATCATCCTTCGGTACAATTTTTATGGAGTGACCGATGCTGCTCTTGCCCTCTTATTATGCCCTCGGTACGAAACGTTTGACAAATGTTTCAGTGAACCTCATATTGATCCCATATTACACTCTGAAATGCACAAGGGACAATGTCTAATCTTGCAGCCGTTAATGGGGTTTTGAAGAATTTGGACTGCAAAAGAAGCCAGAGATTTTGACATGCTCGTAAAATAGGAGAGCTATTGGCGGGCTGCGTCATTCTCCCAAATGGGACATTGAGGGACATTATTCAGTGCTATCTGACAAAAATAACCTAGTGTGCTACTGGATTAGATAAAAAGGTAAACAATTATGCACATATTCAGGCTACCTAATGAAAAATACTTTGGTAGAAGATCAAACGCACATCAGCTCTATAGGCAAAGTAAAAATCTGGAGGTACCAGCGGGGTCAAAGAGCATATAGCTGCACATTTGCCAACCTCACCGATTTATGAAGTAAGCTATTGCTTTTTTGGGAAAGCTAAATCCTACAAATTTACGAGGGACTTCATACTGCAATTTCTGGATTTATTTGCACTGTGTTGATGAGGGGTAAGGGTGGAAACAGTAAACAAATGTCACTTATATTTTTTTCATATCAATCGGAAGCCACGCCATCATTTCTCCTGATCTGAATCCCATCAGATGTCATTTCTTGTGATATTATCCTTGTGATATTATTATCCTTTCAGATTAGTAGAAGAGTCAAAAGCAAAAAGTATACCATTACGAACAGCAGCCACGCCTATTTTACAAACCAGCTCAGCATCTCTGCAGATTAGGAAGTGAAAAAAGAAAAACCAAAGCAGCTGGCCATTTCCATTATCGCACCCGTGATGTAAAACAAAATCCCTATATCTATCCGGATCGTTAAAGCACTCCTCCAATTTAGTTGAGTGAAAGACACGCCTCTTGTAAGAACACTACATCACAATGCTGTAGCAATTCACTAACCCGCTACCTCCTCTGTCATTTGTTAACTGTGGCATCTCTTGACCATGTGAGGCGCTCTGCAGCATTTTTGACTAGGTCCACATTACACAAATACCAGATAGAACAAAACAAGCATCTACATTTTATTCAAGCAGCAACGTTTTACTGAATTCCTGCATGATAACTCGAACATAACAATGTGTGTTTTTTGATGTAACAATATTGACTTTGCCAACATCACAAAATAAGTTGACAAAGGTTTTTGGTAACAGAAAGGGAGTTTCAACATCACAAAAGGGTTTCCTAGTATTGCAAAATGGTTTTGCAATAATGGAATCCGATTCAGCACCCAAAGGGTCTTCCTGACATCACAATAAATCCTCCTGCTATCAAATGCAGCTCTGACAGCACAACCGGTCTTTCTCATGTAACAATAGAGTTTAAAACAGCACAAGGCAGCTTTATTCCATCAAAATAAGGCTTCTATACTTACTAATAGAGCATCATGACGTTACAAAACGCTGCATGACATCACAAAAGAACTGACATAACAATATGGTTTGATGACGTAACAATATGAATTTGTGCCTACGCAAAAAGCCTTAGTGCATTACCAGTGAGTCTTCTTGACATGCCAACAGGAACGTCATTACAACAACAAAAGGATTTCTGACTCGACATGGGGATCATGACACCAAAGAAGAACCGTCTGCCACCACACTCAGACGTTCTAGCAACAAAACAAAATGTGTTGCCATGACAATAGGACCTCCTACCATCACAATAAGACCTCCTAACAGCGCGGGTAAGGGGGCGCCCTAAATTCACAGAATGCCTCCCAAACGTTAGAAGGGGACTTGCTGGCCTTGCATTGAGGTCCATGTTCTACGCCTTTCAAACCATACCACAATTCTTTCTGGCATAGCAAAGGCTGCTGACATTCCAGTTAAGATCACTAACTGAACCAAAACTAGGCTGATGCGTGCAAAAAGACGTGTGATATTACAGCCGACCAGGCTAACTTCAAAACCTTATCACAAGCCATTTCTCGATCTTTCGCCTCAAGTCATTTGCGATCCAATGGTAAAAGTCTCTCGTTTTAACTCCCTATTATCTCATTGTCATCGCACTCTGGAAGGATGAAAGGGTGAACTGGCGTGTCGGGATTCCAACTCATTAACCCTACAGATTACAAAAAACGTCAGCAAACATGTTAAATGACATGACTGTAGCGATCCTAACTTTGCTCTCACTTTTAGGATAACTGCACCTTATTTACGCTGAGTAAATCCAGTAACTTCAGAGTTTCCGGAGGATGCTGCAGGACGCTATCATTCAAAGTTGCTTTCAGTTTCTCTGCTCTGCAAGATCCTCACATTAATTGCTTGATTTTGGAATAGCCCGGGAATGCTTGTATTGGGGGCGGTCTGACAAAAACGAGAGAACAAGCGAGGTCCCGAAAGCGAAAGAGGACCGTGCTGCAGCCGGAGCATGGGGATCTCTTGTCTTTATGGGGCCATGTGTTTCTAATTAGAAACACATGGCCCAATAAAGATAAGAAAGTGCTTGGCGACAACAGCAAAGCAGGCAACCCAGTCCGGCTCTGAGGCCAAAGGGCATCAACCAAAAACCCTAATTTCCAATGGCAGGCCACCGTTTAGAATAAATGGGGACGTCAGCCACTGTAAATGAGGGGCGGGGCTTCAAGCCCTCTACTGAAACCTCTCATTCACAATAAATCTCGCCGAGGCGAGTAGCACTTTGCGCTGCAACGCCACGCGAGACCAATGCAGCCCCTGTAATCCTGTTCCAGGCCTATCTGGGTAGCATTCCTAACCCTGCTGGCTCCTTAAATCAGTGCCCTCCCTTTGTGATCCTCTTCACGTCCCACCCTTTAAGTTCCCTCTTATGTTTTTTTTATTCTTTTTCACTTTGTGATTATCCTAACGTCTATGTGGTTTTCTTTCTGACATGTCTCCATTTGTCTGTTCAACCACACCCTACCTGGGGGGGGAGAGGGGGGTGGTATTGTAGGCGCACTTCTCTGTCTAAGCCTTTGTCATTTTTTTTCCCCACTTGTTGACCACACTGTATTGTTCGCTTTTTGTTCTAAACTTTCTGGAGTTCTCAGTGCCTTTCCCCCACTTCCTTTTTGCATGTGCATTTTTCAGCGTTCATTTGATCGATTTACCTTCTTGACATGGCCTCCTTCTGACAATGGTGCATTTTATATTGTTCAAGAATGTTGGGTGTAGTTGTACGGTTAGAATAAATACATGGTTCAACTGTGTTAACTGATTGGCTTTGAAATGAATAACAGGAGCCATATGTGCCTTCCTCTTTGACTATTACTTGCAGGGCTGTAATGACCTACAGGGCAGTCTAGCAGTGGCAGAAGGGCTGGTCTGACTCGTCAGTGTACGGGTTGGCTTTTTGTGGGCTTGTTTTATGGTCTGGTAGGTCAGTTTTTACTGCTAATTTCTCTTATCAACATTGGCTCCAGCAAAAACAAATTTTTGCTGTGCCCCTTACCTTGCAAAACACCTTTAGAGCGTGTCCTTACACGTTCAAGTTTGCCCTGATTTGTAACTGTGGGACACTTTCTTAGTTATCTGATTTGCTAGTAAGAGCTACATAGATTTTGGTGCCCATGTCTATTTTCTATCCCGACCATGGGAACTTCTACCCTTCTATTGCAGTACGGAGTTACAACAGCAGTTGTCTTACTCCCAAAATGGTAAGCGGAAGAAACACATTCATTTTTTAAACAAAAAACAATGTTTAATACTTTTTGTACAGGCTAAATGTTCACACAAGTCACAATTATTACAAATCAATGTGCGTGGTCTAGCAATTGTTGAAGATACACTTATAAGCTTGCGACCCCATTTTTCTATTTTCCCAGAATTCTGGTGCTGAAGATAAATCTGTTAAATCAGTGGTTAAAAAACCATCCCCAGCCAAGCCACGCAAAGGAAAACTGAAACGAAAAGGACGAAAACCTGCTGCAAAGAAACGTGGACGCCCCAAGAAGCAGAACACTGTCATCACTGAGCGTAAAGCCAAGAAGAGTCAAACTGCACTGGAACCTGAGACAACCCAAGACACTGTCATCACCACCCCAACCCCCACCACTACCCCATCCCCTACCCAAAGTATTCCCCAAACCACACCTGAGTCACCTAGTCCCACACCACCTCAGGGTAAGTTGGTATTCAAGTTATAGTTTGTAGTGCAAGGGTGACATAGGGTGGAGGAGGGGCAGACCTTTTAATATTCAGTTTCTTTTTGAGCGGTCACATTTTGGACTGAAACATGGCACATTGTTTTCACTTTGATTTATTTATTGGGTTGCTGTTATATAATTCCGACTGGCATCCTTCAGTTACTTCGCTGGGCTTTGGAGTAATGTAACCCTAAATCTATGCACCAAAGAACAGAAAAATATTCATGAAATAGTGACAGTCACAAAAAGAAGAGCTTGCCAGTTGTAGGCTATAAGAATTGCATGTTTGCTGCCACACACCATTGCACTAACAGCAGCTGAGGGAAGGTTGGATACACCATTCAGGTTTGTCCCGGTCAAAGATTTTACTTTCTGACTCAGTCCTTTAAGTACCAATCTACCATAGGAGTACACTTCTAAAGCACCTCACGAGAGGCATTTGGAAACTCCGAGCGTGTCAGGCAGAGGCAGACAGTAGGGTCCAGTTGGCACTGGTCAGGTAGACAGTTATAGGAAGGCCCTCTAGTACCTCGTTGTAGCCCTGTAGCTGGAACAAGGGGGCGGCCTTATGACTACATTTTGTCCACTTCATTGTCCTGGGTAGAGAAGGTCCAGCACTTGAGGGACTGCTCAGGTTACGGAATCAAGTCCAGTCCTCTTTTCTTTTTCCCTGTCCAGAAAGTGTTCTAAGTGGGTGGCTGGAGCTGCTACATTTATGCCTGGCACAAGCTAGTCTGTGGGAATTATTCCTGGGTGTTCCTTAGCCAATAGGGGCCAACACCGCGCACTTTGGGCATTTTCAAGATGGTGAAAGTCTTTTGACAATATACTTGGGCTCTGAGGGCAGGGGTGTGAGTGGGGAGTGCATAGGATGATCCTATTGTCCTCTCACATCCGACACTAAAATCCAGTTTGATAGAGCCACTGTACCCCTGTACCCACTCCCCCCCCCCCCCCCCCCCCCCCCCCTTCCAAAAAAAGCCCAGAGACAGAAGTCTGGTAAGACAAAAGGGTTCTCCAGTAACCAAACAGTAAATACACAAGAATTGCCTTCGCAGCCTGTTGGCTAACATTCAAGTTTGCCCTTAGTGTTGTATGTAAAACCCAGAGAATTAAGTCTGGTAGGACAAAAAGCAGAGTTTTCTGGCAACCAGACAGTGGACACACAAGAATTGTCCTGGCAGCCTAGTCCGCCCCAAGTCTTATATGTAAACGCAGCAGCGAATCTGTCCAACTCTCTAGCAGGGTTTGACAGTGTTGTGTCAAATAGGTTTCAAGAGCCCGCACCATTTTTATTCTGTGAGGTTCAAAGGAATCCTCTGTGCCTATTCAGTTCAGCCTGTTTGCTTCATGAAGGCATTTCACACCGTATTCACACCGATTCAAATAGTTATCACTGGTTGAGATAGGGTGGAGAATCAATGCAAAATATCCTCCAAAAACACCAGGCTGGGAAAAAGTAACTTCTTAATAGTTATTTTCCTTAATTTTTATTGAAGATCAGACGTCACCATTAAATTAGATTTTTTTAGTAACTATTAAAAATAGTTCTTTCATGTTTTTTTCAAGCTATTTCCATTCCTGGGATACGGTATTCGGATTTTATTCTTTGCTCTAGTTTTTCTACATATGGGCAACCAGGCTGGCCACTGTGACAAATAGCTTTTTTTGTGCTGGCCACTGTAAGAAGTAAGGACATTTTAACATTACATTTCCACATTTCCTACTTTTAAATAATGTGCAATCTGCCTTGTGGACTACAAGGCCTATAAAGGGCTGACTTATTTGAAAGGGAGGGTTTAACCTGTCAAAAGGTAGATGTGCAGTTTTTACACTACTACAGTCAGGTTACACTGAATGGCCCGAAGCCATGTTTGTACTGCCATTATAGTGGGTGACATAATTGAAGCTGTAGCCCTCTAATGGCATTTAACTTCCAGGCGCTGTGCACATTTTGTAACGTATACCAGGGACGTATAGGCAAGTTAAATATACCAATTGCGAGTATGCCAATTCGACCATGTCAGAGAGTGAGCACAGGTGCTTTGCTACTAGTTAGCAGGGGTAAAGTGCACAGAGTTCTAATGCTGGGCACAATTTCAGTGCTTAGCAAAAGGCAAGAAATCCAGGGTGACAATGGCGAAAAGGCAGATTTATTATAGAGAGAGGTTTCAGTGCCTTCTTGGTAGAGTATGGGAATGAAAATTGAGATTTTCCCACAGTTCCAGCTTTCAAATCTAATTTCTACCAGAATCCCTAAAAAAAGGAAAAATGGCAGAAAACTATTAATAATTAGCTTTACGAGAAGGTGGCTTGGCGTGTGCAGCTCCGAAGCATTGGAGTGATCACATAACCTGATGGGAAAGATCATTAGAGAGTAAAGTTAGTTAGTTTGAGAAATAGCATTCATCACTGCTATGAAAATGTTATAGGTTGCCACACATTCCTGACCTAGGTGTGTTCTACGAGTTTACAAAAGATTTTATCTAACGTTGAAACACGGAGGTTGGGGGAGTGGTTTAGTGTAAGTACGGATTTTGTATTAGAATTGCTTGCCACTTTCAATAGTACAACTATCTGCATGTGTGTTTGTTTCTGCGGATGACTTGTTCAGCAGTCATAAACTCCTGAAAAAAAGTGTAAGAAACAAGATATTTACACCAGACTACAGTTCTCCAGTGTAGGTTTGTTTCATAGACTCGTATGCGTGAAATGTTCACAGCTCGTTAACTGGAAATAATTCTAGCATGTGAATCTCTGAAAGATCCTGTGTTGGAGAATTACTGCTCCCAACTGGTTAGTTGGGGATAAAGGAGACAGTCCTGAACACTTGGAGATAATTAATCCTTCAACGCCTCTGGTGCAGCCTCTGAGATGTTTTAAATTGACTTAGAATCTCTGTCTAGTGGTGATAAGTTTTAGGTGATTTTCAGCTTATTGCCTTCTGACTTGTGCGAGCCACATGATGCTGTGATTGAAACTTTTATATATTTTTTATGTGTTCTACGGAGTATAACAGAGTTGCATAACAATGAACAGACATATAGAATAACTCCGTAATACTGAACTCTACCATCCCGCTCTTAAGTAACACAGACAAACACCCTCTGTGTGCTCCACTCCCAGGATTCACCCTGAATTTAACAAGAAGTGAATAGCTTTAAATGCAGAATTCTAAGCACTGTGACTTGTGGAGCCAAATTCCTTGCTCTGTACAGGGTGTTGTAGTGACTAAACGCAAACCACTTTTTGTTACCCATTTGTTAAATATCTTGGTCTGGCTAGCCAGTGTTGTCCATAGTAAGATTGGATCTAGCCAAGACCCTGTTGAAATAGAATTGTAGGGTTTGGAGGTGTACATGTTCACTTTTCAGCAGTTGTGATCCTGGTGAAGCAGCCTTTAGTGCTGTTATGATTGTTTTAGTGTGGCTGCATTCTACCAGCCTTAATTTGATCTCTTCAATCGGATGTTCTTGTTGAGCCTGCATTTCTGGTTGTGGTTCTGCAACCAAAAGAGACGGAGAAACCCCTTTTCTTTATGGAGTTCTTGAGAGCACCGCATGTCACCACATGAACACTAAACAGTGTTAGACTAAATGTCCGAGCCGAAGAAATGTTCTAGGGCAGCATGCCAAACCAGATGTTTTGGCTCTTGTGCAGTACTTCTGAGTTGCTGCCTGTGTTGTTGTGAGTCTTACGTTGAATTTCATTCTGAAAAGTCTAGCCTTTATAACATTCTTTTTTTTAAAGCTAAAGTCGGGAGGTTCTGCTCTGAGGCTAGAGTTCAAGCTGTACAGAGTTGTTGGCCTCTAGATGTCCTGTTGTCAACTTCATAATTGTTCTCTAAAACCCATTTTGTGGATTTGGTATGAGTGCAAGTTGTACAAACACATGTTCTTGACCATTACTGTTAACACATTCTGCTGACCTTGGATCCAGGTTTTGATCCTCTGGGCAGTTTTCATGCAGTACCTTGTTCAGCAGAAGTCGGAGCTTGAGACCAGTGTTCTATTGTCTTGAATTAAACATTATTAATTCACAGTAGGGATTTAGTAAAGGGAAAAAAGTCTAGGAGCTTGATCAGTGCAATCTCTGTAGCATATTTGTCTTGTGTTGATACATTTTGGCAGTTATTTATGGCTTTTTTCCTTTTGTAATGGGCTACAAGAGGCAGTTTGGGGGATAGGGAAGGTTGTTTCAATTTCATTGATCTAGAGCCCCATTTTACAGGTGTAATTTGCATGGTAGTTGAAATTGTTACTATTTAAAAATGTTGATGTCCTTATCCAACTCAATGTGATTGAAGACAGATAACATTTTATAGTTACACTCTGAGATGCAATTTAATTTTATTTTTTTAGCAGATACTCCCAAGTCTCCTCAAAATCCATCACACCAGCTACCTCCAAAAGTGCAGGACCAGCCGACCAATCAGCTTTTGGTGGCTCCTACACCTCCTGCCCTCCAGAAGTTGCTAGGTAAGACCTGTCCTGTTCGTCAGCCATAGTAGAATGTCCGTCTTACAGATGATGTATTTTTGCACTGAAAATTTGTGTTTAACATGATTTTGGGAGCTTAAATCTTGTGATTGACTTCAGTTGGGTTTAAATTCAACACAGAAGAAATAAGTAGCTTGACTTTGTTGGATTATGACACATTGTAGGTAAAGGGCACATTATCAATACCTCTTATGGCACATGCTTAACTAAAGAGAAGGAACGTGTTCTGTTTCAATAAGTTATTCACTTGCTCTCCAGTCTTAAAATTGATCCATTCCATTATTCCCTACTCTTAGAAGTAATCCATTCTATCAGTTGCCTGAGCCGACAGGGGTTTCACTATAGAACGTCGTAACCTCTCTAGCCAGGTAGTAATTATGCAGACTTTGTTCTGGGTATAAATAAGACCGACGACAAAAAAAGTATTCCAATTTTGTGTATACATGCAGTGGTTCTCATTTTTTTGTCTATCGGCCTGCATTGGCAAATATTTGATCAAACCATTTAAAAAAGAAAAGAAACAATTGTGTACTTTATTCAATTTTTGATGTGGAACTGGGCGAATTCCTTCTCTTTCATGTGTCAGATAGATGTTCATACTTACAGTCTAGTTCTACATCAAGCAAGGATCCAGAGACTCTCTTGGATTCGGTAGACATTTTGTCTCCACCATAGCAGCTATCAGATTATGAGCCTCTCCTCGACATCTAGCCTCCATGATTTTAATGCTCCATTGCAGGCATCATATTCTTATTGTTAACAGTGAAGAGCATCTAGATTATATTCCCCGTATTTTGTTATCGGAATACATTTTAAGTTTTTTGGTTTTCCTAAGTAAGATGAAGGGTATGAACTATGACGTTCTAGCTCCAGCTCAATTTGGATACATTTGATGCATGAATGTAATTAAATAAAGAAGTGGAATTGAAAATTTGATACATTCTGGTAGACCATATCATTCTGTATTGATGTAGAAGGTTTACGTGAAATCCAGCTTTTGCAGAGCGTTTCTTTGAATAACACTCTTACAGTTCAGGTAACTCTCCCAGTCAAATGATGAGCCAATGTTGAGAACAAGCTGTGTTAGGCTATGTGACTGGCTTAACTGTGAGTTGGTGCTGCTAAACCGTAGAAAAGAAGGGATATAGAGAGTAATCAAATATGAATTGCTGCCTTTCAGGGGCATGTGAAAATATAAGCTACCAAAATACACTGCAAAATGTAGATTCTAAAAACATGATCGTGACAGTTACACCATAAAATGTTTGGAAGATCATGCCTTAAACCTCTCTCCAAAATTACAGAAAACATCAGCTGAGCTTTATTATGGGATGAATTGATTCTGCTCTTGAGATGCAATTGTAATGTTCTACATCAAGAGAATTGCTGAGGCTCCTCCGTCAAACTGTATTGTGTCAGAGAAGACCATGGTGATCAGGCTGTTATAGTTCTTTAGAAGAAGGTTACTGACGTAGCTTTGACCATGTATGGTGGGTTGTGCCAGAGCTTAAGCGGAGCAGGGAATTGCGTACCGTCATGTGGTGGATGGAGATGGTTGGTGGATGTGTTCACAGTTGGAATATAAATAAATCTTAGGTTGGTCCAGCTGTTATCAGTCTAGTCACATATGCAAAGCATAATAAAGATTTTCGTTTTTGTGGCAGGGTGGGTGGGGGCTGAGAGTCTGCTGTGCTGATTGGTGATATGCTTGATACTGGTGTGGACTCCTTCTGGGCATATGGCAAAAAAAAAATTGTGAACATAGGGCAAGACTGGGCAGCCTGTGGTAGAAAGGAAATTGTTAGAAGGAGTAGGGCTGTCGCAAGGTGATTTTATTCATTCCTTACCTTGGGGATCTCTTCTGGATGCAGGTTTGAGTGGCAGTCTGTATGGGCAAAGCCATACAGAGTGGCTTTTCTTATGAGTAATTGGCTTGTTGGGGTGAATGACCTTTTGGGTGATGCACAAAACCACTGATGAGAATGATTTGGGGATTAGTAACGTCAGTGTGGTATATGGTGTTCAGTTTCTTGATGAAAAAGTGTTGGTTGACTTCCAAGTGTAAGGTGGTGAAGGAGTTTGAGACTGTGTTTATCTTCTTTCTGTTGCTTCGGCTTCTGACTTCTTTGGTTTAGAAGTTGGATTTGACCTGGCAGCGGAGGGGTGTTGATTTTATATGCAGCAATGAGGACTAAATGGTCTTGGGGGCTTGTTTGGGACATACCAGGATTGTTTCTTGTTTCCTTGAGTGTACTCGTCATTGGGATTATTTTTTAATGCAATGTACTTTGGACTTGGCTTTGGTCTTCTCTAAGGGCTTAGTTTAGAGTTGTATTATTAACTAATGTACACAGGAGTGTGCATGTATCCGTACCAAGAGGACTGACTATTTAGGGGACTGTCAACCAGTTGGGAAGTAGGGAGATCATAATGCCAAAGTGTAGAAAGTTCATTTTTTTGGGTGATTCTAAATCTATTAGCCATTGTTCCACCTCCTTCCCAGAACCCACCCAGCAATCCTCTAGTTAGTTTCCAATCTTACTCTCTCTCTCTCTCTATATATATATATATATATATATATATATATATATATATATATTCACTGAAAAAACCATAGGTTTCACACATGTTATAGTTAGTGGAAATTTTACTGATAAAAAACCAATGAAATTGCCCCGTTATAGTTAGCGCAGGCAACTATAACTCACGCGACCACAATCCTCTGCTGATGCTAATACTGTATTTAGACACTTATTTGCCCATGTCTTCTTCCATACATTTTTAGCTATACATATATTACAAATATTTTTTTTTCATAAAGACACATATGTCATCAGCAGAGGATTGCGGTCGCGTGAGTTATAGTTGCCTGCGCTAACTATAACGGGGCAATTTCATTGGTTTTTTATCAGTAAAATTTCCACTAACTATAACATGTGTGAAACCTATGGTTTTTTCAGTGAATTTGCAAGGTTTTTTAAATGCTAATTCCTAACTATAACGTGTGTGAAACCTATGGTTTTTTCAGTGAATTAGTACGGTTTTTTAAATGCTAAGTTTTTTTCCCTTATAATAAGCCCTGTACATTTGGTGGCCTACGGCCACCAAAAGCACAGGGGGTGGGGTAAGTGTGGATAGTGTTTTTTTCCATTGTAATAAGCCCAGCACATTTGGTGGCCTTCGGCCACCAAAAGCACAGGGGGTGGGGTAAGTGTGGATAGTGTTTTTTTTATTTTTATTTTTTTACCGTACGCTTACCGTAAGCGTACGGTAAGCGTACCCCGCGAAATTGCCGAAAAAAAAATAAAACCGTTTTTGCACTTGGGGGATGTTTGGGGACTCCCTCAACATGACTATGTGGGAGGGAGTTGTCAAAACAGCCCCTTTACATGTTTTTGGGCTTCCGATTTTAAAAATCTCTCTCAGTGCGAGAGACAAAATGGCGGCCGCCGCTTCCTGGTTTCGGCCGATTCGAATGTTTACTAAGATCTAAGAGCCAATCAGAATCGCGCTCGCGCACGCCACCGTACGCTTACCGTAAGCGTACGGTAAGCGTACCGTAAGCTGGCTCAGATATATATATTGATTTAAAGGCTATTTTCTCAGAATCTACTGAACAGATTTACACCAAACCTACAAAAGGCACTTCCTTGACCTAGGGACTACCTCTCTGCCAAATTTTGAGTAATTCTGTTCAGCCATTCGGGCTGTAGCTCGTTCTAAAGGTCCTATGGAAAAATGCATGGGAAAAACGCGTTTTGGGACCCCCCTTTTATCTCAGCCCCCACTTGACGAATCCCCCCGAGACTTTCAGGGTAGGAGCGGAGCGTAGCGCCCCACCTATTTTGAGAAATTCGCGAGGATTCGTCGACCGGCGCCAAAGTTATTCAAAATAGAATGTTGAGGTTTTCCTATGGAAACGTGGTCCTAACTATAACTACCTACTGGCTATCGCCAGTAGGTAATATATATATATATATATATATATATATATATATATACACACACACACATCTACCTAGGAACTTGGCTGTGACAGTTAATGCCCAAGAGAAACCTCCGGTCGCAGAACAGGTGGCAGATCCTTTGCCTATCTGGGACCCTCCCTTTGGAACACGCTCCCCCCCTGTATCCGAAAGGAAGGAAATTATCTTAGGTTCAGAAAGCTTGTTAAGGCCTGGCTGTTTGAACAATAAACACTCAACAGCCACCTCCCTCTTTCTGCCCTCAAACTAGCTGTGTCTAGGCGCCGGGAAACCCTTTTTGGGTAGCTGTTGCGCCCTATAAATTGATAAAATAAATAAAAATGTTGAATTTGTGGATGGAAGCCGGGTTTATCCTTTCACTGGATGTCTGACAATCACCTTAAATGCAACGCTGGCAAAACTGAAATCATCCCTTTTGGAAAACAAAATTTGTTTTCTCCAACAACTTGCTGGCCGTATGACGCAGAAGCTCCTCCTATGACCATTACCTCTGCTCGAAATCTGGGCATTAAGTTTGATTGCCAGCTATCCTTTAAACAACAAGCGCTGACTGTGGCGGGCTCATGCTTCCACATAATAAAAACTTTAAGGAAGTTTTTCAATCTCCTTCCCTTGCCAGCTAGAAAGACAGTCGCAGTTGCTCTGATTGCCTCCAGGCTGGACTATTGTAATAGTCTATATGCTGGAGCCACTAAATCAGTATTACATAGACTACAAATGGTCCAGCATGCGGCGGCTCGTTTAGTACTAAGTTGGCCTCGTAAATCATCAGCATCAGCAGCACTGAATGCGCTCCATTGGCTTCCTATTTGCAAAAGGATTCTTTTTAAGATCCCTTTGCTTACTTTTAGGGCCGTTCACCATCTTATGAATACTTATGAAATGGCTTTAAACGCTACCATCCGGCACGGTGTCTAAGATCTTCAGGTCTGAACCTGCTTATAATCCCTAGATTCAGGCTAGCCACAAAAGGTGGCAAATCTCTTTTTGTTTTGGGCGCTAAGGCCTGGAATAAGCTTCCATTGTCCATACGATCCCTGTTTCAGGAGACTCAGTTTAGGAAGGCTTTGAAGACATGGATTTTCTCCCTCACCGATGCAGCTTGCTTAGCAATGGTGTAGTTATTAGTGTTAGCGTGAAATTTGTCTGCCTCCCCCAACCATTCCACCTGGTTGGTCTAGCGCCAAGATACTCCTTGGAGTGGTAGTTGCGCTCTATAAATTCACTTTTACATTACATTACATTACATTACATGAGAGTGAGAAGATATTACATTAGACCAGCTTGATAAAAGTTTAATTAATGGCAGCTTCTTCCAGTCCTTCCTGTGGTGCAGACAATTCCCGAACAATTGGAAGGCGGTAGATGAAGGATTCAAAGTAATGGGATTGTCGTAATAGTCCCTTTTACTGATTCATGCATACAGCTAAGTAGAAAAGCCAAACTGAACGCAATTAGTGAATCGACATATTTAATGTGTGAGAAAGTGCCATCTTTCTTGCATGGTATGCCCCCACTTTTTGCTAAATTGCTGAATGTACTTCGATTGAGTGTACCCTGGGTTCCTGCCAATCAGGTGCCCAGGGCCTATGTTCCTTCCTTAAACCACACAAACTCCAAATTGGCAAACCCTAGCCACATGTCAGCCCCTAGTAAATGGTACCCTAGGTACCCAGGGCCTTGTGACCAGGGAAGGCCTCTAAGGGCTGCAGCACTCATTGTGCCACCCTCAGAGGCCCTGTACCCTTACACACACACACTGCCCTTGCAGGCTGAGTGTCTGGGTGCAGGACAAAACAAAGAGTCGACATGGCCCACATCACTGTGTACCATGCCCATCACCTACACTGCCAAGGCATATGTCAGCCACCCCTCTAGCTGGGTGCATTACGCCTATGGTGTGGGCACAGGAGCAGGAGCCCTGTGCCCCTACAGTACCCGGGTCCATTCCTGGGCACTGTAAGTGCAGTGCTGTCATTTAAGAATACATGGTGCTGAGAGCTTGTCAAACACGAGCTCCACAGCACCATATTGGCAACACTGAAGCCTGGGAAGTTTGGTATCAAACTTCTCAGCACATTGAACCCACACTGATGCCAGTGTGGGATTTAATGTACTAAGCACCCCAGAGGGCATCTTAGAAGATGCCCCCTTACAGCTAACTTGCAATCCACGTCTGCTCTGAGGCTGCCCAGGCTGCCACACAGCAGACACGTTGCTGGACCCCTGGGTGGGAGAGCCCCTGCTCTCCCGGGCCTGCAACAATGCACATCCTGGGTGAGGTGAGAAATCTCCTCCCCCAGGATGAGCAAAGGGAAGCTTCAAAGGCATGCCGCCAGTTGGAGTTTCCCCAGGCCACTGCAACCCCCCACTCTGGCGGGAAGCTTGGCCGGAAACCCCATACAAGGACAGGGGATGTGCCAGCCTGCCCACCCCACCCCTCAGGTGGGGGAGGCGAGGTGAAGCACATCTCCGGGCTCTCGCCATCTTGAAGATGGGAGGCCCTACCCTATCAGGATTAGGCTACTGCCCCCCTCTCACAGGAGAGAGGCAGGATAGGGGGTGTACCCACCCCAGGACAAGGACCCATTGGTCCCTGGCCTTCACCTACCTGTAACGCCCCTAAATCTAGTATTTAGGGGCCCCCTGAACCTTCCTTCCCCAGATTCCAGATAGAAAAACGACAAGAAGAGCAAGAAGAACAAAGACCTGCCCTGCAGCTGCTAAAAAGAGAAGAAGACACCAACTGCTTTGGCCCCAGCCCTACCGGCCTGTCGACTCTCGAACCTGCACCAGCGCGGCATCCCACGTGGCCAGCAACCTCACTAACCCCGGAGGACCTGGCTACCCTTTAGCTCTAAGCCCCTGGGACTCCCACGAGTAGAGGCTCTACTCAAGAAACCTACTTGCTATCCCTGGCACCAGCCCGGGACCGCGGACCCAACACACTCTGCACCAGCCAAGCCTGGCCAGTGCCGGAGTGGACAAAGACCCAGAGGACGACCCCACGGCGACTGTGACCCAGAGTCCGGCACCCAAGGACCCCCCTCGACATCCCGGAAGAAGCCTGCAGCCTCAGAACCAAGTGCCACCCCAGCCGCGATCAACCAGAGGGTAAGATTCCCGACGTCAAAAGGCACCCCTGCACCCGGCGCCCTGCGACCCCCTGTGCCCAATCCCGGGGTACCCACCTAACCTACAACTACCCAACTTACCTCTCGAAGTGGTGGTGGCACCTGAAACATCCTCGTCCCCGAGCCTGCAGCCTCTTTCCAAACCGGAATATTCCAATTGATTTCCATTGAGCGCCCTAAGGCTCAAAAGCACCCTGCACCCAGCCGCCCGAGTGGCCCTGGCAGTGCCCTCTCTACTCTAACCTACTTCCCCACTTGCCCTGAGTAAGTGACCAGGAGCCCAGCTCCCACAGCCGCGTGGCTTGCCAGACATCAGCCACCAACCAAGGCCCCCCTATCCCTCATAGGATAACATTGGGCCCAACTCTCTCTGCACCCGGCCGTCCTGAAACCGCTGAGGGTGAATCAACTGTACTTACCTGACACTGGGGGACCCCTGAGTCCATGCCCGGAATTTCAACACTACCAGTCGAGTACTTACCCTTAAACCGCTAACTTCATTTTCCTCATAGGGTAACATTGACTGGCTTTTTCTTCAAAAATCTTCTAAGTGTGAACTTTTCAAAACTGCAAAAATTCACCAAAAATCAGCCAAGTGACAAAAACGAATTTACTCACCTGCTCCTAGGTGAGCTCCCAGTGCTGGATCTTGGTGCCCAGCCCTGACTCTGAAAAGTGTTCACAACTATACTTACTTCTAACTCATTTTTCTCCCATAGGAAACCATTGTCTGCTTTTCTGTGAAATTTCTTCTAAGTGTCTACTTTTGCAAATTTGAAATATTCTTTTAAAATCGTACCAATTCTGCAAACGAAATTACTTACCTGCTTTTGATAAGGACCCCAGTCCTGGGTCTAGGCACCCAGTCCTGGATTACTAAAGTAACGATTAAGTACTCTACCTGCAATTTGAATTTCTTGCCATAGAGATCCATTGAATGTTTTCTGTGAAATATTTTCTAAGTGCTAACTTTTGAAATAGCTAAATATTATTTAAAAATCATTACAGTTATTAAGTCGACTTTCATCACTTGATTCTGAATACTGACCCCAGGCTGGTTCTAGGATCCAGACCTGGAATTCCAAAAGTAATCTGAAAAGTAATTTATTACAAATAACCTAAATTTACCATTGAGCTCAATGCATTGTTATGTTTAGGAAATAGGATTGTTTATTGCAACCAACTGTGACTGTTTACACAAATTTATTGCTTGAAACAAAAGTATTTATATTCAACCTCTCATTCTGAGAAAGTATATTTTTACCCCCTTTGTGGTTCTAAAAATAAAACAAGCATATATTTTATATATACAAATCATTGGCCTAGAGTTCAGTTATTGAGTGTGTGAAACCATTTGCTGACTGAGTGTGTACAATAAATGCTTTACACTGTCCTCTGGTACTGCCTTACTGCTCGACCAAGCTACCACTTTTGAGAGTAAGGTCATACCTAACTTTGACCTCTATCAGCCTCTGGGGGACTGTGGACTCTGTACACCCTGTACCTATTAGGGAACAGTATATACAGAGCCACTTTCTCACATTGGTGGATCAGCGGTGGGATACAAACTTGCATTTGTTGGACTACTTGGTTACCATCTGATCACACGACAGAACTCTTAAAAATTGCCTTTAGAATTCTGATTGGTTTTTCCAAAATTACTAAAAGTCTTGCTAGGGCCTTGCTTAAGTCCCATTAGAATTTTAGAAAAATAAAAGTCACTATAGTCAGGGTAGAGGGTTAGAACTGTCAGGTTAGAATGTCTCAAACAAACCCAGCTATTAGTGATAATAATAACATGGACCTGGTGGAGGAGCTCGACCTCACACCTTACTTACACTTGTCTTTCAAGGAATTGAGGTCCTTATGTAAACTCAAAAATTTACAAATGGGTCAGCATCCAACCAAACAAGGGCTCCAGGAGCTCCTGGCTGAGTATGCTAAAGACCACCCATCTGAACATGGTGATGGCCAGTCAGATGGGGAAAGGGAATCAGGGGAGGAGGACAGCAACCTCCCCATACTATTCCCTAGGGAGGAGATGGCACCCATACCCTCCAACTCAAGACATAGCATCTGGGCACCTAGAGACCACACAGGTGGCTCTGGTCCCAGAGACAACACTGGGGGACCCCCCAGTGAAGAGGACAGCCTTGTGAGGCTGGCCAAAAGAATAGATCTAGAGTCCAGGCTCCTGGCTCTAGAAAAGGAAAGGAGAGAGATGGGTTTAGCACCCATCAATGGTGGCAGCAATAATAAAAACAAGGATAGGGAGGAAACTTCTGACCTTAAAATCCCCAAAGGGATTGTCCCTAAATTTGAGGAAGGTGATGATATCACCAAATGGTTCACAGCCTTTGAGAGGGCTTGTGATATCAGGAAAGTAAAGAAACCTCTCTGGGGGGCACTCCTGTGGGAACTGTTCTCTGGTAACTGCAGGGACAGGCTTCTGACTCTCTCTGGGCCAGAAGCAGGATCCTATGACCTCATGAAGAAAGCTCTGATTGAGGGATTTGGATTCACCACTGAGGAGTATAGAATTAGATTCAGGGGGGCTCACAAAACCCAGACCCAGTCCTGGATTGATTTTGTAGATTTCTCAGTGAAGACACTGGATGGTTGGTTAGCTGGACATGGTGTGCAGGATTTTACTGGATTGTACAATTTATTCATGAAGGAACATATTTTGAGTAACTGCACAAATGAAAAGTTGCATCAGCATTTGGTAGACCTAGGTCTAATTTCTCCCCAAGAATTGGGAAAGAAGGCAGACCACTGGGTCAAGACTAGGGTGACCAAGACAACCACTGGGGGTGACCAAAAGAAGGTGGTCACAAAACCTCCCCAGGGGAAAGGTGGTGAGAATCCCCAAGATAAAAAGTCTGAGTCTTCCAAAGGGCCCCAAAAACCTGTTCAGGTGGGTGGGACCCAAACTACTCCCTATGTGCCCCAACCATATAGGGGGAAGAACTTTGATCCCTTAAAGGCCTGGTGTAATACCTGTAAGAAGCAGGGACACCTAACTGTATCTTGCCCCCAAAACAAAGCCCCTAAGGCACCCAGTACAGCCACTCCTGGGGCAGCAAGTATACAAATGGGATCAGAGGTGTACCCTGAGCAAATCTGGGAACACACTGAAGCAAGTTTAGTCTCCTTGGGAGAAGTGGAGTTTGCCACTGTGGCTGTGTGGCCCCCCAACTTAAAGAAATACTTACAGTACCCCTGGGTAAATGGAACTAGGGTAGAAGCTCTGAGGGATACAGGTGCCAGTGTCACTATGGTGAAAGACACACTGGTTTCCCCTGAGCAATACTTGATTGGGAAGTCTTACCCAGTCACCAACGCTGACAGTGTCACCACTAGTCATCCCATGGCCATGGTAACATTAGGCTGGGGGGGGGGGGTTACTGGCCTGAAACAGGTAGTGGTCTCTCCAAAGTTGCCAGCTGCATGCCTGCTTGGAAATGATCTGGAAACCTCAGCCTGGGCTGAAGTTGAGTTAAAGGCCCATGCAGCCATGCTGGGCATCCCTGAATTGGTGTGTGTGCAAACCAGAGCACAGAGCAAGAGGAAGGGTGAAAAAGTAGGTTTGGAGCCTGGAATAATGGCCCAACCAACCAAGAGGAAGGGCAAGGAGACTGGGGGACCAGCTTCTGTACAGCCAAACACTCAGAACCCCTCTCCCCCTGGAGAGGATGTAGATACCCCTGAGGGAACTGAGTCCATGGAGCTTGACCCTTACCAGGTTGAACTCTTGGGCCCAGGGGGACCCTCTAGGGAAGAGCTGTGCCAGGGCCAGCGAGACTGTCCCACTCTTGAAAGCCTGAGACATCAAGCTGCTTCAGAAGCCAGGGGAGATGTCAGTGGTACCCACAGAGCTTATTGGGAAGAGGGATTACTGTATGCTGAGGCAAGAGACCCCACTCCTGGAGCCACCAGGAGGGTGGTAGTGCCACAGAAGTACAGGGAGTTCCTCCTAACTTTGGCTCATGACATCCCCCTAGCTGGACATCTGGGGCAATCCAAAACTTGGGAAAGGTTAGTGAGTCACTTTTACTGGCCCCAGATGCACCAAAAGGTGAAGGAGTTTGTCAGCTCCTGTGTTACCTGTCAGGCCAGTGGCAAGACAGGTGGCCACCCAAAGGCCCCCCTCATTCCACTACCAGTGGTGGGGGTCCCCTTTGAAAGGGTAGGTGTGGACATTGTGGGTCCACTTGAACCTCCCACAGCCTCGGGGAACAAATTCATTCTAGTAGTAGTGGATCATGCTACTAGGTACCCTGAAGCAATTCCACTTAGGACTACTACAGCTCCTGCAGTAGCCAAGGCCCTCCTGGGTGTCTTCACCAGGGTGGGTTTTCCTAAGGAGGTGGTTTCAGACAGAGGTTCCAACTTCATGTCTGCTTACCTAACACACATGTGGAAAGAGTGTGGAGTGCAGTACAAGTTTACTACACCCTACCACCCACAAACCAATGGCCTTGTTGAGAGGTTCAACAAGACATTGAAAGGTATGATCATGGGACTCCCTGAGAAACTCAAAAGGAGGTGGGATGTCCTGTTACCATGCTTGCTTTTCGCTTACAGGGAAGTGCCACAGAAGGGAGTAGGTTTCTCACCCTTTGAACTTCTGTTTGGTCATCCTGTAAGGGGACCACTATGTCTTGTAAAAGAGGGCTGGGAGAGGCCTCTTCAGGAACCCAAACAAGACATAGTGGACTATGTGCTTGGCCTAAGGTCCAGAATGGCTGAGTATATGGAAAAGGCATCCAAGAACCTTGAGGCC
Organism: Triturus cristatus; assembly: GCF_964204655.1. Classification (NCBI taxonomy): domain Eukaryota; kingdom Metazoa; phylum Chordata; class Amphibia; order Caudata; family Salamandridae; genus Triturus; species Triturus cristatus. Next base: position 63,258,161 of record NC_140595.1, read on the forward strand.
AGCCAGGAGCTCCAGAAGCACTGGTATGACCAAAAAGCTGCACTGGTTGAATTTCAACCAGGGCAACAGGTGTGGGTTTTGGAGCCAGTGGCACCAAGGGCTCTCCAAGACAAATGGAGTGGCCCTTACCCTATCCTAGAGAGAGAGAGTGAGGTCACCTATCTAGTTGACCTGGGCACTAGCATGACACCCAAAAGGGTCATCCATGTGAACCGCCTTAAACTCTACAATGATAGGGCTGACATCACCATGCTGATGGTGACTGATGAAGAACAGGAAGCAGAGAGTGAGCCACTCCCTGACCTCCTATCCTACAGCCCAAAAGATGGGTCAGTAGATGGTGTGATTTTCTCAGACACCCTCTCTGCCCAACAGCAGACTGACTGCAAGCAAGTCTTGCAACAATATGCTAGCCTCTTTTCCCTGACCCCTGGTCTGACAAGCTGGTGTACCCATGATGTGGACACTGGTGACAGTGCACCTGTCAAGAACAAAATCTATCGACAGTCAGATCAAGTCAAGGAAAGCATCAAAGCTGAGGTCAGCAAGATGCTGGAGTTAGGGGTCATTGAGCCTTCAGAGAGCCCCTGGGCTAGCCCAGTGGTTCTGGTCCCCAAACCTCATCAACAGGGTGAAAAGAGAGAGATGAGGTTCTGTGTGGACTATAGAGGGCTCAACTCTGTCACCAAGACAGATGCTCACCCTATCCCAAGAGCAGATGAACTGATAGACAAATTGGGGGCTGCCAAATTTCTCAGTACCTTTGACTTAACTGCAGGGTACTGGCAGATTGGCATGGCCCCAGGAGCAAAAGAAAAGACAGCATTCTCCACCCCTGATGGGCATTATCAGTTTACTGTGATGCCCTTTGGGTTAAAGAATGCCCCTGCCACCTTCCAGAGGTTGGTGAACCATGTCCTGGCTGGGTTGGAGTCCTTTAGTGCAGCTTATCTTGATGATATTGCTGTCTTTAGCTCCACCTGGCAGGATCACCTGATCCACCTTGGGAAGGTTTTAGAGGCTCTGCAGAGTGCAGGTCTCACTATCAAGGCATCCAAATGCCAGATAGGGCAGGGCACTGTGGTGTACTTGGGCCACCTTGTAGGTGGAGGCCAGGTACAGCCCTTACAACCCAAAATCCAGGCCATCATGGACTGGATAGCTCCAACAACCCAGACCCAAGTCAGGGCATTCCTTGGCTTGACTGGGTACTACAGGAGGTTTGTGAAGGGGTATGGGTCCATTGTGACCCCCCTCACAGAACTCACCTCCAAGAAAATGCCCAAGAAAGTTAAGCAGACACGTTGCTGGACCCCTGGGTGGGAGAGCCCCTGCTCTCCCGGGCCTGCAACAATGCACATCCTGGGTGAGGTGAGAAATCTCCTCCCCCAGGATGAGCAAAGGGAAGCTTCAAAGGCATGCCGCCAGTTGGAGTTTCCCCAGGCCACTGCAACCCCCCACTCTGGCGGGAAGCTTGGCCGGAAACCCCATACAAGGACAGGGGATGTGCCAGCCTGCCCACCCCACCCCTCAGGTGGGGGAGGCGAGGTGAAGCACATCTCCGGGCTCTCGCCATCTTGAAGATGGGAGGCCCTACCCTATCAGGATTAGGCTACTGCCCCCCTCCCACAGGAGAGAGGCAGGATAGGGGGTGTACCCACCCCAGGACAAGGTCCCATTGGTCCCTGGCCTTCACCTACCTGTAACGCCCCTAAATCTAGTATTTAGGGGCCCCCTGAACCTTCCTTCCCCAGATTCCAGATAGAAAAACGACAAGAAGAGCAAGAAGAACAAAGACCTGCCCTGCAGCTGCTAAAAAGAGAAGAAGACACCAACTGCTTTGGCCCCAGCCCTACCGGCCTGTCGACTCTCGAACCTGCACCAGCGCGGCATCCCACGTGGCCAGCAACCTCACCAACCCCGGAGGACCTGGCTACCCTTTAGCTCTAAGCCCCTGGGACTCCCACGAGTAGAGGCTCTACTCAAGAAACCTACTTGCTATCCCTGGCACCAGCCCGGGACCGCGGACCCAACACACTCTGCACCAGCCAAGCCTGGCCAGTGCCGGAGTGGACAAAGACCCAGAGGACGACCCCACGGCGACTGTGACCCAGAGTCCGGCACCCAAGGACCCCCCTCGACATCCCGGAAGAAGCCTGCAGCCTCAGAACCAAGTGCCACCCCAGCCGCGATCAACCAGAGGGTAAGATTCCCGACGTCAAAAGGCACCCCTGCACCCGGCGCCCTGCGACCCCCTGTGCCCAATCCCGGGGTACCCACCTAACCTACAACTACCCAACTTACCTCTCGAAGTGGTGGTGGCACCTGAAACATCCTCGTCCCCGAGCCTGCAGCCTCTTTCCAAACCGGAATATTCCCATTGATTTCCATTGAGCGCCCTAAGGCTCAAAAGCACCCTGCACCCAGCCGCCCGAGTGGCCCTGGCAGTGCCCTCTCTACTCTAACCTACTTCCCCACTTGCCCTGAGTAAGTGACCAGGAGCCCAGCTCCCACAGCCGCGTGGCTTGCCAGACATCAGCCACCAACCAAGGCCCCCCTATCCCTCATAGGATAACATTGGGCCCAACTCTCTCTGCACCCGGCCGTCCTGAAACCGCTGAGGGTGAATCAACTGTACTTACCTGACACTGGGGGACCCCTGAGTCCATGCCCGGAATTTCAACACTACCAGTCGAGTACTTACCCTTAAACCGCTAACTTCATTTTCCTCATAGGGTAACATTGACTGGCTTTTTCTTCAAAAATCTTCTAAGTGTGAACTTTTCAAAACTGCAAAAATTCACCAAAAATCAGCCAAGTGACAAAAACGAATTTACTCACCTGCTCCTAGGTGAGCTCCCAGTGCTGGATCTTGGTGCCCAGCCCTGACTCTGAAAAGTGTTCACAACTATACTTACTTCTAACTCATTTTTCTCCCATAGGAAACCATTGTCTGCTTTTCTGTGAAATTTCTTCTAAGTGTCTACTTTTGCAAATTTGAAATATTCTTTTAAAATCGTACCAATTCTGCAAACGAAATTACTTACCTGCTTTTGATAAGGACCCCAGTCCTGGGTCTAGGCACCCAGTCATGGATTACTAAAGTAACGATTAAGTACTCTACCTGCAATTTGAATTTCTTGCCATAGAGATCCATTGAATGTTTTCTGTGAAATATTTTCTAAGTGCTAACTTTTGAAATAGCTAAATATTATTTAAAAATCATTACAGTTATTAAGTCGACTTTCATCACTTGATTCTGAATACTGACCCCAGGCTGGTTCTAGGATCCAGACCTGGAATTCCAAAAGTAATCTGAAAAGTAATTTATTACAAATAACCTAAATTTACCATTGAGCTCAATGCATTGTTATGTTTAGGAAATAGGATTGTTTATTGCAACCAACTGTGACTGTTTACACAAATTTATTGCTTGAAACAAAAGTATTTATATTCAACCTCTCATTCTGAGAAAGTATATTTTTACCCCCTTTGTGGTTCTAAAAATAAAACAAGCATATATTTTATATATACAAATCATTGGCCTAGAGTTCAGTTATTGAGTGTGTGAAACCATTTGCTGACTGAGTGTGTACAATAAATGCTTTACACTGTCCTCTGGTACTGCCTTACTGCTCGACCAAGCTACCACTTTTGAGAGTAAGGTCATACCTAACTTTGACCTCTATCAGCCTCTGGGGGACTGTGGACTCTGTACACCCTGTACCTATTAGGGAACAGTATATACAGAGCCACTTTCTCACATAATGTTAAGGAAGATAAAGATTAATCTTAGTCGGACTTAAAATTCTAGTGCTTTGCATTTAACTTGCAACTACTAGACCTGGAAACCGACCCCAAATTAATCCAGTAAGGTGCATCTAAGACTTGTTGAAGAGCATGCATATGCTGGAAGCGTTCTCGGCTCTTTATATGTTGTCCAATAAGACTGTGAATATGACCTTCTGCTGAAGTAATAATCACGCAGGAGAGCCCGTGCTTGAAGGTAGGTAACCTTTGCCATGCTGTTGGGGTTCTTGAGAGTACTCTATTGTAGCTCAGCCTCATGCTGTTACCATCAATAGAAAATCAATAATTCACCCTGTTGCAAATTCTGGGAGGCCTTATGGTCCTCTGGCTTATAATGCCAGTGCTGCCTACCCTCTTGTTTATATCGGTGAACATTGAGCATAGAACCGACTCAGAGTAGTTAGTTGACATATTTGAATTTGTGCCACTATTGCACAGCATTTAAACACAGCTGAAAATGCGAGTGCATGCAAGGTCAACGTACAAAGACATTGATTTCTGAATCATGTTTTGTAATTGCAATCTCCTTAAAAGATCATTGGTAAGCCTGTGTTATCTTGCCACCAGTGCAGCCTCTGTTGATACACATTCAACTCAACATGTGTTTTCTTCTTTTTCCCAGTTGGAGAATATAGCGTCGTGGGCTTTTTATTTACCCAGCTGCGTGTCAGACCTAACCACATTTTCCAAGGAGATCCCATGCACGACACCTGGGCATCTGGTTCAGTAACATTGTTCTGATGTGAATATGTCTGAATCTTGTTATTCCTTTTTAGTTATTTGCAGTCTGCTTTTCTTTAGCAGCAGCGCGTTGTGCCAGGGCCATTAGCGTTCACTGCCAGCTCTCTGCGAAGAAGCTTCCTCATTTGCGTAATAGGCATTCCATTGTCCTGCGTCTGCCATCCTCTAGCAGCACTGGCTGTCTGAGCTGAAATCTTATTGCCAGAATCGCCTTCCAGATTGAAGAGTTTTCCCCTGTGTCCCATCAATTTGGTTACTTGGTCTCTCACCTTCTGCTCACTCCCCCCCCCCCCCCCCCTTTTTTTTTTTAAACACTCCATGTCAACCCCAAATGTCTGAGTGACCGTCTCCTAAGCCAAGGTCATGTTTGGAAGGATAGTTCCCTTAGTTCTGTGACTCAAGCCTAAGTGTGTACAGCTCCAAGATGCCCTGTTGGTGAACACTTCTTTCTGGCTTCCCTGTGGCTGATTGGTATTTTTCCCAAGACCCAGAAATGTCGAAAATGTACACTGAATTCTAGTCAACATAAAGTTTTTCACAAAAGCCCTATTTCCTGCAACAGCACATCTTGTCGCCACTACTGATGAACTACGTCAGTCATTTTTTAAATCTAAGATTGCTCATGCAACAAATATAACACGTCATTATTTGATGAACCTGGTCATTGGGTGAGTACCTGTTGGCAAAACTACTCTCAATTTATGAAGCTAGAATGCTCAGAGCTTCTATTGAACAAGACATTTGCAGATTCAGCTGTCTGAAATGTTTACATTTGGCATGAAGCAGCTCAATGCTTTGGGTATGTGAAGTAGGGAGGGTGGAGGTGAGAGAGAAATCTAGGATTGCCCCAGTAAGCAGCAAAAATGTTATCTTTGGTAAGGGTTAGATAAGAAAATATCACTTGTCCTAGAGCTGCAAAAAACTTTCATATATCCTGCATATTAGCATAAAATTATCATCCCCTTTAAGACAAAAGTGTATGCCAAGAAAATACATGTAGTAAGTGATTTCAGACTCTGGCATGATAGCATCATGCTGTGATTGGGTGC